>NC_064563.1:117425925-118041283 GCF_937001465.1 Orcinus orca | reverse complement strand
TTCTTCTCGTTCTCCCCTTCCCTTTCTTCCTATTCTTTTCCTTCTTCTTCTCCTCTTTCCTTTTCTTCTTCTTTTCTTCTTGTTGATTAAAAGGAGAATCGATGGAGTGAAAAAGCTTGAGAGCCATTAGTGTAAATATAACTATGTTTCTCATATTGTGACAGTGGGGGAAAAAAAGAGGCATGGGGAGAGGGAGAGACAGAGAGAGAGAACAAGAGATATAGGTGTATATATATAAAGACAGATAGATAGATAGGTAGATAGATGATAGATATACAATACTTGGAATCCAAAGACAAATAACACATTTCTGGAAACACAAAGATATTATTGTATTTTGTATTTCCAGATTGAAAAATAAAATAATGTTATGGTTGTTGAGATGTCAACAGAGAAAGTATAATGCATTAAAGACTGGAGTGAAAACAGTTTTGGCAGAAAGAAACAGCAAGTGTATATTTTCTTGGTTCTCTAATATTTTCTTCGATTATGTTAAAGTAAACAAACAAAACCTATTAACTCAATATGGCCGCAGAAGGCATACACCCCAGTGAAATTTTCTATAATGAAAAAGTTGGTGAGCTAAAAATAAATGAATAATATATATATAGAAAAATAATTAGAGTTAAACCCATGCACATGTGGTTACCTTATTTTTGACAAAGGAAGCAAGAATATACAATGGAGAAAAGACAGCCTCTTCAATAAGTGGTGCTGGGAAAACTGGACAGTTACATGTAAAAGAATGAAATTAGAACACTCCCTAACACCATACACAAAAATAAACTCAAAATGGATTCAAGACCTAAATGTAAGACCAGACACTATAAAACTCTTAGAGGAAAACATAGGCAGAACACACTATGATATAAATCACAGCAAGATTCTTTATGACCCACCTCCTAGAGAAACGGAAATAAAAACAAAAATCAAAAAATGGGACCTAATGAAACTTAAAATCTTTTGCACAGCAAAGGAAACCATACACAAGACGAAAAGACAACCTTCAGAATGGTAGAAAATATTTGCAAATGAAGCAACTGACAAAGGATTAATCTCCAAAATTTACAAGCAGCTCATGCAGCTCAATGTCAAAAAAGCAAACAACCCAGTCCAAAAATGGGCAGAAGACCTAAATAGACATTTCTCCAAAGAAGCTATACAGATTGCCAACAAATACATGAAAGGATGCTCAACACCACTAATCATTAGAGAAATGCAAATCAAAACTACAATGAGGCATCACCTCACAACAGTCAGAATGGCCATCATCAAAAAATCTCCAAACAATAAATGCTGGAGAGGGTGTGGAGAAAAGGGAACCCTCTTGCACTGTTGGTGGGAATGTAAATTGATACAGCCACTATGGAGGACAGTATGGGGGTTCCTGAAAAAACTAAAAACAGAACTACCATACGACCCAGCAATCCCACTACTGGGCCTATACCCTGAGAAAACCATAATTCCAAAAGATTCATGTACCACAATGTTCACTGCAGCTCTATTAACAATAGTCAGGACATGGTAGCAACCTAAGTGTCCATCAACAGATGAATGGTTGAAGAAGATGTGGCATATATATACAGTGGAATATTACTCAGCCATAAAAAGAAACGAAATTGAGTTACTTGTAGTGAGGTGGATGGACCTAGAGTCTGTCATACAGAGTGACGTAAGTCAGAAAGAGAAAAACAAATACCATATGCTAAGACATATATATGGAATCTAAAGAAGAAAAAAAAATGGTTCTAAAGAACCTAGGGGCAGGACAGGAATAAAGATGCAGATGTAGAGAATGGACTTGAGGACACAGGGAGGGGGAAGGGTAAGCTGGATGAAGGGAAAGAGTGGCATGGACTTATATATACTCCCAAATGTAAAACAGATAGCTAGTGGGAAGCAGCTGCATAGCACAGGGAGATCAGTTCAGTGCTTTGTGACCACCTGGAGGGGCGGGATAGGGAGGGTGGGAGGGAGACGCAAGAGGGAGGAGATATGGGGATATATGTATATGTGTAGCTGATTCACTTTGTTATAAAGCAGAAACTAATGCACCAGTGTAAAGCAATTATACTCCAATAAAGATGTTAAAAAAAAAGAAAAAGAATTAATATTTTCAGATCTCTTTTCAGGTGGGTTTCTATACAGCTATGGTTCTACTAAGCAGGTACAACCACATGAAATCAGAATGAGGAAGAGAGCAATGAGCTGAAGCAAGTATACTTGCTTGCAACATGAAAGCATATTGGGCAGTGGCTTAAGGGGTTGATGCCTTGTGTTCAGCCCTAGTGGAAATCCTTGTACACGGTTCCTAGTACCCTAAGTGCCTAGTGCTATAATGAGTAGTGGTGGTGCTTTCATTAGAGACCTAGAGACTGTCAAGCAGAGTGAAGTTAAGTCTGAATGAGAAAAACAAACATCGTAAAATATCACTTATATGTGGAATCTAGAAAATGGTAAAAATGAACTTATATAGAGTCACAGATACAGAGAAAAAACTTATGGTTACCGAGGGGGGACGTGGGTGGGGGGATGAACTGGGAGATCGGGATTGACATATATACACTACTATGTATAAAATAGATAACTAATAAGAATCTACTGTATAGCACCGGGAACTCTACTCAATGTTCTGTGGTGACCTATATGGGAAGGAAATCTAAAAAAGAGTGGATATATGTATGCATATGACTGATTCACTTCCTGAACAGCAAGAAAGTAACACAACATTGTAAAACAGCTCTACTCCAATAAAAATTAATAAGAAAAGAAGAAACTTAAATATGATAGCTTTTCCTAACTTCTATTGTTGCTAGACTTCTTGGAGATTCTTCCAGCTTGCTAATAAATCTCTTTCTACTTAAACTAGCTAGAGGAAGGTAAGAAAAACACAGATGCCAATAAAGAAAAAGGAATATATTTAGGTTAAAAACTACACTTGAGTAAAAGGAGTACTCCAAATTGCTCCCTCGGACCATGGGGATGGAGCAGAGGAAGGCCAAAGTCTAGAAAAAAGAGAAAGAAGAGGTGGAAGAAGAGAAAGAAAAGGCTGGGGGAAGTGATGGAGAATGCATGCATTTTAACAGCCTCAGAAATATCAATGAAAAATTTCTAGGTACTTAACATTAACTAATGCTGGTGATAAAAGTAGGCTGGCTTTAAATTCAGGGTCACACGTTATTTGACTTTACTTATAGCATTCAGATACCAACCGGATCACTTCTATTCTGCATTACCTCCTGTGGTGTCATATGTCTAGGCACCTTATCCAGCTCACCTCTCTTTTGCCTCAGTGTCCCAGGACTCCCCAAGGATGCTTACTCTTGTTTGAACAGCAGTTCAAGTGTAGCCAAATCTCCACCTGAAATACTGTATTCCTTAAATTTTACCCATTTCATATTTATTCTGTAAACACAGACATCTTTGAGACTAATCTATAGGTCCATATCTCATCATGCTTTCTTTTTCCTTGGGGAAATACTCTGCTTTCATTATGTATGCCATCCTATACTAGTGTCATTCTGTCTCTTTAGCAGGACTTTCCCCCTTCCCTCCAGCAATTTTAAATATCTTTCCTTCACAGGACTACCTCTTCAAATCCTCCAGGAAGCCTTTCAGGATTACTCCAGCGGGAATTTCCATATTAATATTAATTGAACTGTACTGTAGCACCTACTCTCTGATCCACTATTTTTTAAAATTTATAAAGATAGGTTGCTTTTTTTTTTTTTTTTTACTGCTTAATTTCTTGATGTATCATCTCATCAATTAGATCCTAAGTTCCTGAAGAGCAGGGAAAAGCTTTTAGCTTTTTACCATTGAGTATGATTTTTAGCTGTGGGCTTGTCATATATGGCCTTACTATGTTGAGGTATGCTCCCGCTCCCCTTCTTTATTACATACCTCAAGTTCTTAGGTTCTGCTTTATTCAGGGAAGTTTGATGACTACAGTGATGATTTGCCTACATCACTTTCTCATTAATATCATTGGGCTTTAAGGCAACTATAAAATACAAGCTCCAATGAACCATCCATATCCTGCTCCTTGTTCCTTAGACTCTGCTCTGTAAGTAGGATCATTTTGAATATGAGCTCAAATGGCATCAGAAATAGAGAAACAAAAGATTTATGGATTAAAAACTTCCTTGGCGAACTATCTTGATAGGGTCCACTCAGAGGTTGTGAGCTACTTTAAACAATTTTTTAAAAGGAGGTTTAGGGCTTCCCTGGTGGCGCAGTGGTTGAGAGTCCGCCTGCCGATGCAGGGGACACGGGTTCGTGCCCCGGTCCGGGAAGATCCCACATGCCGTGGAGCGGCTGGGCCTGTGAGCCATGGCCGCTAAGCCTGCATGTCTGGAGCTTCTGCTCCGCAATGGGAGAAGCCACAACAGGGAGAGGCCCACGTGCCGCAAAAAAAAAAAAAATGTAAGTTTATAAGTAAACATATTAAATAGATACAATAAAATGGGTTGTCATAGCCAATAACAGCAATTCATAATATGCATCAATATAAATGTATTAACTTCCCTTAAATATATATTTTGAATGTTTATGGAATTTTTCTTTCTGAAACACTCTTCTGATTTTGATCATCTTGTCTAATTTTCTTTAGCTCATATGTGTTTTACTGAGCATAATTAAGTTTGATTTTAGAGAATGGATAATTAAATTTCAAGAAAATGATGGAAAAGTGAAAATGGCAGCCTTATATTATCTATTAGTGGAATATTATCCATAAATTACTCATTTTATCAATTATCTTCTATTTTAAAGCTCTACTGTGATGCAATAGAAAGATTATTGTCTCTAAATCTCAGAAATATTTCATTATTGCACCTAAAATCTAAAACAACAACAAAAATTTCCTGTCTAAAAGTAAATCCCAAAGATATAAACTAACAATAATGTTTTAAAAAGCAAATAAGCAGAAGCTAGCAAATAAAAGGTGCTCAATGAATAGTTTTAAATGAATGGAAAACCAGGTGGTTGAGACACTGTACTTCCCGAACTGTGTTATTGGCAAGTACTTCCAAGCTAGTTATTAATTCAGGGTGAATATGGGCAACCAGAATATAGTTTCTTGAACTTCAGAAATGCATACTTAGTTTTTCACATTGCTCCACAGACTGTGGACATTGAATCTCTGAAAAAAAATTATGTAAAATCATGTCACTGCCTCTCTGAACTGGTAACAAGTAACTGTTTTACCTTCTAAGTGTCTCTGTAAATTTTTATTCAACTCAAAATACAATTTTTGGGGCTTCCCTGGTGGCGCAGTGGTTGAGAGTCCGCCTGCCGATGCAGGGGACGCGGGTTCGTGCCCCGGTACGGGAAGATCCCACATGCCGCAGAGCGGCTGGGCCCATGAGGCATGGCCGCCGAGCCTGCGCGTCCGGAGCCTGTGCTCCACGACGGGAGAGGCCACAACAGTGAGAGGCCCGCGTACCGCAAAAAAAAAAAAAAAAAAAAAAAAAAAAAAAATACAATTTTCATCTTTTCACTCATTCTTTCTTCTAAATAATTGTGCTTAGTTTAATCATGCTCTAAAAAATGACTTAGCCATGCTTCAAAAATATAAAAACTGTATTTGAACTACCTGTGTTCAGTCATAACATTCAAAGAAAGTTTTGTGCAGAATGCATGCTTCACTTTGTGGAGAGTTCAATAAAAGTTGAAAACGAATGGGATAAAATGAACTGCAAAATATGGCTTTTAGTACTGAAATGGCCTGGTTCCTCAGAAGATGTAAAGGTCAAATTGTAATGTCATGCCAATATGTTTTGTAAAGTATACTAAAGGCACTGCATTTAGAGAAGCAAATTTGTGTGACAAAACTTGTAAGAAAAACAAAGGTTGGCACAAAAATCAATACATTCCTGCGACAGGCACTGCAATAAATAATAAAAATGAAGAACTGGTTGAATTTAGCTCAGTTTTATTATAAAGTCAAACTAATATCCTATTTTATTGTCTGAGAACAGTATGCCCAGGAAAATGCAGAAAATTATGAGCTGTACTTTACATTATTTTAGTGCTCAATCAGTCTCAAAAATAAAATTGAAAAATGTTTCTGACCTTCACTTTTATACTTGAAGCACAATACCTACATGTATCTGTAAATTGGCTAGTTTTTACATAACATGAGCATAATCGGGCCATAATGTTCATAATGAGGATTCACTCAGCATGTACATCACACTTCATCATGTAAACCCAACAACAGCTCTTCCCTCTGGGACCAGATTTATTTTCATACTACATTTCACAAATAAGGAAACTGAGGCATAAAACGATTAACCTATCTGGCATAGGTCATAAGGAAAATCTGTGCCAGATATCAAATTATGATTCTTAGCTGCTGGAAGCAGGATTCAAGGCCACTGAGTCTTTAATCTCCTGAACTTTTATTTCTTGGGTCATGTCACCATGGATATAATTACTGATATACATAGGCTAAGGGATTCTCTGTCAGGATGATTTTCCCATTTACTCAAAGAATTGCAGCTACGAAAAACTAGCTTCGGTTCCGAGAATAGCATCTCGAGGGCCTGGGGACATATGGGGATGTACACAAGTATATGCATGTGCATTTTTAAAGCTAAAGGAAGTTAAGTGTGTGAAAGAGAAAGCTCACATATAAATCTAGAGTAGTAAATTTCTTTGTGTGGATATGCAGTCATTATGACCTTGTTCATGGCCATCCTTGAAATTGGAACATCTAATTAGCCATAGATATAACCACTGTATGTTTTGAATTGTTTAGAACAATCTTAATTTACTATAGTTATATTCTTTAAAAAAGTTTGTTTATTACATATATAAATATGTGATTTATTAAAATTTAAATGCCTTTTTGAGATTTTTCATTTGCATAAATCCATAAATATTAAAAATGTCTTTGACAGTCATTATGTCTAAATTTTAAGTTTATTATCAGTGGCGAGGACTGAAGTCAGGTAAATTATATATTGCATTTTTCAAACTCCCAAATATATTTTAATTGCTTTGTGTAAAATCAAGACAGCTTCAGAGAGAAAATATAGACACATGAAAGGCAACTTAAAGGGGATATGGTTGTAGTGAGAAATAATTGCCTTGGTGATTCTTTTGCAAGATATTGTGTGATAATTTTATTTAGCAGCTGCTGTCTCTTAAAATATGATATGTTGTCAGAAATAATGGGCCCCGTATATTCCAAGAACAGGACATTCACTGAAATATGTTACCAAAGGTAGCTTTGTCCTGAGTTTGAAAACCAGTTTAGGGACATCATCTTCCATATTACTGATAATGAATTGAAATTCCAGAAAAAAATTCATGTTTATAAAATGTATATATGTATATGATTTTTCCAAGAATTATGTATACATAGATGATTATGGATAAATATGATTAACAATATAGACATTTCACATACATTTGCATATTTGAATATATATATTCTATATATATATATATATATACATACACAGAGAATCTTATTTTAGTTGTTATTTAGTGAACAGTAATTATACTTTAAGTTTTTATTCTATCATTAGGGACATTCAACAAAATAACAATGATCTTGCCGCTGCTGATAAATGCTACTTGAGCTGATTTAAACATATGAAGAGAGAAGGAAAGAAGATCCTTGGCAAGAATTGCTCTCTGTTTTCTAACAATGACTTGCTTTGTTTAATTCCTAACAAATTCACCATCTAATCTTCAGTAAATTTGAAGTCTTAAGTCTTTTAAGAATGAGGAACAGATGTAGTGTGCTAACCACAAATTTGCTTACATTGTGACTTACCAGTCTAAGGTTGAATTACTTATTTTTCTATATACTCAGAATTTAATTAAATAAAGCCCTTTATTTTTTACTTGATCAATTACAACTCTTTACTCCTCTGTGCCTATGAGGCCGTGTTTACTATGCTATGAGATAATCTCGATGGGGTTCTGTGAAAAGCAATTTCAACACCAGCAAGGGACCTAGTTAGACCCATCGTTCAAACCCAACAAAGGTGTCTCCCTGTTTCACTCAGTTTTATTAATAAAAAAAAAATGTCAAAACTGATGAAAAATCAAGCTGGTCAGAGGTCCATTGCTTATCCCCTCCCATTCTCTATCTTCTTCTTTTCTCTTGTTTCTTCTCCATCTCCTTTTCTCCTTCCCTTTAGTGATTCCCTGAGGCCCACAAAAAGTCCAAGAGCCATGTTAACAAGTGACAAGGCAGCCAGGGCAGAAATATGCCAGGTACTCACACAGGGCTCAGAATTCAAGAGCGTCTGCTGCTCCTAGGGACATCTGCTTCCTGCCACTATTCCACAATCTTGAGTGGGCAGCACCTCTTCTGTAGCATCATTTCCTCTTCAGAGGTCATGATATTCCTTTCAACAAAATTTCACCTTTGTAGCACACAAAATTTTATACTTCCTGGAGATTTTGCCCTAAGTAAAAATTTACCTCCCTCCCACCACCTCTCTTTCTCTCTCTCTTTTTCTCTATCTCTCAATCTCTGTCATCTTTCACTGTTTCAGATTTGGAGGCAACCATCCCCACTAACCAAGCTGAATCAACTGATCATCCTATGACTTCTGAAATCCATGAATACTGGGCCTATATAAAATTGTATTACTTTGTACTAGTTAATACTTTTTACTGTTTTATTTTGTTAGATAAAAACATTAAAATGTGTTAAAAAGTAGTGTATGATTATGTAGTGTTTAGAAAACATTGGATAGTTTTTTAATCCTCTGTCCTTTAGAAAAATGAATATGAAAAATCATGATCAAGAAAACATTTGAATCTTATTACATAATTGAGCTTCATATTCTCACATGTGAAGATTTTGATACAGATTATATCCTTAAGTCAGGAATCAAGAAAACTAGGTTGTAATTCTGCCAAACATTTAGAGAAGAGTTAATGCCTATCCTTCTGAAACTATTCCAAAAACTTACAGAGGAAGGAACACTTCTGAACTTATTCTATGAGGCCACCATCACCCTGATACCAAAACCAGACAAAGATATCACAAAAAAAGAAAATTTCAGGCCAATATCACTGATGAACATAGATGCAAAAATCCTCAACAAAATACAAGCAAACCAAATCCAGTAATACATGAAAAGGATCATACACCATGATCAAGTGGGATTTATCCCAGAGATGCAAGGATTTTTCAATATCTGCAAATAAATCAATGTGATACATCATATTAACAAATTGAAGAAGAAAAACGATATGATCATCTCAATAGATGCAGAAAAAGTTTTTGATAAATTTCAACATCCATTTATGTAAAAACTCTCCAGAAAGCAGGCACAGAGGGAACATACCTTAACTTAATAAAGGCCATGTATGACAAACCCACAGGTAACATCATACTCAATGCTGAAAAGCTGAAAGCATTTCCTCTAAGATCAGGAATAAGACAAGAATGCCCTGTCTTGCCACTCTTATTCAACCTAGTTTTGGAAGTCCTAGCCACAGCAATCAGAGAGGAAAAAGAAATAAAATGAATCCAAATTGGAAAGGAAGAAGTAAAACTGTCACTGTTTGCAGATGACATGATACTATACATAGAAAACCCTGAAGATGCTACCAGAAAACTCAAAGAATTTGGTAAAGTTGCAACATACAAAATTAACGTATAGAGATCTGTTGTATTTCTACACACTAACAATGAACTATCAGAAAGAGAAATTAAGGAAATAATCCCATTTATCATCACATCAGAAAGAATAAAATACCTAGGAATAAACCTACCTGAGGAGGCAAAAGACCTATACTTGAAAAACTATAAGATGCTGATGAAAGTAACTGAAGATGACACAAATAAATGAAAAGATATACAGTGTTCTTGGATTGGAAGAATCAATATTGTTAAAATGATCATACTACCCCTGGCAATCTACAGATCTAATACAATCTCTATAAATTACTAATGGCATTTTTCACAGAATTAGAACAAAAAATTTAAAAACTTGTATGGAAACACAAAAGACCCCAAATAGCCAAAACAGTCTTGAGAATGAAGAATGGATCTGGAGGAATCATGCTCTCTGACTTCAAACTATACTACAAAGTAATGAAAACAGTACAAAACAGCAGCACAAAAACAGACAATAAATCAATGGAATAGGATAGAGAGCCCAGAAATAAACCCATGCACTTATGGTCGATTAATCTACAACAAAGGAGGCGAGAATATGCAATGGAGAAAAGACAGTCTCTTCAGTAAGTGGTGCTGGGAAAACTGGACAGCTACATGTAAAAGAATGAAATTAGAACACTTATCATCATCATATACAAAAATAAACTCAGAATGGATTAAAGACCTAAATGTAAGACTGAATACTACAAAACTCCTAGAGGAAAACATAGGAAGAACATTCTTTGACATAAATCACAACAATATTTTTTGGATCTGTCTCCTAGAGTAATGGAAACAAAAGCAAAAATAAACAAATGGGAACTAATTAAACTTGAAAGTTTTGCACAGCAAGGGAAACCATAAGCAAAACAAAAAACAGCCTAAGGAATGGGAGAAGATATTTGCGAATAATGCAACCAACAAGGGCTTAATTTCCAAAATATAGAAACAGCTTATACAGCTCAATATCAAAAAAACAAACAACCTAATCAAAGAATGGTCAAAAGACCTAAATAGACATTTCTCCAAAGAAGACATACAGATGGCCAACAGGCATATAAAAAGATGCTCAACATTGCTAATTATTAGAGAAATGCAAATCAAAACTATCATGAAGTACTACCTCACACCAGTCAGAATGGTCATTATCAAAAATTCTACAAATATTAAATGCTGGAGAGGTATGGAGAAAAGGGAACCCTCCTACACTGTTGGTGGGAATATAAACTGGTACAGCCACTATGGAAAGGAGTACGGAGGTTACTCAAAAAACTAAAAATAGAGTTGTCATGTGATCTTGCAACCACACTCCTGGGCATATATCTGGAAAAGACAAAAACTCAAATTTGAAAACATATATGCACACCAATGTTCCTAGCAGCACTATTTGCAATAGCCAAGACATGGAAGCAACCTAAATGTCCATCTGCAGATGAATGGATAAAGAAGATTATATATATATATATATATATATATATATATATATATATATAATAAAAAAATACACACACACACAATGCAATATTACTTAGCTCTAAAAAAGAATAAAATAATGCTATTTGCAGCAACATGGATGGACCTAGAGATTATTATGCTAAGTGAGGTAAGTCAGAGAAAGACAAATATCATATGATGTCACTTATAGGTGGAATCTAAAAAAATGATACAAATGAACTTATTTACAAAACAGTAATAGACTCACAGACATAGAAAACAAACTTATGGTTACCAAAGGGGAAGAGGAGAAGGAATTTGGGATTAACAGGCACACACTATTATATATAAAATAAACAACAAGGCTCTACTGTATAGCACAGGGAACTATATTCAATATTTTGTAATAGCCTATAATGGAAAAAAATATGGAAAAGAATATATACATATAACTGTATAACTAAATCACTTTGCTGTACACCTGGAATATTATAAATAAACTATACTTCAAAAAAAATTAAAAAACAAAAGAAATCTGGGTTGCCATTTTGTGGTCACCAAATATTTCAAGCTTTCCCACTTTCTGACACATAGTTGCACTGTACTTTTTTGGTTTTTTGACATTAGTTTTGGTCATGGGACTTGCTTCCAAATGTGATTAACAGTGACATGTGAAGGGTGAAAAACCAGAACTCAAGCCGTCAAGTTACCTGAAAACTTTTTTCAGCCTGGCTTTTCTTTCTTTTTTTTTTTAAACATCTTTATTGGAGTATAATTGCTTTACAATATTTTGTTAGTTTCTGCTGTATAACAAAGTGAATCAGCTATATGTATACATATATCTCCATACCCCCTCCCTCTTGCGTCTCCCTCACACCCTCCCTATCCCACCACTCTAGGTGGTCACAAAGCACAGAGCTGATCTCCCCATGCAATGCCGCTCTTCCCACTAGCTACCTAGTTTCCATTTGGTAGTGTATACATGTCAATGCTACTCTCTCACTTCGTCCCAGCCTGGCTTTTCTTATAAACACAGTGAGTAAAGTGCCCTAATAACCTGCATTGGTCATGTGAGAGAGAAATGACCTTTTGTAGGGTTAAAATACTGATAATTTTTGAAGATCAAAATAAGTATACTAGGTGTAAATACTTAGTACATGCCAGACTGAAATAAATGCTCAATAAATGTGTTTTCTTATTCATAATCCAAGTAATATATTTCATTGCAAAGCAAGAGGAGACTTTAAATATCAATTCTAAGACCTACATCCTTTTTTCTAAATAAATGGCAAAGATAGTTTTTTTTTGTTTGTTTTAGATTTAGGGTATAATTGATATTCTTTCATCAATCTCTTTTAGTTTTCAGTGTACAGGTCTTTCACCTCCTTGGTTAAGTCTATTTCTAAGTATTTCATTGTTTTGATTCTATTATAAATGAGATTCATTTTCTAATTTCTCTTTCAGTTAGTTTATTGTTAGCATATAGAGATGCAACTGATTTTTGTATGTTAATTTTGTATCTTGTAACTTTACTGAATTCATTTATTAATTCTAACCGTTTTGGTGAAATCTTTAGGAATCGCTATATATAAGATCATATCATCTGCAAAACTTCTTCCTTTCTGATTTGGATACTTTTTATTTCTTTTTCTTACCTAATTGCCTTGGCTAGGACTTCCAGTACTATATTGAATAGAAATGGGAAGCATGGGCATCCTTGTTCTTGATCTTAGAGGAATAGCTTTTAGCTTTTTACCATTGAGTATGATTTTTAGCTGTGGGCTTGTCATATATGGCCTTACTACGTTGAGGTATGCTCCTTCTATACACAGTTTGTTGAGAGTTTTTAATCATGAAAGGAAGTTGAATTTTGTCAAATGCTTTTCATGTGTCTATTGAGATAATCATATGAATTTTATCCTTCATTTTGTTAATGTGGTGCATAACATTGACTGATTTCAGTATGTTGAACATCCTTGCATACAGGGATAAAAATGACTTGATTATGGTATACAATCCTTTTAATGTGCTGCTTAATATTATTTGCTAGTATTTTGTTGAGAATTTTTGCATCCTTATTCATCAGGGATATTGGCCTGTAATTTTCTTTTCTAGTTGTGCCCTTGTCTGGTTTTGGTATCAAGGTAATCTCGGCTTCATAACATGAGTTTGGAAGCATTCCTTCCTTTTTAATTTTCTGGAAGAGTTTGAGAACTACTGGCATTAATCTTTCTGTAAATGTCTGGCAGAATTTACTAATGTAGCCATATGGTCCTGTGCTTTTCTTTGTTGGGAGATTTTTGATTACTGATTCAATCTCCTTACTAGTTATAGTTCTATTCATATTCTCTACATTTTCATGATTCAGTCTTAGTAGGTGTAAGTTTCTAGAAATTTATTTATTTATTTTAGTTCTTTTCATCCTTCAATGGTAATGATGAGAAAACCTGTATGCATATGGATATAGTTAATTTGAGAACTATTTTTTTAACACTTGTCTTTCAAAACCAAGAATATATTTACCAAATGATCATTTTCCCCTACATTTTAAACCCAGTCATTTAAGCTAAAAGAAACTCAGTCCGTATGCTAGTTCAGATTCACTTATATTAAAATCATAAAAATGATGTTTAATATCTACTTGACACACAAGGAGCTTTTTTTTTTTTTTTGCGGTACGCGGGCCTCTCACTGCTGTGGCCTCTCCCGCTGCGGAGCAACAGGCTCCAGACGCGCAGGCTCAGCGGCCATGGCCCACGGGTGCAGCCGCTCTGCGGCATGTGAGATCCTCCCGGACCGGGGCACGAACCTGCGTCCCCTGCACCTGCAGGCGGACTCCCAACCACTGCGCCACCAGGGAAGCCCACAAGGAGCTTTTAAATGAAGCTTTTCTAAATTTTATATCTTTCAAACTCTACATGTTCTCTATTCACCTCACCACTCTTCACTACTCTTTAAGATCAGATCAGATTTACTTCAAATATATTTAGTTCAAAAACACATCCTCTTGGTTAATTGACCCCATGGTATCTGTGGGGGATTAGTTCCAAGACCCCCTTTGGATACCAAAATTCATAGGTGCTCAAGTCCCTTATGTAAAATGGCTTAATATTTGTAAATGACCCATGCACACCCTCTTATATACTTTATATAATCTCTAGATTACTTATAATAGCTAATACAAGGTAAATGTTGTGTAAATAGTTGTAAATACAATGTAAATGCTATGTAAATAGTTGCCAATGTGAAGCAAATTTGAGTTTTGCTTTTTGGAACTTTCTGGAATTTTTTCTTCCAAATGTTTTTGCTCTGTAGTTGGCTGAATCTGCAGATGCAAAGCTTTTGGATATGAAGGGCCAACTGTATATACTGAGCTCCTTGTCTCTTGTTACAGTGCTTGAATTAAAGTCTATTTTCCCTGGTATAAGTACAGATAATCCTGCTCTCACTTGGTTTCCATTTGCATAGAATATCTTTTCCACCTCTTAACTTTCTGCCTATATGTGTCTTTGATGCTAAAGTAAGTCTCTTGTAGGCAGCATATAGTTGGATCCTTTTTTTAATCCACTTGGCCACTTTATGTCTTTTGATTGGAGAATCTAGTCCATTTACATTTAAAGTAATTATTATGTAAAGGTATATTATTCCCATCTTGTTAATGGTTTTCTGGCTGTTTTCTACTTCCTTTTTTCCTTTCTTTCACTCTTCCTATCTTGCTTTGTGAGCTGATGATTTTCTGTAGTGGTATGCTTTGATTCCTTGATATTTTGCTTTGTGGTTACTATGAAGCTTATATAAAACGTCTTATAGTTATAACAGTCTATTTTAAGCTGATAACAACATAACTTTGATTACATATAAAAACTTTACCCTTTTATTCCCCCCCCACATTTTATGTTTTTGATGGCTCATTTTACATCTTTTTATATTGTGAATTCGTTAAAAAATTGTGGTAGCTTGAGTTACTTTTAATACTTTTGTCTTTTAACTTTTATACTAGAGTTAAGTTACTTACATACCACCATTAGAGTATTACAGTAACCTGGATTTGACTATATGTACTTTCCTTACCAGTAGAGTTTTACACCTTCACGTTTTCATATTACTGAACTTAGTGTCTTTTCATTTCAGATTGAAGAACTTTCTTTAGCATGTTTTTGTAAAGCAGATCTAGTGATCATGAACTCCCTCAGTTTCTGTTTGTCTGGGAAAGTATCACTCCTTCATTTCTGAAGGATAGCATTGCTGGGTAAAGAATTTTTGATTGGCAGGATTTTTTTCTTTCAGCATTTTGAATATATCATCAGACTCTCTCCTGGCCTGCAAGATTTCTGTTGAGAGATATGCTGAGAGCCTTATGGGTCCACTTTGTTTTTTGGTTTTTTTGCAGTATGCGAGCCTCTCACTGTTGTGGCCTCTCCCGTTGTGGAGCACACGCTCTGCATGCGCAGGCTCAGCAGCCATGATTCACGGGCCCAGCTGCTCTGCGGCATGTGAGATCTTCCCAGAGCGGGGCACGAACCCGTGTCCCCTGCATTGGCAGGCGGACTCTCAACCACTGCACCACCAGGGAAGCCCGCACTTTGTTTTTTGTTTGTTTCCCTTACTGCTTTCAAAATTCTTTTTGGTCTTTGATTTTTGACAGTGTTAGTACCATGTGTCTCAATGAAATTTTCTTTGGGTTGAATCTGTATGGGATCTATGAATTTCATGTACTTGGATGTCCATATCTCTTCTCAGATTTGGGAAATATTCAGCCATATTTCATTAAATAAGTTTTCTGTCCCTTTCTCTGTCACTTCTTCTGTGACTTGCAAAATGTGAATATTGTTTCATCTGATGACGTACCATAATTTGCATAGACTTTCTTTACTGTTTTTCAATTTTTTTCTCTTTTTTCTCTGCTGACTGCCTAATTTCATCTTTGAGTTCTCAGATTCTTTCTTCTGCTTAATCAAGTCTTCTTCTAATGCTCTCTATTGTGTTTTTTATTTTATTCAGTGTATTCTTCAGCTCCAGAATTTGTTTAGTTCTCTTTTAATAACATATCTCTCTTTTAAACTTCTCATTTTGTTCATATTTTTTTTCTGACTTTGTTGAGTTGTCTATGTTCTTTTATAGATCACAGCTTCCTTAAAATGATTATTTTGCAGTCTCTGTCCAGCAATGTTTAGATTTCCATTTCCTTAGATTTGACCACTGGAAACTTATTGAGTTCCTCTGGTGGTGTCATGTTTTCCTCATTTTTCATGTTTCCTGTAGCCTTGTGTTGATGTCTATGCATTTGATGAAGAAGTCACCTCTTCCAGATTTTATGGACTAGTTTTTGTGGGGAAAGATTTCACCTGGGGGTTGAGGTGAGGGTGCTATCTGGGTGTGTGCTAGTTCCAGCTCCTGGGAAGGTCCAACAGCACAGTCTTATTTAGCTTCATCAGCTGAGGTCAGTGTTGATGAAGATTTCAGAGGCCCTCAATGACCAATGCTGAGGCTATCTGTAGCAGTGGTGAGGGTTTTCGGAGACCACCTGATCTCTTTTTTTCCCATGAAGGACGTGGCAAGGAGTTCCCTGCTGGCATCAGAACCAGCTTGTGGGCACCCTTGTGGTGGTGGTGGCACTGGTATCTGATGTGCAGATTCCTGTGGAGCAGCCATGAAGCTAGGATTTGAAGCCCAAGTGCTCACAGAGTGATAGTGGCTCTAGGGTCTGGGGCATTGGCTAGCCCACAGCAGCACTGATGTGTGAGACACAGGTACACACTAAGCTGCCACAAACCCAAAGTCTGGAGCACAGGCATGCATGGAGTGACAACAGCTCTGGGGCCCAGGATGCTGGTGATACCACAGTGATGTTGGTTCTGGTGCTTGAGGTGTACATGGAGCAGCTACGGTCCTGAGTCTAGACTGTGGGTGTGTGCAGAGCAGCCTCAGAGCTAAGATCCTGGAGCACATGTGCACACGGAGTGGACTTGAAGCTGGGACTGAAGTGTGGGCCCACATGGAGCAGCTGCAGCTCTGGGGCCTGGGGCATGTGCAGGATTAGGGGGTGCAGTATCCCTGGTCCTTGGGCAACACAACAGCAGCTTTTTCTGGGGGAGCAGTACAGCAGCATCTCCCTCTCTGGTGAGTCTATAACAGCTATGGCTGTTGGCTACTTAGTTGCAATGGCTGCCAGTGTCTTCTGTAGAGCAGGCCTCTGGGGTCCATGATGACAAATATTATGGGGTCCTCTGCTATGAAAGTTGTAGGGAATCCACAGCTGTCATAAGGGCTGTAGAGGCTCTCAGAGGCAAAGGCTGCTGGGTCCGCCACAAAGTAGGCCATTGGGGACCATAATGGCACCCACCATGTGGCTGATATTGTTAGTCTTGCCTTTCTTCTTTGTTCCTAGCTATCTCCAGACATTTCCACTGAGCTGCTTTCCCTAGTGATCCTTTATGTGTGGATATTCTCCATTTTCCACTATAGGTTCTTAATTGGACTCTTGAGCCCTCTCGGGGCTATATTTGTTTGTAGAGAGCTGTCTAATTACTGTCATTTGTGGGGAGAAAAAAGGCTGGTATCTCTTATTTTGCCATTTGTTGACATCCCAAAGATAGACTGGGGAGTGGGAAAGGGGAAGGGGCAATATAGGGATGGGGAAAAAAAGGATTATTATGGGATTATATGAAATCTTGTGCGTGAAGCTTTTGAAAATTGTAACGCACTATAGAATTTAAAGAATCTTTCATTCAATAAAAAGGATAGATTTTTTAAAATTCCATTTTTAATGACTTCTAGGAACAAATAACAATATTGTGTGAATACTCCTTTCCAATGTTAAAACACTGACAGAAATTCTTATGCCTAAGTTAAATTCCACTTGATTTTATTTAAGTCATCTTGTCTCCAGTGTCGTCTTCTCTAAAGAGAGAGAAGGAATTGTCTGTAAATTTCCTACACAATCTGTCATGTAAAATCTGTCATGTGTCTTTTCCAATTCTGTTTCCTCTGCCAGAAAGAAAAATTCCTCCTCCTGCCCACTCCCCAATGCATACATACATACACACACACACTCATTCATACAAACATACACATATACAGTTAAGAATAACTTATCCTTGAAACTTCATTGTTGGAAATTAATTATTCAAATTTTACATTAGATCACTATCCCTGCCTCAGTTTAGATAGCTTCTTATTCTCTGTTGTCCTATAATGCCCTGGCATGCGTCTCTTATAGCAATGGTCCCCAACCTTTTTGGCACCAGGGACCAGTTTCGTGAAAGACAATTTTTCCACAGACGGGGGTATTGGGGACACTTGTCTTATAGTATTTGCCACATACCATTGTACTTATTGATTTTTTTTTTTTTAACTGGGCTGTTTGCTCCTTCTGAGCAGGCTCAATGACTCACACATTACTGTATTCCCAGTGCTTAACACATATCTGGAAAATAGTAAAAGAACAATGTGTCATTTAAATGAATAGAAATGAGTGAATATTGCTTCAATCATAATCTTTTGTCTCAAGTTTCTTTCTTCAAGTCATTCATTCATTTAACAAATATTGCTTGAATCCTTACTATTTTCAAAGGGGATAGGGAGAATTTATTTAGAATAAAAAATATCTGACATATTAATTATCATATGCCATCAATTAACATTTGTTGGATATCTCTATTTATGGAACTCTTTTTTATTTTTTAATTTTTATTTATTTATTTAGTTAGTTAGTTATTTTGGCTGCATTGGGTCTTAGTTGTGGCATGTGGGATCTTTGTTGAGGCATGCGGGATCTTTGTTGTTGTAGCACGTGGCTCTTCATTGCGGCCCGCGGGCTTCTCTCTAGTTACAGTGCACGGGCTTCTCTCTAGTTGTGACATGCAGGCTCCAGAGCACGTGGGCCCTCTAATTGAGGCACACGGGCTCAGTAGTTCTGGCATGCGGGCTTAGTTGTCTCGCAGCATGTTGTATCTTAGTTCCCTGACAAGAGATCGAACCCGTGTCCCCTGCATTAGAAGACAGATTCTTTACCACCGGACCACCAGGGAAGTCCCCTATGGAACTCTTTTTTAAAACGTAAAAAAATAAAGAGAAAAGCAATTCTCCAACTAGGACATAGCAGGCATTGTGGATACTCTTAACAAACTGGACTTCTGTTGTAATTCATAGCGGTCAATAAAGGAGTTCTCTTGTCTTTAGTTATTGCCTCTTGGGGCTATGCTAGTATGTTAATGCTTACATGCAAGTGGCTACTGTTCATTCCCTAAATATAGAGGGTGTATCCTATGGTTTAATTCACACTTTTGATGGACCAGTTCCCAGTTAACCAGGGACATTTGAATTCCATTTTTGTGCCTTGTAGTGTTGGCAGTCTTCCAAGATGGGAACAGATAGTGTGCTCATTAAGCTGAGTGTGAGGCTATCTTCCAAATCATTAATAAAATGTATAAAAAATACTGGGCATTAGAACTGACCACAGTGGGACAGCTCTCAATATGTGATCCTAGGTTGTCACATAACCATTGATCATCACCTAAGGGTATGAGCTTTCTTGAAGTTATACATTGACTTTACAAAATATTCCAAATTTCTTGGTGAAAAATGGCATACGAGTCTGTAACAGAGGCCTTACTAAAACCCATATATATGAACCGTCTTGCTCTTTCTTAGGCATCACTGTCATGGAGAAATTAAGTTGTTCTAGGGTGATTAACTTTCATAAAATCATATTAAGTTACGGTAGAATACCTGAGCTTTTCTAGGTATTTGCTAGTTAATAATCTTATGATTATATCTAGTAGATATAAACATCAAAATTAGTCTGACTAATCTCTATTAGGATACGTTTTTCTTATATTTCTTCAATTCTACACTTTCATTCTCTGTTGCAACATGTCCATCCCATCTCATTATACTTTCCAAACAACTCGTTTTATCTTCCTGCTTTAGATGATCCCCCTTCCCCGATATTGTCTTCCTACTTGATCACAGCTAGCACAGTCTTAGTCTCATTGAACTCACTGGATTTGTATCTGTTCCTTTATTTGTCTCTAACTGCTCCTTTCGGAATGCTTATTATTTTGAGAATGGAAGCCTTCTACATCCCCAGTGCCTGATAAAGGGACTGGCAGAGTATTGACACTTCATCAATAGACACATGCTCAAGAAATTTATTCTCAGGCTTTTCCTTAAATATCACTTCCATTTCTTTGCCTTTCCCCCAGAACAGATTGCAGCTGGATGTTTAATGTGCTCCCCAGACATCCATATTGACAGAACAAGGCATTTGTACATTCCTTGCTCCCTGCAAGTGGTCAGAATGCAGTCATTCCACCCACCCTCTTCTTCTTTTCTCCAGTTCATATTGACAAGGTTCCTTGTTGTCCTTTAATACAGTCATTTACTGAGCTACCCAGATCTTCTTCTACTTTCCTCAGTAATTTCAGCACCACGTCTACATTTTCATTCTCTGCCTTGTTTCTTGCAAACTTTATGGTTATAAGATATAATTCAAACACTTTCCAGTTCCACAACCTCCTCAACTCTAGTAATTTAACTTCTACCAGCCACAAACACAACCATATAGCCCTACGAGTTCATGAACAATGACATTTATAGTTTCTCATATAATACATGTTCTCACTCTGCATCTAAGCACGCAGATCTAAACATTCAGAAAGTGAGTTTGGAGATCCCATTAACATGAGGAGTGTTCCAAGAGGGCTTGAGTTGTGCATGTAATCAGGAGGGCTGCAGTGGGTAGGAGATTTGACAAGAAGGAACTTAGCAGTTGGAGCTAGTGAGGCCTTCAAAACTTTCTTCAGATAATTGCTTCTGAGTCCTTTCTCAACTCCCACTCTAACCCTCACACCTAAAGAATGAAAACTTATTTCCCTGAGATGTAATTCAATTCTACACATCTTTATTGTCTTTTACTTATGAGATACAGTTCTAGGAACCTGGCATACATCAGTAAGCAAAACAGGTAAGGCTGCCTGCCATTTTGGCATTAATATCCCTGGCTTGAACACTCTTGTAGAATGTATTTTGTCTTGTACTATATATATTGTTTAGAATTCTGTAAGTTACTATTCAACAGAATCTTGGAACCACACAAATCCTTCCATTTCCTAGCTTAAGTAATATCTCTAAGTTTTAGTTTCCTCTTCCATGATAGAAATGGGTAAACGCATAGGCTTGTGGACAGGTTAAACAAGATAATATTTAGAGTGTCTTGGATGGTGACTAGCACAGAGTAAACATTCTGAAATATTTTTACTACTATTGATATTATAGTAGTAGTATATTTATTAGTATTGATTAGTATTAGTATTGATATTATAGGGGTAGTGATAGTACTGTACTTATGTGGGAAATAAATTGTAGCTATTTATATTATCAATATTTTTTACATGACACCTCCCTACTGAACAGTAAGCTCTCTAAAGCCAAAGATTCTCTCTTTCTCCCCCCCCACCCCTTTATGAACTTCTGTGTGGATGGCACATTGCATTCAAAATTTTTTTACTGTATTGAATTTAATTAAAAATTATAATTTCATCTTAATAACTTCCAGGTTTTTATTTGTTCTCTAATTTTTCCAAAATAGCCTGTTTTTAACACCTAGCAGTTCCTTAAACTAAACCTGGAGAGCAAATCATAAGATACCACAGATCTAAATATTACTAAGTTTAGAAAGGAATTTCAAATTTCACTCTCCTATTAAGAAAGTTGTAATTGATTTTCTGATCATGATTGAGATTTACCCAATATAGAGACAACTTATGATACATATGAAAGTTTCAGCATTGCTCATTGAAATGGGATATGAGACATCTTATTGTCTAGATCTAGAGGGTCATTTATGGGGAGGCAAATCTGAGACATGTACATTTTTCAAAAAAGATACAAATCACCCAGTTTGAGGACAGCAAAATCTAGCCTCCAACCTTTCCAAAGCCTGGATATTCCATATTTGATATGCTAATGACTAATCAAATCACCATCAATATGCCTTTTAAACCACAATGCAAATACAAAACTCCATTTGGTGATGTAAATACACAATAATAATTATGGAAATTTCCTTGGGTGAAGGGCAGCAAATATTAGTACAACTAATAGGTACTTATTAGGTCCTAACTATCTCAATCTGCCAAATGCTGTTAAGGAAGCTGCCCCCTACTGTCTTGGTTTTTCATTCTCATTGCTGAAAAACTAGAAAGGAACAACATCCATTGCAAGTAAGCCAACCTCCTCTGACACATGTCCTCCATGGTTTAGCTGTGCTTTTCCAGATAACTTTATGATAATAAGATAATTTTATGGCCCAGGCTGTCTTGCTTCAGTACTTTAGATCATCAATATGAATATGGGGAAGTGTCTTACATATGGAGAATAATGCATTTGAATAAACAAAGAAAGAATCAGATGGCCATTTTTGCATGGGAATAGTCAGCAATATAATAATATGCAGGAGCTTTTTCTGGATTATTGGAGCTTTTCTTTTTGAAGTTTGAGATTTACTTTGTTCTATTGACTGATGATGATAGCCTGCTCTGAAGGAGTTAAACCTGGCTGAAAAAGAAGGCAGTGTCTTATCTCTGTAAGAGCCATTTACTGCACTGTCTTCCACCTGGAATTAGAGGTGGGCAAGATAATCTTATCAATAGTTCAAAGCAAATCCATCTACAGTTTTCACATTATGAGATAGCACTATGCATTGCGGAGTGGTCTTCCTTGCTTTATCTCAAATTATTTCCACAATTCTATAAAGTAGATTAACTGAGGGATGTAGAGTTAAATTACTTTGGTTATTTGCCTTAATGGACAAGCTTTCAAATTATTTTTAGTTAGAAAATGATATTTTTTCTTACAGAAGATATTAATATATACTGAAATATACAAAGTAATACAAAGTCTAAACATTAGAAAGATATGTAATATAGAAGAGAAAGTCCTCTGTAATCCACCTCCCCGTGCCAAGAACTGTTTTCAGTTCACATTCTTCTAATATTTGCTACATATATTTTCCATTTTTTTCACTATTAACAAAAAAGCAACAATAAATTGATTCTATCCTCAACATATTATGAAAAAATCTTGTTTCTTCCCCTTTCCAATAATACTTATACTTTTTTTCGCTATGTCTGTATGTGTGTGTGTAGTTGGATTGTTTTCGATTTTTCACTAATAACAAAAACACTACAATAAGAATTCGTGCGCGTATTATTCACTCTCAGGTACATACATTTTTGTTTAATTTTAAAAACATGAGTCTATATCAATAAGTAATATTATATATGTTGAATAATTTTATATATATACATACACACACACAGGTGGCCTTTAAGGAAAAGGCATTGAATATCACTAAATATATATCATTATACTCTTTTTTTGAATTTTTGAATTTTATTTTATTTATTTTTTTATACAGCAGGTTCTTATTAGTTCATTACACTCTTTATACGTCATTTAATTCCTGACAATACACAGTAATTATTACCTGAATATTGGGAGTTAATCTGAAAAATTAAATTTTCTAAATTATTTTACAAAAATACCTTTATAATCTATTTGAAGTAAATTGGCCAATTCATGTGTATTTAACTGACTAGTAAATGAAATAAAAACATTTACTGTGCATTCACAATGGAAAACTTGTAGGTTACACACTCCAGAAAAGGGAAGAAAAGGGGAAATAAGGCTTATATAATCTCTATTATGATATAATCACTGTGTTGGATATTTTTTTCTGCCATTTAAAAATATACAGACAATCCTGCATATTATGCCTTATTAATGATTTCTATAGATAAAGAATCTGAGGTTTTAATTGGTTAAATAAACAAACAGATAAACAAAATGCCAAGATTGCAAACTTTGTTTGTGGTAAAGTCGAGATTTGAATCAAAATCTCTGATGCTAAGGTTAATACCATCCTCATTATACTATACTGTACAAGATGTAATGCAAAGACATTAAGTATTTTCTGAGTATACAGTCTATTATCTGCTTGTTTGCTTGTAAATGGCATATTTATAGAGATAGATATGGATATGATACATGGTTTCTTATAACACAATGGGGTCTCACGAATTTAATAATACATTTTTCCTGTAAAGAGGAATACAATTCAGCTGATTGTTTCCAAGGGGTAGATTAGATAAAGGTGTTAATGTTGCACACTTAGATCGTAGAATCCAAATATTAAATTTCTGTAAAAAGCTAAAAGTGGAAACGTAATCTTTTTTAATAAGTCTAGGTTGCTACTAGCAATGTGGAGAATGTTAAAAGGGACATTAATAAAACACTTTGCAGAGCAAAAAACTCAAGAAGGATGTGCCAGGAATTAGAGCAACATGATGAAACATAACACAGACAAAAATTACTGGAGTGTTGGGCTTCCCTGGTGGCGCAGTGGTTGAGCGTCCGCCTGCCGACGCAGGGGAAACGGGTTCGTGCCCCGGTCCGCGAAAATCCCACAGGCCGCGGAGCGGCTAGGCCCGTGAGCCATGGCCGCTGAGCCTTCGCATCCGGAGCCTGTGCTCCGCAAAGGGAGAGGCCACAACAGTGAGAGGCCCGCATACCACAAAAAAAAAAAAAAAAAAATTACTGGAGTTTATTTATTACAAAGCGCTCAGAGTGGTTAATGAGGACTCCTATCATGTTCTGATGAATTTTAAATCATAAGTTCAGCTCCCACACATTCTAAGTGCATCTACCCTTACAAGTACAGTTGCTGGCTTTTCTCCCATATTTTGAGATGGCTAACAATATGGAGAATTTATATCTGCCAAAAAATATCTTCTATGAAACATTGTATATGTTTATTTCATTTTGGGAATGGTATAACTCTTAGGGATGGTTTGGTTATATGGTGCCTAAACTCCTCCATGACAATAAACTGCATGCCCATATTACATGAATTTACATATCCCAGATGCCACAAACCCACTGAGTGAAGTTTTCTGTTCAAGCACGCTTCATTGCAAAGACGGGCATAGCTTATTCCCCAGGAAGTATTTACTTACCACGACATCAGGAGTTTTATTGTACCACCTGCACATTTATTAGAGTAAAACCCTGTATTTAAAGGAAATGCACCCAAACAACATAAGGTAGAAGCAGTTAAACACAGGTGGCCTTTTTTTAAAAAAATGTCATTGAATATCACTAAACTAAGGCAGAGTCACCTGCATCTGATTATAACTAAATTGTTGAACTTTTGATAATCCTTCCCTTCCAAAGTTTTTGGAAAATGCCACTCTACATTTAAAGCAAAGGGATCAATGCCTTGGTGAAATTTGCCTGGATCTTTGTTTCTTGCCTTTAGCTCCTTCTAACTGTATGAAATATTTGGCCAGTTTGTATTCCTTTTAGAAATGAGTTTACCCTGGTTGCCTGTGAGTATCTTGTGTGTACTGGCAACATCACTGGATTTCAATAGAAACTCTTTTCACCCCATCTTCTGGGCTCTGGAAGACCTGAGTGTGATAGAGATTTAGGGAACTTCCAACATGGACCAACACTCTGGAATAGGGCAGAGTTCACTCTAGTGTGTTCCTTTTCAATGGAGGAACTGGATACTATTTGCATGGAAATAATCTCATTTGCCTTTCTTTTGTTTGCATATTTCTACTTGAAAAAAAATACCAACCACAATGACTGCAGCTTAGGTAACAGTGGAAGACAGTAGGCAGGGGAAGAGAAGAGATTTTATAGTAAAAGACCTGGTTCTGCCTCTGACTAGCTGTATGATCTTGGACAAATCCTTAACCTCTGGAAGTGCAGTTCAGCACCACTGGGGATTAAACAAGGCAATGAAAAGCATCTAGCTCACAGTGGACTAGTTCAGGTAGATACTTAATTTTAAAAAGTTACAAAAATGTTCCAATAAACCAATTTCATATTACACTGTAGTAGAGGATGGCTAGGGTATGTATGATCTTAGTGTACTACTAAAATATGTGCTGGATAGGATCTTTCACCGTTTGCCCCTGGTGGAAAAAAAAAAAGCCATTATAATGCTTTCTAGGGGGTCATTTTGTTAGGCCTGGGGACTGCAAAACAAGTTGCTTGAAATCATGATGTAAACTATATGTCACAAGAATTCAATATTTAAATGTTATTAAATTAATTGATTACAAGAGAGTGTTTCTTTGAACTGATGCAATAACTCTGTTAGGTTTGCTGTGTGGAAAGAACAGCAGCCAGAAGGATTTTGAATACACAAAGTAGATTGAAATAATTGCTAAAGATGGATTAAAATTAAGGGATAGTGGCCAGATGGCTCTGTAGCCTTTGATCTGGTATCAGGCTCTGAGGATGTCCAGTTAACGCCCACATGTCCATCATAAGGTGCCTAGGCTCTAAGGAAACCCAACAGGCACTTTGATGGATCTTCTGCATTAAGGTCTTGGGTCTGTTCCTGGTATTATTTCTCTCTCAGTCTATAATGACCACCCAATCAGTGCCTGAGATCTCAAGAGTCCAGAAAAATTTCTCCAATTTTTACTGCCTGTTGAATTGACATCCAGAGGTAAATGTATGCGGGGATTTGCACTATGACGAAAAGCTTGGTTTCTTTCTTGAGGGTTTGGGAGTTGCAAATGGCTGGTTGCTGACAGTAAAGAAGGTGTATGTGCTTGAAAATAGGCATGGCTCATTGTAGACAGTACCTTATAAGTGCCTGGCACATAAGAGCAGAGATAGCACTTAACACAGAGGAAGAGCCTGTGTCCACTCATCCCTTGGAAGATTCCCCAAATAGCGGGGTAACAACAATATATGGTCAGAAACATGAGGTCTGGGCTGAAGCAGAACACTTGGAGGAGACAGTATTGAGAAGTGACCATTTTGAGACAGGGAAGATTTTGAAGCAAAATGTAACATTATGGTTTTTGATTACCAGTGGATGCAAGAAACATATATCTGACCTTTCCTGTGGCTAACTCTGGTAAAGAAAGTCCATTTCTATTCATTTATTTCTTTAAAATATAGTTATTTAGGAAATCACATATGCACTACTTTGACAATCAGAAAACTAAAATAATGAAATCATTATTTTAAATTAATTAGATCTGGGTTTGTCTCTAAGGACATTTCACCCATATCCTCAGGTTATGATTAAAAAAGAGTTTGGTAACAACAGTTCAGGGATAAAATGGACTCAGCCAGGAAGTGAGGATGTCTATTTTAGACATTGCTTGGTAACTAAAAGAGTTTGTTTCCTTGCTTGCTTATTTTCCATCCATCCATCATTTAGTGAGTGAGTAGGACGGTGATGGGGCCTTTGTTAAAATGTAGCACATCGAAGCACATACATCACACTTCTCTGTCAAAATGGCTGACAGGCCAGAAGTTGAGTCCATTGGGCATGGCTTTGGTACAACGTTTGAGCCTACTGAAAAGTATTTATATAAGAGCTAAACAGTCTCCCTTCCTTCCTTCCTTTCTTCCTTTCTCTCTCTTTCTTCCTCCCTCCCTCCTTCCTTCCTTTCTTCCTTCTTTCCCTTTCCTTTCCGTTCTTTCTACTCGTTATTTTCCTATAATTTTAGAATTAAAGAAATGAGCATTCACATACACCTTTTCCCTAATATTAAAAACTTACAGAACCTTCATATAGTTATCAAAACAAGGAAATTAATATCAGTATAATACTATAAAATAAACTACAGGTCATGTTCTAACTTCACCAGTTTTTTCACGCCTCTTGTCTTATGTTCCAGGAAACAATCTAGGATCTCACATTGCATCTAATTGTGACTCCTTAGCTTCCTCCAACCTGAGGCGGTTCTTTAGTCTTTCCTTGTTTTTCATAACCTTGGTGTTTGGATAAGGACTGGCTAGTTATTTTGCAGCATGTCTCTCAATCTGGACTTTCTGATATTGGCCCGTGATTAGATTGAGGTTATACACTTTGGCAAGAATACCACAGAAGATTTATTGTGTCTTTCTTGGCGCACCTATACTGGGGGTACCTTGTGTTGGTATATCTCATCGTTAATCTCTTGGTTACAGTGGTGTCTGCAATGTTTCTCTACATAAAATTATTATTTTTCACTTTGTAATTGATAAGGCAGATACTTCAGAGAAATACTTTGAGACTATGCAAATATCTGTTTTTTTCTCAAACTTTCGCTCCCCTGATTTAAATATATATTAGTGGTATTTTTTTCTGCAACAATTGTTGCTATAATGCTTGCCCATGGTCACTTTCTATTTCTTCATTCCTTCTATAATACAATTAGTAAAATTTGGATTTATCTCTAATGAAGAGCTGTCTGTTCTCCCCAGTTTAATTATGTACATTGGTATGGACTTATCAATATTATGGGAGGCTGGAAAATGGCCCCCCAAAAGATATTCATGTCCTAATTCATGGGACCTATGAATGTGACATTATACAGGCAAAAATATGATTACATTATGGGTTTGAGATGAAGAGAGTATCCTGGAAGAAAGGGGCAGAGAGAGAATTTTCTTCCTTCCACCCCTTTCTTAGCCACCCCTTAGAGGTAACAAATTTCTCGAGCTTCTGTTTTTGTCCTTTCTGCAGTTATTTTGCATAAATAAGAAGATAAATGCATTTTCTTCCATCCCCTTCTTTCTTGTAAGAAGGGTAAGGTGTTCTTCTGCAATTTGCTTTTTTCACTTTACAGTATATCATGGAAATCACCTCCATATCATTTCACAAAGAACATTGTATAGTCCTCCATTGTATGACTGTAACATTGTTTATTCAACTATGTTCCTATATGTGAGTATTTAGACTGTTTCCAATATTTTGCAATTATAAACATCTCTGGAATGAATAACCGTGCATATATGTGCATTTTCATGTTGTTTGAGGCTTACCTTTAGGGTGGATTCTTAGAAGTGGGGTTGCTGGGTAAAAGGGTAATTGCATCATATGTAGTTTTGTTAGGTATTGACAAAATTTCTTTCAGGCAGTCAGACCCCTGAGCATAACTCAAAACCATAAACTACATTATATAGTGGCTAAGAGTTTGATTTTATGAAATACAACATATTATTTATCTAGAAACATAAGAAATGTTCACACAGCACAGTTGTGCAAAAGACATTTTTAAATATCTATTCACTTTTTTCAATCGGATCATTGTAATAGCCTAATAATGACTTGCTACATTGTTCAGTGTGTGGTGATGGTTTAGTCTGCCAGCCTGTGAAAGTTTCTTGAGTGAATACTTTGTGGACTAATCTATATAATGCAGACAAGTGTGCGGATCATAAAGAATGATAACAGTGAGTTATCTTGCTGGTATGATGAGTTTCAGTGATCTTTGTTTACTTAAATATTTAGGAAGCTAAAATCTCTTTCAAAGAATTGAATTGCAATTATGTTAATATAAATAATATATTCAATTTCTTTGTCATTATAATGTAAGACAATAGCAAACCCAAGAAAATGCACTCAGAAGATGTCTGGTGCAAGATCAAGTCTTTTCAGTATTTATTTCCTTTGTAGTATAAATGTCTAAGTTTGGGAATGACTGATTAATCAGACCAGGAGAGGGCCTGTATAATATAGATACATTATTTGTCACTGCAGCAAATGATTGGATCATAATCAGGAATAAAGCCCTCAAGTCCCTCTAATCATGTTTCTTTGGCAGCACATGGAATGCATGGGGAAGGCAATGTAGAAGGAGAAGACAGCATCCATCTCAGGTGACCAGAGATGGCACAGGAGCAACCTGGGATTAAAAGAAACACAAATCCAGTAAGAAGCCTGGTGTGAAGGAAATGTAGCATGACACTGGGAAGACAGCACGCTGTGCTCAGCGGTATGAAACATTCTACTTGGTGCTTTTGGAACTTATCATGAAAAATGAAAGTGATCTGAGGGTACTTTTAGTGTGGATAGTAGTCTCTAGAAAAATGTTTATTATTGCGACTGCTATAGAAGAAATATAAATGATACAGCCAGGGAAAAAAGGGGCAATAATATTTTATTTGAATGGTTAAACAATGATTATTGAATCAAGGAGAGTTCTGAACATATAACCAATTATTAACTGCTAAAAACTAAGACTCAGGTACTGTAATAACATGTACCTTAAGATAATTTCAAAGTTTTCCTGAAATACTTAAATTTCCTGGAATACCTAAAAGAAATAAAAATATGTCATTTGAGTCCCTACATCTAATAAACAGAATATGATTAGTAAAATATTAATTTGATTTTTGATTTCCATTAAAATCAATCTGTAAAAATAGTCTATTGACTCTCCTTTACTGCTGGTGATCTTGTAAATGTGTATAATCACTTTGGTTATTTTTAGAAATACTGAAAATGAACATAAGCTGTATCAGCAATTTCACTTTCAAATATACTTTTTTTTTTTTTTTTTTTGGTACGCGGGCCTCTCACTGCTGTGGCCTCTCACTGCTGTGGCCTCTCCTGTTGTGGAGCACAGGCTCCGGATGCGCAGGCTCAGCGGCCATGGCTCACGGGCCTAGCCACTCCGCGGCATGTGGGATCTTCCCAGACCGGGGCACGAACCCATGTCCCCTGCATCGGCAGGCAGACTCTCAACCACTGCACCACCAGGGAAGCCCTCAAATATACTTTTAAAGTATCCCAAGTATGGCATAAGAAGGTCCTCACAAGAATGTTCATTTTAAGCATTTTCTATAGTAGTGAACAATTGGAATCACTTAAATGTCCAGCAACAGGAGAATGGATGAATACGTTGTGGTATATTCATATAATTGGAATAGTATATAGCAGTTAAATTAAGAAACCAAAGCTATATAAATCACAGATAAATATTTAAGGAAAAAAGCAAGTTGTAGAATTGTAAATATATTACACCATTTATAGGAAATTTAAAATGTAACCCAAAGAACACACACGTTTATGGATACTTGCATATGATATCCAGTATTAAAAATTATGCATGGAAATGATAAATAGCAAATTAAGGGAATATTTATCTCTTGGGAGGGAGAGAGGAAAGGGAATGGAGTTCATTAGGGGTACATAAAAGACTTTAGTTTATCTCCAGAATTTCATTCATTAAGAAAATTAATATGAGTATTAAAATTTGAAAAAATTGGAAAGAATTAGTAGGTGGTATTTATTATAATAACAGTAATGTTTAAAACTTTCTCTAGTTTAAAATATTTCAAAATAAAAAATATCATTTAAAAATTCCCTTCACCCAAGAATTTTAGTCTGTTGCCATACATCCAGTTCATTTGCCCATAAACTTACCGGCACTAGGTAAAATACAGATACACTTATGTAAGGAATTTTAGGTTTCATAGAACTTGATTATTTCACCAGCTAAATTTCTCTTACTAAGGTCTATATAAAAACCATTGTTTGTGGCTGAAATGAAAAGGTGTGATTATCTGTTTTTTTGAGTGTCAGATTCTCTTTGTTGATGGTAGATAGTAAATAACCCACAACAACAGATAAGTTTTGTAACAGTAAGTATATTCAGTAAAATTTTGGTGGGATTTAATAGGCTGAAATTAAAATAGTTATCTATATCCATCTATACGTTTATGTGCATTGTCAACCAATGTTGTGTGTTGTGTAAAGTAACTTGGAAATCAGTTTTAGGGTGGTAAGAAATCAACTTCTATCATTTAAAAATGTTATAGATAGTACATAAAGATGATACTTAAGGGGGTATTGCATCAATATATAAAGAAGATGAAAGGAATGACAAATCAGTAGACTTTTATAACATTTAGAAAATTATTTATTAAGAACCTTTGTTAAAATTGAGAAAAATGTAATAATGTTTAAGGCAGAAATTTGAAAAAAAACTCTTTCCAGAATAAATTCACTAGCTCAGTAAAAAAGGAACATTATAAAATATAGAAACCATACTGACATGTTTAAGTGAAATTTGACTTATCCAATTACAGTGATGTAAAACATTTTAAGCCATAAATTATATGTGATTATATTACTCCTTTCAATAAAATTTTACCACAAGAGTTTTAAATGTAAATTCTACTAAATTGTTAACATAACTGAGACTAGTCTGTATATCTGAATATCATATGTAAAAAGAAATTAATTTTTAACATTTAAGTATATACTTAATCATTTAGTTTTTCATTTGGAATTGGCTGCTAGCAAGTTTTAGTCATCACCTTATCATGCAATGTTGGAGGTATGTGTCATTTTATTTAAGAAATGCTATGCTTCCTTTGCTTGTACTTCATGGTTGGAGGAGCTGAGATTTTCATCCATAGTGTGGCTCATATTTTGAATTATGTAGATAGATATGTATTTTAGTCCCTAGAGGTTTTTACAAATGCATCTTGATGATAAATGCTATTTCTACACAGGCAACACTCATTTCACTTGGAATCATAAAACCAAATGCAAATGGTTATTCAATGTGTAAAGGGACATTAACAATAAATAAGAAAGGTATTAGGTCTTGTAGTCATTAACATGAAGGTGACAATATGTATAGACTAAATGCCATGTACACTACAAATCAGAGGATAAAAATGTATAGAAGAAAATCGGCCATGAGGAAATAATAGTACCTTACATGTCACAAACAATGTAAACAGACAGAAAACTGGGGAAAACTTATAAAACAGCTCTTTTCAGACATAAAAAGCAGCATAAAACTGTGCTCATTAAAAAAAAGAACACTTTAAATTCAAACACACAAGTTAGCAGTAAAAGGATGGAAAAAACAAAACCATGCAAACACTACACATAAGAGAGCTGAACTGACTGTGTGAATATCAGACAAAATCAAATTTAGGTAAAGGAACATAATCAGGCATAAAGAGAGATATTCTTCAGTGGGTGGTGCTGGGAAGAATGGATGGATACGTGTGAAAGAATGAGATTGGAACACACCCTGACACAATACACAAAGGTGGACTCAAGATGGATTGGAGAGCTAGTTGTAAGGCCGGATGCTATGAGGCTCTCGGAGAAGGACATGGGCAGAACACTCTATGACATAAATCACAGCAAGATCCTTTTTGACTCACCTCCTGGAATGAGGGAGGTGGGAGCAAAGGTGAACAAATGGGACCTAATGGAGCTTGGGAGCTTTTACACAGCACTGGAGACCAGGGACAGGACGAAGGGACAGAATGGGAGAAAATATTTGCAAACAAAGCAGCTGACAGAGGATTGATCTCCAGAATATTCAGGCAGCTTGTGCAGCTCAATATCACAAAAACAAACAACACAATCCAGGGATGGGTGGGGGATCTGAGTGGACATTTCCCCGTGGGGGACATGCAGATAGCTGGCAGGCTCAGGGAGGGATGCTTGGCATCGCTGGTCATTGGAGAGGTGTTTATCAGGACCACGGTGGGTTACTGCCTCACACCGGTCAGAGTGGTCATCACCAAAAAATCTAGAAACAGTAAATGCTAGGGGGGTGGTGTGGGGAAGGGGGAACCCTCCTGCACTGTTGGTGGGAATGTGGATTGATACAGCCACTGTGGAGACAGTGTGGAGCTTCCTTAAAGGGCTAGAAGTGGAGCTGCCATATGACCCAGTGGTCCCACTATTGGGCATATACCCAGAGAAAACCATAGTTCTGGGAGATGCATGTACCACAATGTTCATTGCAGCACTATTTACAATAGCCAGGATGTGGAAGCAACCTAAGTGTCCCTCGGTGGATGAATGGATAAAGAAGATGTGGCATGTGTGTACAGTGGAATATTAGCCATAAAGAGGAACGAAATTGAGTTATTTGTAGTGAGGTGGATGGACCTAGAATCTATCATACAGAGTGGAGTAGGTTGGGAGGAGAAAAATACTGTATGCTAATGTATATATATATGAAATTTAAAAAGCGGTACTGATGAACCTAGTGGCAGGGCAGGAATAAAGACACAGACGTAGAGAAAGGACTTGAGGGCACGGGGGAGGGAAGGGGAAGCTGGGATGAAGTGAGAGGGTAGCATTGACATATATACACTACCAAATGTAAAATGGATGGCTAGTGGGAAGCTGCTGCATAGCAGCAGGAGATCAACTCAATACTTTGTGATGACCTAGAGGGATGGGATAGGGAGGGTGGGAGGGAGGCTTAAGACCGAGGGGATATGGAGATATATGTATACATATAGCTGTTTCACTTTGTTGTACAGCAGAAACTAACACAACATTGTAAAGCATTTATACTCCAATAAAGAAAAAACAAAACAAAACAAACAAACAAACAAATAAGATGAATTTATCAAGAAGACATGACAATCCTAAAGACTATGCATAGAAAAACAGCTTCAAAATACTTGAAGCAAAACTTGATAGATCTGAAAGGAGAAACAGACATATTCACAATTAGAACTGGAGACTATAGCACTCTTATTTCTGTAATTGACAGAACAAGTAGGAAAAAAAAAATCAGAAATAATCTAGAAGATGTGACCAACATTATTACCTAACATGACCTAATTGACATTTAGAGAAAATCCCATCCAACAATGACAAAATGCATGTCCTTTTCAAGTGTGCATGGAATATTCACCATAATAGATATATATGAGGGCATAGAACACACCACATTTAAAGGGGTAAAAAATTTTAAAGTGTGGAAATTATACTGAATGTGTTCTATGACACTTACCTAAGAGGGATACAAATTGGAAAGGATGAAGTAAACTGTCTTTATTTGCAGAAAACATAATATGAACAGAGAAAATATTAAGAAATCTAGAAAAGAAAGGGTACAAATACTTGAGTTTAGCAAAATCACTGGAGAAAAGGTCAATATATAAAATTCAACTGGATTTTTATATACTAGTAATGAAAAGCTGGAAAGTAAAATTTAAAATAATACTGTTTATAATAACATCAAAATATTAAATTAGATATAAATAATACAAAAGATACATAAAAATTCCCCAAATATTTGGAAATTAAACATTGTAGTTCTATAAAATTCATGGGTAAGAAGATAGCATAAGTGAAATTAGAATATATTTTACACTGGATAATATTGAAAGTATAGCATATCAAAATCTGTGGGATATAGCTAAAGTAATGCTTAGGATAAATTTATAAATGCTTTATTAGAAAGGGGAAAATGACAAATATCAATGTTCTAAGGTCCCACCTCAAGAATGAAAAAAGAAAAGCAAATTAACCTCTGTGTAAATAAAAAGATGGAACTTAAAATGATAATGAAAAAAATGAACTCAAAATTAGGTAAATAATAGGGGAAATTAATGAAACCTAAAGCTAGCGCCACACCAAAAACTGACTTTTACTGTATGTAAATTTTTTAAATGAATAAAAATTTTGAATGCTTGAAGTGATACTATGACAATGTGCTTTATAGTAAGATATTTCATGAACGATCACACAAATTCCATGTTGAACTTTCCACTTCTATCTTTCCACATGGCCCCATCATGGCACCTACATCCTGTCATGACACGTTTGTAGATGGACTAAGCCCAGCTTGATCATCCCTACTGCCTGCGCAGTTGGATTCAGGCACAGGCTTGGCAGAAAATGACAGCCAGGGATTCTGTTACCTTTTAAGGTTTGAGTCATAAAAGTTAGCACTTTATTAATTAACAAAACATTTGTAAAGAATGTGTTAGATTACTGATGACAAAGTACTTTTGTACATGCTTGTATTGGATTTCCACTGTATCTCAGAACAGGCTAAGGCAAGTAATATTATTCCCACTTTATGGAGAATAAAGTGAAACAAATAATTAAGTGACTTATCCAAACTCAGTAAGATAATAATAACTAGAGGAGACTCAGCATTAGTCTTTAATGCCAAGCCTTGTTCTCTTTCCACTTCATTCAGTGATAAAGAATCCTGACTATCCCAGCCAGGTCAATAAATCTTTATTGAGAATAGCCTTATGCTCAGGACTATGTAGATATTTTAAGTATTAGAAAATACTCTCTACCCTCCAGAGTTTTAGAATGTAATTGGATACTTGTAAAAATAGGTGAGAAGACGGTGGCAAAGAACAGACTATAAGAAGACAGGAAACCCAGGGGCTATATTTTATTCATTTGCTTATTTTTTTAACTTGGGCAACTTAACCGCTACTATTCATAATAACATGAATGGATCTCACAAATATGTTTAGCCAAAGAAGCCAGGCATATAAAAGTGCATTTTGTATGATTCCATTTATATGAGATTCCAAACCAGGCAAAACTAATTAAAGGTGATAGAAGTTCTAAGAGTGGTTAACTTTGGGAAAATATTGACTAGAAGATGATGAGGAAGCTTCCTTTTGCTGGTAATATTGTATATCTGAACCAGTGTGGTGGTTATTTGAGTACATTCATTCATAAAAATTTCTTAAGGACTATGTTTAAGATTTGTGAACTTTAATATATGTACATTTTATATTAATTTAAATAAAGTTTATAAAAACCTGTTTTTAAAAATCAGTAGATCTGATAAACCTCTAGGTAGACTGATTAAGAAAAAAAATAACATATACAGGTCATCAGTATTAGGAATAAAAGAGCGGACATCACATAGTTCTAAAAGTCATTAAAGATAGTAAAGGAATGAAAAATTTTTAATAAATTAGATAAAATGGACAAGTTCCAGGAAAGAAAAGAAATAAATAATAAATTACCATAACTGACACAAGAAAAGACAGAAAACCTTGACTGCCCCAAATCTATTAAAGAAATTGAATTCATAACTAAAATATCCCTCTCATAAAGATAATTTCATGTTCAAATGGCCTCAGTGATAAAGCTCTGTTCAACATTTAAGGAATAAATAATGTCAGTGTACACAGCTATTTCAGGAAATAAGAAGAAGTGCTTTCCAAATCATTCTATGTGGTCAGCATTATCCTGATAAGCAAACCAAAGAAAGGTATCACATAAAAAAAAAAAAAATTTCCCTCATAAACACAGAATCAAAACTCTTCACAAAATATTAGCAAAGCAAATCCAGCAAAACACAAAGTTGTTAACACATTATGACCAAGTAGGATTTACCTTGGGAATGCAAGATTGACTCAACAGTCAAAAAGTATAAAAAATAATACATGATATTAATAAAATAATGAGAAAAATCATATAATTTTACTCAATAGATATAAGCAAAAGCATTTGACAAAATTCAAAATCCACTTATAATATACAAAAAAGCTTCTTAGCATACCCCCAATTTGATTAAAGGCATCTATGAAAAATCTACAGCTAACGTCAAACTTACTGATGAAAGATGGAATGGTTTCCTCCACCCTACACACCAGGATTGGGAAGAAGGTAAAAAAAAAATTCTGTTTTTACCACTTTTCTTCAACATTGTGTGTGACTGTTTAGTAAGAAAAAAGAAAGAAAGAAAGAAAAAAGGCATACTAGAAAGAAAAAATATAATTACCTTTATTTACAGAAGACATCATTGTGTACATGAAAAATTCTACAATATCTACAAAATAGCTACTATACTGCAGAAACAAATATTTGAGATTAGCAAAGTTGCATGATATATACAAAGTTAATTGTGTTTCTATATAATAACAATGAAAAATTGGAAAATAAAATTGTAAATTCAATACTATTTACAATAGCATATAAAATCATGAAATAATTATGTATAAACTAAGTAACATGTATGTTAGTATTGTACACTGAAAACTATAAAACACTGCTGAGAGAAATTAAAGAAAATCTAAATAAAATGTATATAAAATACCATGTACATGGACTGGAATGTTTAATGTTATTAAGATGTCAGTTTTCTCCAAATTGATCTACAGATGTATTGCAATCCTAATCAAAATAAAGACACGATTATAGAGGGTTTTTTTTGTAAAAATGAACAAATTGCTTCTAAAATCCATATGGAAATCAGAAGAATTCAAAACTCCAAAACAATTTTGAAAGAGAATAAAATTGGAGGATTTATACTCCCTGATATTAAGACTTACTATGAAATTACAGTAATCAAAACAAGGGAGGTATTGGTATAAGTAAACTATATCAATAGTATAGAATAGAAAGTCCAGAAATTGACCCATATATAGGGTCAATTGATTTTTTAACAAGTGTAAATCAATGGGGAAAAGAATAATCTTCCATCAAATCATGTTGGAACAATCAGATACCCATTGTCAAAATATGACACTTAATCCTTACCTCACTTCAAATTTGAAATAGCTAGACATTACTCACACACTTAAAATTAAATGCTAAAACTAAGAACAACTAAAAGAAAATATGGGAGAAAATATTTGTAACATTGAGTTAGGTAAAGATTTTTTTGGAGAGGATGTAAAAAGCACTAACTACAAAAGTAAAATAAATAACAAATAGGACATTATATTAAAATTAATAACTTCTGCTCTCTAAAGGCATTATTAAGAAATAAAATGTAAATAACAGACTAGGAGAAAATATTTTCAGTACAACATCTGACAAAGGATGTGTATTCATAAAATATAAAACACTTCTACAAATCAATGGTAAAAAGACAAAATCTTAATCTAAAAATGGGCAAAAAATTTGAATAAACTTTCCACAAAGGAAGACGTACAGATGATTGATTAATTCATGGAAATACTGTCTGCTTAACATTAGTCAAAAGGGGAGTGAAAATTTAAAGATAAGTTATAGACTATTAAATATTAACTTGAATGCCTAAAAAAAAGTAGAAGTATTAGTAATGATATGGAGCAAATTGAACTATTAAACTTTGCTCTCAGGAATTTTAATTGTTTCCACAATTCTGGAAAATACTTTTACATTTTCTTATAAAGTTAAACGTATAATAAGACCCAAATAATTTCACTGCTATAATAATTACTCAAGAAAAATAAAAATCTATGATTATACAGAAACTTGTACTAAATATCCCTAGTAGTTTTATTCCTAATAGCAAACAGTATAAACAGCATAAATTCTTATCAACAGATGGATAAACACATTGTATTTTATTCGTACTTGGAATATCATTCAGCAATGAAGAGGAATGAACTCATGATAACAACAACGTGAGTGAATCTCAAAAACATTATTCCGAGCAAAAGAAGCCAGACACAAAAGAGTATGTATAATTCCTCTAGAAAAAAGAAATCTAATCTATAGTGACCTAAGTAGATCAGTTAATGGCTGAGGCTGAAAATAGGTCAGGAACTGACTAAAATGGAGGAAATTTTTAGAAAGATAGAAATATTCTAGTTTGTGTTGGTGATTACCCAGCTGTACACATTTGTCAACACTCATAGAACTATACTCTTAAAATGGGTACATTTTATTATAGGTAAATTATACCTTAATGAAACTGATTTGAAATTATAAGGAGAAAATTAAACAAAGATATTTTCATTTGAATAGAAATAAAATTATATGGATTTTAATATGTAAGACAAATGAAGTATTCATTCCTCAACTTACTATATTTTATTATTATCAGTTATGTTCTATTATATCTCAAAAGATTGTTGACTGTTTGCGATTTGTAATTTTATTAAAGGGCATCCATAAACAATTTACCTTTGATTTGTGTTTTAATCACACTGCTGAACATAAAGCTATGGCCAGTAATTTTCAGAATGCTCTTCTTTGGTAAGCTTCTGCAGATTTCTAGGATATGAATTTGGCATATAAATAGGAATTAAGAGATCACTGTCTTATGAAAAATATATCCCAGCACCTGAAAACTGAACCCAGCAATGGTAGGGTTGAAGTTGCCCTTGCTAAAACAGGTGAGAAAGGTGTTAAACCTAAGTCCATCATGGTTTTGGCTTTGTTTGCAATCTGCAAGGAATTGAGCAACCTTGTGAAATCACAGTAATTTCCTGGAAATGAAAGTAGACCTGTCACACAATATAACTCTGTTCACAGCCTTAGCTTTGTTCTGAAGCACAGTTAACTTTAGAATAGTGCAAAAAGGGTATGGCTTTTAAAATATCTTTGAATTTGGGAGCAAATCAATGTGGCCAAAAGATAATTGGTTGTGCCATGTTAGAGAAGTGATTGGTTTAAGAAATTAAGTAGTGAAACCAAACATGCTATCTTTCCAGTTAAAGATAAACTTAATAGTGGGCATAGAAATAGAAGGGTTAATTTGAATTCTGAGCTTTTTACTTATGACAACTATGTCTGCATTAAACACAAGTTGGTCATTTTGCTTGCAAAAAAGATGGAAACCTTTGCCTCTGTATAACAAATCTCACCAAATACAAGAGAGTTCTTATAAAGAATAGAAAAAAAATAATAGAAAGAAAATGAAACACTATAAGAATCAAAGTTTGCAGGAATGAAGAGATAATATAGGAGATATATAGATGAAAAACAAGAAACACCTCCATTACACTGGAGACCCCTGAGGAAAGCAAACATTGCTTCAACGTACGGACTATATGCCAGTCACTTGTGTGTTTTGTGTAATTTAACAATCATCACAAGCACCCTGTATGATAGGAACTCTCATTTCCATTGCACAGGAAACACGAGTAACTTGCCCAAGGTCATATAACCTGTAAGTTGTGAAAGTAGGATGCGAATCCAAATAGTACAGCTCCAAAGCTCATATGATGACTGCTAGTATTTTTTTCTTACATCTTCTACTCTTACCTTCCTGCCCAATGAGTAAGGGATCCGTTCAAAGTCCTCCTAGCCCAGTAGCACACTCTGAATAACCAGAATCTAGCTGAGACCATGGACAGAGTCAACATCAGAGATGAGAGGATGGGAGAGGAAACTCTGCTCCAGTGGAGGGACCTGCAAGGTTCTTCTGACAAGTGATGGGCATAACTCTTCTGGGCACCAGGGTCCAGTTGAGAAGTGTAAGTCAACCTGTTACTACAGCCAGCAGAAAAAATACACATCATAATTCATAGTAATTTGCTATGAGGGCTTTATAGAGGGGTATAGTTTTAAACTAACATGATGAAGCAGGAAGGCACAGTCTATGGAGAACACATATCTAAACTGGAAAGCAAGCATATTTACTTAGACTCCTTTCATCCTCTACTAACTATTTATACTGACTTGTAATGGAGAGAAGCACAAAGGTAGAAGAGGTAAAGAACGCATCTGTAAGACCTTTGGGATAACATTTGAACTATAGGGGTCCCAGAAGAAGAAGAGGAAAAGAAACGGACTGAGAAAATATTTGAAGAGATTATGGTTGAAAACTTCCCTAATATGGGAAAGGAAAGAGTCAATCAAGTCCAGGAAGTCCAGAGGGTTCCATACAGGATAAATCCAAGGAGAAACACACCAAGACACATACTAATCAAATTATCAAAAATTAAATACAAAGAAAAAATATTAAAAGGAGCAAGGGAAAAGTAACAAATAATATACACGGGAATCCCCATAAGGTTAACAGTTGATCTTTCAGCAGAAACTCTGCAAGCCAGAAGGGAGTGGCAGGACATATTTAAAGCAATGAAAGGGAAAAACCTACAACCAAGATTACTCTACCCAGCAAGGACCTCATTCAGATTTGGCGGAGAAATTAAAAGCTTTACAGACAAGCAAAAGCTAAGACAATTCAGCACCACCAAACCAGCTTCATAACAAATGCTAAAGGAACTTCTATAGACAGGAAACACAAGAGAAGGAAAAGACCTACAAAAACAAACCCAAAATAATTAAGAAAATGGTAATAGGAACATACATACTGATAATTACCTTAAATGCAAATGGATTAAATGCTCCAACCAAAAGATATAGACAGGCCAAATGGATACAAAAACAAGACATGTATATATGCTGTCTATAAGAGAACAACTTTAGACCTAAAGAAACACACAGACTGAAAGTGAGGGGATGGAAAAAGATATTCCATACAAATGGAAATCAAAAGAAAGCTGGAGTAGCAATACTCATATCAGACAAAATAGACTTTACAATAAAGACTATTACAAGAGACAAAGAAGGACACTACATAATGATCAAGGGATCAATCCAAGAAGATATAACAATTGTAAATATTTATGCACCCAATGTAGGAACACCTCAATACATAAGGCAAAGGCTAACAGCCATAAAAGGGGATATCGACAGTCATACAACCATATTAGGGGACTTTAACACCCCAATTTCACCAATGGACAGATCATCCAAAATGAAAATAAACAAGGAAACACAATCTTTAAATGATACATTAAACAAGATGGACTTAATTGATATTTATAGGACATTCCATCCAAAAACAACAGAATACACTTTCTTCTCAAGTACTCATGGTACATTCTCCAGCATAGATCGTATCTTGAGTCACAAATCAAGGCTCAGTAAATTTAAGAAAAGTGAAATAATATCAAATATCTCTTCGGACTACAACACTATGAGATTAGATATCAATTACAGGAAAAAAAATCTGTGAAAAATACAAACACATGGAGGCTAAACCATACACTGTTTAATAAACAAGAGATCACTGAAGAAATCAAAGAGGAAATCAAAATATACCTGGAAATAAATGACAATGAAAACACGATGACCCAAAACCTATGGGATGCAGCAAAAGCAGTTTTAAGAGGAAAGTTTATAGCAATACAATCCTACCTCAAGTAACAAGAAGCATCTCAAGTAAACAACCTAGCTACATCTAAAGCAATTAGAGAAAGAAAAACAAAACAAAACAAAAAACAAAGTTAGCAGAAGGAAAGAAATCATAAAGATCAGATCAGAAATCAATGAAAAAGAAATGAAGGAAACAATAGTAACGATCAATAAAACTAAGAGCTGGTTCTTTGAGAAGATAAACAAAATTGATAAACCATTAGCCAGACTAATCAAGAAAAAAAAAAGAGACTCAGATCAATAGAATTAGAGATAAAAAAGGAGAAATAACAACTGACACTGCAGAAATACAAAGGATCACGAGAGATTACTACAAGCACCTATATGCAAATAAAATGGCCAATCTGTAAGAAATGGACAAATTCTTAGAAATGCACAACCTTCTGAGAATGAACCAGGAAGAAATAGAAAATATAAACAGACCAATCACAAGCACTGAAATTGAGACTGTTATTAAAAATCTTCCAACAAACCAAAGCCCAGGACCAGATGGCTTCACAGGCGAATTCTGTCAAACATTTAGAGAAGAGCTAACATTTATGCTACTTAAACTCTTCCAAAATATAGCACAGGGAGGAATACTCCCAAACTCATTCTACGATGCCAACATCACCCTAATACCAGATCCAGAAGAAGATGTCACAAAGAAAGAAAACTACAGGCCAATATCACTGATGAACATAGATGCAAAAATCCTCAACAAAAGTCCTCAACAATATCTGATTCAGCAAACAGAATCCAAGAGCACATGAAAAGGATCATACACCATGATTAAGTGAGGTTTTATCCTAAGAATGCAAGGATTCTTTAATATATATGAATCAATCAATGTGATAAACCATATTAACAAATTGAGGGAGAAAACCATATGATCATCTCAATAGATGCAGAAAAAGCTTTTGAAAAAATTCAACGCCAATTTATGATAAAAACCCTCCAGAAAGTAGGCATAGAGGGAACTTACCTCAACATAATAAAGGCCATATATGACAAACCCACAGCCAACATCTTTCTGAATGGTGAAAACTGAAAACATTTCCTCTAAGATCAGGAACAAGACAAGGTTGTCCACTCTCACCACTATTATTCAACATAGTTTTGGATGTTTTAGCCACAGCAATCAGAGAAGAAAAAGAAATAAAAGGAATCCAAATTGCAAAAGAAGAAATAAAGCTGTTACTGTTTGTAGATGACATGATATTATACATAGAGAATCCTAAAGATGCTACCAGAAAACTACTACAGCTAATCAATGAATTTAGTAAAGTAGCAGGATACAAAATTAATGCACAGAAATCTCTTGCATTCCTATAAGCTAATGATGAAAAATCTGAAAGAGAAATTAAGAAAACACTCCCATTGACCACTGCAACAAAAAGAATAAAATACCTAGGAATAAACCTACCTACCTAAGGAGACAAAAGACCTGTATGCAGAAAACTATAAGACACTAAGAAAAGAAATTAAAGATGATACAAAAGACTTGAAGAGATATATCATGTTCTTGGATTGGAAGAATCAACATTGTGAAAATGACTATACTACCCAAAGCAACCTACAGATTCAATGCAATCCTTATCAAACTACCAATGGCATTTTTAACAGAACTAGAACAAAAAAGTTCACAATTTGTATGGAAACACAAAAGACCCCAAATAGCCAAAGCAGTCTTGAGAAAGCAAAACGGAGCTGGAGTAATCAGGTTCCCTGACTTCAGACTATACTACAAAGGTACAGTAATCAAGACAGTATGGTACTGGCCCAGAAACAGAAATATAGATCAATGGAACAGGATAGAAAGCCCAGATATAAACCCACACACATATGGTTACCTTATTTTTGATAAAGGAGGCAAGAGTATACAATGGACAAAAGACAGCCTCTTCAATAAGTGGTGCTGGGAAAACTGGACAGGTGCATGTATAAGAAAGAAATTAGAACACTCCTTAACACCATACATGAAAATAAACTCAAAATGGATTAAAGACCTAAATGTAAGGCCAGACACTATCAAACTCTTAGAGGAAAACAGAGGCAGAACACTCCATGGCATAAATCACAGCCAGACCCTTTTTGACCCACCTCCAAGAGAAATGGAAATAAAAATAAACAAATGGGACCTAATGAAACTTAAAAGCTTTTGCACAGCAAAGGAAACCATAATCAAGATGAAAAGACAACTCTCAGAATGGGAGAAAATATTTGCAAATGAAGCAACTGACAAAGGATTAATCTCCAAAATTTACAAGCAGCTCATACAGCTCAGTGTTAAAAAAGCAAACAACCCAATCCAAAAATGAGCCGAAGACCTAAATAGACATTTACCCAAAGAAGATATACAGATTGGCCAGAAACACATGAAAGGATGTTCAACATCATTAATCATTAGAGAAATGCAAATCAAAACTACAATGAGGTATCACCTCACACCAGTCAGAATGGCCATCTTCAAAAAATCTACAAACAATAAATGCTGGAGAGGGTGTGGAGAAAAGGGAACCAACCCTCTTGCACTGTTGGTGGGAATGTAAATTGATACAGGCACTATGGAGAACAGTATGGAGGTTCCTTAAAAATTGAAAAATAGAACTACCACACGACCTAGCAATGCCACTACTGGGCATATACCCTGAGAAAACCATAATTCAAAAAGTGTCATGTACCACAATGTTCATTGCAGCTCTATTTACAATAGCCAGGACATGGAAACAACCTAAGTGTCCATCAACAGATGAATGGATAGAGAAGATGTGGCACACATATACAATGGAATATTACTCAGCCATAAAAAGAAACGAAATTGATTTATTTGTAGTAAGGTGGATGGACCTAGAGTCTGTCATACAGAGTGAAGTAAGTCAGAAAGAGAAAAACAAATACTGTAGCTAACACAATATATGGAATCTAAAAAATAATAATAATAATAAATAAAGTTTCTGAAGAACCTAGGGGCAGGACAGGAAGAAAGACGCAGACATAGAGAATAGACTTCGGGATATGGGGAGGGGGAAGGGTAAGCTGGGACGAAGTGAGATAGTGGCATGGACTTATATATACTACCAAATGTAAAACAGATAGCTAGTGGGAAGCAACCGCATAGCATGAGTTTATTCAGCTCGGTGCTTTGTGACCACCTAGAGGGGTGGGATAGTGAGGGTGGGAGGGAGACGCAAGAGTGAGGGCTTATGGGGATATATGTATATGTATAGGTGATTCACTTTGTTATAAAGTAGAAACTAACACACCATTGTAAACAACTATACTCCAATAAAGATATTAAAAAAATAAAAGAAAGAATGCATCCATAGGGATTTTGAAGATAAACAATAAAATAAAGCCCTTGAAATCTAGAAGGAATTTCTAATGTTATAAAACCTGACTTTTGTGTAATGTTATAAAAACTGATTTCTGTGTAATGGTTTATAGAAACTGATTTCTGTGTAATGTGTAAAGGTCTACCAGGAAAGAAAGTATACCTCCTTAGACCTATTGAAGAATATTTTCTCTTGGATATTAGCTTACTCCATTTAGACTATAATAGCTAGAATATATTGCCTTAAACAAATATGCTCTTTACAAAAGTTTTTATATAGCCTATACGAGGCCAGGAGTTATAATAGAGCAGATGGAGATAATCTTATATCTTTTGTAAGATTTAAAGTGTAAGAGAAAATACAGGTGAAGTTAAAGTGAGATGATGCAGGGAATAAATGGAATATTTATTCCTGAAAATAATAAGAAAATAGCATCAGCTGGATATTGTCTGAGCCGTGAATTTTTCTAAATAATTTACAAATATTATCTCCTTATTACTTTTTCCAGTTATCTATTGATGAATAACAAACCACCTCAAATTTAGGCAGAACAAAACAAAAACATTTTTTGTTTTTATGCTCATGCATTTTGCCAGTCCAAAATTTGGACAGGGCCCAGTGAGATTGGCTTACTTCTGCTGCAATATGTCTGGGGCCTCAGCTTGGGGGACACAGATGACTGTGGACTGCAGCCCACTGAAGGCATTTTCACTCACATGGGAGGGGTCCATGGCTGGGCACAGTTAGAACCGCCAACTGCAGTGACTACACAAGCCCTTCCTTCACAGCATGAAAGCTTCAAGGTTGTCAGACTTCATTCATTGTGGTTCAGGGGTCAAACAGAGAGTGTTCAAGCAAATAAAATCATGACCTTCTACTCAATTCAATTAAATCCCAAACAGTGAATGCTTAACAATGTTAAAAGTTTTCTACAATATACCCATCTCCTCTGATCTCAATTCTTGTGTTCTAGAGATATCCCAGAACTGGTAGTAAGTATGGGGAAGGTTTCCATGCCAGAAGTTATGGCAGTAAAATCTTCTTCAACTTTATGATGATGTTAATTGTAAATGGAGAGATACCATGTTGAATAGGAAAATATCTTTATAAATTTAACTTCTAACGTTGTTCCTAAACATTGTATCTTGCCTGTGTTAGGTCCTCATTAAATGTTAAATTTTATTAGGTTTATTATTAAGTTGTATTACTTTTAATGTCACTTGGCAAAATCTTATCCTTCATGAAGGCACAATTAAAATGTCACTTATTTTGTGACATTCACCACCCCTTCCCAGCAGACATAGCTTCACATATATGGCTCTGTCTTTTGTGCAAGCTCATTAAAAACATTAAAATGGTCTTACTCGTCTTTTATTCCCAGGATCAAGTATAATGCATAGGACATATTCAAATATATCTAGCTTATAAACTCACAGAAACAGAGAGTAGGATGATGATTGCCTTGGGCTGGGGGTGTGAGGGAAACTGGAAGATGTTGGTCAAAGGGTACAAACTTCCAGTTATAAGATGAATAAGTTCTGGGGACCTAATGTACAGCATAGTGATTATAGTTAACAGTACTGTATTATATACTTGAAAGTTGCTGAGAGTAGATCTTAAATATTCTCACTACACACACACACACACACACACACACACACACACACACACACGTAAACATACACACACACAAAGTGGTAATCATTTATACACATGTATCGTCATCATGTTGTATACCTTAAACTTATACAAAATTATATTTCAATTATATTTCAATAAAGCTAGGAAAAAATAGGAAAAAAAACCCCAAATATATCTGGCTTAAAATGATTAACACAGCAAGAGATGGAAAAATAAAATAGTTGACGAATTGAAGCCAGGAATTCTTGAAAAGCAGATTGAAAACAAAAACAAAACCCCCTCTTTTAAAAAGGGCAGAGGCCAGCCATATTTCTTTCATGTTAAATACAACAAATATTTGATAAATATTTGGGTTGCAAACCATACTATGTTATGAACTCTGTCATCAAAATTGAGTATGTCTTGCAATACTATCAGAACTGTAGAAAGAGCTGGAAAAAAACAAAATACATGAAGGACATTTAACAGAAAGAGAAGTAGAGAAATCCATGGAGAAGTGGATTGCCTGGACTAAGTGTTGCTGCTGGCAGACCTGCTATAACCTCTCCTGAGAACTTGTCAGAAGTGCAGAATCCCAGGCACCACCTTAGAACTACTGAATCAGAATCTGTAATTCAGCAAGACCCCGGCGTGATTCATGTCCATTTACTTTTGATAAGCACTGAGCTAAGGACATCAAGTCCATCTCAAAGGATCCTGTACGAATCCCAGAGCTGTCTCATAGTTCCCAATGGGGAAGCAAACGTACAAACTTACTGGTTTTTCTTACTCAATCACATTAATCCAGAGAGAAGAAAGACAAAATTTCCAAATCTAATTCACCCAGAGTTATTGGTTTAACGGTTAATGAGAAATTCAAATAAATTTGAGGACCTTTTTTTTTGTTTTCAGTTTCTCAGTAAGTTTTCCCAAATGGGAGTAGTTGTCTTAGACTAAAGAGTTTCTCAGACTACAAAGATTCGATTGCTGGGTTTTGATCAATTTCTGTGTTAGCATTGTTCAGTTTAGGCATCTGGTGAAGCAATCTAAAAGACCTTTCTTTATCACAACATTCTGCTGCAAAAAAAGCTGTGGAGAGGTTTAAAGGTGTTATTTGCAGTGGGCATAGAATAAGAATTATGGCTGTTGTTTTTTGCCTGAAGACAGAAGTCACTTGGAGGGAAATTTCCCAGCTGTAATTGAATGCCTCCATGATACTCTTTAAGCAATTTCAAAATTTGTGACAACTCTTATTTCTTGTTTTCAGTTATATTTGTAAATTACCTCAATGTTAATGAACACTATTTTGAATATTAAAAAGATGCTCTCTATTGTCTTGGAGAACAACTAAAATTTAAGTATCTCATTCTGCTTAGAAGAATGACTGACTTTCACTTTATCCTTTTTAATATGTCATAAATACATAAATCAGGTAGATTTCTTTTCTCCCTGAGGCTTGCTTAAGTTAAGGTCAAAAAGAGAGAAAGGAAAAAGCTTTATTCCTCTTCTCTTTTAGATCTGATGAAAAGCCCCAAAATGAAATTAATATTGATTTCCTTTAAGAAAGGACAGATGTTTTAGGTGTGTATATATGTTTATAATAGGCCTATTATTGATGGATGGTAAATACAAGGGCACCACTAGAAAGTGGAATTATGATTCAGTCACAAAAAGAAGAAAGCAGGATTTCAACTTCCTAAGACTTCAGGTCATAACTATACCAAAATTTTTTTCTCAGGAATAATCCAGACAACATAAACAATCAGTATGAGTACTGAAATCACATATCTGACTTTGTACAATCTAGCCATTACTTATATCTGTAGCCATCTGTGGTAGACAGAATAATGGCCCCTGGAGATGTCCATGTCCCAATCCTTGGGCGCTGTGAATATTTTAGGTTACATAGCAAAGGGCAATGAAAGTTGCAGTTGGAATGAAAATTGCTACTAAACTGATCTGAAGTAGGGAGATTATCCTGGATTATCTGGGTGGGCACAATATAATCACAAAGATCCTTAGAAGTTGGAGTGGGAGGTAGAAGTAAGAACCAAAGGGTAGCAGCATGAAAAGGACTCTGCTGACATTGCTGTCTTTGAGGATCTAGGAAGAGGGCTGTGAGCCCAGGAATATGGGCAACCCCTAGAAACTGGAAAAGGCAAGAAGATTGATCCTCCCCTAGAGCCTCCAGAAAACAATATACCCTGCCAATACTTTGATCGTGGCCCTGTGAGACCTGCGTTGAACTTCTGATATTCAGAATTAGAAGATAAATAACTTGTGTTGTTTAAGCTACTAAGGTGATTGTATCGTCACAGCAACAATATGAAACGAATACACCCTATTACTATGATTCCTACTTCCACGCTGCAACTACAAAATGATAACACTGCAACCACAAAATGATCATGGCTGCTGTGTATATTATACATTGAGCACCTGTTATGTGCTAGGAACTTAAAATTTATTATTTTTAGTTCTCGCAAATCTCTGCAAAAAACATCCTAAATTTATCATTGAGGAAATTAAGCATTATATAAAATAACTTGTTATCAAGTAATGGTTGAACAAAGATTTGAATATAGATATATCTAATTATTTCAAAGTCTGAACACTTTCTAATATATCCATTATCTCTAAGATAGTAAGTGTAATCTTGCTTTAGTTGAGTTACTCTAATAACTGAATCATTACTGGATAAGAACTAAACTCAAGAACTGTGTAGCTATCTGTTATTATCCAGAAACAATCCATAAATTTCAGTAATTAAATAAGTTTGTTGTTATAGGATACAGTGACAAAAATCTGTGTAGATAGAAATTGAATAAATGTGTACTTGTCCTTTGAAGGATACATTTGAAGAATATACTTAAACTTTGAACACATGTATTATTATTTGTGCTGACCCCAAAACAATTATTTCATGTTTGTAAGAAATAACTGGAAAGGCCAAATTTATGGCTCAAATACTATTTTGCATTATTATATGTACTTCTTTCACAAGAAAGAGAAATATTCTTTCCTAACTAATAAAGAATGAATACATCTCCTTGTGTGAGATCTACTACTATGTTTATATGAGAATACTCATAAGCCACTGTTACCTTCTTTATCAGCAGAGGATCCCCTCAAGCATTGTTTTGTCTGCAATAGTACAAAAGTGTTGTGTTTCCTAGCCCTCTTCTCTCTTCTGGTGGCCTTATTACCTGGTCAACCTGCAAACCTTGCTTTACAACCTGTGATGATGCTCTGTATTTTCCCTTACAACTTTTTCCCCATTTGCTGGGGATGGGGTGGAGGATTGGCTAAGGGAGTGATTCCACTGCAGTTTTTACTTCTGCTGAAAGCAGTACAGAGAGCGATGATTACAAGTCAAGCACTCATGTTTCCAACGACATCACTGTTTTCTGACAGCTGACTCAATCGCTCAGCAAGCACTTTTAGTGCCATCTAGCCAGGTATGTGATTTTCAGTGGATATGTAATTTGGATCTTGGCCTCTCACTTCTTTAATTATCAGAACATGGGCCTCCTAGAACAGCAGATTGCTCAGATCCTAGAGGGAAAGGGCTGACTCTCATTCATCAACAGACCATTAAATGAAGAGTCCCATCTGGTGAACTCCGTAACTTTCTGTGTTCCTGTATAAAGCAGGATGGGAGGACATTGGGTGGTGGCAAAATTAATGAGAATGTAGTGAAGAGAAGAAGTCTTTCATGATAATTCAGAACTAACTAGAAATATTTTCTTCTGCTTCAGAAATAAAATAAAATTTTACAATGAATTAAAATTTAAATTAAAATAAAATTCTTATTCTTGAATATGTAGGCTTGAAGAATATGTTTGTGGCATCCAAATTTTTTCCACTTCTCTTTAGGCCAAAAGAAACATGTTTTATAAATTATTTTCTCAATATCTTTGATCCAAAGATTCCCTTTTTACTTGAAGCTACAAGGCTAAATTTTATTATTCAAATGCAAATGTTTCATGATTGGGATATATTTAAAAATATAAACAAATTTTAAAAAATCTCTCTGTGAGACTCAGGGAAAGGCTGACATTTTTGCGTTAATATAGAATCCAAGAAATTAGACCAGCTCTCTGTGCCCGTAAAGCCAAAAGTAATTTTTATGTCCCATGATGTTTACATAGATACGATAATATCCAAATCCTTCTTTTCACGAGATGTTAGCTAAATTTGAAAAATATCAAGATATTTTGGAAGACATACACATTCTTCCAGTCAAATATAGTTCAAATATGGTTTTACAAATGAAGAGCAAACATCTATGAGGTTACAGAATACTCATATATCTTAAATTTACCAAGAGTAATTTGTTAGAGAGCAACACCTAAATCATATTTTAACATTGACTTTACCCATAGTACATAAATGTACTTTCCAATTGATTTGCAGAATCAGAATTCAATGTCTCAAAGCATAGGTCTCACCCTGATATGTTCCTATTGAAATGGTTTCTTTGCTTAAGGAATCACAAAGAAAAACAGAACTAAAACAATGTCTGTTCTGCTACTCTCCCATAGATACTTCTAAATCTCCCAAGCCCAAATACTTTTGAATCGGGTAACGAAGCCCCAGAGCTGTGTGCCAGTTTTTCCACATTCTGTTTGGAAATCACCTCTTCATTACCACTGTCTGTTTGGAAATTCTTCATCATTAAGTCCTCTTGCTTGTTTTCAAACCAGGAGCCGTCATTTTGCCTAGACTGATTTGGGCGGTTGATTTGAAATCTGATTGCCTGCCTGCTTCCAATATAGTATCTTTTGGCCTGTTGCACTGCCATTTGGCTCTCTGAGTTTCACGCTGCTAAACTCCAGGTTTGAATGTCTTGTGCACTGCCCAAACCCCTGAGGGCACTCATATATCCAGACCCCTCACGTCTGGTGAGAAGAAACCGTGTACTGAACACTCGTGTTGATGTTTTCATTTGCCTTAATGAATTGGATAATAATGTTCCTAAAGCACCATTGCTAGGAGGATGTTTAATGGCGTAACACAGCAAACATATCAAGAGAGATTCTATGTTCAGGTTAGGCCCCAAAGTGTAAGTGGCTCTTTCTGCCAAAGACATCAGAACAGAACATCAATATTCCTAGGGGCAAAGAGAAAGCAGATTGTTCTCAGGACACCTGCGCACAAAGAAGGCTCAGATTTGAAAAGGAGAAAGCCATTCCTGCACTAACAAGACAGGCAGACAGCAATATTTTTGCTCACCCAAAAGGAGGACATAATTAGTGAGATTTAAAGTCTCGAAATGCAGACTAAGAACTAGTAATGAGAGCATTAAAACAAATAATTGCCGTGGAAGGTTTGAGGCAACAAAGAAGAATATACACTTCCCAGAAGAAGGAAAAATTGGGTGCAGATTCTTTTATCCACGTTAGTTCAAGTTTGCCATTATTTTTCTAATAAAATTTCACCACAGTTTTATACCAGACTTTCACAGCACACCCCTAATGCGCTTTGTGTATAATTATGCTCAAATTCTCTGTAGAGCAAAATACAGAATTCACACTCTAGATTGTTGGATTCAGTCATCTTCCGCTAATCCTTTTCTTGTCACCATGGTGTTGTAGTTTGAAAATATTCTTGTGATATTAGGTAGTGGTGTCTGCCTCAGCAGTCCCTCCTGGGGGTTGACAGAGCAGATTCCAGGGCTCACTATTGGAAAAGGGGGGAGAACAGCACAAACGAGCAGACAAGTGACCTTCCTCAGGGTAAGCCGCCTTTAAAAAGCTTTGTTTTCTTTGTGTCTAGAATACATTGAGGAGGGAATGATCCTGCTTTTCTGCCCTCAACAAAAAGTCATCTTTACACAACAGTAACCGAGCAAGCCCAAGAAGATGGAAACACTAGATGGTAGCTTTGTATACACTTCGTGGTAGCATTACGTGGTTAGTGAGAGTTTGGGCTTTGGAGTGAGACTGCCTGGATTGGAATCCTGGCGTGGCTCTCTCTCATGTTTTTCATTAGTGAGGATAACTTACCTCTAGTTTGGTGGTAGATGTTGTCCGTCTGTTTATTTTTACAGGGATATGGGAGAGGTTCAAAAAGGACCTCTCCACAGCTACCATCTTTTCAGAATCCCCTTTGTTTATTTTTGAAGAAGAGGAATTATCTTTATTATATACGTTCTTTCTTGCCTAAAAGAACATATCATGTTGATTATTTTAAGGAAATTTGGGGGGATAGTTAAGTAATTTCAGTAAGCAGATTGGGCCACATAATACCTAGTCTCAGGTTTAAGCACACGTAACGTGGAACATTCTTTCCTAATTTTGAGGCAAGAAGGTATGTCATAAACTTTTGAATTCATTTATTCTCTTTCACCTTGGAAGGAATTTACAATATTTGAATACAAAAAAGTTTTGTTGAGCCACCCTTTTACAGATTATTCTAAGTTTAGACTTCTGTTTACAAGTATATTATAATGAATATATTACAACAGATCTACTATAATCTGTAAACATGCATTATTAGGATGGAAATGTCCCTGACATAGTCTCTTGTCTTTGGAATGAAAGCAGCCAAATAGAGGCAGCCACAACAACAAAAAGTTTCACTTACAAGGTAATAAGAATGAGTATAAATTTGTAATAACAGAGAAAAATCCAAGACTGATACTGCTATCGGAAAAGCTTATAAAATAGTTACCAAGTAGCATAAATCTCCCCTAAATAATCATGAATTATCAACGATGTGGAGATTTAGATTAGTCCTTTCTTAGTTTTGTTTGTTCTTAAAGTAGTAACAGAGGTAATTTTCTATCGAATTAAAATAAGCTATCGGCACTTCTTCACAGATCGTAGTACACTTTAATAATAAGGCCTATTATTGTTAACGGGGGAGAGTGATTCTACCAGATGAAAACCTGATGCATCCCTTGGTGCTCATTTATAGTGGTTAAAGGGGATTTAGTGAATTGTTAACAAACTGATATATATTGTATACATGCATTTTATTGCCCCTTTTGAGATACAAATATTTCTATAAATTGAATTTCTAATATTTTAATCTCCACTGATTCAGATATTAGTATTTTGTCAGTAATTAACTTAAGAACAAATGGGCAAGGTTGAAATGAGGTAGCTTTTAATGTATAGTAAGGAAGAATCTACTAATGATTCAAGCCATACTGAGATGGAATGCTTAACATTTTTAACCCTTAAAAATATAGTGAGCTTCCTTTTATCAGAGGCATTAAAACAGTGCTGAGAAATTGATTTGTAGAAAAGATTCACATATGTATAGAGGCTTGGATAAGTTGCCTTTAATATTACATGTGAATCTGAAATACCGTCCTTTCATGGTCGGTTTTGAATCCATATCAAAACAGTGTGTCTAGGACAGTGCAACATACTTTATCAATATTATTATAATTGCAAAGTTGTTACTTTTTTACATACAAGTAGTACATGTAGAGTAAGACATTCACATGGTTAAAAAAAATCAAGCAATAAAGAGAGTATTAAGCAAAAATAAAATGTCCCTTATCTTCATTGCCATCTCCTAGATGTAGTCAGATTTAACCATCACTTTTTAATATTTTTAGTTAACCAAAATCAGAATAATATGCTTATATCTAACATTTTTCTTTATTAAATTTAGATATTATTGTTTTCCTGCCAATAAAAATAATGAATTCGTCACTATAACCTGTCTCCTGCCCCCGGTTGTCTGCGTTTAAGTTATTGTAATTTAGTTCTTTTATTTGCTACCTTCTGTTCTAGTTCTAACCTCTAGTTAGCATTCCATCAATTTTAAACAGTCTACTCTCCACTTTTACACTTGAATAAACACCTGAACTTCCCTCTTTTTACCTGTACACCATCAAAGTTTATAGTATTTATATTCTGTTACTGTGATTAATTCTTCTGTGCATTGCCTATAGAGTCTAAAAATTGAAATTCAATAAACTCTGATTTCAATTCTGCGTTTATTTACATATCATACACTGCAACTAAGCAGAGTGATTGGAGCTAAAGAGAAAATTATGCTATCCTATGTACCATTTAAAAGAGAATGTTACAAGGTTCAAGGTCAGATATATTTATTCTCTCTTTCCAGTTGCTCAAAAGAATGCCTGATTTGAGAGAGTCAAGTTCCCTAACACTCATTACAATTAGCAATATTTTTCTTTCTTACGGGAAGCAAATTAGATTGGAACTGAAAACTATATCTATTTTTAATATGTCACAGTAAGATCTGTTTGCTCCCCTTCCAGAGAAACATTATGCATTTTATAATGAGGGGCAAGAAGATAAAAATATGTGGAATTTGTGTACAACATCTTATTCTATCCAAACATTATGTTTGTGTTCTCTTTTAATTTTCTATTAAAGAATAGAGAGGGACCTGCACAGTCTCAAATGAAGTCATAGAGCTGTAACTGGGTATCATCATGGCTCATAATATATGCTCTAGGGATTAAAAAAGTTGGAATAATCTCTCCATTTTAAGAGTTCCCTGTAGATCATACAAAGCTCTGTGACAAGTTGTGTACAAGCTCCTTGGTGTCTCCTTAGACCAAGTAAACCGTGCCATTTTGTAATTTCTCCTTAGATGACAAGGAGTCAAGCAATATAGATGATATCATAACGTTGCTTGACATTTGTGGCTGAAACTATCATGTTCACTTTTATCCGTGTGCTACTCCACTTTTGATGGCCATGGGATTGAGTGGAACGTGGATAGAAGTGATGGACGCCACCTCTAGGACAGGCCCCTAAAATGTCCTGCACGTTCTATTTCCCCTGCTAGTCATCTGGAAATCAAGAACTATGAAACCTGAGAATCACAAAGTGGAAGGAGCACGGTTCTCTGGGTCACTCTTTGCAGGAAAGTACACAGAAGGGTAACTTGATCAAAACTGATAAACCAAGAAATCAAATTTCATTTTGTTAAAAAGTCATGAGACTTTTCATTTCAGTGACATAAGCTGGCCTATTCTGACTATATATCGTTTTATGACGAAATTATGGTATACTTTATTGGTCTCTGTTTCTTGGTCTCTTGAAACTTCTGTCATGTTTATTTAAAAAAAAAGCATAGTTCAGAAAGGTTGGTTATACCCAATTTAAAACATTTTTAAAAAATTTTTAATTTAATTTATTTATTTATTGGCTGTGTTGGGTCTCAGTTGCTGCACGCAGGCTTTCTGTAGTTGCAGTGAGTGGGGCTACTCTTCGTTGTGGTATGCGGGCTTCTCATTGTGGTGGCTTCTCTTGTTGCGGAGCACAGGCTCCAGGCACACAGGCTTCAGTAGTTGTGGCACGCAGGATCAGTAGTTGTGGTTCGTGGGCTCTAGAGCACAGGCTCAGTAGTTGTGGCACACGGGCTTATTTGCTCCATGGCATGTGGGATCTTCCAGGACCAGGGCTCAAATCCATGTCCCTGCATTTGCAGGCAGATTCTTAACCACTGCTCCACCAGGGAAGTCCTGTTGCACCCAATTTTAACACCAATTTCATTTACTTCTTATTTGGACCAAGACTTCTCTTGTGGGGATGTTTTTCTAGAGTTTGTAAAAGCTTTTCTTTTTGTTGTTGTTGTTGTTGTTTTGCGGTACGCGGGCCTCTCACTGTTGTGGCCTCTCCCATTGCGGAGCACAGGCTCCGCACGCGCAGGCTCAGCGGCCATGGCTCACGGGCCCAGCCGCTCCGCGGCATGTGGGATCTTCCCAGACCGGGGCACGAACCCGTGTCCCCTGCATCGGCAGGCGGACTCTCAACCACTGTGCCACCAGGGAAGCCCAAAGCTTTTCTTTTTTGTTGACAAAAATATATTATGATTTCTTCATCATGTTGCTAAAATAATCCATCTTAATCACAAAGTTTGTTTAATAAAATTTATTTTCTGAAGACATACTTCTCTGAGTCTTTAGTTATAATTTGTGGCATTTTACTCTAAGCCAAATCTTTTTATTTCTTCTATATTTGCTGCATAGCTGTCATTTCAAGTTTTCTTTTCAAGGGTTAGATCCATACCATTCCTTATGTACTATGCTTTGTTCTTTTGGTATCCCTTTTTCATTTCTCCAGATAATATCCTTTAATAATTTAAAATATTATTCAAAGGATATAAAAGTTTTGACTCCTGTATTTCTAAAATTATCTTTAATTTCCCTTTACTAATTATGCACTAACATAGGTGCAGAATTCTAGGTTTAAAATAATTTCTCTCAATCTTTGACAGAACTGTTCTACTGACTTCTAGAATCCACTGTTGCTAATCATAGCATGTTGTCTATTATAGTCTAAGTTTCTTCCTTCCTTTGGAGATAAACTCTTTTTGTTCTCTGTAAGCTTTTCAGACTCTCTCTTTAGTATTAGTATGCTATAATTTCACAATGATGTGTCCAGTGTTGGATAATCAAAAGTTTACTCTGCTTGGCACTTGGTCAATTCTTTTGGTCGAAACTTCTTTTCTTCATCTCTGGAAAATTCTCTTTCATTTTTCTTGGATCATTTCCTTTTCTGCAATTTTTCAGTCCCACTCATAGCCCCACCACCCTCCAGAACACCCCCCAGTTATATGTTTAATATCATGGTTTCATGCTTCATATCTCTTTTTCTGTAGACGCATGCTATTAACTAGGGTACAATACAGCCTTCTAATATATATATATATATATATATATATATATATATATATATAAAACACAAATATATATATATAAAATAAATATAGACATTGGACTTTCTTGCCTTTCCTATCTCTAAACAATTCAGAATCATTGAGATTTTATGCTATCTTTTAAAATATGCTTTAAAATACATAAAATCACTACCTTTATGGCTATTTAAAATGTATTTAAAATACTTCATAAATAACTTTGATTTTAGATTTTATCCTTTCATCTATTTTAACCACATTTTAATTTTTCCCGTTAATACTCAAACTTCACATTATGGGGAAAAAGCATAAGGGACATTTATGCCTGTGGAGAAGGGTTCTTACATCATTCAATCATAAATCAGAACTTTCTGAAACTACACCAACTCTCTCAATCAGTTGACACTGTTGGATGTATCATATGATGAAGATCTGAAAGAAAATTGATACTTAGATTCTATTTTTCTTCCTCGAGTCTTCCATTGATTCTATATAGATTCTCAATATATGCTCTCAATATTCAGAGATTTCCAAGTGAAAGCTTTTTTCCACCTCCATGATTACGCCCCTACGATGAGATTATCTTCCAGGTAACATTGTTCAGTCTTGATATATATCTGCATATGTTGTTTTCTGCATTTATGTCTTACAGCTAAATAATATTTCTATGGGACTGGGAATATATCTTATTACCTTTGAATTTCTGCATTTTCCTATAGAGTCCAGTTTCAAATGTGTGTGTGTGTGTATACAATTTTGGGTGACTATGGAAGGAGGAACTCTTTGATGGTCTTCAGTGGTAAGGGAATTCTTGGGTATACTCTATTAAGTGTTGGTTCAGTTTTTAGTTATATAGTGTAGTTTCAGGCTTACTGTGTGCCACCAGGCTTTACAATTTGCAAACAGTTGTTTCTTTTTTATTGATTTCTCTCTGTTCTTTCTTTCCCCCTGCAACATCTCTTTGGCTCTTGAGAGCACCTGTGCCATCAGGTCTTAGTTGAGCCAGTTTCTTGGCTTATTCCCTCTTTAACACTGATGACAGTCTCCAACTTTTTTCTTATCTACATTGCCACCTTTGCATTTCTACAATAGGTTTCATTAAAGCAAAAAGTCCTAAAATTTACATTTACATTTTAACATAAATAGCTACAGTTATACAAATAATCACCCTTATATCCCCATTTTGCAATGTGGATGCTACCTTATAGGAGCAAAAGAGGATTTTCCAAGAATCCTGTTGGTATTGACATTGTACATGGCTAGCAAGTAGTAGTCAGTATTGTGGTGTAAGCAAGACACGTACACAGAAACAAAGAAACAGAAAAGCACTGGTACCTTAGGCTTGTCCTTTGCGGGGGTGGGGGGGTTGTGTGTGGAGGGCGGGTGTTTGTGCTTTCAAATATCTTCCTTCTCTGATTGGTTGGGGTTATCATGTTAGGTAGTTGGATCTTCAGTAAATATTTGAAACTGATTAGCTGACTAAGAGCATAATTTATGCTATTTCAAGCATAAATGAATTATGCTTCATAAGATAAAATATAGAATCATTAAGTAAAAAATAAAGGATGACATCATTTTTATCAGCTTGTGCTTAACTAGAAATCCTATTCAGGTCAAGTTTCCTAGGTTCACAGACTACAGAAACACCTGTTTACTTAAAATACTGCAAGTGATTTGTGAAATTTATAACACAGACTGTAGAACACTCATAATTTGAAATATTATTTTTACTAATAGCAGATATTTAATTTTAAAAGTCCATGGTTTTTAAAGCAAGAACTATTTAGCACTTATTAGTTATACAAAATACACACACAACAGAACTAGAAAAAAGAAACCCCAAAGACTCTTATATGCATTATAGATGAAAATATAAAACCTGTCTATAAAACAGGTTTTGAATTTTACTGTAATTGTGCTTTTCAAAGTAGGTAATTAAATTGCTATGTCTTTGGGAAAAGGTCAGCTGGGATAGCACAGATTAATCTCTCTAGGGCATTTGCTCTTAATAACCATGAATCGTTGTTTCATAAGCTTGAAGGCTTATGAAAGCCTAAAATACTTTGAAAATGACAGAAATTCACTAAGAAACACTCTAATAGTTTTACTTAATCACCAGTTAACCTGCATAAGTACCTTTGTGTTCTCATCTACCTGTTAACCTACACTATGATCAGATATTGGGGAAAATGAGAACATGAAGCCTTCTGGGTTTTTGCTGTTCTTGTTGCTCATTCCTGTGTTGGGTATGTTTGTGCCCTGAGCTAGATGTAGAGGGCAAAAGAGATGAGCTCAGGTTCAGACAGAATAAAACCTCTAATTCTATAAATTATTACTGAGTGCCTGTCATCTAATTTTGCATTTCTATTGTAAAGTTCCCATGCTGTACCTTTATACAACTTATTAAGAATAAATTCTGGTACAACTTATAAGAGTCCTAAAAAAACCTTTCTAAGATATAATGGCAAAATCTATGTCTACACAAGCAAAATTATAGTCCTTTATTGAGACTATGTCAGTCTCAAGTCCTTCTAATGAGAAACAAGAAAACAAAGAAAAAAAACAGCTAATTCGATCCTGAATTATCTAACATGAATATTCTCATGTTGATGGGATTATCCTGCCTCCCATTCTCATAGCCTAAAAGAAAAAAAAAAAAACTGATGATAAATTATAAGTGAAAAATGCTATTTTCTAAAGCATAACTATTAGAGACATAATACAATTCCTGCATCATTTTTAAAGTTGTAAGCCTAAATTTGATAATTCCATCAACATACACTTAAATTACCAGTAGAATATCTAGATCCCATTGGGGAAAAAAACACTTTTTCATATGGTAATTATTAGTGTATGCTTGATAATTATTTTTCAAAAGCTTGTTTAAAGGAACTGGGATCTCCACTGCTTAAAACAAGGGCTCTTCTAAAGTGAATACCTGTTTCCAGATTATCCTTCCTGGCCATTCAGCAACTTGTGCTTTCTAGTAACATCCTCTGACTTCTCTGAGTTATTAAAGAAGATTTTCCTTGTCTTGGTATTTGAAGAAAGGAGTCTTCCCTCTTCCTAATGCCTTCAATATGTGTGTTGGCATCAACAATTTGGACTCCTAAGAGAAGTGTTTAATATCCTGTAAGGGCAGCATTTAAGGGGAAGCAGCAAAAATGGAGATTATTCTAGGAGAAAATCACATTTTTTATTAGTCTTAATTAACAAGGTTCATAACAACAACAAAAATATACATGTAATTGCTTTCTTCTCTGGATTAGTAAGGGTTTCCTTCTTGGGACACTTAAATTATACTTTAATCTTAAAAATAATTTTGTTCATTGATTTTGATTTAATCACCTTTCCCTGTGAGCACTGACTGTTGAGCACTTTGTGTTATGAAAGTTCAAAATGACTATTACTGTTGCATGATTACATCAACCTGAAAATATTTACAATTTAGTAAATTGTTGCCCAGAACAGCTGTCCTGAACCACCAAAATATCTACAGGACAAAGTATATTTTTCTTATCAACAATAGTTCAGTTCATCCCTTTTTAGTATTTACTATATTTTATTATTATTATTAGCAAGCCATTTTTATAATCAATTGCTGACAGAAGGATTTTTTTCAAGTTGACAGTTATTACTTTTTGAAACCGATTTCTTTGTTGCCAGTGTTTTGAAAAATATACTAAATAAATGTGAGAGCAATTTCAGCATAAATATATGAAGCTAACTGACAGAAGCTGTAGCTGCAAATAAATTGCTGAATCATATTTTTTACCTACTTACTGGGATCCTAAACACTGCTGACTAATATTTTCACAGTCTTCTCTTAGTATAAGTGTTTTTCTACAATTAGTAAAAGACATTTATTCTGCATTTCACATTTAGTAACACCTCAAATATTTATTTGTGCATCAGAAGGAGTTTTTCTAAAATAAAATGAACATAATCCCCACTGAGCTTACAAATCACATGTATTACATGTGTATTGTTAAAACATATAAAAGGATTCCAACTGCTGAGAAGATCTTGTACATTCTGTGATTATCTATATAAAATGCATTTGACTTTAATGTTAAAAATAATTTTAAAGAACTCTTACTTTTGTCCACTGTTTATTTAATTAACTGAACAGTTACACTCATTCTAGTCTATAATTTCTAACAATATAGTGAAAAGTTACTACATCTCAAAGCTATTCGGATCTGAAATTAATTTTATTTCTCTGCTAGATCATTTAATACTAATTCTTTTATATCTCCCCACCCTGTTTCAGATTATTTGTTTCATTTACCGTTAATAAACTTATTAGCCTAAAAAAGTTATTGTTTAAATTGTGTTTTCATGTGATGATAAAAATCTGCAAAATCGTTTGTTCATTGCCATGCCCCAAATTCAGTCATCAGCATTGAGGTAATCACTCTACCTTTAATTATGCTGCCTACAAAGGCTTACAATAGCTTCGATACTGAACAGAACATTCCTTAAAGCAATTCACCTCAAACTGTTAAACTAAGAAATTAATGGCTCTACTGTGGCTCTTTCTGGCAGATTACTTGAATAAGCTAAAGTTTTGTGTAAAGCACATTCTTTTTCCTTGGTCCTTGGTTGGCAACCTATCATGAAGTTTGATGACTTTCCTCCAATTCGTCATTCTAATCAAACTTTCTGACTGGTACCAGCCACTTCCTGTGGTGCACATTTTAGTTGTTGAGTGTGAGCGTGTGTGTGTGTGTCTATATGTTTAGGGCAGAGAGGTTGTTACATGAAGAACAGTGCCTTAAGGAGTCATATGACAAAACTAAAGAGTATAAATATTAGTGGAAGAAAAATAAGATGGCTTTTATCCCATGGCTTTTAACTTTGTCTTTCTGACCAAGAACTTACCTAGCTCTCCTTGCCTGATACAACCCATAAGAACTTCCTTTTAGAAAGGAATTTTATGAATTCATTCATACTGAGATGTAAATGATGAAGGGTCGAAATATTTCTAAGGGACAGGGCTTTTATGTTTACAAAGAAATAGCACTATAATTATAAAAATTCATGCTTAGTTAAATAGTAGATTAGTACTATTCTTCAAAAATAATAACAATGATGATCACAATATATAGTTTATATTAAGAAATACATGGGCAAGACACATTCTGTGAGTTTTACAAACATTATCTCTTTTATTTAACAACAATTCTTTGAGGTGGGTAATATTATCCCTGTTTTGCATACATGCATCCTTAGAAAAGTCTCCCTGAAATCACATTGCTGAGGCAATTAGTAACATTTTAAATCACCTAATCATTGGAAGGGGTGGTGGTGGGGAGTCCTTGCCTTCATAGTTCAAACTAAGTTAAAAATAAAAAAATATTACATATTCTGCCCCTGGAGAAAGGCATAGGGCAGGTCTAGCAGATCTGTAATTGACCTCCCAAAAGGAGAGAAGATAAATAATGGGGGAAAAAGGGAAAATTAAGAATAATGGCAAAAATCTCCCCAAAGTTGGTGAAAATCAAATTGCTGAAAACTAAATATGAGAGAAAAGTTTGAAATTAGCTAGAGAAAAAAAATGACACATTAAGAATAGGGGACTCAAAACACATATTACTGGAGACTCTTCATGAGAAATAATGAAGTCCCTAAGACAGTGGAAAGACACTTAAAAGTGCTGAGACAAAAAGTTGTCAACTCTATACCTGTTGAAAATAGTGTTGAAGAAGGAAAATGAGATACAGACTTTTACAGATAAAGCATATAGAAAATAATTCATCATCAGAACAACTACACTACAGAAATGCTATAGGAAATTCTTTAGTTTACAGGGAAATGATACTATATTGAAACCCAGGTCTTCAGGAGCAAATGAAATTACTGGAAAAAATAAATATGAGAATAAATATTATGTATACATTTTTCTTTTAATTAAAAAATATATAATTTTGTTATAAAGTATAAACTTGTATTATGTGTTGTATGTAATACACAGGACAACTGTAACAGAAAGGAGGGAGGAGATGAGGTAAGTGGGCCTACATGGTTGTGAGTTTCTTAAATTTTACATGTAGTACAATTTTAACACTGAGTAAACTGTGAAATGTTAAAGATATATTTTGAAATTCCTAGATAAACCACTAAACATATTGCAAAGAGAGTTAGCCAAAATCAAATAGTTAAATAAAAATGGAATTCTAATAAATGCAAATAACACAAATTATGGAAGAAAATTTTAGATGAAATGAACAAATTCTGTGAAGAACATACCAAACTTTTATACATCATTAGTAGAAAACTTTACTATTCCTACATACATTAAAGAAACTAAGTTTATTATCAAAAACTTATTCACAAAGAAAGCTGCTGGTAGATTCACTGGTGAATTCTAGCAAATATTTGAGGGAAACATAATACAAACCTCACACAGACTGTTTCAGAAAATTAAGTATGAAACACTTCCAATTTAATATTAATTTCCCTGATAATGAAATTAGACAAAGTCATTTAAAGGAAAAAAAAAACTACAGACAAATATCTTTCATGAAAATAGAAAGATATTCTCTACAAAATATCAGCTAATAAAATTCAGCAATACATGTCAAATTGACATAATGATCAAGAGGATAATAATACCGGAATGCTAAGTTGTTTTAACATTTTAAAAATTCAATGGAGAACTAAAACCCATTCCTCTCTTACCACCTCCAACTTTCATTTCATGGGTTACCCGTGGGAGAAGATGGTATCTTTAACCCGGGGTTGCACATGCACTTGGCCTGGAATTCAGAATAGCTGAAGAAGGAGATCCTCTGAGAAGTGGAGAAGCTACAGGCCCCATTGTTTGCCCCACACTTACAAAGTAAACTAGTAGATTAATAAAAGTCAAGGCAACACCCTATTAACTGAATAAGAGAAAAATCATATAATCATTTCAATAAGTTAAGAAAAAGCCTTTGAGATTATTCAATGTCCGTTCATTATAAAAGCTCTCAGCAAATAAGAATAGAACACCTTCAATTTGATGAAAAGAATATACAAATTCCTTCAACTAACATGACAAAGGTCAAAGACTAACCACTTTTCCCATAAGATCAGGAATGAGATAAGCCTGTCTGCCTGCACCACTTATATTCAATATTGTGTTGGAAATCCTTCCCAATGCAATAAGGCAAGACAATGAACTATAAGACAAATAGATCATAAAGGAGGTAGTAAAACATTCTTTATTCACAAACGACATAATATTTCTTTTTTAAATGTAGACTATGTTAAGGTATCTATAAAACATACTACAACAAATAAGCGAATTTAGCAGTCACTGGATACAAGGTCAGTATAAATAATAATAGTATTCGTATATAATAGCAATAAACAATCAGAAAATAAAGCTGACAATTAAAAATTGCATTTAGAATTAGAAAAGCAAAAACAGAATCGAAAAACAAAATATTAAGGATAAAATAACAAAGGAAGTACAATGTTTCTACACTGAATACTATAAAATATTGCTGACAAAAATTAAAGGACATCTAAATAAAAGAAGAGATATACAATGTTCATGGATCAGAAGGCTCAATATTTTTAAGGTGTCACTTCTCCCCAAGTTATAGATTCAATGCAATCCCAATCCTGATTACATCAGGCTTTTTTTTTTTTTTTTTTGGTAGAAATTTGCAAGCTGATTCCAAAACTTAGGTAGAAATAAAAAGACCTAGAATATTCTAAATATTCTTTTAAAAGAAGAGCTAAGTTGGATGACTTACACTAGCTGACTTTAAGATTTTCTACAAACCTACAGTAGTCAATAAAGTGTGGTACTGGTCTAAAGATAAACAAGATCAACTTGGACAGAATAAAGAACTCAGAAATAGACCTATTTAATTAATTTTTATTTAATTCCATCAATTTTTGACAGAGGGGCTAAAACAATCTAATGGGGAAAGAATATCCATAAAGAAAAAAAAACAAACAAAAACAATTCAAATTTAAACTCATACCATAGAAATTTAGGATGAATCACAGACTTGATTGTAAAAGTGAAAACTATAAAACTAAATCCATACAATATAGGGAGAAAATTTTTGTGACTTAAGTGTAGAGTAAGGTGTATTATAGAAGGCACAGAAAGTAATAATCATAAAAGAAAAATGATAAACTTCATCAAGAAGTTCACCAGTTTCACCAAATGTAAAAACGTTGGTCCATTAAAAGATTCTTTTAAGGAAAGGGATAAGACTGTCATACAGAGTGAAGTAAGTCAGAAAGAGAAAAACAAATATTGTATAATATCACTTATATGTGGAATCTAGAAAAATGGTGCAGATGAACTTATTTGCAAAGCAGAAATAGACACACAGATGTAGAGAACAAACTTATGGATACCAAGGGGGAAAGAGGGGGTGGGATGAATTGGGAGATTGGGATTGACATATATACACTACTATGTATAAAATAGATAACTAACGAGAACCTACTGTATAGCACAGGGTACTCTACTCAGTGCTCTGTGGTGACCTAAATGGGAAGGAAATCTAGAAAAGAGGGGATATATGTATATGTATAACTGATTCACTTTGCTGTACAGTAGAAACTAACACAACATTGGAGAGCAACTATACTCCAATAAAAGTTAAAATAAAAAAAAAGAAAGAGGATAAACTACAGACTGGGAACAAATATTCACAAACATATTATCTGTCAAAGGATTGGTATTGTAGGGGTCCAAAATGAGCCTCCCCAAAATGTCACTTTTGCATGATGATCATTCTGAGCCAAGGATAATCGAGACCCTGTGGATTCAAGAGAAACTATTACCCCTCCATTAACTACCTAGAAGAGTTTAAATTGGGGATTTTTCCCAGAAGAGAGTTATTATTGGAGATAAATCGTACCCAAATGGCCCCATCCATGTAACAGGGCAAACATCTGATTATCAAACATCTGCTTTTCTTATCATCCTGTGAATGACCCTCCTGTTCTGTCCCCAGGACTCTATCCCATTCCTTACCTCAGGATGGCATATATACCTTATTTTACCTTTCTCTTTTGGAACCATTCACATATGTGAGGTTCCAGTATGCATAAATTTGATTTTCTCCTGTTAATCTGTCTCATGTCAATTTAATTCTTAGGCCAGCCAGAAGAATCTAGAAGGGCAGAGGAACGTTCTCCTCCTTCCTGACAGTATCTAGAATTCATAATGAAATATTACAATTCAATAATGAAATATCAAACAACTCAATATAATTGGGCAAAATATTTGAACAGACATTACATAAAGAAAGGTACATAAATGACCATAAGCACATGAAAAAGTGCTCAAGATCAAGTCATCAGGGAAATGCAAATTAAAACCACAATGGCATATCATTATACAGCCACTGAAATAATTAAAATTCAAAAGAATAAAATCACCAAATTTTGACAGGGCTGATGAGCAACTAGAATTTTAGTACATTATTTGTGGTATTACAAAACGGTACAACTACCTTTGGCAATTTCTTATAAAACTAAACGCACAGTAAAACTCTTATTTTTCATTGCTGCTTTGGACTACTCTTTCATTACTGCTGTTGCTTCCTCTTCTGAAGTCCATTATATCCTCCATATTCCTTCATTTCTAAATCCTGTGGCTAATGTTTACTGTTGTCCAGATGTATCTTGATGATTTTACTGACAAGTTTTCTTCCTTAGATTGTTTTATGCCTTTCTACTTAGTGCTTTTATTGACTGCTTTGATAACCTATATGGCACAACAGTTCTTTGACCTCAACTGCACTGACTTACAATTAAAGAGTTGCCATCTGGCAAATCCCCATCTCAGACTTTTCCTGCAGTTGGAACTTGAATGATTTTTCTTTGACTTATAGCTTTTAATTCTCTCCATTTTCCAGTTTTACATCTGCTCTAAGGCCTTTTGACTCTTGGCTCCCATTGTGACCTCTGATCCTTCACCACCTGCTCATTTTCCTTGTTTTGTTCTTTCTTCACTATTGGGACCTAGCATTGGCCTTGAAACTGGAGACCTTCCATAAATGCTAAACTGAATTGAATCCACTCACCTCTCTGCTTTGGCTGCACACTGTGATCTGTCATCTCAATATCCCCTTTAAGGCACCCTAGAATCACTCATCCCCTTGGCCTGTACTGCATTCCTGAACCCTTAATCACTCTTACCTGTGGTTTCCTCTGTTCTCTCTTCCACCTTGTTGAAAGTTGATGTAAGAAGTCTATACAAATGTCTGATTACATATAATAATTACTATCGCTATTTCAGAGAGACCTAGCTGTACCTCAACAGGCCCTATATTCATCTTGTGTTCTATTCCTATTCTACCCTCTACAGTAGCTAGTCTAATATTTTTAAATTTCTTCAAATATTTTGTTCCCAATCTTTTTCCTTTTCTGAGGAAAATAATGACTCTCCGGTTTTCCAGAAATAATAATTCAATGTTTGATTCCTTTTCATCCTGGTTTCTACAAAAGAGCAAGTTTTATCAATAATTGCCACCCTCCCCTGCCCATTGCATTTTTGATATTGTTTGCATTACCCTCCTTTCCCTCTTTCTGTAAAGTTACTCAGATCTCCTCTCTCAAAAAATAAATACATATTTGCCACTCAAAAATTTTTTCCATGGTACCCCTCCCCCACAACACTATGAACTCAAATAAGTTAAAGACAAGCTTCCACTCATTATTTCTATTTCTTCAATTGTAAATTCTTAGCCCCTGGCCCCTTAACCACTTAAACCCTCCATTTGTGGAAGCTGCTTTCAGAAAGGCCACCTCTGACTTTTTCACCAAAAATCAATGTTTTTTTCTGTTTTCTTCATCTTTGAACTGTCAAGTCATGTGACATTCTTACTCTGTGTTTCAAAATTTTATCCTTGACTTGGATTCTGTAGTTGAATTCCATTGAATCTTGTATTTTGTTCTTGAATATCTTCTTCACTGATTCATTTCCTTCTCCACTTCCTTCTCAAAGTTCTGTTCCACCTTGCCCTTCTTTTTGAAAGGGTTAATGGCTAACAATAGCAATTGGGCTCACCTAGTTCAAATACCTCTTCCTAAAAATAAATGAAGTTCTTCTTTTAATGAAGCTATTTAAAAATGCTAGGAGAGGGCTTCCCTGGTGGCACAGTGGTTAAGAATCCACCTGCCAATGCAGGGGACACGGGTGCAAGCCCTAGTCCGGGAAGATCCCACATGCCGCTGAGCAACTAAACCCATGTGCCACAACCACTGAGCCTGCTCTCTAGAGCCCATGTACCACAACTACTGAGTCCGTGTGCTGCAACTACTGAAGCCCATGCGCCTAGAGCCCATGCTCCGCAACAAGAGAAGCCACCGCAATGAGAAGGCTGTGCACCGCAACAGAGTAGCCCCCTCTCGCCGCAACTAGAGAAAGCCTGCGTGCAGCAACGAAGACCTAACACAGCCAAAAATAAATAAAATAAATAAATTTTAAAAAAATTCTAGGAGAAATTCATGATTTAAAATAAATTATATTCTGTTTGCTGATGGTTTATACCTCTTTTTCTTTCTCTCTCTCTCCCTCTCCACACACACACACACACACACACACACAGACACACACACACACACTCATGTGACAATAGGAACTGAGTAAATTATACATTATGCTTGGCCATGACAACCAAGTAGTTCAATTGTTAACAATATATTTGTCCCACATTGGTACTGGTAAGGTCCTTCGTAACTAGTATCTGGGTCCCAGTTCTTCTGTATCTCCATCTTCATTTACCCTGTTTCCTATGACAGTTCCACTTTGTCCTCTTCTGGGACACATATGGTCTAACTCATTTGGAGCACACTCTCTGAAATTTCTAGAAATTCATTCCAAAAAATAAAAAGTCTTTTCTCTGTTGCCTCATAAAACCCAGCAACTATACTTCTGGTAGTACAACCATTTCTGTTTGTAATTGCTATTGCACAAGTCCAAGGAGTGTCTTCACTACGGTTCTCCATCTCTCACTTCCAAATCCTCCCTGGCAGCAGAAGCTAACATTAAAGCTGTCTACTCTAAGTAAATGCTGGCTCACTTTCTATTTGCCAACAATATAGGGATTAAATTCTAATCAAGTTACTTTCTGCTCAGTGAATCAAATTTTCTCCCATCAATATACCACACCAACTCTAAATTCTTCATTAAAGCTTTCAAAATCCTTCATAAACTTGACCAAACTTATGTGTCAATTTTATTTGTATTCCAACACATGGTTCTCCTTTCATCACACAGATTGCATAGTGCCTGACACAGCATGATGATGCGTGTCAGCACAGCTTCTTAAATCGGGTTTGCTTCACTTCACCTCGATGTCTCTTCCCCCTTGCTTGTACCATTATTAATTCTACATATTATTCATGGCCGAACTCAAGTCCCATTTCATCAAGGAATCATTCCCCAATTATTATACCTTTCTTGTCTTCCCTTTCTCTGGTAACATTTACACTGTACCACCACTGAGTATTTGGTCACAAGTATTATTATTTATTTTTAAACTACATTGTGAAAGTCCTGCTGTCAGGTGCTTTATTAAATAAAAATATTTATTGCCAGAAGGAAAGTACACTTATATTTCAATTGCACAGTTACAGTGCCTGAATATTATATATTCAGAGAGTTTGCTGGGTGCCAGATGCTACCCTAAATTCATTTAATTCTCACCACCACACTCGGCAGTTGTCATTATTAAAGCCATTAAATAAATGAGAACTGAGGTTCAGAGAGGTTAAATCTCCAAGGTCAGAGAGCTAATCAAAACCAGTTATGTTTGATTGCAAAACCCATCATCCTTCCATTATACCTGGAAGATTCCAAATACTTGTGAAATGATTGTTTTAAATGAAAAGACTGTATTGGTTTAATATGATATCCAGTATTTGTTTATAAATATTCTGCCTAACTTTGAGTCTACACTCTGAAAAGAATTCTCCTTCTTCTGCTATTTTGTTGCTGTTCCCGTTGGCAGTGAATGTCCTTCTGGCCTGCCCCAAAATGCCATTTCAACCTGTGAAGTTCCGTGTAATAGAAGTCCAGGTTTGTATTATCCAGTAAAAAACCCCTAAAGATCAAATGATTGAGATAAGAAACTGTCAAGAAGTACAGGAAGAAATTTTATCTCATAATGACAAGCAACAGAGTAATAAAACTAGAACATCTTGAAAATCTGATAATATTGTTTAGATGACCTGAATAAATTATGGGTGATTTTTAAAGGGATTTTTAAAGGTCTTTTTAAAGGGAACGTTACAATATTTATCTCATAGAAAATGAGAAAGATAGAAAATGGAAAAAAGGTTAAAATAAGTCATATAAAAGCTTCCAATTTTACTTTGTGCAAATAAAATATACTTTCACCCTTAGGGTAGAGGAAAAAAAATTGAGCAAACCTCACAATACAAAAAAGTATCATGTAAGTAGAAAAACTGGGTCAGCGAGGTAGTATTTATTTTACTGCATCAGCTATAACTATTTCTGAGAAATATATATGAAAAAAAACCCATGTAGAATAGAAATAGTTTGACCATGGAGTTATTAGGCTGAAAATCTTCAAAGTTAATCAGATTATGTCAGTATATCTGAATGACATTTTAACTCCAGAATGTTAAAGGAAAGTGCAATGGATAAGCAAAGGAATTTAGAACTTTTTGGAGTCTGTGTTCAGCTGAGAAACCCCAGGAATCTGTCATTTTCTAAGAAAGGCTGATGTCATTATGCAAGACCATCAGAACTGTTAGAGAGAATAAATTCTCTTTCCCTTAACTGCTTATCGCTTGTGTTATTAGTGAGTCAACTTGAATTTTCTTTTCCTAGCCCCGAAAAAGGATCTTAAAATTGTTCGTTTGATTTGGAAACATCCCAGATATGAGGGCCTATGAGGTCTTCCAACACCTGGAACATCTGCCTCGAGCTCGTGGCACCAGGGCACATCACCAGATCCCCTACCATGTTTTGTTTCCAATGACTTTCATGGCAATCCATACAGGAGAAGCTGTTTATATCCATCATCCTTTATTATCTACATCATTTTGTTGGCCACAGAAGACATTTAAAAAAAAAAAAAGAAAGAAAGGAGAGCGTCTCAATTTAGAAAAGTAAAAGAAAAGTAACTTAGCTGCTATCAAGGGACTTTGAGGAAAATAAAAACTTTTATATGAGAATAAGGAAAGAAATCTGACAGAGATGACAAAAAGACATCTCTTTCTGTGAACAGTATTAGTTTCGTTCCGCTGAGATCCATTAGCAGCTGTGAAGTGTGAAAATTAGGAGCTAAAGCACAGATGATATTTTAAGGCTGAGAACGCACTAAGCTTTCACATTTCCTTATCACTTCCCCCTTTATTCTATCCAACATATTATTCGTGCTATTTTTTAACGATTTCTCAACAGACTCAAATATTGCCTCAGAACTCTGATGAGGGAACAAGCTGGTCTGGAGTGATAGCATCGGGGGCCTATTTCCCAAGAGAAACTTTCAAGGGCGTGGGGAAGAAAGCAGATGTTTTCCATCAACAACTGATGCTGGAGAGCTACCACATGCTCTAGGCCGTAATCATGTACTCCTCTCTTCTGCTTTCATAGACACAGCAGCATGTCATAATTCAAACCCTGTCTTGTTGACACAGCTTCCTTCAGCTGTTCACATAGCAAATTGTTTGTTCACTGAAACTGAAGACATGGCAGCTCTTTGTGGAATGACGAAAAGGAGCTGCAGATTTCTGGATGATGTTTGCAGTCAAGTTTGCTGCTGTGTGAGGGTCCAGAAACATTACACAAATATGTTTACACTCTTTCAGTCCCAGCTACGTATGGGGCATTTCCATCACTGCTATTCACATAACACACATTAGCTAAAACAGTGCCTGTACATCGTTTGGTGAGCCTCACACTACTACCAAAGCGACTTGATCAAATTTCTCTCTCTACCAAAACTGTAATCTTTATAAATGAGGGAACAAATGTGAAGGGGCAAAGGCGATAGGGATTATTATATGGGAGATAAAATCAATCTCTTATTAGGGCACTGTCAATCATACTATACCACTGGCCTCATCTTTCTATATCATATATGTTTCCTTATTATTAGGGCCAACCTACTGGTAATTTACCGCAATGGATTATTTTATTTAGGGTATTTGTCTCATTAAATGTGGTTGGCATTAGCTCATGGCAGCAAGCCTTAGTGGACAAAGAACTGATGTAGAAGTTCATACGGCTGGGCTTTTCCCAGCTGGACACAAATTATGTAACCAGAACAAATTCACTTTAAGACTCAGTTTCCTTATCTACAAAGTGAGAACTAAGATAACCCAAAAACTCATTTAAGTTTTTAAATGCCATTTTCTCCAAATTAATGCTTAGTTATCAAAGCCGCAAATCAGCACAATTGCAATCTAATCATCTTTCCAAATAATTACAAATACTTTTCAAAGTCAAAGTCCATATGACTAATTTTCTCTGCTCTTCTAAAGGTTATATGTTCACAGAGAAAATTTTCCTGTGAAAAATGAGCAATTTTGCATAATCAGATCACTCCTGTTTTTCATTCCACTTTGATTGTTCAAGTCCAGGGCTCTATACATTTTTTTTTTTTTTTCCGGTACGCGGGCCTCTCACTGTTGTGGCCTCTCCCGTTGCGCAGCACAGGCTCTGGACGCGCAGGCTCAGTGGCCATGGCTCACGGGCCCAGCCGCTCCGCAGCATGTGGGATCTTCCCGGACCGGGGCACGAACCTGTGTCCCCTGCATCAGCAGGCAGACTCTCAACCACTGCGCCACCAGGGAAAGCCCTCTATACATTTTCTGGTTGGTATTTTTGGTCTTTAAGTCTACTTGCCCTTGCCCCCTGCCCTCCCTCATCCAACTCCTTCTCATCACAGCAAGAATCATCTTTAAAAAATTATTTCATTATTTCCTTCCCCTTTGCCAGGGTATGAAATACTTCTCTGTTACCTGTGAAATCAAGTCCAAATTATTTGGTCTAGCTTTCAAGATCCACATTTTTTATGATTAAATTTTATAAATGCCCCAGAATTATCCACCCTTGCCAGGTCAGTTTCCTTACTGACTTACTGACGCCTTTATTTCTCAGTGATCCCCTCTCCTGTCATTTACATGCCTGGAATCTCTTTTCTCCTATACTTGATTTAACTGGGTTCTGCTCATCCTTCAAACCTAGTATAAACTCCTTTAGGCTGCTTCTTCCCAGGATCTCATAGGGCTCCCCAGTTTCTCTTCTCTTTGCATTAGGTTAAAGTGGCATTTTGGGGAGATACATATTAGTGCTTCTCCTTCCTGAGTTTGAAACCAAATGAGAAAAATGGAGCTTGAAATGTGATCTCTGTGATAAGGAAAGGCTGAATTGGAAGTTGTGACTTACCTAGAGCTAAGGCTGCAGGGAGTTTGACATCCATTATTTCAGCCCAAATTTGAACAACCCCACCCTAGGGTCTGGCAGATCACTGCCTGGAGCCCGTGCTGCCTGCCAGCAGGCAAATTGGACAAGACAAGACAAGACAAGTAAAAGGAGGCTAAGCTCCTTCTCCTAAATTCCCCAACCAGATGAGCCTCTCCCCTTCCTCGTGGGTCAGAGAGAAGCCAGAAGCTATAATCTACATGAAGTTACTCCATGTGGAAACTTGATGCCTCTATTTCTTGATCAAAACAAGAGATCAAACACATATTGACCTTGTTAGTGCTTTACACATATTAAACATGTGTTCCCAGTTAGATTCTAAGCCTTAAGAGGACATGAAACATTACTTGTATTTCTTTCATTCTTCACAGTGCTAATCACACAATATTGGTCAAAAATTAATCATTGCTTGATTGCTTAAGACATTCAGCTCTTCTTTGTTTTTACAATTAAAACGTACCTTTTGAATTTGTGTGCATGTTGAATGTGAACAAAAATAAATATTTGCAGATGACAATAATCTTGAGAACAGTTATCATGTGACCTTCTAAGAGAAGTGCATATAAACAGTCATATAGAGAGAATACTTTTTGTTGAAGTAGATGGTTTTATGAAGAGATATAACTACTGAATCTTGTTTTATTTCTGATGGAGTATAAACAAACAGAGCTATTAAGTGCAACAGCAACAAACAGACAAAACCTGCCATCTTTTGTTAGCTCTTCTTGTTAGCGAGGGAAGTCAAAGTATTTATTATTTTGCCTTAATGGGATGCTGTTCGTCATACATTTTACTGATATTATTGAGGGAAAGGGTCATTTTTGTAACCATAACATGGGAGACCTTCTTGGTGTCACAAACTTGGAATGAACTTGGGGGGAGAATAGAAATATTTAAAGTATTACACCGAAATTTTAAGAAATAGTAAAATGGGTAAAACCACTGTGACAATAATCACAGTTAATTCATCTTAAAATAGTAAACTAGATGTCTTTGAAGGACTAATTGCTCTTGGCTATCTTTATAACATTATAGATATTTTTTCTAAAATTTCTATTATAAAATTTTAAAATTTTACTCCCTTTCCACTTGTATTTTGCTGTATTTTTCTGATATTTGTGGAATACCTAGTAAGGGAGAGACAGAGAAGCTATTAAAAATTTATACGTGATATGATTTATATAATATATATTATACATTTAAAATTTACATATTATGATATACATTTTGTATGAATGTTGTATATGTTTATTACATAGTATAATAAAATATAATATTATATATTACATATTATATATAATTTTTCCTTGGTGACATTCTTTTATCTTGGGAAGAGGTAACATTGTGTTTTGCCTTGAATGTTGTTTTTGTCTATTTCCTCAGGGACATTATAACCAATTAAGTCTGAGCTGCCTGTTGGTAAGACATACAGGAACTGGCTGGATATTGCATTCCAACAGGCAATTCTCCAGATGAAACTTGGGGGTCTTATGCCCTTAGGCTTTTCTCATACATAATAAAGGGGTCTCTAGTGTGTTGATCTTCTGGCAAGAGTAACTTAGTTTTAGGCTGTCTTAGTGAAGAAGACAATATGAAATTCATGATTTATTAGTAATTGGGCATAAATTGAGTTATATATTATACAGGTTGATGGGGCAATGTGTGCGGGGAGTAGAATGCTGGCTATGATAGTCTGATAACTCTCTCCCTTCTTTCCACCCTCACCCAATGATATTCATATCCTAATCCCAGGAACCAGTCAATATGTTACCTTACATGGCAAAAGGGGCTTTGCAGATCTAATTAAATTAAGGACATTGAGGTAAGAGATTATCCTGGACTAACTGGGTGGACCCAATGTAATCACAAGGGTCAGTATAAGAGGGAGACAGAATGGTCAGACTTGGAAGGAGATGTGACAATGGAAGTAGAGGGTCAGAGTCAGAGAGTGATTCAAAGTTGCTATGCTGACTTTGAAGATGAAGGAAGAGACCACCAGCCAAAGAATGCACCAAAGAATGCAGGTGGACTCGAGAAGCTAGAAAATGCAAGGGCATACATTCTCTCATAGAGCCTCTGGAGGGAGCACAGCCCTGCTAATAAATTGATCTCAGCCCAACAGAACCCATTTCAGACTTCTGATCTCCAACAGTGTAAGATAATAAATGTGGATTGTGTTAAGTCACTAAGTTTGTGGTAATCTGTAACAGCAGCAATAAGAAAACAATACACTGACACCTGTTAAGAAACGGCAGAAGACTCAAGTATAAGCTAACTTTACATTTATTAGAACATTTTGCTATGTTAAAGAAATTTATCAATCTTCACAAAGGTCTTAAGGCCTTGTTGAAACAAAGCATTGTAAAACTTTCCTAGAACTTCTGTTTTTACCTTTTAGAAGGTCCATAAAAACTTTCAAAGCCAACTTGAATATACGATATCCCTGATTTGGATGATCCCTAAAGATTTAGGTCTATGTCAAAAGAAGCCTTGTAACCCTGCGTTGGAATACTTCCTGATACTGATCAATAGAACTTGGAAACACTTGTGATCTCATCGGCACTCAGTTAAATTTAATACTTCACCAATATTTGGTCAAGTATGTTCCGAAGCATTGTAGACTTTGAAAAGTTTTACTTTTTAATTTACCTGAAACAAAAGCTACTCTTCAGTTTTGAGAATTGCATATATCTGTGTGTTCACCACCAGAATCAAGATATAGACTGTTGGGCTTCCCTGGTGGCGCAGTGGTTGAGAGTCTGCCTGCCAATGTAGGGAACGCGGGTTCGTGCCCGGTCCGGGAGGATCCCACATGCAGCGGAGCGGCTGGGCTCGTGAGCCATGGCCGCTGAGCCGGCGCGTCCGGAGCCTGTGCTCCACAACGAGAGAGGCCCGCGTACCAGAAAAAAAAAAAAAAAAAAAAAAAAGATATAGAATGTTTCCAAAAGCCCCCAGATTCCCTCATGCTCTCCTTTTGTAGTCAAGCATCCACCCCAGCCCCATTCTTTGGCAACCACCTTTCTGTCTTTTATTCCTACAGTTTTATGTTTTCCATAATGCCATATAAGTGGAATCATACAATAATTTGTATAATCACCTTTCGGATATGAGTTCTTTTACTTAGTAAAATGCAGCTGAGGTTTAAACACATAGTGAAGTATATCAATAGTTCATTCATTTTTATTGAGTAGTTTTCCATGGCATGGATGTACCGCAGTTCATTTATCCATTCATAGTTAAGAGAGGTTAGGGTGGGTTCTAAATTTTTATCACAAATAAAGCTACTATAAATATTTACGTGCAGGTTTTTGATGATCCTGTTTTCATTTCTTTCTACGAGTGTGAATGATAGGTCACACATTTAATTTTAAAATAAATGGCCAAACTGTCTTTTCTAAAGTGGATGCATCACTTCTGCTTTACTGCGAGCTATGTGTGTCAGTTCCATCTGCTCTATGACTTGCCAGCACTTGCTATTGTATTTTTTTTTTGTCTTTTAAAAAAAGTCTTTCAAATAGGTATGACAATGTTGACTTAATTTCAATTTCTCTAAATATTATGTTGAGCATCTTTTCACATTATTTACAACCTATTTATCTTCCATGGTAAAATATCATTTCAAACCTTTTGCCCATTTTAAAAATTGTTTCCCTACTTTTGTGTTATGTGCTCTGGATGTAATTCCTTTCAGATATATCATCTGCAAAAATTTCTCACAGTCTGTGGTTGTGTTCTCATTCTTTTAATAGTGTCTTTCACAGAGCAAACTTTTTAATTTTGATAAAGCCCACTTTTTATCAATGGCTTCTTTTATCAATTATGCCTTTTGGGGGTCATATTTAAGAACTCTTTGCCTAACCAAATGCTACAATGATATTTTTATATGTGTTCAGGAAGTTTTCTAGTTTTAGGTTTTATATTTAAGGCTATGATGCATCTTGAATTAATTTTTGCATAAGGTGTGAGATATGGGTTAATTTTTTGTTCTGTTTTGATTGCATATAAATGTCCACTTGTTCCAGCATCATTGATAAAAAGACTATCCTTTCTCCATTCAATTACCTTTGCAACTTTATCAAAAATCAGTTTACTATATTTGTGTGGGTCTATTCTTGACTCTCTATTCTACTCAACTGATATGTTTCTTTTTGGTCAATACCACACTTTTTTGTTGTTGTTGTTATAGATTTAAAGCAAAGCTTGAAATCAAGTAATGTGAATTATCCAACTTTGTTTTTCTTTTATAAAATTGTTTCAGCTATCCTAATTCCTTTGCCTTTCTATATGAATTTTAGAATACACTTATTAATTTCATGACTGTCATGGTGGGATTTTTATTGAGATGAAAAATCCAAATTTAAGAATAATTAACATCTTAACATTATTGAGTCTTCTAATCCATAATCACTGTATAAATTTCTATTAATTTTGGTTTTCTTTGATTTTTTTATAATGTTCACTATAATGACTGCAAATATCTTGTAATATTTATATCTAAGTATTTTTTTTCTTTGGTGCTATTGTAAATTGTAGCTTTTCTTTTACATTTTGAATTTCAATTGTTCACTGCTACTATAGAGAAATATAATTGATGTTTTAAAATATATTTATCTTGTATACTGTAACTTTGAACGGGGTTAAATTCACTTAACTTTAGAACTTTTTGTAGAATTTTCATGAATATATATATATATATATACAGTTACATTGTCTCTGAATAGAGAATGTTTTGATCATTCTTTTCCAATCTGGATGCCTTTATTTTCTTTTGTTGTTTTATTGCATTGTCTGTGACTTTCAGCATGTTGTTGACTAGGAATTGTGGAGGAAACGTCCCTGCCTTGTTCCCCATGTTGAGAGGGAGAAATAAGCCATAAGTATGACATTGGCTGCAGGTATTTTGCAGAAGCCCTTTATCAGGTGAGGAGGTTCTTTCTATTCCTATTTGTCTGAGAGTTATCATCAATGGAATGTGGAATTTTGTCAATGCTTTTTCTGCATTTTTTGAAATAATCATGGTTTTTCTTATTTAGTCTACTAACATAATGTACATGGATTGATACTCAGTTATTATACCAGTCTTGCATTCATATAATAAATCTTGCTTGTTTGTGATGTGTTATGCTTTACTTATATGTTTGTGGAATTGGTTTCATTATAATATTGAAGATTTTGCTATCCATACTTATGAAAGCCATTGGTCTGTAATTTTTGTTTCTTCTAGTGTTTCTAGTTTTGATATAAATGTAACTATGGCTTCATAAAATAACTTGAGAAGTTTCCCTCTTCTTCTATTTTCTAAAAAGAATTTGAATTATTTCTTCCTTGAATGTTTGATACATGTCACCAGTGAAATTATCTGTATCTGGAATTTTCTGTCATTAGAAAATTTATAACTGTTAGTCCAAATTTTTAATCATTTTAGGTACCTTCAGATTGTTTCTTCTTGGGAAAGGTTTGATAGTTTGTGTGTTTCAAAAAATTGGTCCATGTCAGTGTTTTTCATGCTGTTCCTATGTTAACAGTTTATTGTCCATGAATTCTGTATGATAACTCATATTTCATTCCTAATATTGGTATATTATGACTTTTCTCTTTTTTTTTGGTTAATTAGTCTAGAAGTTTATTAATGTTATTAATTTTTTTAAAGACGAAGACTTTGGCTCAGTTGACTTTTTCTATTTTGACTCTGCTCTTATCTTTATTATTTTTTTTCCTTCATTTGCTTTAGTTGTAATTTGCTTCTGTGTTATTTTTCCTAGTTTTTTGTGGAGAATGTTTAGCTTGTTGATTCAAGATTCTTATCTGTTCTACTATAAATATTCAATAGTATAAATTTCTCTTTACACACTGCTTTAAATGGACTCCATTTTTTTTTTTTTTTTTTTTTTTTTTTTTTTTTTTTTTTGCGGTATGCGGGCCTCTCACTGCTGTGGCCTCTCCCATTGCAGAGCACAGGCTCCGGATGCGCAGGCTCAGCAGCCATGGCTTACGGGCCCAGCCGCTCCGCGGCATGTGGGATCTTCCCGGACCAGGGCACGAACCCGCGTCCCCTGCATCGGCAGGCGGACTCCCAATCACTGCGCCACCAGGGAAGCCCGATTCCATTCATTTTGATATGCTGTACTTTTTATTTTCACTTAATTCATAATACTTTTAAAATTCATTTAAATTTATTTAAATTTTTGAGACATCCTCTTTGACCCACAGAAGTGTGATTTGTTTTGTTTTGTTTTGTTTTGTTTTGCGGTACGCGGGCCTCTCACTGTTGTGGCCTCTCCTGTTGCGGAGCACAGGCTCCGGACGCGCAGGCTCAGCGGCCATGGCTCATAGGCCCAGCCGCTTCACGGCATGTGGGATCTTCCCGAACTGGGGCACGAACCCGTGTCCCCTGCATAGGCAGGCGGACTCTCAACCACTGCGCCACCAGGGAAGCCCAGAAGTGTGATTTTTTAAAAATTCCAAAATTTTGAAATTTTCCAGACAGTTTTCTATCATTGATTACTAGTTTAACATTTCGTGATCAGTTTAGTTCTATTATGGCCTAAAAACATACTTTGTATGATATTTATATTTTTAATATTTATCAGAGTATGCTTTATGGCACATATTTACATAGATTTTGGTAAATATTCCAAGTGCATTAAAAATGTGTATTTTACCATTGTTGGGTAAAGTATTCTAAAAATGTTAAGGTGATGGATATTGCTGTTTGGGTCTCCTATATGCTTGTTGATTTTATGTCTGCTTATTCTATCAATTATTGAAAGAGGAGTATTGAAGTCTTCAACTATATTTGTAGATTTGATAAATTTCTCTTTCAGTTCTATCGGTTTTGTTTTCTGTACTTTGAAATTATGTTATCAGGTGAATACACATTTAGGACTGTTATATTTTTAAGAAGATTGGCCACTTTATCATTATGTAATGTCACTCTTCGTACCTTCTTAATTTTCTTATTTCTAAAGTCACCTTGCCTGATATTAATATAGTCACTTTGGCTTGATTTTGAATTGCGTTTGCATGGTATATCTTTTTCCATACTTTTACTTTCTTTTTTCTTTTTTTGTGGTACGCAGGCCTCTCACTGTTGTGGCCTCTCCCGTTGCGGAGCACAGGCTCCGGACGCGCAGGCTCAGCGGTCATGGCTCACGGGCCTAGCTGCTCTGCGGCATGTGGGATCTTCCTGGACCAGGGCACGAACCCATGTCCCCTGCATTGGCAGGCAGACTCTCAACCACTGCGCCACCAGGGAAGCCCCATAATTTTACTTTTAAGCTATCTATATGTTTATATTTAAAGTGTATTTCCTGTAGATAGCATATGTGTGTGTCTATCTTTTTAATCTAATCTGACAACCTCTTTCCTTTAATTGATGTGTTTCAACCACTTACACTTAATGTAATTATAGCTATAGTTAGAAAAAAATCTACCAGTTGCTAGCTGTTTTCTATTTTTTGATCTGTTCTTTGTTTCACTTTTTCTCTTTTCTGCCTTCCTTGGGGGTAATTTAGCAGTGTTTATGATTCTGTCTCATCTCCATCACTGGCCTATTAGAGACCTATTATTTATATCTCTTTTTCTAAAAATGGAATTTTCCTCGTGTATACAGTACACATAGAGTACACTTTCGAATAATTTTACAATATATTTCTAATTCCTCTCTCTTATTTTTGTGCTACTGCTTGAACACATTTTAATTTTGTATATGATATAAGCAGAATGTATTGCTAAGTATTCCTACTTTTGGACAGCTATCTCTCAGAGCCAATAATGTAAGAAAAATAAATTTTAATTTTGCCTTCATTTATTTTAGTTCCAGTCCCATTTATTTCTTGTGTAGATTCAAGTTACTGTCTGGTATTATATTTCTTCTGCTGAAAAATTACCTTTAACATTTTGTTGTAGTGCAGAATGGTTGGCAATGACTTTTCTCAGTTTTGGTTTGCCTCAGAAAGTCTTTATTTCTCCTTCATTTGTGAGAAATATTCTCACTGAGTATAGTTTGTTTTTGCTTCTCAGTTTTTTCTTTTAGCACTTAAAAGACAAGAGGTCGTCTTTGATTCTCATATTAAATATATGATTTGATATTATTAACTTTGGAGAATTCTTAGCCATTGTTTCTTTACCTGTTTCTCTGTTCTGTTCTTTCTCTTTGGCCTCTGCAAGTCCAAATACATGTAGGTTAGATCACATGCAATTGCCTCACAACTCTTGGTTGTTCTATTCTGTGGGGGGTTTTTCCCCCTTTTCAGTTTGGTAATTTCTACAAACCTATTTCACGGACCTATTCCTTAGCTGTTTTGAGTCTACTAATGAGCATGTTGAAGGCATTCCTCATCTTTTACTGTATTTTTCATTTCTATTATTTCCACTTGTTTCCCATAGTTTCATCACTCTACTGAAAATATCTACCTGACTTTCCATGTTTTCCATCTTTTCCACTGCAACGTTTAACTATGATAGTAATCACAGTTGTTCTCAACTCACTGTCTAATATTTCCAACCTCCGTGTCATTTCTGAATTTGGTCCATAGATTTCTGTTTTCCTTAACAGTGGTACATTGTCTTTTTTTGCTATTTCATGTTGGTTAATCACTCTGCAAACTCAGCTTTCTGATGGGCTTAGGAAAAGTCGTGAATTTGAAGTTTGTCAGTTTTGTTGTTATTTTAATAGTGGAAGTTTTACTCTTTCCTGCTTTATATATCCCAAGTGGAAATCAAAACCAGTACTGTATACTTTTAATAAATAAGTAAAATCATCTCTGTTTTGAGGCAGCATATAGATCTAGGTGGATATATGTAGCAGGAGTGAGGTAGGGGGTCAGAAAGGAACTGATACCCAAAAGCTATAAAATGATTCATTAATTTTATTTAAGACATATTTATCATGTATCTACATTGCCAGATCTAACAAAAGTTTAAACAAATTAATCAATGTGAAATCAGAGGCTTTTTATAATTATTAGTAGTTTTACATGTTATAATAGCTTATAATACAGGTGTTATTATTTGTGTCAGTATTGAAAATACAATGGAATAAATAATTTCCCCAATGTCATATATATGGTACTTATTGAAGCCAGGATTCAGACCCCTGTCTTACATGCCAAAACTCATGTACCCATCAAATTTTACATTAGGTTGGAGGCTGGTGGCAAAATGAGAAAAAGTCTTATTAAGGATACATTATTTGTGGTAGATTGAGAAATATTAAGAACAGATAAGGTCTACTGAAATAATTCAGATTAAAGATTAATTAGGGATGTGGCTATGGAATTAAAAGAGACAAATGAATGTTAGAGTTGTCCGGAGATCAAGTCTAGAAAACTTGGATGTGGAGTTAAATAGAACTTGATCAGTGACTAGAAATGGTGATGTCAAAAGATAGATGTTTCGAACAAGGGGAGGATTAATAAAGGGGCAGATGAGGGAGGTGATGCGGTAGGTTTAAATATAGTATCTTGAATTGCCAAAAGCATATATATGGCCTCATGTCTAGTAGAGAGGAAGTACTAATTTGTGAGAGGATTGAAATAGAGAAATAGGCTTGGTATACATCTATAAAGGAAAAGCATTAAACTTGTGGAAGCAAATGATATTCTAGAATTATTAGGGTGCTTATAGGGAAGAAAATAATATGAAAAACAAGTCTTAATGGATACCTATATTTAGAGAATGGGAAGAGAAATGAAGTCCAAAGGAGATAGTCAAAGACTCAGTGTGTAATGAGTCAAAAAGGACAAACATTTGTCATAAAAGCCAAGGGAAGAGAGAGAGCTTAAAGGAAAAAAAAAAAAAGAAAACAAAAGCAAGTTTAACCATGTCAAATGTTCATCTTGAACTGAGTAGGGGAAAGTAATATGTGAAAAGGTTACTGAACTTCTAGATGAAGACATTGTTAGTGAACAATCGTTCAAGAGGTCTTGTGGGGCAGAAGCCATAAAGCAGGAAATTGTATTCTCATATCGATTTTTATTAAATTCGCATGTTCAATTTATGAGAATTTACCCAAGCATCCTTTAATTCATCAACACATGCATTACTTTGGAAAAGGTTTACATTATATGCAAATGGAGAATAATTTGAAAATTGATATGCAAAGTTAAAACACATGTATTATATAGACCCACAGACATAGAAAACAAACTTATGGTTACCAAAGGGGAAAGAGCGGGAGGGATAAATTAGGAGTTTAGGATTAACATATATGCACCACTATATATAAAACAGATAACCAACAAATACCTACTATATAGCACAGAGAACTATACTCAATATTTTGTAATAACCTATAAGGGAAAAGAACCTGAAAAAGAATATACATATATGTGTGTGTGTGTGTGTACATATATATATATATGTAAAATTAATCACTTTGCTGTACACCTAAAATTAACACAACATTGTAAACCAACTATACATCAGTAAAAAAATAAAATGAACTAGATCTTAATAAAAAACAAACAAAAAATACATTTATTTTATTTTTGCTTTTTGCCCCCAAAATTTTTGTTAAATTTATGCAAAAATGAATTTCATGATTTTTTTTGGATTATCTTTTTTTCTTCCCTATTAATATTTTCCTAGGATTCATCAAAATATGGGCATGATTTTACTATCCATTTTTAAATTTTTTCTGAGCATGAGGTAAATACCTATTTTAAAATTCTTAGTTTAGATTGACTAGCTTGGTGTTTTAATTACACAGGCTCATTTCACTTTCTTTGGTTAGCCATGCACATCTCTAATTTCAGTTGGAATACTGGCCACTCAGGATCACATTACTTTTCAGTGTCATTTGTATCAATTCTTTTTTGTTACAGAATTTTTTATACTAAATTCACTGGAAGCAGTGAAATCTTCAGCAAAGTGGCACCGGAAAGAGTTAATTTTCAAGGCTGAACTGTTCCCATAGTTCCCACTGTAATTGCTGCTAATTATTTTTATGTTGTAATGAAGCAATAATGATCAAAGCAAAGGGTATTTCTTAGGGATTCATGACTGGATGGCTTTGCTTCAGGCCATTAACCCCAGTCATTAATTCCCCTGGAAATACTTTGTGCTGAGGTCATTATTGTTAATAACAGAGCTGTATGAAAACATTTGCACACTCTCTATAGTAAAACTGTTGATTATTTTCTGCCTGTAAAGTTTTGTGATTGAGAAAACTAAGACTGATGAAGTTTGACCAAGAGAGAAAAATATTGTTCAGTGGAGAGGAATATGACATATATTTGACATATATGTAATATGATACCATATGTATGTATATATTTATTTAAACACTTAATGTGGACAGATGAGCAAGCACTGCATCTTATTTTTTGTCCTTGGACCGTATAAACATACTTAATTTGTGAATATATTTAAAAAATTTTATTTTATAATTTGTGAATATATTACGTATCAGTTGAAGATTTTAAGGACTGCCATTCCTAATTATAGTTACATTCTCCATTATGAAAAACAAATATTGAGCAAATTTTCTTTCTCCTACTATACATCTGTTCCTCCTTTATACCACTTGGAGAATGAACATGAATAAAAATTTCTTTGAAAATTAATTCTCTATGCAGTAATAAACCAAAAATACACTTTTGTTTTCCCCATTATAATTTCCTTAAAATAATGACAGGTGGTGGGACTATAATTATCACACTGGAAATGTTTTATTTTATTGTTTTTAATATCCTGTATGCACATCAATGTAGTTCACAACAAAAGAGTAGCTACAATGTGAGATTTAAGACCGGGGAAAATTAAATAGCCAAACAACTTAAACTCTGTCTTAAAGTTCACAGACCATTCCTAATCAAAGGACTATAATTGAATCTTCTCTTTCAGCTTCAAGTTAAGCTTCCTTAAGGGCAAGTGGTTGCCCTCAGAAAAAGTTTAGAGAAAAGGAGACACCAAATCGTTAAACTGGAATTGAGCAAAACTCAATATATTCTGTCCTCCCTTTACTCCCTTGTAAATGAAGTTGTTTCTGTGATAGACCTCAGTCAGTCACTATTGAAGTTTAACTTCTGAAGAAAGATAGTTTCTAATATTTATTAAAGTTTTTAATTTGTACTTTTAAGACCATTCCAGATAATTGCTATTTAGTTATCTTTCATATTCTCCTATATTTAAAACTTATATAGTGAGGAAAATAAACAAAAGGGAGAGGGATATAGCTAGGGAGGATTTCAGATATTTTCCCTATACAATTAACTCTATCCAATATAACTGAAAACATTAGGTAACATACAAATGTAAATTTTTAAAAATTAACAAGCAAAAAAAAACCCAACTTGGATAAAATTTTTTTAGACTTAAATATGGCAGAAAGAAATATGGCAGAAAGCTGGTGATTCAATCTGTATTTCTCAAATAGGTGCAAATCAATGAAATGTGAATTAGTGGAAAGATCTGTCCTCATTTTACAGATGAAAACGCATGGTTCAAGTAACTAATTTAATTGAGGTAAATCACCTACAGAACAGCAGAAGTAGGGCTTAAATTACTCACAAGGCATATTTTTCTCCCTTGTTCCCCTTGGTTTTATCACAGAGAAACATTCACTAGTCTGTCATTTTTAAACACTTTCTATAGATACACAGATGTCAATAGTGAGACAACTCTTTTCAGTAGTTGGTGTGATGGTTAATCTTATGTGTCAACTTAGTTGGATGATGGTGCCCAGAGATTTAGTAAAACATAATTCTGGATATTTCTGTGAAGGTGTGTTTTGGATGGAGTTAAACTTTATGTCAGTGGATGTTGAGTAAAGCAGGTTATTCGTCATAATATGGGTAAGCCTCATTCAATCAGGTGAAGGCATCACTAGTCTCTACAATCTCATGAACCAATTCCTTAAAAAAAAATTTTCTCTCTCTAGCCCTATGTGTATCTACGTAGATACACAACCTATTGGTTATGATTTCCTGAAGAATCTTGACTAATACAGATAGGAAAAAAAAAAGAAATAGGAAATATTGTGATGAACCAAATGTATATGGACAGATATGGAGGACATAGTATGAATTTGAAAATATCTTTGAGTGGAGTTTCAAAGGGATCCCTACCCTTTCCCTACCCCCAGAAACAAACAAACAAATAAAACACCATTGCAAAAACTTCTGGGTACAGTGTGGGTTGATATGATGATCTAGTGATTTTTTTTTTTTTTTTGCGGTACGCGGGCCTACTCACTGTTGTGGCTTCTCCCGTTGCGGAGCACAGGCTCCGGACACGCAGGCTCAGCGGCCATAGCTCATGGGCCTAGCCGCTCCGCGGCATGTGGGATCTTCCCGGACAGGGGCACGAACCCGTGTCCCCTGAATTGGCAGGCGGACTCTCAACCACTGCACCACCAGGGAAGCCCTAGTGATATTTTATTTATGCTTTCTTGCACTGTGAAATGCTGAAACCATTTATATTTGATATACCTAAACTCTGATTTCCCTTAGAAAATCTAGGTTCATATGTAGTTTAAAACTAAAAAATACTTAGGAAACTCTCTTTCCAAACTAATTTCTTTTTAAATTTTTATTGGAGTATAGTTGATTTATAATGTTGTGTTAGTTTCAGGTGTACAGCAAAGTGAATCCATTATACATATACATATATCGTCTTTTTCAGATTCTTTTCCCTTATAGGTTATTACAAATTATTGAGTATAGTTCTCTGTTCTATATAGTAGGTGTTTGTTGATTATCTATTTTGTATGTAGTGGTGTGTATATGTTAATCCTAAACTTCTAATTTATCCCTCCCCCGCTTCCCCCTTTGGTAACCATAAATTTGTTTTATACATCTGTAACTCTCTTTCTGTTTTGTAGATAAGTCAGACAGAGAAAGACAAACATCATATGATATTGCTTATGTGTGGAATCTAAAAAAGGTACAAATGAACTTATCTGCAAAACAGAAATAGAGTTACAGATGCAGTATAATTTTTGAGCAGGATATATATAAATGAATTTATGTGTATGTGTATATATGGAAATAATAATTAGCTAAACAGATAAATGTGGAGGTTGGGAAAAATATATCCTTTGTGATATGTATTTCACAAAGACTTCTATTTTCTATAAAATTAATTTGCTGTAGAAAGAAAAAATCCCTGAAAACATCTCAATAACATATCATCTCTCCCAGAGGCTTCATATTATTTCAATTACATGTAATTATATACACAGGTATATGTGTATATATACATTTATATATATATATATATATATAATTTCATGTTTATATGCAGGGTGGCCTATTTGCAATGAGATTCATTTCATACCTTACCGTTTTAACAGACCACCCACACATGCTTTAGAAGTACTCATGCCTACATAGCCGCTTAAGGTTCTTTCTCCTGTAACAGTCTCAATGGCGGGAGGTGGTTTCCTCAAAAACAGAGCATCATGGGCAAGGGGGTTTGTCTGGAATGGCAGCATGTAGAAGAGAGTCAGTGTCCCCTATCCCTGGACTCAGCAATGAGTAAAGATGATTCCTTCTTTTGGAGAGAAATGATACTTGTTATTCCTTGTATTTAATCTGTTATACTGCTAAACTGTATCTCTATAATACCATTTCCAGCAGTGGCAAGGAGGGAGATAAATGGAAAAGAAGGCAAGAACTCAGGAGGAATGATAGCGTATTCTTTTTGCCATAGATGTTTACCACTAATTTTGCCGGCACAGAACGTTTCATGTATTTAAGGGGAGATACCTTCACACCCACATCTGTGGGACAGAGATAGGGAAACGGTTCCCATTTTTAGACAGTTACTTTGGATGCTGCCTCCTGGCCTTCCTTCTCTGAAATCTCTCCTGCATTATAGCATTTTCAGGATGAAAGGTAGGAAAGAACCTTCTCCTTAGGAATAAATACAAATGAACACTAAAAGTCTGCAGATAGATTCCTCCTCTACAATTATTTCACAGAATAGAAAAGTGGCAGGGCTCATCTTCATTATTTTATTTTGTGTAGTGCCTTTCACAAGAAGAGCTCAAGTTGATAATTTGATGATGAGTTATGATGATGATCAATTAAACGTGAAGTATTATTCATGATAATTGAGGGCTTAAAATGAAAAGTTTTCATTTCAGAGTGGTGCCAAAAGCAAAATTTTACATAAATAGTATTATCCATCATTAGCTTAACATGCAGGCATTCTTTCCTATGAGAACAATTTTTAAGTAATATTTGTTGATTGCTATTCCATTTCCAAATGTAACAAAACCATCCATAATTCTACCACCCCAAAATAAAATGCTTTTTTCTTTTTTCCAAATTTACGTATTTGTACATAATAAAAATGGTACTGTGAAATCATACAACTCTTTTAGACTTTATTTAGTGGAATAATACTATGCAATACAGAATATGAAAACCCTTCTACTAACGTATTTGTAAAGATGCTACAGTGAGGGAAATTCTGTTATCCTATTAATGCCTAAATTGTCATTATAGAATATAGTCTAATAGATATATACTTACTTCTTTAGAGAGATCTCTGCCTCCCTTCATCCAACTTTCCCTAGTACTACATTCCTGCAAAATTCTCGCTGAAATTCTAAGAATATCTTACATTTATGTTTTATAATGTTTGTAGTACTTTCACACTTATTATCTCATTTTTCTATGTTTCTGTGTGTCATTAAGATAACAACAGACAATTATCTCCTATTTTACAGATGTATAAATTAAGCCTCATACAGATTTGCTGAAATTTTCACAAGTAAAATGGTAGTAGTTGAGCCAGGACTAAAACCTAAATTTCTGGTTCGCAAAAAGGTCGTATGTTGTATCACAGAGTCCTAAAAATATTCATATTAACAATCATCATCAGTGGCTTAAAAATTGGAGCAGAATTTTAAAATGGCCCATTATTTTGGGCCACTGTTACCTCCCTCTGGTTCATCTGTTTCATTGCCCACTATGGGACTTTCTTTAGTTCCAGGACACTTGATCAATGCCCACCATGTATGTGTCACCATTTTAGTGCCCCAAATGAGTATTACAGTCTGAGTAACTTCTCTCTTCCAAGTTAAATACAGTCATTTATTTTCTTACACATCCATTTATTCAGTGCAGCAAAGGTTCCAGCAGTAGGTCCTAAGCTGAATAACCATTGGAAATGCAAACAAGTCAGAGAATGAATGGGCTAAGTTTATAGGAAGTAGGTGGACACCAAGGGTCAGAAGGAGAGAATAAAGAGTATATGTTGGGAAGGGCAATTTGATTGTCACATTAATTCAAAACCATATGCTTCTTAACTCCTTTGGACAAGGTCTAGATATGAATTCCCAATTCAAGGAACCAAATCCTGCTCACTGTAATACCTGGTTAGCCTCAGATTGGCCTTTGGCCCGTTTCTTTTAGAACAATGCAAGAGCCTTGGTGGTGGAGACCATAATAAAAGTGAATCAAATAAAATGCTTCATCAGTAGGGTTCCCGTTTAAAATTAAGATTACAAGTTTTGTGTCTAGGCAACAGGGTGTAATTCCAGAAGAGAAAGTTATTTCTCATCATCAACTTCAACATCTGGATTCCAGAAAGTAAAGACAAGTGGGGATAGATAAGGCACAAAAGTCAATAAAATGTCCGGCCAGCAGTTCTCGACAAAGAAATTTCGAGTAGTTGATCTACCCTCTGGGTGCTGGTTATAGGACTAAAAGTGAACCCATCTTGAGAGTGAATGAGGAAAAACACTGTAGCCTAATCAGAGAGGGAACTTTTATTTATTTATTTTTTAATTTTTTTAAAAATTTTTCTTATTGGAGTATAATTGCTTTACAATGGTGTGTTAGTTTCTGCTTTATAACAAAGTGAATCAGTTATACATATACATATGTTCCCATATCTCTCCCCTATTGTGACTCCCTCCCTCCCACCCTCCCTATCCCACCCCTCCAGGTGGTCACAAAGCACCAAGCTGATCTCCCTGTGCTATGCGGCTGCTTCCCACTAGCTATCTATTTTACGTTTGGTAGTGTATATATGTCCATGCCTCTCTCTCGCTTTGTCACAGCTTACCCTTCCCCCTCCCCACATCCTCAAGTCCACTCTCTAGTAGGTCTGTGTCTTTATTCCCGTCTTACCCCTAGGTTCTTCATGACATTTTTTTTTCTTAAATTCCATATATATGTGTTAGCATACGGTATTTGTCTTTCTCTTTCTGACTTACTTCACTCTGTATGACAGACTCCAGGTCCATCCACCTCATTATAAATAGCTCAATTTCGTTTCTTTTTATGGCTGAGTAATATTCCATTGTATATATGTGCCACATCTTCTTTATCCATTCATCTGATGATGGACACTTAGGTTGTTTCCATCTCTGGGCTATTGTAAATAGAGCTGCAATGAACATTTTGGTACATGACTCTTTTTGAAGAGAGGGAACTTTTAAAAGACTATTGAAGAACAGTTGACTTATTATATTACTTTCAGGTGTACAACATAGTGGTTCAAAATTTTTATAGATTATACATAAAATAATGTATAGATTATACATACAAAGTGGTTATAAATATTGATTATATTCCCTGTGCTGTATATTATATACAGTAACTTATTTTATAGTTGGTAGTTTGTAGCTCTTAATCCCCTTCATCTATTTTGCCCCTACCCCTGTCCCTCTCCCTGTGGTAATCACTAGTTGTTCTCTGTTATCTGTGAGTCTGTTTTATTTGTTCAGTTGTTTTGTTTTTTAGACTCCACATATATGTGAAAACATACAGTATTTGACTTTCTCTGACTTATTTCACTAAGCATAATACCCTCCAGGTCCATCCATGTTGCTGCAAATAGCAAGATTTCATTCTTTTTATGGCTCAGTAATATTCCATTTTATATATATATATATATATATATATATACCACATCTTCTTTATCCATTCATCTGCTGATGGGCACTTAGGTTGCTTCCATATCTTGCCTACTGTTAATAATGCTTCTGTGAACACTGGGGTGCGTGTATCTTTTTGAACTAGTGTTTTTGTTTTCTTCAAATAAATACCCAGGAGGGGAATTGTTGGATCATATGGTAGTTCTATTTTTAATTTTTTGAGGAACCTCCATACAGTTTTCCAGAATGGCTGTGTCAATTTACATTCCCACCAACTGGGTGCTAAGGTTGCTTTTTCTCCACATCCTTGCCAAGACTTGTTATTTCTTGTCTTTTTGATGATAGCCAATCTGACATGTGTGAGGTGATATTTCATTGTGGCTTTGATTTGCATTTCCCTGATGATTAGTAATGTTGAGCATCTTTTCATGTACCTGTTGGCCATCTGTATGTCTTCTTTGGAAAAATGCCTATTCAGTCCTGAGAAGGAGAATTTTATGCTTTAGAGCAAAGGTAAGTTATGGGAGTAAGTGATTTTACTCACTGTCTCTATTCTAGCGTGGTCTGAGAATTTTCTGTTCAATGCGAGTTAGGTGTTTAACTCTGGGCAAGACACCGTGCCAAGTTTCTGGGGAATATAAATAGGAATAAGGCAAATTCCTTGAATTTAAATATAGGTGCTTAGACTCTATTAAATGCCAAAAAATGATTAAATAGAGAATCAAAACAGGAAAATACATATGGAGAATTGAGGGGACAACAAACATGAAAATGGTAAACTTTAAGCTGGCCACTCAAGGGAGGATCAACTTCATCAGCTAGATTTCTGGGTTGCGGCACATTGACCCCCTGCATTAATTATTTTTACTATACTGAGATTTGAGTAAAACTCTCAAATTATATGAAAGGCAACTATAAACATAACTCTATGAAATATGACATTGAGTCTATTGTAGAGAGTGGTCAATGATTTTGTTCTTTATAACATAGGATCCTGAGAGAAACTGTTGTCTAGACTTAGTTCCAGAAATATTTCTGCTTAATAATTGGTTCTGTTGTATGGACTCTCTAAATGGTGCAACTGACCAGATTTTAATTTTAACACAGTTTGTTAAAAAGGAAATGTGTGGCTCAGGCATAGTTCTGCTTCATTTGATAGTCCTGTTCTTGTTCTTCTTTATTCTTTTGCCTGTGCTTCAGTCTGCTTATTACATTTCATGTATCTTGCCTTTAATCTTTTGTAGATGAAGTAGGGTCAACATGGCTTCAGGAAAAATGAAAATTAAAATGGTGAAAATATAGTTTCAAAGTATAGTTTTAGCAGAGAGATAACCAGGATTCTGAACACAGATGTTGTTTGTAAGAGTCTGTAATACCCTTTGAAACACAACATGTTTGAAGAAGCACTGTTCTTACGGTAGTGGATCTGGAAAAGAGTAGATTCAGATTTGGGGTTTGGAGGATACTACTGAACCAAAGAAATGTTGAATCCCTTGAGGATTTTCAACCCAGTGTCTTCACGCAGATTAGAAGAAAGATATTTCTTAGTGTCTCAGGTTGCAGTAAGAGAGCCAAGGTGATACCAGTATGTACTAGTTTCCTAGAGCTTCCATAACAAAGTGTCACAAGTTGGGTAGCTTAAGACAGCAGAAGTACATCAGTTCCCAGTTCTGGAGGCTAGATGTCTGAAATCAAGATGTCTCTGCCGAACCATGCTCCAATTGAAGGCTCTAAGAAGGATCCTTCCCTGACTCTTCCCAGCCTCTGGTGGTTGGCATTCCTTGGTTTGTAAGCACATCACTCAAATACCTGTCTCCATCTTCACGTGGCATTCTTCCCTATGAATGTGTCCAAATTTTCCTCTGATTTCCAGATCCACTACTGTGAGGATAGTACTTCTCCAGAAGCAAGCAAAAATTTTATGCTTTAAAGGTTGTTTACAGAATTTTACAAACAACATCTGAATTCAGAATTTTGGTTATCTCTATGTTAAGATCTTCCCTACTTTTTTTTTTTAAGGTCCATTGTAACTCCCTATGATCTCATCTTAACTTGAGTCTACAAAGACTCTATCTCCAAATAAGGTCACATTTAATTCAACCCACAATAAGTAGTAACAACAGTAATGATACAGCAAAAATTATACTACAAACCAGGTTTTGGCCTCCTTCTCCAATAAGTCTTGTTACAGTTCCCTACTACTCAGCTCAAGTAGTTGTACAAGTTTATTTTTCCACTTTCAGTGATACCTGCTCTGTCGCTGTACTTGTACCTGAATTCTCCCTCACTGTATAGCTCCTTCAGATGAATGATTCATTGGCTGAGACAGTCAGATGATTATTTCAGCTGCTAAAAATCTTGCTCCTTTCAGATGACCCACCCTGGACTCCAGTGAGCAAGTGATACTACATTTCCTCATAGACTCAAGCTCCTGTAGACAGAGGATTCCATACAAGCCACCTGGCTTAAGGAAAGTAAGGAGTCTTCGTTGACCCCTGTTCGAGTATGAAACATTTATCAACTTAACATGCACGGAATTCGGAGCTAGATCGAGATAAGTTCAAACTCTGATTTTGCAAATACTGGGGCAGACTATTCTATCTGGGCTTGGAAGAGGCACAACCATGTGTAAAACTGAGTCCCAGTTTTCCTGACACTCCAAACCTTGAAGTAAAAAACAGTGAGCTCTATGACTCTCCTAGGAAACAACAGTTCATCAAAAGAAATAAATCTTATTTACATACAACTCTAGAGTAATTCAACAAAATATACATCCTGGTTTTGCCACTCTTGAGATGTGTGAACTCACACATTAATTCAACCCCTAAAATAAAATTCCTTTATGTATAACATGAAGGAGAAAACAGCAGTTGTTAAGAATCCGCCTGTCAATGCAGGGGACATGGGTTTGAGCCCTGGACCGGGAAGATGCCACATGCCACGGAGCAACTAAACCTGTGGGCCACAGCTACTGAGCCTGCACTCAAGAGCCCGTGAGCCACAACTGCTGAGCCTACATGCCACAACTACTGAAGCCTGAGAGCCACAACTACTGAGCCCACGTGCCATAACTGAAGCCCGTGCGCCTATAGTCTGTGCTCTGCAACAAGGGAGGCCACCGCAGTGAGAAGGCCATGTACCGCAGCGAAGAGTAGCCCCCGCTCGCCTCAACTAGAGAAAGCCTGCATGCAGTAACAAAGACCCAATGCAGCCAAAAATAAATAAATTTATGAAAAAACAAACAAACAAAAACAATATATTCAAGTGATGATCAATATGCCTTGTTTGTAATTTATAAATAATTATAACATACTTGCAATGGTTTGGTTTTTTGTTTGTTTTTAATTTTAATTTAAATAAGACTTTAAATAAGACTAAATATCTATTCATTCACACTTGAAAGTAGATGATCTACCAGAACTCATTTTGGGATTGGGGGAGGAAGGTGGGAAGAAGAAAGCAAAGCTTTCAGAATAGGAACCATTTAAACATCACTGCACTGTTTGGATAAAATATGACAATAAAAGGAAAATGACATACTAGTGAATGTTTCTTTCCTTATAATTTCCCCTTTCTAATGGATATCAATCTTCAACTACCATAAGCTGAATTTAGTACCCAATAAGAATGCTACAACCCTTTTCATACTATCACCAACACAAGTGGACTGCAGAATTTATATATCTTGAAGTTTAGAATGTTTCCTGCTTTGTGAAATCAGGATAAAATCTGCTTTGATTGGTAAATTTAGGGTATTAGAGTCAAGGCAAGTGGAGACTCAGAATGACAGCTTCTGAAGAGTTAAACTTATATATTTCTTTAAAATAACTAATCTAGGCATGTGTGCTTGGGAAACATTGGAAAATGTCATGGTAATATTGATGTACACTTCCCTAACGTGGAATTATTATATTTTTAGTAACCTCCTCAAAAATATTTTCCTTCTGTAATTGGCATTATTTCTATTTTCTGTCCTGTGTTTTATCCAAATAAATATCAGCCTAGTTTCATCTTCTTTTATGAAAGTGTGCTACATTTTGAGCACATGAGATCTGTCTATCTGCACATTTTTTTTTTACCCTTTTACTCTTAAATGCTTCAGGGTATATTTCCTAAGAATAATAATATTCTTTCATAACCACTGTACAGTTTAAATTTTTAGGGGATTTAATATTGACTCACTCTCCATGTTTTCTTGTCTACATATTCCAATTTTGTCAATGACATTCTTTATGGCAGCTTTTTCCCCTCCAATCTAAGATCCAGTCCAAAATCACAGGTTGCATGTAGTTTCCTTTAATCTGGAACATTCCTCAGCTGTTGTCTTTCATGACAGTAACATTTTGGAAGACTTCAGACCCTCTCTTTTCTTTTTTTTTTTTTAATTTTAACATCTTGATTGGAGTATAATTGCTTTACAATGGTGTGTTAGTTTCTGCTGTATAACAAAGTGAATCAGTTATGTATATACATATGTTCCCATATCTCTTGCCTCTTGTGTCTCCCTCCCTCCCACCCTCACTATCCCACCCCTCTAGGTGGTCACAAAGCACCAAACTGATCTCCCTGTGCTATATGGCTGCTTCCCACTAGCTATCTATTTTATGTTCGGTAGTGTATATATGTCCATGCCACTCTCTCACTTTGTCATAGCTTACCCGTCCCCCTCCCCATATCCTCAAGTCCATTCTCTAGTAGGTCTGTGTCTTTATTCCCATCTTGCCCCTAGGTTCTTCATGACCCTTTTTTTTTTTCTTAGATTCCATATATATGTGTTAGCATACGGTATTTGTCTTTCTCTTTCTGACTTACTTCACTCTGTATGACAGACTGTAGGTCCATCCACCTCACTACAAATAACTCAGTTTCGTTTCTCTTTATGGCTGAGTAATATTCCACTGTATATATGTGTCACATCTTCTTTATCCATTCATCTGTTGATGGACACTTAGGTTGCTTCCATGTTCTGGCTATTGTAAATAGAGCTGCAATGAACATTTTGGTACATGACTCTTTTTGAATTATGGTTTTCTCAGGGTATATGCCCAGTAGTGGGATTGCTGGGTCGTATGGTAGTTCTATTTTTAGTTTTTTAAGGATCCTCCATACTGTTCTCCATAGTGACTATATCAATTTACATTCCCACCAACAGTGCAACAGGGTTCCCTTTCTTTTCATTTTAATAATGTGTCTTAATGGGTTTGTCAGAACTTTCTTCACATTTAGTTTCACATTTAGATGTGTATCCTGGCTCTAAATTCTATGTAAAAGTTTGTGCACTATTCCCGGTGTCATATTAGGAAGTGCACCTATATCTCTCTATCTCTCAATGGTGATGGCAATTTGGATCAACATAGCAAATACTGTCTTGTTTCTCCACTGTAAAGTTACCATATTTCCCTTTGCATCTTAAAAGTAATCTGTAGGGAGACCCTCTAAGACCATGGAAATTCTGCTCTTCATCAAAAAATCCCCCTCCCTACTTAACTGAAAAAAATACTTTTTATGATGAGTGCAAAATGATGATTTTCTAACTCCTGTACTTTCTCTACATTTATTGATCAGCATTCTATTTTAAAGGAGAGCCCTCCCTTCTTTTTCCTTATTTACTTATTGATTATCAGTATGGATACATTTGTTTCTATTTATAATTCATTACTCTCCCTGCTTAATTACCTTGTTCCAGGCTTGGTTAGTGGGATCACCTTCAAGCTGGTGATGGTGTCCTTTTAATAGGTCATCATTTCTTTTTGCACATTTTTACTTTCTTGCATAGTAAATTATTCCAGACTCAACCTACCCTGTTCTAGACCATAAATTGGTAACTTATCTGAATATTCCTGTTTAATTTTTCATGGGGAGTGGTATAGAGGTGTGTGGGTTCTACACGTGCTTGTTGCCACTGGAGTTTCTCTATTGGCTTTGCAACAGACAGAAGTAGTATTTATACCATAAATTCATACTGATACTTCTAACTGCAATCCACCTCAACATTATTCTTCCTTCCCTCCTTGCCCCCTTGCCATATTTATATTTTCCTTCATCTACAGTAGGGACCCTGGCTCTCAGCAATAACAATACACTTATTCATTTGCTCAAACCTACAAGTCCTGTGTAATAATCTGAGAATCGTTTCATCCATACTAGTACAAAAGGAATTCTACTAAAAAAGTTCAATATTTCTTTGCATTTCCACCCAAATCCCAATATCCCACCCCTGGAATGAGGGTACATAGTCACATACTGTGTTCTAAAGTTACTTTGATTAATTTTTTTGCTTGGTTTACCTTTATCCCTCTGATGTGATATTGAAATACAGTTGAGTTCATCTGTTTTAATTTTAGTTTTTTAAATTCTCATTGTCATTGACTTATTTTAAATTTTTGAATATGTAAAACATTAACATGCTCCCAAGAGTCAAATCCATATAAAAAGGTACACTCAGAAAAGTGTAACTCCCTCTTTTTTTCTTCTTTCCACTCATACCTCGCCTGTAATAATTTCATAGTTTTCTGGTTTCATAGTTTCATAGTTTATCTTTCTTATATTTTTTCTTTGAAGAGGAGATATATGCATGCTTATTTACATATATATTTTTTCTCTTGCTTTTTGCTTTTTAAAAAATTTAACAATATATTTTTAGGGGGGAAAGTTATCATTTTTTAAAGACGACAATATCAGCTACATGGAATGTGTATGTAATAGTATAGAATAATATACAAAAAGGAGAATGAGTCCACAGAGGAGAAGCATTGCATTCTCATGTTGAGGACAGTAAGGCAACTCCTGTCATTCCATCAGGTACAGCCTGTGCCAGGCCACATTAAACTACATGCTTCCCTCAACTTCCCACTGCAAGACTAAAAATTCATCTTTTCACTTTTGCCTCCTATTCTCTGTGGAAAGACTGTCCCTTCTCTTAAAACTAGTCTTTAAGAATTTGTTTCTTCCATTTCATTCTGGCTTTCCTTCTTGTCAATATGTTTTTTTCCATTAGATTATTTTCCTCATAATAGAAGTGTTTCTCACCATATTCCATGTCTTAATTACCTCCACTACCCTCTATCTCCTTCTGGACATCTCAGCATTTCACTCTCACACTTTATTGTAAAACTTCTCAGACAAAAGGTTTAAGGTTCATAGACTCTTCCCTATCTTCCATTCACTCTGTAATTCATTTCAGTATTAATTCTTCCCCACCACTCAAATCATTTTTCAATTTTCCTTTCTAAGTCATTGATGATGACACTGATGACCATTACCTCTTTCCTACTCAAAGTATGGTCAAAGCACCAGAATAAACAGCATTACTTAGGAGTTTATTAGAAATGTAGCACGGGTACAAGGGAAGGATAAATAGAGCTTGGTGGAAGAACTGTCAATGTATTTGGCAGTCTTTAACCAGCCAATGTCCAATTTAGAAGGAGAGAAATAAAGGAATCAGAAGAGCACATTCCTTCTATTTAAGATAGTTCCCAGGGGCTTCTCTGGTGGCGCAGTGGTTGGGGGTCCGCCTGCCAATGCAGGGGACGCGGGTTCGTGCCCTGGTCCGGGAGGATCCCACATGCCGCGGAGCGGCTGGGCCCGTGAGCCATGGCCGCTGAGCCTGCGCGTCCGGAGCCTGTGCTCCGCAGCTGGAGAGGCCACAACAGTGAGAGGCCCGCGTACTGCAAAAAAAAAAAAAGTTCCCAAAGTTGAGCACTCCAGCTTATGCCTACATTCCAAGTCACCTATATTGGAGAGTTTGGGAAATGTAGTTTTTCTTCCAGGTGGCCACATGCATAGCTAAAAATTGAGATTCTATTAATTTTAAAAAAGAAAAAAAGGGGTGAGAGAATCAAAATTCAGGACAACTAAAAATATCAATGTTAAACTGTCCAAAATGGAAAGCTTTAATTTCCTTCTTCACGCATTTCAAAACAAAATTTTTCCTATCCCAATCTTTCCCATCTCAGAAATTTGCATTGTTACTCAAGCCTGTTATTCATCCTTGATTATTTCCTTTCTCTCACCTCTCCCAATTTATCATGAAGTCCTACTCATATTTTATATATTTCTATGTTTATGTCATTCTGTCTCCACAGCTGCCTTCTCACTCCAAGCCAGTGTCATCTCTCTTTGGTTCTCTGTAATTCTCTTCTACTTGGTCTCACTGTCCACACATTTGTTTACCTACCATTCATTCTCCATAGAAATGTCAGAGTGATCTTTTAAACATGGGAATCATATCATTCCTTCATTTAAAAATCCCATTTCAGGCAGGATAAAATCCAAAAACCTCCGATTTGAGTTTTCTGATTTGTTTCCTTTCCCACCTCATCTTGTGTATTATTGTCCTTCTTATTGGCCAGACTTCAGCCCTGTAGGCTTTTTGTTGTTGTTGTTCTATTTCTCAGAGATACAGGACACTTTTATTTGAGTTTATTATTCTCTGTGCTTAATAAAGTTATTTTTATTTGTTTCCTTTTCTTTTTCTCTTTTTAGCACTCTGCATGATGAGATCCTTCTCATCTTATTGGTGCTTCATCTTAAAGGACCTCAAATGAACTTCTCAGAAATGCCTTTCTGGACCAACATCTCTAAAACAGTTTACTCTAGAATTAGTCTATATCATAGCAGCCTTTGGATATCTTTTGGACATTTTTCTGATCTATAATTATTTCATGTATTGATTTATTATTTTACTGTTCATCTCATCCTATCTATAAGGCGGAGTCCTTATCTGTCTTGTTTCCACTTTATCTACAACACTTAGCACAGTGCTTAGCATATAGAGAGGCTCAATAAATATTTTCTGAGTGAATAAATAAATGATTGAAGGCATGTTCTTCTAAAAGAACTCCCAGTTAAGACAACTATCGTGTGGCTTTAGTCAAAACTTATTCTGGAGTAGCTGGACATTTGCAAGTTGACGAAGATAGGCTTCAGTCACTCATAATCCTTTTCTTTAGTTAATTAATTTATTAATTAAAGATTGCACAGAGGGCCCTAATATTAATATTACTATTAGGGCCCTCTTTTCAATATTAATATTAATAAATATTAACATGAAGTCTATAGGCATTTCTGAAAATTGTTTCCAGCTGATAGCATCTCTTCTCATTTTTCTATCACACCTGTAATACTTTCCTTCTTCTACAATCCTACCCCCTTCTCCTCCTCTTTATAATCATCATCACCCACACCCTCACATATCTTCTCTGTTATTCCCTGGATTTCTATCACTAAAAGCAAAATTTAATATTTTGTTTCAAACTTTAGTTGAACAGCTTTGAGAAAAAAATTTTAAGAGAGAATGGAAGATCTTTGGGGGTTCAAATCCTGAAACATACATTCAGAACTCAATGTCTTCATTGCTTTGGTTACAGAAATGACCAACTTTGCCCTTTTATGCATGGAAACTTTCTAAAGTCTGGTTTTGACAATTTGTGGAAACATAAACTAAGGAATACATTTTGTTGCCACTTCTAATCCAACTTGGGTTCTCTAGTGGACCCTGATTTTCAGAATGTAAAATTTTTATATGAGCAAACAATGCAGTAAATTACTGCTCTTAAATATTTGTTTCAAGGCCCATATATCTAGGAATAATTCCTCAATCTTGGCAGATGAATTATTCCTATGGTTGCAATATGAATTATATTCTAAGTAGAAAAACAAGACACTCAGGAAGCACATTTTTACTCAACACTACTGCTTCTGGATGAACTGTAAAAATGTCATTGCAACATTTTCCAGATTATCTCAACTTTACAAAAAGAGAAAAAAAAATGGTTTTTAAATAAATATTACAAATTATATTTTTTTCTTGAGGTTTCTTGACACTTATTTCCTAAATGTCCTGTCAAAAATTTAAAACTGAAAATGCCATCTAGTGAGGGCTGTATTACATTAAATAATAAAAACCTTTACCATAGTTCTTACCTTATAAAACAATGATTTTTATAATTAAAGACATGTGTTGTTTCCTTCTTTAAAGATAGATTGTTAGATGATAGTTGATTTAGGATATCTGCCAAGGTTATTTGAAACTGTATAGTTTAAGCTAAAGAAATTTGCCAAGCAGAATATGGTTTATCAGAAGTTAAATTAGGGAAAAAATTCACAAATCAAGTTTTCTTTCACTTAAGCTTTCAGACCTAGCTAAGAAACATCCAAGTCTTGACAGTTCAGGATGAGGGTTTTCATACCAACAGTACTGCTTTTCTGTGCCTTGTAATAAATTTTTTTAAAAGGAGGTAAAGACAGTGCTCTATCATCAAACTCTCCTATTCTATACAAAAACTTAGTCAAATATATTTTCTTCTCTCTTTTGAGAAAAATAATACATTTTTGCTGAGTCATTTCAAACTAAGCATTAGTTTTGTTTATAGACATACTTTTAATTACAATATATTAATGACAATCTCAGCTCTACAAAACTATGTAAAGGTGTATGATCAAGACCTGATACTGCTTTGTTAATTAATTTTCTGTGATAAGCTTACAAATGGATATATTTCTCCATGGCATGTTGATTCTACATAGTAGGCCATCCTTCCATCATACCTGTACAACTTTTAACCAAGCTTTTTCATGCTCCCTAAGTTTCTACTATTAAATTTTTTAATTTAACCATTTTTTGACAACACATTCTAATTCTGAGCTGGATCAAATTATGATACTATTCCTAAATAAGCAGCAGACTGGTTATGAAATCATATCTATTTCAGTCATTATGTAAGAATTAAATGGTAGAGATTATGATTCTGCTATTAAAAATATACTTTAATTACTTTTTTTCTATTATGGACTAGAATACTGTTATATATTTGAATGAGAAACAGGTAAACCAAAATCAAAGACCAATAATTTTTTCTCTTATGATGAAAGTGAACTTGAGTAAGGAGTTTTGTCCTGAGCATTTTCTTACTTTTCAATCATATATACATATATATACAGCATACTTTTGTAAATCTAAATCCAGGAATGAGGGTCTTTTTGTACTGGGCTCATGCTTTAATCTTCTATGCTCTAATATTTCATATCAAGAGTGAAACATTTTAAAGGAAATTGAGGGCTGCCAAAAAAGTTTATGATTGCCTATTCAAGATAATAATTATTATGAAATATATTGAGAGGAAAAAAATCTTTAGCTTCGATATGAATATCCATGCCAATACTTAAATGGACATACATTAAATTAAGTCTCTCATTTCTTTAAGAAATAGCCTAAAGCATAGATCAGGTTAAATTACAGCATAGACCTCTAAAGAAATGTGAGCATTAACATTACGGTTTGTCATGGAGCTACCTGATAGGAAATATAAAATATATTGGGTTGGCCAATAAGTGCCTTCAGTTTTTAAGTAAAAATAAAAGACACATTTTTCATTTTCACCAAGAACTTTATTGAACAACGTATTCACCCTTTTGTTCCAGGACCTTCTGCCATTTTTCAGACAATTTCATAATTCCATCTTCTGAAAACTTTTTATTTTTTTGAGCAAAGAACTCTTCCTGGTGCCTTTTACAGTTTTCCAGGGAATTGAATTTTTTTCCATTAAGAGAATTTTTTTAAAGACATAAGTAAATAGAAATTTGAAGGTACAACGTCTGGTGAATATGGATGAATCAGAACTTCCCAGCCAAGCTGTAACAGTTTTTGCCTGGTCATCAAAAAAACACGTGGTCTTATGGTACCCTAATGGAAGATTATGAGTTTTCTGTTGGCTAATTCTGGATGCTTTTCATCGAGTGCTGCTTTCATTTGGTCTAACTGGGAGCAGTACTTGTTGGAATTAATCGTTTGCTATCCCAGAAAGAGCTCATAATAGAGGACTCCCTTATCCCACCATATACACAACATCACTTTCTTTGGATGAAGACTGGCCTTTGGTGTGGTTGGTGGTGGTTCCTTTCACTTGCCCCATGATCTCGTCTGTTCCACGTGATTGTACAGTATCCACTTTTCATAACCCATCACAATGTGTTTTAAAAATGGAACGTTTTCATTACTTTTAAGTAGAGAATCGCATGCGGAAATACGGTCAAGGTTTTTTTCGCTTAACTTATGTGGAACCCGAACATCAAAGCAATTAACATAACCAAGCTGGTGCAAATGATTTTCAACACTTGATTTGGATATTTTGAGTATATTGGCTATCTCCCACATGGTATAACATTGACTGTTCTCAATTAATGTCTCGATTTTATCACTATCAACTTCAACTGGTCTACCAGACCATGGAGCATCGTCCAGCGAGAAATCTCCAGCACGAAACTTGGCAAACCAGTTTTTACATGTTTGATCAGTCACAGCACCTTCTCCGTACACTGCAGAAATCTTTTCTTGCATTTCAGTTGCGTTTTTACCTTTCTAGAAATAATAAAGCATAATGTGCCAAAAATGTTGCTTCTTTTCTTCCATCTTCAACATTAAAATGGCTACACAAAAATTCACCAATTTTGATGTCTTTTTTTAAATGCACACTGATATGACAGCTGTCACATACAATCTAACAAAATTGTTTCAAATGAAATTAAAGACAACTAAGTGCTACTAGAACCATCTTATGGAAAAAAAATGAATGAACGTTTTGGCCGAACCAATAGCATTTTTAATCGTAACGACATTTTAAAAAATGGAGTTGGCACTCTTATGAAGGTTGAGAAGTCCCAGTGAGCGAGTTCAGAATCAGGAGAGCTGATGGTACAGTCTGAGTTCAAGTCCAAGGCAGAAGAAGAGCAATGTCCTAGGCTGACAACACTAAGGCAGAGAGAAAGCAACTTCTCCCTTAGTCAGCCTTTTTGTTCTATCTATGCCTTGAATGGTTGTATGAGGCCCAACCATACAACCTATATTGGGCAGGGCAATCTGCTTTACTCGGTCTACCAATTCGAATGTTAAACTCTTCTAGAAATACCCTCATAGACATACCCCGAATAATGTTTAATGAAATTTCAGGGTATCCTGTGACCCAGTCAAGTTACATATAAAATTAACCATTACAAGCCCACCTTGTAAATTTGGCACCCATATGCATCTCTTTAAACCATATTTAATCTCCAAATAAAGATAATAGCAGGATCATAATTCCACCTAACATGATACAACTATCATACATAGAACTGAAAACACAGTAACTCCTTCCCCAGAAGAGGAGGTAAAGTCCTTGAGTGATGTTTACCCTTCTCCATGATATCCCATAATTAAAATGCAATGGCGTTATACCCTGAGAAAACCATAATTCACAAAGAGTCATGTACCACAATGTTCATTGTAACTCTATTTACAATAACCAGGACATGGAAGCAACCTAAGTGTCCATCGACAGATGAATGGATAAAGGAGATGTGGCACATATATACAATGGAATATTACTCAGCCATAAAAAGAAACAAAATTGAGTTATTTGTAGTGAGGTGGATGGATCTAGAGTCTGCACAGTGAAGTCAGAAAGAGAAGAAAAAAAAAAAGTATGCTAACACATATATATAGAATCCAAAAAAAAAAAAAAAAAAAAAGAGGTTCTGAAGAACCTAGGGGCAGGACCAGAATAAAGATGCAGACGTAGGGAATGGACCTGAGGACACGGGGAGGTGGAAGGGTAAGCTGTGACAAAGTGAGAGAGTGGCATGGACATATATACACTACCAAATGTAAAATAGACAGCTAGTGGGAAGCAGCTGCATAGCACAGGGAGATCAGCTCAGTGCTTTGTGACCACCTAGAGGGGTGGGAAAGGGAGGGTGGGAGGGAGTCGCAAGAGGGAGGAGATATGGGGATATATGTATATGTATATATGTATATGTATATATACATATTTGTTATAAAGCAGAAACTTACACACCATTGTAATGCAATTATACTCCAATAAAGATGTTAAAAAAAAAAGAGTTATACAATGGTATAAAAAAAATGCAATGACATAAAATTAACAATACTTAAATACTATGATATAAGTTCAATGTAACTTATGTTACATGATAAGGGAATAAGAGAGAGAAGAAAATAAAGATATTTTCTTAGTGTATATATATTTATGTGTATATACATATTTAGGTATATACACATATGTATATATACACATTCATAACAAAATAAGGAGAAAATACTCATTAACATTACAGTCTTTATTTCTGTAACCAGTTACATGGTTGTATTGAATAGCTGCTATTTTTAACTATCTTTTTCCACTACTCAGTGTATTCCGTTTGCACTCAACAAGCAACTCAGCTGGTATTAGTTCTTTACCTGGTGGAGCAGTCTAAACCTGGAATGAAGTCTAAACCTTCATTCTTGAAAGATCTTGACCACTAATATTCCTGCCTGGATAGGGTTGTTGTAATTTTCCATTGACCATAATCACAGAGCATGGTAATACTAGGACAAGCCCTAAGGGATCTCCTGTATTCCAGACATACTCTTCCCTACCTTCACTGGAGAGTAGCAGTCCAGTTTCCACTTAGTAGTCAGGATCAGTCACCATGGCCAGCACAGTAACTCCCTTCTTTTCCTATTGATTCAGTGGCTTGCAGAGTCCAAAGTGGCCAGCTGGAAGTCAACTTCCAGTTCAATGGAATCATTGTTGTGTCTCCTTATGGTGGTACTTCTCCCTTGGAACTAAGACCTCCAGGCCAACAGGGTATAAGACTGCAGAATCGGAAAGTAAAAATTTTGCTAATGGGTCACTAGGGGTAATAATGAGTGATGTGACTCCTATTTCCACTCCTTGATTCCTGCACCAGTGAATCCTGGCTATAGGAGAAACATGACCATATACTGGATGCTGATTCAGAACATATACAGCCTTCTGGAGAACCCTGCCCACGACTCGCAAGGTATTACCACCTAAATGGTGCTGTAACTTCGTTTTCACAAGGCCATTCCACCATTTTATCAAGCCAGCTTCTTCAGGATGGTGAGGAACATAGTAAGACCAGTCAATTTCATATGTATCTGCCCAGTGCCACACTTCTTTTGCTATAAAGTGAGTTTCTTGATCAGAAGCAATGCTGTCTGTAATATTATGACAGTGGATAAGGCATCCTATAAGTCCACAGATGGTAGTTTTAGCACAAAAACTGAGTACAGGGAAGACAAATCCATATCCAAAGTATCTATTCCATTAAGAACAAAAATCTACTCCTTCTATGATGGAAGGGATCCAGTGTAATCAGTCTACCACTAGGTAGTAGTTGATCACCTTGGGAAAGGTTCCATACTGGGGACTCAGTGTTGGTCTCTGCTGCTGCCGACAGTGGCTATAGCTGCTCAACAGTGGCTATAGCAAGATCATCCTTGGTTAGTGAAAGTCTGTGTTGCTGAGCCCATGCATTAATTTTATCCCTGCCACCATGGCCACTTTTCTTGAGCCCATAGGGTAATGGCTAGAAAGAGAGGTTGACATACCCACAGAATGGGTCATTCTAGCCACTTGATTATTCCTTTGCTGAGGTTACCCTTTGTGAAGTTCATATAGATGCAACTATCTTCATTTTTTCCCCCATACAGAGATATCTATTGACGTACCTCATTCCCAAATTTAATTGTCACCAGTTTTCCGTTTGTGTTCCTTCCAAGTCCCTGACCATCTAGCCAAACACAGCCCATCAACTGGTATATAATTGCACATCTGACCAATTCTCTTTGCAAGCAAGGTGAGCAAACCAGTGCACCGCTTGAAGTTCTGTCCACTGGGCAGATTTCCCTTCACCACTGTCCTTCAGGGATATCCCCAAAAGGGGCTATAATGCTACAGCTGTCCTCTTTCAGGTGGTACCTGCATTTGGTGCAGAATCATCTGTAAATCAGGCCTGAGTCTTCCCTTTCTTTGTCGTTTGATTATAGGGAACTCCCCATGAGGCCAAATGTGTAGGCTGGGAGAGAGAAGGCAGTGTAGCAGGAGTTGGAACCATGGGCATTAGGGCCACTTCTTCCTGTAGCTAACTTGTGCCTTCAGGGCCTATTCAGCCCAATCATGTATACACCACTTCCATATCTTGATGGAGTGTAGCTGTGCACACATGACTTTATCTAGCTTGGTGGGTCAGATAACACCCAGTTCTGCTAGGCATCTCAGGTCACATGGTAACTTAATGGCCCACGGTTAAGCGTTCATTCTCTCCTAAGGCCCAGTAGCAGGCCAAGAGCTATTTCTCAAAAGGGAGTAGTTATCCATAGAGATGGCAGCGTTCTGCTCTAAAATCCTTAGGGCCTGCACTGTGGTTCATATACAGGGGCTTACCAAAGGCTCCAATCAGCATCCTTATCTGACACTACAAGCACCACTGAATCTGTTGGATCCTATGGACCAAATGGCAGAATCACCCACATGGCAGCCTGAACCTTTTGCAGAGCCTTCTTTTATTCTGGGCCCCACTCAAAATGAGCAGCTTTTTGTGTCACTTGGTAAATGAGTTCCAACTCCATAACACGCCCAAAGGAGGAGTATGTTGCCTCCAAAATCCAAAGAGGCCCAATAGGCATTGTGATTCCTTTTCAGTTATAGGAAGGACGAAATGCAACAACTTATCCTTCATCTTAGAAGGGATGTAGTGACATGTCTCGCACCACTGGACCCCTAGAAATTTTACTGAGATAGAAGATCCCTGAGATTACATGGGATTTATTTCCCACAGTCTGATAGGCAAATTTCTTACCAGTAAGCCTAGAGTAGTTGCTATTTCTTCTCACAAGGAGTAATAAGCATAATGTCATGAATGTCAAAAGCCACTGTGATATCTTGTAGACGGAAAAGGCAATCAAGACCTCTATGAGCTAAATTATGACATAGGGCTGGAGAGCTGATATATCACTGAGACAGGATAACAAAGGTAAATTGCTGGCCTCGGCAGCTGAGGGCAAACTGCTTCTGGTGAGCTTTATTGACAGGGATGGAGAAAAATGCATTCGCTGGGGCATAGTACCTGGGAGCACACCACTGGATATGATTATGTGTATAAAAACACTTAGAACTTCATCCTGAAGGGAAAGAAAGGGAGTGTAGCAGGAAAGTTCTTATCTTTTGAGAAAATAAGTGTGAATCTACCAAAGAAAAAATAGATTTGTCCCCTTCCTACACCTTCCCTCCCCTCTCCACCCAAATTTGTAGAGAACATCATTCAAGAACATCAATTTCAATTAAACAATTAATGAGCAGCTACTACATCTTAGATCACTCTTGAAGCCATGTGGAGAGTAAATCTGTGAGGGGGACGGCCAGCAATAAAGGCTGATCAGTAGGCAATAACCTAGGCGAGATGTGCTGAGAGTATGATACAAGAAAGGGGCAATGGGAACAGGAAGAGAAGAACTTAGGGTGGTTATTTTTGATCAAGCAATGGAGGCAGAAACCAGATTGCTATGAGAATTGAGAACTTAATATGTTTAAAATGACTAAACCACAAGAGAGACTGTAAGCAGCTCAAGTTTGAAAGACATTCCTTTGCAGTTCATCAGTGCTCATACAGCTGAAGTTGGCAGAGATCTCACTATTCCAGTCCAGAGGTCTTTCTGTTACATTACCTGCCTTGGCTTCTGCCTATATAAGGAAAATGTTCTCTTTGAAGGAGAAAAAAAAGTGAATTATGTAATGGTTTCTTTTACAACCGGATACTTCTGTGATTAGAGGCTATACGTAAGAATGCTATTTGAGATGGTGTTTTCATTCTCAGCAAGAGATTTTCAGTTAATCATATGTTGGTCTACTTGACTGCTGATACACATCTGCTTTTGAATTCACATTTCTGTTTTGACCAGGTCATCGACAGGTTATCATTTATTACCACCCAAGTAAATCATTTCCTTCTTGTCTTGTGGCTCCGGGTTAACCAAACCCTTAGGTTCCCTGCCATTGCCTCTTTTTGCTGGGAAAAAAAAAAGAGTATCTGTGTTTTGTTTTGTTATTCTTAGTTATTTCCTTGCAGCATCTTCTCATTCTTTTAATTGACGAATATTTTTAATGGCCTATGTGATACTTGTTATGACTCTTCAAAAATATTCTGATAGTCTTCTCCTACTAGGTGTGACAGAATTGCACTCCACTGACCATTTTGAAGTTAGGTGAGGCCATGTGATTTGCTTTGGCTAACCAAATGTGAGCAAAAGTGATTCATCTCATTTCCAGGAAGACACTCTAGGAATCAAGCAGCTAGCCCCTCTATCCCCATTCTCCTTCCTGCCATACCGAATACAGAAGCCCATGCAAAGATAGAGACTAATTCTGCCTAGATTAAGTGAGACTTCTGTTGGATTTGTGGTCTAAATAAACAATATACCTGAGACTCTGGAGCTATTTATCATTAAAACTACTGAAATTTGGGGCTTCCCTGGTGGCGCAGTGGTTGAGAATCTGCCTGCTAATGCAGGGGACACGGGTTCGAGCCCTGGTCTGGGAAGATCCCACATGCCGCGGAGCAACTAGGTCCGTGAGCCACAACTACTAAGCCTGCGCGTCTGGAGCCTGTGCTCCGCAACAACAGAGGCCGTGATAGTGAGAGGCCCGCGCACCGCGATGAAGAGTGGCCCCAGCTTGCCACAACTAGAGAAAGCCCTCGCACTGAAACGAAGACCCAACACAGCCAAAAATAAATTAATTAATACATTAAATTTTTAAAAAAACTACTGAAATTTGTACTTTGAGATGCAGTGCTAATGTAACAAAAATCTACAATATGTGGCATTGGTCATAATGGTCAATTGGTGAGGAAAAAATATATATATATATATATATATCTTGGAAGGTGGAAAACAGAAGTTCAATGTTTTGAAATAAAAGATTTGGTAAAGCTGTCTTCTCTTGTAACTTAGAAAGAAGATCAGTGGACGAAAGCAGTTCAGGAGCTTGTAGTTCTAGAAGAAGTCTGAAAACAGAATACCTGCATTTCACAATATGTTCAAAGAAAGAGAGGCTGAGAAAAAACCTGATCAGCTTGAGAAGAAATTAAAGAAATTGGGAGAGTACATAAAATCAGGACTTTCAGAGTTGAAAGAGGCTATTACTTCTCACCCCAACAAAAATGAGAAGAATATTGACCAATGGAAGACTGTTAAAATTCACCTTGCACTGGAATTAAATCAAGGAAAATGCCAATATACTTAGATACTGGTAAATCTTCTGTTTTGGTTATGGTATCCCAGAGAAAGAATGCAGGCTGTGATCTTCAGCAAATACTTTCCATTAGAAAGGAAAAAAATGCCCTACGAACATTAACAAAGTATTTGCTTTTTTTCCTCTGAAAAACACTAGGCTCAAAGTACACATTACTAAGTCTAGAGAGAAAGGATAGGATTAAGAAAGCAAAGAAAAATCACCAATTAAGAATAATATCTAGAAAAGAATGCTGTTCTTAAAAGGACTGTAAGCATGGATTTTGACACATGGAGGTCACTGGAATCAACTAGGTAAAACCATTAGGAAGTTTTTGAGAGAGTTGTCTTGCTAAGAGAACCAGCAGCTGGACAAAAAGAAACTGTGATTGTTTACAAGTTAAAGTGACCTGTGGGGCTCCATCCAACTACCGGCTAATAGTTGGAAACTAATCTGAGAAAGAGCTCAGGGCCAGGATGAACACATTCTTCAATGTCGCCTAGTTCAGTTAGAGCAAGGAAGATAATGGAAAAGACAGTGTCCCATAGGCAGAGCAAAGTGCTGTGTTGGGCCCTGGACAAAGCAAGCATGACCAGGATGGACTCGGGGTCGACTCAAGACATTCTCCATCCAGAGGATGGGGTCCCTCACTATGTCTAACTCCTCAGGACATCAAAATTGCTACTGCCACTGTCTGCAGTGCATCTGCCTTTCTTCCCCTTTCTGAGTGAGAATGTTTACTTTGGTTATTTCTTCTATCATATGTTTCTATCAAGTACAATCTTGATTAGGCTATTAAAATCTATCTGTCTACTCCATGTCTCTACCTAAACACTTAATATCAGTGAGAAAAAAAAAAAAACAGATTTGCTGACTGATCTAACTTTAAAATTCAAAACTAGAAATTTCAATAGGATTAAAATCATCAGTGCCTGAAAAATATACCATTCATCCTTTATATGCTCAATTTTGCACTCTATATAAAACCATCACAAGAATTGTTTCCATCATTTCAAACTTGTGAGAAAAATAAGATCTGATTCCCAGTCATTTTCAAGTGTTACCTTTATTTTCACTTATGCAGTTAATGAGAGAGAAAAGCAAGAAGGAAAAGGAAGGAATGACTTTAGGAAAAAAGCAAAATAAAAAAAAGTTCAGAAAAAACAATTTAAAAATTTGAAAAAATTATTAAAATGAGTTTGTTTTAAATCATATATTGTGTTTTACATATAGTTCTTTTCTGTCAATGTTTCTGAACTCTAGATTATTATTCTTTTATCTCCATGAAGTCAAGAATTTAAAAAATATATTTTTAATTCTGTTTTCATGATTAAAATATGTAAGTATATGAAAATGTATAAGCATAAAAGCATATGAAGAAATTCCTTAAACATGACTGTTTAAAAACAATTACATCCACAAGATAATTGCATGAACATCATATACCTTTAATTTCCAAACATACAGATATTTAGCCAGGCCTGTGTTTACATCAGGAAAATATTTGTAATAGTGTGGTTAATCTTATTGTTTTAGTCATATTTTTTTCCCATCCACCCAGTAAACAAGGTGCTATAGTGGGACTAGATGTAGTTCCACTGTAAATATATCTTCATCTAAAAGTACCTTTAGGATACATGTTATGCATGTTTTGAATTAAACTGGTATCATTGTTTTTATGTCTGAAGCAAACTGCTTCTATACTAGCCTTGTAAGCAATATAAAGACTCCAGTACAACTGTTAAGTTAGCCTCGGGACTGCTTATTTGAAAAAATATTTTCATTAAATGCTCTATTTTTGACAACAAATGGGCACCAGCTTATTTCCTTACGGAGCATCTATCCTTTTCACATCTCTTTTGGTTCCTTGACCAAATCAAGGACATCTTGGCCCAGAGCAGCAGCACACAGCTGTGTTTATAGGTGTTGTTGACAAGAGAACATGCATCCCATGCACCAGGAATATGAAACAGAGTTGTTATATAGAGAGAATAGGGCATGTGATGAATTCCACTACTAAGAAATTCCATTTAGCTTTTCCCTACTTCAGTTTTTTTTCCTAAGATACTAGAAAAGTAGTCTTACTATATTAGAGGTAATTATTTAGAAAGTACTTTTCAAATGTAATTTGGATAATGTTACTGAAAAAAATAGTCAATATTGTCTGAAAAGCATTGAACGTGGAAGGCACCAAGAATTTAATTCCAAAAGTAAGTATAAGGAATAAAATAAAATCAGGGTGTGATATTAAAGAAACTATTGGTCTATTGAAAATAATTATGCCAATATTTGTAAGAAAGATGGATTATATATATATATATATATATATATATATATATATATATGTATAGTAAATGTTTCAGGTAATTAATTATACCAGGTCGATATAAGGAAATGAAGGTACAAATGAGATATCATATATTTTTTCCAAAGGATTAGTTATAATTTTCCCAGATTTAAGAAAGAACAATTTATTAAACATCAAAAAAATTGAAAAAAGGAACATCAAGCTTATAGCTGAAATAAAAATGGTGACGGAAATCATATAATGTTGAACATAGTAGTTCATCTTGAAATTGAGGTAGAGGAGTGAGGGAGAGCAAGCTGAGATTAACAAAAATGAAAGTGGATTTTTAAATGCTGTTTAAAGAAAGTTATGTGTTATTTTGATACACAGTTAATGGAAAACGTACACTGGTACATTTTTGGAGGATAACTGGGCAACAGTTATCTAGAGATGTAAAACTGAACATTTCTTAATTTGCAAAAAAGAAAACCATCAAAAATATTTTCACAAAGTAATTTTCTCCTCAATACAATACTTTCATCTTTGAGATGACAAGTATGACAGCAGTCATGATTCATCTAGAGTATTAAAGATATCACCAAGTTTCCTAGCTGCCCAAGAGGGATGCAGAGAAAAATAAGCATTCCTTTAAAATTTCCCTCTTTCACTACAATGCATCTTTCCTTTTAAAAACTACAGAAAACCATTACCACACAGAATGTATTTTGTCTTTCACAGACAAAAGAGAGAGTTAAGAGAAGGACTAGTTTGCCACAGGCTATTGGGAAGAGTGAATAAAGAGACATGCCTCCCTTCTGTCTTCTTTCTGAACTCTATTTTCTTTTTAAGTATATTGTCCCCTGGCCTCCGCTGAACTGGCTGGCCCAAATCTAAATTGGACTGAATTTCTGTGGTAGAAATATATGCTTAGTCAATGGTCCTGATAAATGATATCTCCCATGCTTTCTCTGCTCTGTCCACAGAAAAGCACTAAACCAGTGCATTTGCCACTATCTTCTTGGATAAAAAACAGGACAAGATAAGACCTGAAAAGGAATAAATTCTTAACGTCAACGCCACATTTCCTGATTTTGGAACTCACTTTGTATTTATTCCTTCTCTCTCCTCTATCAAAACCATGGTATCATATAGAAACTAGCAAGCATTCTCAATTTTTATCCTTCCAAAATATATTCCTCATCATAAAGGAGGAATTTTATGGAATAAAAGTGGTTGATAAGGAAGTTTTAGAACAGGTAATATTTAAATTAAGAGAAAAAAAAGTAAGGAAACATACTGAAGAAACAAGTTTTCTAGAGTGGAGAGCCCATATTGTTTATTTTTTAAATTAATTATTGATTGTTTTAGAAACAAATACTTATTGAGTAACTACTAAGTGCTACTACTAGGTGCTAGGAGCTATAATGGGAAAATATGCTTTTTTGTGGTTGAATAGGTTTGGAAGGCCAAGAAACTAGTAGTAGAAATAAGGACTTAAATAAATAGGCAAAATGAAGCCTTTAAAATTTTTTGAGAGAAAATAACAAAAGTATTAGATTTGACATAATAAGTGAGTTCCTCAAACTACTGTTTATGGGCCTAAACTGGCCCTCTCAAGTAAGAAATTTCTATACATTTTTAAATAGTTTTTAAAAAGAAAAAGAATATTTAGTGATATAAAAATTATATGAAATTCAAATTTCAGTGTTCATAAAGGTTTTTTTGAAACACAGCCACGATTATTTTATTGCATTTTATTGTCTACGGCTGTGCCTGTGCTACAATGGTGGACTTGAGCAGGTAAGTAGTTGTGTTTTGAGGTGTTTACCAATAAGTAGGACCAACTTTTTTCCTCAAGTTCTAGGTAAGTTAATAAATGAAAGAGTATATTAAATGACACAAAAATATAGCTCTACTAACTAATAAAGCTCATTTTTAAAAAAGTTTTATATCAGTGGGCTAGGGGACCTCCTAATAGTGATTCTCATTTTGGAGAGATTCACCTATTAATTTAAAAGAAGTTCTGGGCTCCTATATGGGGGGGAAGGCTTCTTCTACCATATGACATAGGACAGGACAGGAGACAGAGGAGAAGTCATCACAGAGATAGAGAAAAGCCACTTGTGTTTTCTTATCATGGAAATTAAAGGACTGGGAGATATATTTTCCATCCCAGCATTTTGTTTTCTTCACCCTCTGGCCTTAAGCAACAAGTCAATCAGAGCTATGATGATCCTCTTCAGGGAAGCCATCAGCACATGGACAATCTTGCTCCACCTTCCTTGAACACAAGCCACTGGTCTGTTGTGGTTCCTCCTGGGATCACTGGTATGGCCCATAGATTTTTCACCTACAAGGCCCTAAAGTATCTCAGAACAGTATACAAACAAAACATACTCCAAATCCACTGTGCCACCAAAGCTATACATTCAGTACAAAGTTATCTGTTATAGTCTATCTGAGCTTCTATAAACAATGAAATTATAGGACACCATTATAGTATTGCCATAATAAAATGAATAGCAGAACTTCAAAAATAAATTGCCAGTAATACAAAGGTATGCCAAACTTGTGTGCAAATCTTCTCCTCCCACTATCAAATTCCCAGTAATAAAAAGGTATGCCAAACTTGTGTGCAAATCTTCTCCTCCCACTATCAAATTCCCAGAATCTTAGGGAGAACCTGAATTCTGAACTTACCATACCTCACAAGTTAAAGTCTAAAGAAATCGAAGTGCCTGTTTTTCAAATTCCCCAAATCAATATCCCTACCTTCTGCTGCCTTTTCTTCCTGGGTTCCATATTTCAGTTACTACTGCCACTTACACTCTGGTCTCTCACACTAGAAACCTGAAAGTGATCTCCGTCACCTATTACACATCCTAAAAACATGTGATTGTCAAGTCCAGGTGATTCTCTCTCCTAAATCACCCTTACATGTGTCCAGTTCTTCTATTTCAGTTTACATTTGCCAAGAACACACTTTTATCACCTTTCAAGTGGATTACTGTAAAAGCATCTTACAGGTCTCCTGCCACCAGGCACCCTCTCCTCCACCCATCATCCCATCCACGCTAGGCAGGAACTAACCTAGATTCAATCATAACTGCCAACATAGAATATAAAGCATTTATATGCAAAGAAAAATATATCAGCCCATTCACATAAATAATAAAAAAGGGAATGATCTATATGTAGGCATGCATGCATACAAATGGATAAAAGAACCTTACAAGTATTTGGAAATACCAAATGTTTAACAGTGGTTACCTTTGGGAAAAAAAGGCAGGAAGACTAATTTGGGTAAGTGAATGTGAAGGTAGAATGTTACCTTTTATGCCACATAATTCTATATTATTTATCCTAATAACATAGAATATCACTGCTTATTATGTGTGCTATTAGAAAAAAGTAAAACCATGTCTGGTAATATATACAGCAACAACAGTATAATAAAAAATATGGCATCTACCTGATATAATATAAGAGCCTGGTCACAGATACTAGTCAGTGAGCTTTCTACTGGCCTGTGTCTGAGGTGATAAACTTCTGGATAGGGAGGCGTCAATGGATAAGGGAGCAGGATAGCAGAGAAAAGGGGGCAAAACCAAAACACATTTGGAATGGAGAAAATCCAAATAAGTCACCCAGCCTAGCAGATAAAAGAGAATGAAATATCAAAGGTAGAAACTTCCCTGGTGGTGCAGTGGTTCTGAATCCACCTGCCAATGCAGGGGACACGGGTTCAAGCCCTGGTCTGGGAAGATCCCAAATGCCGCAGAGCAACTAAGCCCGTCTGCCACAACTACTGAGCCCACAAGCCACAACTACTGAGCTTGTGTGCCACAGCTACTGAAGCCCGCACCTACAGCCCGTCCTCTGTAACAAGAGAAGCCGCCACAACGAAAAGCCCAAGCACTGCAACGTAGAGTAGCCCCCGCTCACCGCAACTAGAGAAAGCCACACGCAGCAATGAAGACCCAATGCAACCCAAAATAAATAAATACATTTATAAAAAAAGGTAACTTCAAGGTTTCCATCTTGACAGCTGTGGTGACTTACAACTGAAATAATAGCTTATACGTGAGGTGACATATTTTTCAGGTGATATTTTTACTGCCATCTTAATGGGTTAAGTTCGGGGTCATGATAAGACAATCAGGTGGAGATGTTGTATATATAATCAGAGTTGCAGGCTTAAATGCAAAACTTAAGGTGGAAGATTTGATTGTTTCATTATTATGAGTATATAGGTAATAGTTGGATCCATGAGTTCTTGTGGGGAAGGAATGGAATGAGAAGGGACCAAAAGGCTGAACACAAACCTTTAAACAGAGTCATGAAAAGAACAGAAAGGTAACAATGAGAATAGAATATATAAATAATATTGATCTCAAAGGGAGAAAACATTCCAAGCAACACTGGGGGATCAGCAATCCCAGATTTCACAGTGCTATCAAGGATGAATGTGTATGAGAAAAGTCCTTTACATTTGACAAGAAATAATTATTAGTGACCTTGCAAAGAAAATTTTCTGGAAATATACCTTTCCCCTTTCAGGAAAAAAGAATACATATTAAAATAAGCTATCTGTATTGTATGAGTAAATATACTATACCATATTAAACACACATTCTGTGAGTAGAAGCTAATATGGGCAAATGATATGAACAGATGATAAACAGACAGTTAAACACAAATAGCTATCAAGTATATGAAGAGATCCTCAAGCTCATTTGTAATCAGAGAAATGCAAATTAAAGTCAAATAATTTACCACTTTACAACCATCTGATTGGCAGAGACTAGGAAGTTGAATGGTGGTAATTATTAGTGGGGATGTGGAGAAAGCAGATGAGCTTAATCTCACTCAAGAGCACTCCAGCAATACTTACTCGGATTTAAAGTGCATGTACCCTATGTCCCAATATTCCTATTTCTGGTTACATGGCCCCAAGATATTCTCACACAGGTCTAGAAAGGGGTTTATATGATGATTATATCAGTCAGGGGATATGAGATTATGCTGTGGTAACCTCTAAACCCCAAACTCCTTACTTGGAATCCCGTAGGTTTCTTTTTCGTTCACACTGCAGGTCCATCACAAGATCGGCAGGTTAAATCTGCTCAGTGTACTCACTCAGACAGAGGATGTAGCCACCCATCTCAAACACTTTCAGCCACCATGAAGGGGGAAAGATGAACTCTGGAGATTTCAAGCCAGCAATGAAATGTTCTAGGCCGGAAGTGATACATGTCACATCTGTCCACACTCATTGGCCAGAATTATATATAAAAGTGATCAGACAATACAAAATGCCTCCCATGTATTCATACACTGCAAGAACCAGAAATACCTGTGAACAATGCCAATGACTTTCAAAACACAGTCAATGGTTTCGTGGGGTAGCAGATAGTCAACTTAGGTGTCCATTTCAAGAGGATTTTTGGAGATGTAAAATATTCTATAGGTTTTGTGTGGAATACTATGCAGCACTTAGAAGCAAGGATCTAGAATACGCACAGAAAGGTGGATGGATAATTAGATTCTGAGTGGAAAAAGAAATAAGACAACAAGGTTTTTGGCACAATAACATTTACATAAATTAAACATATATGCCTACACTAGAAAACAATGCAAGGATACACACAAACTTGAGGATATATATCAGACACATTTAATTTAGTTGACCATGGGGGAGAGGAAGGTGACCGACAGTAGGAAAAGAGTGAAGAAAGTCGTAAATTAAATAAATAAAGCAAAAGGGCATTCCATACTGACCACTGATGATAGGTTCCATGAATGGAGTAATATGATTAATTTGTTGCTTCATATGAGGGTGTACACAAGGCGTAAGCAACTTACATATGATAGAAGTCATGATAAGACTAGAGAGTGTCTCTGAAAGAGACTGGGGAAATTCAAAACCCAGTGGAGAAGTTGAAACCCATTCTATAAAGTACCACTTGACTACTGAAGTGAGGCAACATTTTGAGAATTAAAGGGAACATGTGGAATGTTGTGGAAATAGATATAGGCGACCAAGGTGTGGTAAAGTGGACCCATCAAGTATTGTTAGTTCATTAAAGAAAGAAAAACGTAGAGTTGAAAAAGGGACAAATCAACTTATGTTTGAGGAAACACGTGCCTTTTTGTCACCTTTTATGGAGGCTGCTTAGAATTACAATGACAGGAAAAAATGCTAAGAATGATAGCTCAGGATAAAGCAAATTATTAGCAGCTGCTTATTAGAAATTTTAAATCAATAAAGAATACTGAATTACTGTCCTCATTTTTAAGAGAAACTATACTTGGGGACAGATGTGAAAGCTTCCCATACATCATGCATGTTCTCTATCATGTGACAATAACTTCTACTTTCGGACCCCATCTTTGCTTACTGTTGAGCTTCTTTGCCTTCTTAGATTTCTGCTATTTCTCCTCCAAACAAGTCAACTTGTCTCTGATTTGATTCATGTCAGAATTGGCCCATCTACTTAGCTTTCCCACTAGAAGTGAACATCATATGGTGTTTGATGAGTTTTAGCCTGACCTTAGGCTGGAAATTCCCGCCTTGGAAGGATTTCATAACTATCACTGCCCCTTAACCATCTAATGCTTCAACACACACAAACAGCATACATTTAAAAAAAAAAAAAAAGTGCCCAGAGATCTTGTTTCTCCTCTTCCTCTTGTTACATGTCCAGGCCAGAAGCTGAGGGGAATGTGGATATTAGGCTGGTGGACTGCCAGAAATCCATAACCACATCTTTAGAGAACCTACTGGTAAAGATCATGCCTCTATCACTTTACTTTTATATAATACTGAGTCATTTTCTAAGTAGTACTCTTGCATTTGCATGTGTGATCTTCCTGAATTTCCTGATCATATGAAAGAAAGCTAAAATTAGAGAGTTGACAAAAATTGTAGTGTTGAAAAGGCTAGAAGTGATTTTTTGTGGTTAGTCAAATTTCACAGTTCTCTTTTGGGAAAAACATGACCTCTATTTTATAGATCCAGAAATTGATCCCACATTAGAAATATATTCAGACAGAGGGGAGAAATAGTAATGAAAGGAAGAAAGGCAAAAGGACAGAATTAAAATTATGGGCTTCTTGTAAAATAGTTTATTATTTCCTTGAATTTGCAATAATTCCACATTGTACTAAGTGTTTGAAATAAAACTTAGCTGCATTAATTCTAATATGCATGTAACCTTAAATGATAATTTGTTAACGATTCTATTCAGAACTCAAAATAATATTGGCATCAAAAACTACATTATTAGCTGGAGATGCATACGGCTTACAGAGATTATAGTAAACAAACATTGATTTTTGCTGAGGTGAAGATCAATGTAAAAATCAATCAATGTTCTTCCATTTCAACAAAATCTTAGAATTACCAGCATCAAAACCTCTCACTCTTTCCACTGGAAAGCGTATGTGAAATTGCAGCACCCCCTAAAGAAGTAAGAAAATTTTTTTCTCCAGAACCTTCTTGTATCCCTTCTGGGCCATCTTCCTGCCTCCAGATGTATATAGACTTGTCCAATCCCTCAGTCAGGAATTAAATGACTAGGTGACAACAGAGGGATGCCTCTTCTTTAAATGCTCCCTGCTCCAAATTAGGATTAATTACCCTCTACTTCAATAATTTTTTTAAGAAAAGAGAAAAAAGAAAACAAAATGGAAACAAAGAACTATTGAATGAGTAATAGTCAGTCATATTTTCATATACTTCATTCAAATCCTACAGAATTTTTAACAAACCCTTCATGTACGTTCTTGTCTAAAAATACTTAAGAATAAACTATACAAAAATTGATAAATTTTATTTCCACTATCAGTATGGCAACAATATTTACTTTTTAAAACTTTAAATTTTTATTGATTTTTTTTATATATCTTTGAGTTATAGATTGAGGATTGCTTCCACATCCCCATTAGATAACCACCTTAAAAATCAAAACAAATTTTTCCTGTTGTTTAATTTTTTGTCCTTAATATTCACATCCATAAAATCACTCAAATTTCCCAGAAAAAATATGAAATTGAAAATGCACACACACACACACATACACACACATGAATACACCCACAGCCTAAACAAAAGACATTGCAGGGAAAAGACTAAGATGCCCTACCATGTGAAGTCTGTTTTTCCTTCCTCACCCTTCCCTTCTCACCTCATTTTGAAAAAAAAGACAGATCAAACAATTGATTGTGAACGCATATGCTGTGACCAGGTGTTTCCTGCTTTACTTACATAAGAGATGAATCAAATCACAATATGCCAGAGCTGGATTTTTCCTTATATACCAGTCCCACCTGCTCATTTTATAGATAAGGAAATCATTCAGAAAGGTTGCTACAACCACAGAGAAGACGGCAGAGCTGAGAAAAGAAAGGAGGTCTCTGGTATGTAGCTTATACAAATAAAGTCTCCAGGTTTTATTCTCTATACTTTTCCAAACATGAGATTGAACACTGAGAAAGATCTATGTTTCTATTAAAGGGAGGTTTGAAAATGTGGAGAAACTTTAAGAAAGGAGGAAGAAGAAAGAAGGAAAAGAGTTGCTAAATCTTGATTAGAATCGAACTTTCTAAAATAGAAAAACCTTGTTTGTAGTTTAATGTACACTGGTCCTATTGCTCAGTCCCCTTCTCCATCTTTTCTCCAGATTCTTACCGAACACCCCTTGTTCTTAAAATTTACCTTTCCTCTATGCTTCTTCTGTCTCTCTCTCTCTCTCTCTCTTTTTTTTAATTTTGGCAAAATTTTTATTTTTAAAATGTATTTATTTTACTTATTTTTTGGTTGTGTCGGGCCTTAGTTGCGGCACATGAGACCTTCATTGAGGCATGCGGGATCTTTCGCTGAGGCGCACCATGCGGTCTCTTCGTTGTGGCCCGCGGGCTTCTCTCTAGTTGTTGTGTGCGGGTTTTCTCTCTCTAGCTGTGGCACGTGGGCTCCAGGGCACGCGGGCTCTGTAGCTGTGGTGCGCGGGCTTCAGAGCTCGTGGGCTCTGTAGTTTTCAGCACGCAGGCTCTCTCGTTGAGATACGTGAGCTTAATAGTTGTGGCACACAAGCTCAATACTTGTGGTGGGCGGGCTTGTTTGACCTGCGGCATGTGAAATCTTAGTTCCCCAACCAGGGATCCAGACCACATCTGCCTACATTGGAAGGCAGATTCTTTATCACTGGACCACCAGGGAAGTCCCTAAATTTTGACAAAGGATTTGAAGTGGCTGACACATCTGGTATGCCATTAACCTCAGGCAGCCTTTGTTAATAAGTAGAAAACTGGAAATTCCCTCCTCAGTATTTACTTTGGCTCCAGGAAGCTATTATAACATGAAACTGCTGTGAAAAAAACAAGTTCAAACCACACACTCTCCTGAACTGCCTTTCAAGCTCCGTCTAGTTCAATTAGGAAACAAGGCCCCAAATCAAACTAGCATTTGATTCACATTGAAATGAACATACACAGGTCTTTCCTGGCAGAAGTGGTAGCAACACCAGTTGCTGATTCATATGACTTACTCTTAAAGTTCCCATTTATAAACTTCTGCATTTTGGGATACGGCCCTTTTCTCTCCTTTAGATGGCTAATTTTGTTATGCTCTCTTCCCACTTATACCTATTAGAATTCTAAAGAAGTCATTAAACACAAGATACCATCATTCATATTAAGGCACCGTTTACTGGATGTATTTTTCTATATGGTATTTTCCAGACATTTAATTATTAATAGCAACTATTATTCCCACTTTATAAAAGATGGAATGAAGATAGAGAACATTATTAAGATACTTGTCTAAAGTTACATCACTGGTAAGTGTATTTGTTGGAATCTGAAACCAAGTTTGGCCAACAGTATCTCCACACTGATGCCTTTCTCACTGTGTCTCTCCAACCCAGGATCTGCCCTGATTTCCACACTCATGTATTCACTGCCTATTTGGCATCTTTGTTTGGATGTCTGGTGGGAATCTCAAAATTAATCTATCTACAAGAATGAGTCTTTTAATACCATACTCTTTCTCTGACCCCTATTTCTACTTTATTAGTAAATGGTACCACTACCTACTTAGCTGCTTAACCTAGAACCTTACAGATCCCTCTATGAATCTTCCCTTTCTTTTAGTCTCACTAAGCATAACCAATTAATGAGGAAATCTAATCAGTTTTACCTCCAAAATACATATCTCATATATAATTCTTTCCATTTTCACATTTCTCCCTAGATACCAAGACACCATGATATCTGTCCAGAACTATTTCATTCTAACTGTGTCTCCCTGCTTTTACTCTTTTCTTACAATAAGCAATTTTTTGCAAAATGGTTAAAAATATAAATCAATTGATATCACTTCTTTGTCCACAGTGATTTTTGCCATTCCTCTTAAAAATCCAAATTCTTTAATTAAGCCTGAAGTCTGCATGATCTAGCTCCCACATTCATCACAAACTCTCTTCTCTTTTACTGTGCTGTATTTACATGAACATCCTTTCGATTTTTTTAACACCTAAAATTCTTTTTCAACTCTGGGTCTTTATGCATACCTCTTTCAGATATCTCCCCTTATTATTCTCATTTCCCAAGACTGGGTACCAAAATCATCTTCTCAAGGAGGTCTTCCCTAATTATCCTACATAAAGTAACATAGATTATTATACTTTACCAAAATTACCCTGTTTTATTTCCTTCCTTGCATCACAATCTATCAATTTATCTGTTACATATTTGCTATTTCCCTCCTCTGGAACATAAGTTTCATATAGTCAAAACTTCTTCAGTCTTGTTTGTTGATGTATTAATAATGCTTAGTTTAGTATCTAGAACTTAATTGTCATTCACTAAGCAGTTACTAATTGAATGACTAGAAAACTCACAATCATTCCCTAGCTCTGCTCCTGCATCATTAGGAGTAGAGGAAGCAGAAAACTGGATGGCTGCCATCCCAGAAAGCAAGTACACTTTAAGGGCAAGAGTATATAAGCTATTGGACTAAACCTTACTTCTGCTCCTTTTTGGATGTATCAGTCTAATTCTGAACTACTCATAAAGGTAGTGAATGGAGATGTAATTATTTAGTGTCATGGTTTGCCTATAATCTATGAAAAAGTTTTGTCACCTGCAATTCTAAAGCAGATAACTTTCACTAATGAGGTTCATTTTTCTTGATGAAGATGGGCAATTAGATAGATAGACATAGACAGAAAAAAATAAAGCATGGAAAAGATAAGGAAGATTAGGGAACAAAACTTTGGAGTACATCAACAAAGGATATGAAATGCTAAACGAGGCTCTGAAAACATGACCCTAATGATCACCTGATCCTTTTCTAATTTATTTTCTAAGGTGACTGTTACGATTGTCTTCCTTTTTCTTTTTTAAAAAAATTCCTCCTTCATCATTCCATTCACTAAATAAACAATGGCATTGTACTAACTTCAATTTCCATTTTGCAGTAAGATTGAGTTTAAAAACATCCACCCCTACAGCAATACTGAAGTTTTCAGTTGCTGACTTTTTAGTGGACTACATTAAATTTTTCAACAAGGAGTGCTTCACTGAACAACCATCTGTTGCATACCTATCATATATCAGGACCTGCTAGATCCTGAAATTATAGCAACATATGGGACATACAACACTCAGAAGTTTTTGGTCTGGAGTGTGTGGGGTAGATGTAAAAGTACTAGCAGATACGTTACGGTACAATATTAACATTACTGAAAGTAAATAAATCCTGTGACTACTTTGGGGAGAAAAAAATAAACACTGCCTAGAGATATCGTAACATATACAAAGGGGAAGACATTTTGCAGATATATTTAAAGTCCCAAATCAGTAGGGTTTGAATTATTCAAAAGGGAGAGTATCCTGGGTGGGCCTGATTTTATCAGGTAGAAGACTTTTAAGGAGGGCCAGAGAGTCCCTTGCTAGTTTTGAAGAAGCTAGCTGCCATGTGTAGAGAGGGTCTATATAGTGTAGCAAGGAACTGTGGGCAGCACCTAGGAGCTAAGAACAAACCCCAGCTGACAGGCAAAAAGGAAACGGGGACTTCCATAGTACATTGGGAAGATGACTTACGCCAAAGCCTGAAGGAGTGTGGGGTATTGATAGATTGTTTCATGGACAAACCTCTGATGAGACCACAGCCTCGGCCAGCATCTGATTGCAGCTTTGTGAGGCTGAGCGTAGAACATAGCTGAGTTGTGATGAGACTTACCTGTGGAAATTGCGAGATGATAAATGTGTGCTCTGCGAAGATGTGAGATTTGTGGTAATTTGTACACAGTAGAAGAAAACTGACGCAGAAGGATCTACCTTGAGCTCCACTTGGAAGGATAAGTTGCAGTTGCTCACACAAAGAAAAGAGATAAGTAGATATCATGTGAAGGCACAATATGAGTACATTGAGAAAGGACATGGCAGAGTTGAAGAAGGGTGAAAATTTCATTCTGGTAAGAATTTAGGATGTTGACTTACTTTTCAAAGAAATATTATTTTTTAATATTTTTCTACACCCTCTTGTCGTATTTCTTAGATTTATTAGACAGACATAACGTCCACCTGTTTATTTACAATTTGGAAACTTGAGACCTACAAAAAAGATTACTAACTTGTCCAAAGGTAGAGTAAGGTCTTGTGGTATCTGAGGCTTAAACAAGGGGAAATTTCTTTAATAAGAAGAATATACAATTATGAATACAAAATTAAATACATATTAAGAATGAGGAAAAATATGAGAAATTGGAAATTTTAAATAGTGCAAATATTGGAAACATCAAAAAAGTAAAATAATGTTATTTAGTTAACTGGCTGACACACTGTGCTATCATCTTGGATATGTCAACACATGGTAGGAAGGGTATTTCCAAAACTCATCCCACACTGGGCTATCTACCTAACTATTCACAAAAATGAATGCAAACCACATAAATATATCCCATATAACCTAAATTCAATCTGCCCTCAACTCAACCTCCTCGTGCCGGATCCAAAAACCATCAAAGATGACCAGAATGCCACCTAATAAGAGGGAAAGTCTCACAGAAGGAAATTTAGAGTGGAAAGAAGCTGTAATCTTAATCATTTATAATTAAAATATCTACTTCTCCACATTTTTACAAAGGCATACAGTCATGTGACCACATTTATAAGGTCTCTTACAGTAGCATGAAAGAAGCCTATACAAATGATGGGTGTGAACTAATGAACTAACATTCATTAGTTCCATAGTAATCTGCCCTGGATTTGTCCACAGTCATACAATGAGTGGCAGGACCTTGACTAAAACCGCATCTTCTTAATACTCAGTCTCATGTGCACACGAAAATCGTAGAGTGAAAAAGCTAGTGGTACAGGTGTATACGATTGTGTGTGTCTTTCCAGATATGTAATGAAGAGTCGATTGACAGAGCCTGCCTAATGTGTTTTAATCCTAAAAAAAATTGTGGCCCTTAGCTAAAGTGTGCAAAGGCAGTTTATATTCATTAGAAAAAGTACTCAATGGATTTTGAATAAATAAAGCTGTAATCGGAGATTATATTAGGATTATATTAAGAAAGTAGGTTGGAACTTGTTTTTTGTAAATTAATTTGGCAGGGATATGCTCCTTGGGAAATCAGACATGTTTTGAAACAGTGCTGAGGCTATGAATCATAGTCTGTTGACAAAATATCCAAAATGTGGAATCAGCTTGTTAATAAAGTCATGTACAGACAAGTATAGATGTTCTTTTTTCTAACTCCCCACTCTTTACACTCCTGCTGCCCTAAATAAAGGAATATCTCATTACGGACAATTGGTTATATGGCAATGATAAGAATCTATGAAAAGAGGCTAGGAGAAACCATGGGGAGTAGGTTGGATCTTGAAATAGGGGTAAGAACAGGAGACCAGGGAGGAGAATAAACCCTTTAGCCATATGTAATGGCCTGGAAAGGCTAAAGCAGCATCTTTAGTGTTCTGAAGAATAGGAATGGAAAGAAAAAGAGTAATCTGGATAATCCTCTAACACAAAAACTTCCACCTAAAATCATACGAGTGGCCAATCAAAGGCTCTCTTCCTGGACTAGATGGTGAACATTACAGAAATGGAAACTGATGAACTTATTTGCTCCAAATATGTTATAGTATTGTGAAAGAATATAGACTCTCAAAGTGAATCACTAGTTTTAGAAATTTTATTGTAATTAAAGATATAATTTTATATCTTTTCTGGGAATTTGAATATTGTTACAATCAGTCTCATTCTGAATTTTTATAATGTTAAATTGATATCTGAAAAACACTTTAATGGAAACGCAGGAGGGTGACTTGGACGTCTGAGTTTTATTAAGTATGAAAATTCTATATTTTCAAGGATAATCAGAGCCTGTTGATTGTTATAATTTTCTATTTATTCCTTCTTGACAATATTCAGAGTATTTTTTTGTTATACCACTACAAACATACAGTCAATTCTGGGTGTATCCAAAAAGGTCTGATTAAGTGTTTGGTGTATTTCCCATGTCTTATGGTGGTTCTTTTTCTTCCTGTTACCTGCATATAGATAGGTTTTCAGTCAAAAAGTAGAAAGTATTCTAATATAAATAAATTATATTAGTGATTGTTAAAGACTCTCATACTTTAAAAGAGATTAGCCTGTAGATTTTATCTTTTAAAATTTCTGTCACCCAACAAAGTAGATTATGTAGATTCATTTCCATAGGAATTTTAATGTTATTTCTATTACTAATTTCTAGAGTGCTTATTTTAAAATGATCTACAATGGAATCGCTTCATTTAATCAATTATATAATTTAAAGTTAAGTAAATTAACTATAATAGAGACATTATTTTTTCTTCTAGTATTTCATATCAGTAAGTTAAATCATAATTGGATTTTTGTTACTTGTTTTCTGGTAGTTTTAAAACAAAAAGAAAAGAGAAGTAAAATTAAATTCAACCCACAGACAAGAGGGAATTTGTTGTAGGGGAAAGACTACTGGTTTGTGTGTCAGTCAGATTTGCATGCTGTATTGATAGCAAAGAAGGTTTGGAAGTGGCTTCTGCATTTTCTTATTTGCTTTTAGTGTATTTTGACTTATTGGTATTTAAATGACCATATTCTTTATTTTCAAGGCTGCTAAGTATGTAAAAGAGAGGTGATGAGGGCATGAATCCATAAGAGTATTAGAAATAGGCGAGTGCTTAAAAGTCTCAGCCCTGAGTGTTGGATTCACAAACAGTGGTAAAAGTACACAAGTGTTTAATAGTTGCCTGCAGAGCAACCAGGTCAGGTGATATGCGAGCAAACACAAGTGAGTGAGAAAATAACAAAGTTGCCATATTTGTATTCCTGGTATGGACTCCTAGTCAGCCATGTTCTGGACTAAGAAATAAAGAAGCTCTAGTCATATCTGAAACAAATCTGGCCAAAATAATAAAAATGAACAGCAATTCGCACAAATGGAAACACCTCCTTCTCCCTAACCAGCTGTGCTCTCCAAAGCCTGTGGAACTACATGAAAACCAGAGCTTAAAGTCTGTCCCTAATTCTCCTTAATGAGAATGGCTCTCATTTCAGGAACATAACTGCTGGGGGCAAAAAAGCAGGAATGAGGAGAAAATAGTTCTGTTATTATGCTTCCAGTGCAGTTTGAGTTTATGATCATGACAAAGTGGCTAACGCTACATGAGATATTGATGGTGATGTATGCAAAAATAGGAGCAGACATGAAATGAGAGATAAAGTTGTGGATTACTGGTTAATAGACTATTAAGAGTCAGGAAAAATGATCTATATAAAGATCATCTTTGGCATCTATGCATAACTCCTTCAGTTTACAAGACATTTTGATGGTTGATAAGGAGTTAGGGAAATGAGGTCCTAGGAAACTATCCAAGGACAGTTTGAGACCTAGAAGGATGAAATAATTTAGAAATCTCAGTGACAAAACTATAAAAAAGTACAGATCAGTGATCTGGGAAGGCAGGTGTCAATTAAGATTCCAGTTTTGGAACAGTCAGATCTCTGGATTATATACAGACACTAGAGGGTACATTGGAGGGATGTATGGGTAGACATTGGGGCTCATGTATGGGTAGCTTCTTATTCACTGATTTTTATCAGTAAAGAGCTCTGGTCTATCTGGGGGTTAAATTATATGTTCATAATCTACCTTCTTACCTCTAAATTAAATAAGTAGAAAGAATTTTATCCCATCCCATGTTTTTTCCCAACCCCAATAAAGTGATGTGTCTGATTTTATTTGACTACCATGGAGAAATCCCAGCTAGTATTTAAAACTGTATTAGTCTCCAGGCTTCCTGTGAGTTTCCATTATTTGAACAAATACATAATTTCTCTCTTGTGTTATCAATCCCACACAATTCTTTTAAAATGCTGAGATTTTAAGTAAATCTACATGATTATTGTTTTGAGATTTGAATTAAAGCTATAATTTTTTGGCAATTATGTTTCTGTTTTCATTATGTAAAAACGTGTCAGCTTTGTTAAACAGAAGTGGTTTGTAAAGCCTGCATTCTCTAGACTTCTATTTTTATTCATACTTCCTGCCACTAATTTCTCTGATTAATAAAAAGCAATGCTTATAAAACCCAGAAGAGCATAATTCTGTTAAGTCTTAAAAAACTGTCCACTCTCTCCCAAATGTCCTAGTAAGTCTGAACCATTTTGCACCTTACTTTACATTGATATGTTTCCCTGATTCTCAAATCACTTGGGACATTTTGTTTAAAATAAAGATTTTGAGCCCACCATAGATCACTTCCCCATGTAATTCTCAGGATGAGCCAAATTTGGGAAACACTACTTCATATATCATTGTCTTACCATGTACACAGAGACGAAATAAATTAGGAGTATACCTTTTACATATGCAGACGGTCTTTGCAGAATCAATTTCATCAATAGTGGCATTTGGGGACTTGATTTATCTAGAAAATTCACTGCAGTGATAGACCTTATTGAGAATGAGTTTCAATGGAATCCATGATATCACTCTACTATCCACTGGGAACATTTTAATTTAAAATCTTTAGCAACTAGAAGTCTCCAGGATGGTGAGTGATTACAACTGTGAATTATAGTTGCAGCAGCTCAATATTGAGACAAGAACTGCATGACAATACGCAGGAAAACTTTTGACAACTGTCATTCAAAGAGATTAATTAGAGGGACTTCTCTGGTGGTGCAGTGGTTAAGAATCCACCTGCCAATGCAGGGGACATGGGTTCCAGCCCTAGTCTGGGAAGATCCCAGATGCCATGGAGCAACTAAGTCCGTGAGTCACAACTACTGAGCCCATGTGCTGCAACAATTGAAGTCCGCGTGCCTAGAGCCTGTGCTCTGCAACAAGAGAAGGCACCGCGATGAGCAGCCCATGTACCACAATGAAGAGTAGCCTCCACTCACTGCAACTAGAGAAAGCCCACACACAGCAATGAAGACCCAATGCAGCCAAAAATGAAGAAATTAATTAATTTTTTTTTTTTTAAAAAAGAGAGATTAATTAGACAGTTTTGCTGAAAAATGAACTGGTGTCTTTTGGCTCAAATTAGATTAAGAGATTTAGAAGTGATATATGTATATTTTAACTCAAGAGGTGTAAGATGAAAGAATAAGACATGGTATCCCTGTTTATTTGTATATCTTGATGTTTAGGAGGAAAGTCTTTCTCCTGAATTTAAAGAATATATTAAAGGCTGTCTCTTGAATTGGAGTCAGATTTTATCACCACCCCTTGTACACCCACACTCCCAAGATAATCTTAAGGCAATACATGTTTGAAATGTCCAAGATTTTCTCAGCTGGATCAGAATTCAGGCAAATTGATAAGCTCCCCAAAGCCCATATTCCTACCATTAGTGTCTTTTCTTTCTCTAGCACTTTCCTACTCCTTACTGCAAACACATCCCAGACCCCAACAACTTGAACTAAAATATTTCCCAATGCACAAACTTTTGAGTGATGTCTCTCAAACATGTCTTGCTCTTGTCAATTGCTCTAGTGGCCGGGACCACACAGGTGAGACCTGAGGCCTCTTTCCTCACATCTAAACCAAATCAGCAAGCAGTAGAGCCATTAAAATACTTAATGGAGGGCAGTGGTATAAGGCAATCAAATCAATAGAAAATATGACTCCCAACAATTTTTTTTTAATTTCAGTATATTCCCACAGTAGAACATTAATGCAATCATTAGAGAAAATGCTTTGTATAGTTTCTATTAAGGTGGGGAAATGCTTTTATTTCTTTCTTTTAAATTGAAGTATAGTTCATTTACAATATTGTGTTAGTTTCAAGTATACAGCAAAGTGATTCAGTTATACATACATATATCTATTTTTTTTCAGATTCTTTTCCCTCATGGGTTATTACAGAGTACTGAGTATAGTTCCCAACTCTCAGCAATTTAGATATTACCTGTCTATCAACATGGACTTTTAGAACTTGATTTTATTTTTTTAAACAGTGTTTAGACATTCTTCTACGTACTTAACAAATAATAACATTTAATTCTAAGAACTAGCCCATGCAGTAAGTAGGTAATATTAGTACCATCCTTATTTTACAAATGAGGCAGACAGGATTAAGAAAGCTGCCCAGAGTAACAGAGCATCTAAGTGAGAGGGCCAGGATTTGAACCCAGGAAAAACTGCTCCAAGTCTGAGCTTTGACAACTATTGAGATTATTCAATACCTCACAAAGTTAATGGCACAGCTCTGCCGCCTATATATAAAGGTGACACTCCACTAGGACTGTGTGTCCTTCTTAAAAGCTCAAGGCATCCTCAGGATATCAGGTTACTAGGTATAACATAATGCCCACCCTCATCCATCCTCTACACAGCGTGAAAGCCACAGCACGCACTGCTTATCATGTTATAAATGTCCTCCTTTCTTGTCGTGATCTTTCCCCACAAACTCTTTGAGAAAAATCACATGCTGGAATAAAAGACTTTCCAAGTCACAAATCAACAAGCTAACCTTTAAGGAAACTGTCATAGGGACTTTATGGCTGCTTGTGGCACACTGAAAAATGACTCATGATCAGTCTTGTGGGGCTTTGAAAGAAAATTAGAACAGAGGCTCACCAGTAGTCATCTAGTTCCAACTGGAAGAGGCTATGGACTGCTACTTCTGTCATTTGGTCCCTTCCTATAGATTTAAGTTGACACATACTCGAGAATAGGGTTTCTTGCCATTTTATGGCCTATCTGAGAAACAGATTAAAAGTATAGACCCTCTCTCCAAAAAGATGCATAATGTATATACAGAGCAAAAGTTGTCACAAAATTTATAGAGACTACCCCTACTTCTCACCATGCCCAGTGATGGAACCTTGGAGAGCCACGAACTTGCAGTTAAACGTCATCACTCAGAGGAATTGGGTAATGACCCTTTAAGTTGTGACTGCAATTTGAAGAATCTTTTTTGATAACCTTAACTTTTTTTGTAAAGTGGTTATTGATCACTGGTGACCCTGCTCTCAATATAATTGTTTTTGTGCTTTCTTGGGAAAGTTAACTTTAAACTAATTTCTCTCTATATATTTCTCTATATGTCTACCTCATGATCTATATAAAGTGATAGAATACTATATATAAAGAGAAAATTACTTAACATTGGGTGTGAAATGGCAAAACAATTAAATGTTTAAGTTGCTTACCTAGAGAGTATAATTATGTTTTAAAAATAGTTGTCAAAGTGTATAGAGTCTTGCCCAATGGGATGTCAGTTTTCAACTCTAACTCAAAATGAAAGGCCCTTTAATCTCTGAAAAGATTGGAAACTATTTGGAAATCGGAGAGCTCAGATTAAACCATTTCTTCAATTAAAAATATATATCTATATATAGGGAGAGAGACAGAGAATTTAAATTATGTGCGTACAGAGCTTTAGTACAAAAAGAAAAGTAGCCACTAGGTTGGATATTTTGCTCCTGTTAATGTATTTTCAACAAAACCTATACTTGGTCTATCACAATATTTATTAACCTTTACTGGCTTTGTTGTTTAATTAGCTGACTTTCCTGCTAAACCATAAGTTTCAAGGGGGTAAGGATCACATATATCATTGTAATGTATGCCTCATTCCATTTATAATATTTATTAGGGAACACATATATTTATTAGTAATAATAAAAAATAGAATTATAAGTATGTGCCAAGCACTGTACTAAGTACATTCTCACTTATATTTCCTTTCATTGCAATAGGCACAAGAATGTTTTGGTAATCTGAAGTAAATATAATAGCACATAGAGGATCTATGCATTAATATATATTTGTTAACAATATAAATGTATTTATGCACTTTTCAAAATTTATAACAATTTTACTTAGTGATGTTATAGAAATTTGAATAAATTTCAAGCATTTTTTTTGCAATTAGTAATTGGGATACACGTATGGACACTATGTAATTAAGCCTGTTGCTGTTGCAATAAGACAAACATGAAAGGTACACTAAGTCAAATAGAATATAAGAAAAGAAATCCAGATCTGATTAATCAAAGGCAGAGATTATTCACTTGGTCATATCTTGCTAAGTATTATCACCATTTTATTGATGAGGAGAAGTTGAAAGATTATATCAAATCCTCAGAATATCATTTATAGTTCTGACAAGGAACTTTTTGTTTTGGTTAACCCTACCATAAATTACACCCATTTCTCAATCTAAATGTGGGTATATTTGTTCATAACCAATCTCCCCATTGTCTTCATGAAACCTCAAGTTAAGAAATGCTCTGTGTGTCATTACAAATGGATGTTGAAATGGGATAGACTCCTTGATAATTGCATTCAGTTTCTGGGCTCCAAATGAACAGAGGTGAGCACCACTTCCAAGAAGGCTATCTTAGGTATGCTTATTTCAGCTTTTCTATGCCATATAATCCAAGACCTAGAAGATACATAGAATATCCCTGTATCTAGAAGAAGCCATCAAATAGCCTTAAGTTGTTTTAATCATCATGGAGATACACATCTGCTAACTTGCTTTATTTCCTCTTCTCACATCAGAAACCACTGAGAGACATGTCTTTTGCTTGCAGACCTACCATTTCTTTCACTTTGGACTTTAAAGCCTGTAAATACAAGATAAATCTGACTAAGTACGTACCCTCCAAATAATTCTATTTAAAAATCATGTGAAATATGAGTGTCACAGTGAGGTCTTTCTGCCTGCAGCACTCAGTCCTAATTCAAACTAAACTCTCCAACTACAACGAGATTTTGTTCACTTGCTCCGCCTGACCTGCCTCTACAACTTTGACTACATTTTTGTCTTTGGAAAAGCCGGATACATGATGGAAGTATAGGATTCTCTCCATCCACTGAGAACAGAGCATCACAATTCCAAAACCCCACCGTGACGTTGAGCTAGGGAAGAGAAAGGAGACAGCCATCTGTATTACAGGGACAAAATTAACTTCAGAGATCAATAGAAATTATAATTAAGCTGTGATATTTATCTCTCTCAAAGCCTTCCATTTCTCAAATATTTAAATGATGACTTTGCAGTACGACTTTCACTTCGTCAGCGTCTCCACGGAAATTGGAAATTACTGTATGTGATACAATTAAAATGTATATCCACAACCACTCAGAATAATCATGGCTAATTAGAAATTATGAATCATTAAAATGACATGGTTTTCTGTCAGTATGTGTGTACAGCACACTCATGTCTTCGAACTTCCCAATCCAATCTCAGTAAATCTAAGGAGGTACATTTGTTTCAATATTTCTATTAAGACCCTCCATTAAGTAAATTACCATTACAGCCAAAGTTTAAAGGTTATCTGGGCTAGCAAACTACTCAACAGAGCTAATACATATAATTAGCTGTGGTGAGATTTCACATTAAACTTTTCCACTGCTATTTAGTGAATTTTCAAAAACAAATCATTTATGCAGGCTTATCAAGATTGCTACAGTCCTCCTAAAGGAATTCAGGACATCTTTATCATAATAAAATCCTAATTTCTATTTTTTCTTGTATCTATCATTAATTTTAAGGTTGACTAAAAAAATCAACTAAATACTTTAGTATTTCTAGAACAATGTTTGGGATGTTCTATGAGGAGAGTAGAAGTATAAGAAAATTTAAAAAAAGGAAAACAAAGAGAACTGAATTAAAACTGATTTTTTTTGAAAATTCAAAGACTTTGGTTTTCTTTTTTAAGTTCAGAATAAATTTAAAGGAAAAAGTACCTACCTAAAAATTGTTTCTGTTCAAATAGGCTGCATGCAAGCAATATTCTCAGCTGACAGTTCTGAATTCATAATCCAAAGAAAAGCTTCAGATACCTCCTTCCCTGAAAGGGTGATAAACACACTCCAAGGTCTGAGTAGATTATGATTCCAAAACTCTCCAACTAGAGAAGAAAGAACTTGATGTAAGACTTCAAAGTTTTAAGTACCTAGTGGGTCATGAGACTGAACTGAGTCCCAGGAGATGTCTGGTGGTAACTTGCACTTAGGTGTGTATGTTTCTAATTATTAGTGTAGCCATAGATAGATGAAGCCCCATTGCTAGTCCATAAATATTCTCCAGCTGATGCAGAATTGATGCTGCCACCATTGATGTGCTAGTTATTAAGTTGTTCTCCCTTAGCTTTAAATCTGCCCTTCTAGCCTCTTCTTTGTCATGCTGAGGCTGGGACTCTATGAAATACATTTATGCTTTGCCAGCAGGAACCGTGTTACGCTTTGCCAACAGGGGCCACTAGAAGGAGACGAGAAGTCTGGAGGATGAAGAAAGGATTTGCTCCTCCTTGTTTTCCATTCTTTTCCTTTCATTGTCCCTTCAGCAAATGTTCTTCACCCTCAGAGTGGCATCTAGCACCTGTTTCCAGTTTGCATTTTCACATCCAGGAATGAACCTCATCATGGTCCCTCACAGACACCAGCTCTAGTGGGCCAATACTCTCTCCTCAGAGGTCTGGCTCCCAGAACTGCAGGTACACCCCTCCAACCTTCTAGGTTCTAATAATTTCACCCTCTTTTTTGGGGGTAAGTGTCCCCCAGACATGGAGGTTCTAGCTGCTTCTTACAGTTACCAGCTCTGAAATAGCTCTGTGTTACCTTTGTCTTTTACATCTTCCAGTACCTGTTTAACTAATTCTCTACATTCAAAAGTAACCGGTGTTATTTTCTGACTGAACCCTGACTAATATGGTAAGTAAACAACTATTTTAATATTGACATATGTAGGCTTGCTCTGCATTTCATGATTCTGGCTAGGTGTACACCATGGTGGACTTAAACTGCTTGTCTAGCATCCTTTCCTTTTGAAGACCGCACTGTCCTTAATGCTTTGGTCCTGGTGGGAGTAGTGGTGCTGTCATCCCATCCCATGACAGGTGTGGACTCAGGATCTAGGTTGACTAATCAGATCTCACCCATCTTCTGCTACACAGATTTACGGGGAAGGTATGAGATGTAGGTGGGCCAATCACAGTCTCCCCTGGGACTTTTCTATTCGAGTTGGTGACATGGTCACATGAGGGACAGAAGTTGTGGGAACTAGTTTCAACTTACCCTCTTGCATGGAATTTTTATCTACAGTAGAAGGAAATGAGAGAAGGAAAATATATTTTGAGAGAGAGAGAGAGAGAGAAGACAGAGACAAAAACAGAGAGAGAACAAACTTCATCTGAACCCTCAGATCCAGTTATTATGCCACAGGGACCTACCTACCCAGGCATTTCTATAACTAGAAAACAAAAGTTGCCTAACTAACGTGTACCAGCAAGAATCATGTGAAGGACTAAATAAACATTAGTAATGGAAGAAGAAGAAAAATACTTTTGCTTAAATGGCCAAAAAATATACATTTCAGATTTACAGAGATGGTAATCAAGCTACTTTCACATTTTTTATTTAAAAGGGAAGCAAAACATACTACTAGTGTTTAGGAGGCTAGTGTAGTCTTTTTGCTCACAATTGAAATCAGCAGAAAACACTCTCTGCTGGTTATTTATTTTGCATGTTTTAGAAGTACATTATTAATTAGTATATGAAAAACTAATTATAAGTCAAAATCCAATCTTGCTTAAGGGCATATCTAAGAGTAACAAATCCTTGGTAATCTAGGAGTAACAATCTTTAGTTTTACATACCTCATATGATACATTACAAAACCATGAGAGGGTCATATCTTTTCATGGCGGCAGTGTTACAAGAGATAGTAAACAAATTAGAACAGCTAAATCAAATGTATAAAGCACCAAGCTTTAGAAGTCCCCCCCAGTACTTGAACTTTTAATATACACTCTGGTCTAGTAAACAGTTATTTCCTGTATACCACTCTTTCTAAAAGCTGATGGCTTGTTTCCTTTCATTTGGCCTAGAGCATCAAAGAGAGTAAGAGAAGTTCAGGATGACTTATGATTTCTCTCCTGGGGTAATGATGTCTTTTCCTAGTCTCAGAAAGAAACCTGCTCCAATCGTGAGAGAGGCTTCTCCTTCTTAGGGGTATGCAGCCTGACAAGATTTCTACATCATCTCAAAGTGAAAGATTCCAAGAAGTTGGACCTCAATTCTGCTTGTTGGAAACACAGCATCCACAAAGGGATTTTTCATCTCATTGTGTCAGCATCTGAAAGTTGCCACTCCAAGATCTTCCCAGGAGGGAGGAGGGATTCTAGCAACCCACACACTTTGTGTGACCTATTATATCCAAATGTCCATTCCAATTCAGTCTCGTTGCTATTGTTTCCAAGCTTATTTACGTAAACCTTGCAGTCCAATAGATGAAAGTGATGACACATTTCTCAATCTTGGGTTAGAAATGTGAAGATCAGATCCCTGTTTTAGAATGATTTTATAGTCCTCCCCAACATATTGGCTCTCTCAAATGCTTTTCTTCTTTGAGCATTCACTAAATGTTGGTCCTGCAATTTATTTTTTAATCTCAACTTAATGAATATTTACATATGAAAGTAGACATCTATTTTTATCCATACTACTGTGTCATGATCAGGAGGATTTGAAAGCTGCACTCCTGTGCTTATATCTTCTGTCTCTGCTGTCCGTGCCTTCATTCCTCACCCCCTCCCCCAATACCCACAGACCATAAACAAAAAAACCTAAGATAACTGCACTGAGCTAGCGTGACTGATCTTATATTTTCAGTTTATGCCATGGTCATAAAAAATAGGACTTTTCTCTAATCTTAAAGGTATTCATGCCAATTGTCTGTTCTCTAGCTGGACCATGAATATATGAAATTACTCATAACAGCTGTTTGACTTTAGCTCTTACTCTTTATACTTTTTTCTATCATTGCAGGAGAGTTGCATCATAGCTTGAACTTACTCTATTGTCACAACAAACCAGCATTTTCCAATGATTTTGCAATTGACTGAGTGCTTAAATATTTTTTTGGTTTTTATTAAAAAATGTTAGAAGCCCCAAGGAGAAAGAGTTAACCATCTGTACATGCACAATCAATTAAATAGGCCATATATTACAGTTATATAAATTTTCTAAGTATCTGAAAATTTGTGAGTCAGCTTTTCTATGCACTAGAATATTTAGCTATCGTTGTTGGGTAGACACAACCATAATCAATTAAATTGAATAGTTCATGCAAAGTGCTTGTTGATACTTGACACATAATGTCTATTAATGTCAATTATTAGTATTATTTACATTGTTAGTCTTTAGGCTATCTTTAAAATGATTAAAAAATAGAAAAACTTACTTACAAATAACAAGAAGGGATTTTTTTTCATTTCATAATGAACATTTTATACATGAACTGCAGTTTAACTTTCCCACGATACCTTCATAAAGTTAGCATAAACCATTCTTAGCACTATACCAGAACAACTCATTCCGTATAAAAAACAGGAGACATAGCTCAAATAAACCTTCAATTTTTATAGAACTGATTTTCCATTTTCAAAAGAAGAGTATTTCTTAAGCATTCCACATTATTTTGCTTATTAAATTGTCTCCTTAATGTAGCAAAATTGCCTTTCTGAAATCCATGCTTAAACATCTGTTATAAAGATTAAAGAAGTTTATGTTCTCTCTGAATAACAAAGCATCCACTTACCTGTAACGTTTATGCACACAATATAGTGAGATTATGCAGTTTACTTAGTAGTTTACTTAGTAGCAGTGATGCTAGATACACATCTCTAGGCATCATTTCTGTGACTGATGCACTAGAAATATATTTAATGTGTAAAATTTTATTGAAATTAATTTATTTTTACTTGTTTATTACCTCTTTTTAATATTTAAAGATAACATTAAAGATTTAACAGTATATAATAAAAATATATAAATAAAGATATAAAGGGGATTTGTATATAGCCAAAAAATGGAATGTTATATTGATTTTGCCAATAACCTTAAAAATTGATTAAACCTATATGTAATGGGGTAGTTACATAAATTTTGAATAAAGAAAAAGGAATAACTTTAGTGACAGATTTAGCAGTACTAACAACCTATATTACAAGGAAATTGACACTTTATTATAGTTCAATTGTATTACAAATATCATGATGTTAAAATATGTGAGTATAAATATTGTCCTATCAGATGTGAAAACGATGTACCTGGGAACTAAGAGAAAAGAACATGGACATAAGTTATATCAAAGATGAAAATCATTTTTATAAATTATATTCATTTGTTTACTCTGCAATTGGTAAGACATGTTGAGTCTGAAATATATAAGAATATTTTAAAATGCCATACTTTATAAACCTGTAGTTTATTTACACCAGAACATTTTATGTTACAGCAGAACAAAAAGATATTTTAGAGAATAAGCACAATTGATTTCTATTAATAATACTGTTCTCAGAAAATAAGAATGCCCTACTAAAATTGTATACTTCCCTTGTTTAACCTATTATATAATGATGGATTTATTTAAACTATACTTGAACATGCTTTTATTTTGCAAGACTTTCTGTTATAGTATTGTGCATTTTGATCACATTTGATTGCCACATTCATAAACTACATGAGTGAGCAATCTCCCAGTATATTAATACAAATTTAGATGAGATGTTTGTTCATCTGTATTAGTAATATGCATTAATTTTCCTTTTTATCCTATGTAGCTGTCTACCTTAAGCTAGGATAGCTGTTTCCTCACTTACATGAAAATTGAATTCAGATGGGAATTATGTTGGAAAAATAAGCCATAAAAGAAAAATCCATTTATATGAAATACATAATTCAGTACTTAGAAGTCACGCAAAGCGTTGGGTGGATATAAGCAGATGCCTTTGTTTTTTATTTATTCAAAGCAAAAGAGATCAATAGAACAGACCTATTCATCTAGTTAATGGGATATTTTCTAACTCAAAATTACAATAAATTTTGGGGCTTCAAATATTTTTTAATTAAGTAAGGATTTTAAATATTCCATAAGAAGGAGAAAAGTTAGGATAATTGTATTTACTGTTTACATTTGGATTATTTTGTCATCAAATTTGTGAAAATAATTAACAGCATTTTAGTGGAAAACCACTTATATCTTTGGTTGCATCTTGGGTGTGCTGTGGAGACAATAAAAAAATATGACTTTAATAACTACAGATACACTGACCTAACAGAAATATTTTAGAATTTAATAAGGATCATTTTGAATCACTGCTGTAAAATACTATTTTTTTCTAAAGGGTAAACCAATCTAATTCTAGAGGGTACGAAGGGACTAAATATAAATGCTATAGCCAGTTGCCCAGAAGTGATTAACTTAGAAGAAAATATTTTTTTTAAGAAACTATTAGTTTCATCAAAAGTTATTATATCAAAAATGTTATAATTTTAATCCCTTTTTATAAACCTCTGAGTAGTATAGGAAGGCAGTAGGTCATAATTTAGGATGAAAAAGAATTCGAATTGGGGTTCTACTTCTGTTTCTACCCTATGGAGAACTGGTAGCAAATACTTGGTTTTTCGAATGCAGGAAGGTAAGGATAGGCTATTAAAGAAAAAAATGAATAGAAAATATTACGGCAAACATTTCTATTTCTATAGTGTAGTGTCAGTAACATTACCATTAACACAAATTTTTTTCATAAAATGATGTAAAGACTATAGATAGTGTATAATAACTGTCTTTACTGGGAATTTCATTTCAAAGAAAATAAATCAGAAAGTTAAAGCCCCAAATTATTTTAATTATTCTGTCGATGGACAAAAACTGGTCTAGAGAAACAAATCATTTCCACTCATGACAGCCAGCAGTTTACATTTACTCATCAGTATCTCAACAAAAATAACATTGGAATATGCATATAAATATATTTATTTTATGATAACATTTTAGCAAATATATTTTTGTGGAATCCTTAGATGTAGTTTTAAATGTTAAATAGTTATCCTTCATGATTCTTCTAGAGAGAAAAATATTTTTAAAACTTTTGCTGGTTCTACCAATATTTTATAGATATTGATAATTGAACGTGTTCTTGTTTTTTAATGTTATTTTCAAACTTTAGCTGTGTTTTATAATATTTAGATATTCATAACTAACATTTTTAGTGCTTTTTCTTTTTTTAACCTCCAATTTATTGACTTACTAATAGGGTGGACAAGGTTTTAGCTCTCATTCACGGTCCACATTTTATGCACAAACACACATACACAAATGTGCAGACACATAAGCGCATAAAATCCCACAGGTCCCACATCTTACCAAATGTATTGCATCATTATTTTTTCTGAATAATAATTGGGATTTGTATTATTTCATCTTTGTAAATGTTATTTACAGATATCTATATAGTATATTTATTTTATAATTCCTTTGTTGGAGTTGATAACTGCATTAATTTTCACATACTTAGTCTTCTTATTCATTCTCTAAATCTTTGTCAGAAGTTTAAATGCCTTCAGTTCCCCCATGAATTGATCCATTGGTTTTTTTCTTGGAGATATTATTTCTTAAAACCTCCATCCTTCTACTCCTATTTGAATTGGTTGATTTTCTGCCCTGATGCAGCCTGGTAGTTCAACCCTGTCTTGGGTTGAACTACCATTTCTTATCTTTCTTTTTCTTTAGGAGAAAATCCAACAGGATTATGTTGGAAAAAACAAATGAATCATTAACCCAAATTATGCATAACCGTTTGTCTGGAAAATAGGAAAGGGACACCGTATTACACAGAGTGGCAGTTTAATATACTGGTGATGTTTTCTTTTTTAATTTGATGGCTAAGAATTTGAGGATTATTTAATTATTGATTGTTAAACTGTACACATACATGTATATGTTTACTCATCTCTTTTATACATATTTCACAATTTTTAAACAAAGTTTGTCAAGCATTCTATCCAGATTACGTCAGAGAAACTGAAACATTAGGGGTTTGGGTAACCTGCACTATATGTACTTTTTTCAGAAATGGAGTGGTTCTCAAACCCTCATCCTATATCTGGAGTCCATATCTTCTGGAAATTTACCCAGACAACTTTGGGGAGATAATCTTAAATTTATTAAAATTCTTAACATAAAGTTAGTTACTTTGAAAGTAAAGTATTTTGCAATTTAAATATTTTTTCAAGATTTTTTAAAAATTAATTAAAATATAGAATCATAGAAAAAAATGAAGATCAAGATTTAAAAACGCCTTTCATCTTTGGGTTACAGAGATTTAGACATTTATAATATTTTAAAGGTTATCTTAGTTTGAGGATATAAAAAGAATGCAAAAGAAACTGAAGTAATACTATTTAAAATATGTAAACCACTTAGAAAATAGTTGGATTCAAAAGAGTATGAATAATAAGCCATACTAATGTAATACAATAAAAAGTAACCAAGCAGCATGAAACTTCAGCTGGAATAAACCTTCATGATTTTAACAGAAATATAACTTTGCAAATAATAAGGGATTAAATGTGAAGTGTTACCAACCTTTTTACCCCGCATAAAAACTAACGGTGATTTTGTTAAAAATCATTAATTTATAACAGAAGTTTAGTAAACATTGTCTCTAAAATCTCATTCTTGAAGAGATAGGAAATAATTGTGTTGTATATAATTGGGGTACTATTGGCTTATAGAAAATATTTTTGTAAGTATAGTTAGGAGAAAAATAACAAGGTAACTTGAAATTATCAAATGATCTCTTCTATATACTAATGTGTACATGAATTTTATTATATGCTCATACTTGGAAACATGCCATACTATGTATAGAAGCTATAAACTAATACAATTAGGAAAATAATTTACCAATTCTTTTATACAAACATTTTCTAAGTTCATATTATGGACAAATAATAGACTAGTTAATTATTCTAACCTCAATGATTTCATGGAAGCCAAAGGAAGAAACTTTCGAAGTTGAAAAAGGCAGCAGTGTCAAATGTAGTAGAAGAACAACAAAAAGAGGATTTTTTAAAAATGACAATTAAATTTGGCAAGTAGATCAGTGATGTCATTTGCCTAAAAGTATCACTGGGGTAGTGAGATAGGAAGCCTGATTTCAGCCTCCTCCTGTTGATGGGAGGAGAAGAAATGAAGACATTGCATGATGACAAATAGAGCTTGAAGGAGCTTAGTCCTGAAGAGATGTAAGCATTAGGAGTCATGAGGGAAGTATGAGTGTTTTGTTTGTGTGTATGTATGTATATGTTTTTCAAGTTAGAGAATATTGTAGCTTGTATTATGGACTGAATTGTGCCCCCCTACTACCAAATTCATGTGTTGAAACCCTAACCCCCAATGTGACTTTGTCTGGAGATTGGGTCTTTAGGAAGTAATTTAAAGTTAAATGAGGTCATAGGGTGGAGACCTAACCCAATAGGACCATGGCCTTATAAGAAGAGAGACAAAAAGAGATCTCTCCCTCTCTCTCTACCATGTGAGGACACAGCAAGAAGGTGGCCATCTGCAACCTAAGGAGAGAGTACTTATCAAATACCAGCCCTGCTGGCATGTCAATGAACTTCCAGTTTCTAGAACTTTGAGAAAATAAATTTTGGTTTTTTAAGCCTCCATTCTGTGGCATTTTACTATGGCAGCCCAAGTGGACTAATATAGCATTTTTTCCCTGGATCTAAATCATAGAAATACACAGCTTTTAAAAAAGCATTTTTATTACTGTTAATAATGTTTGATGAAGAATTTTCTTCATTTGTAAAAATGTTATCTGATATATATATATTTCTAGCTGTACCATTTATATAACAAATCCATTTACTATTGAGTGGTAACAACTTGAGATTAGGCACTGGATCTCTCTGATTTGTACACCAACCTTTTTCACTACTCAGATGCACGTATCTTAGATGCTATGTGCTTAATTATGGGTTGTTGGATTGAGTTTAATGATAAAATTAAAGACCTGTGGCCATTCTGCAGAGTCTCCCAATAAACCTAATAGAAGTATTTTGGTGAGAAGTCAGAAGGTAATAGTTGCTTAAGTAAAATGGTGTGTGTTGTAGAAGAACACGGATATCAGGTTACTGAGAACAAGAGTCTCTAACAAAAATTTTCGTTTACCTCAGTGTGTTGCAGTAATGTTTTTATCCTAGCATTTTCTCTCTAGATCTTGGGAAGATCTAATTCTACTTGTAGAGTTAAGAAAAATTTGCACTATGACAAGACTTTTTTCCTCCTTATAAAAACAAGTGATGTGGTCACTCAAGTTTTCTAAGTATATTTAGTATCAGTATAATTAATTTTCATTATCCAGGAATGAAATTCAAAAGTTGAAGTTGAGAATGTGTATGAAAAGGCATAGCTCTTTCCTCAAACAATATCCCCAATTTCAAATCAAAGGCCAGCAAGGCAGGAAAGACCAGGAAGTGTATATGAGTTTCCCATGGCTGCTATAACAAATTACCACAAACTTGATGGCTTCAAATAACAGAAATATATTCTTCCACAGTTCTGCAGGCTAGAAATCCTAAATCTAACAGGGCTACTCTCCCTCACAGGGTTCTAGGGGAGAATCTGTTATTTACCTCCCAGCTGCTGGTGGTTCCAGGCATTCCTTGGCTGTGGCCATCGTCACTCTAGTCTCTGCCTCCATGGACATATATTGCCGCCTCCTCTTCTCTGTATCCCTTAAAATTCCCTTTGCTTTTCTCTTATAAGGTATATATTTAGGTCCCACTGGGGTAATACAGGGGAATCTTCTCATCTCAAAATTTTTAATGTAGTTACATTTGCAAAGACCCTTTTTCCAAATAATGTAACACTTGCAAGTTCCAGTGATTAGTACTTGCTATCTTTGTGTGGCCATTGTTCAACCTATTACCAAGGGGACTTTTTTTTTTTTTTAAATCTTAAAAGGTAAGAACTCTCAAAGAAGGCATACACGTAGATGTTCATAGTAGTAAAAACAAACTGGAAATAATCCAATGCCCATTAGCAGGAGAATGGATAAACTATTATGGTATAGTCATATAATAGACTACTACTCAGCAAAAAAAGAGAGTGAACAATTGGTATACCTGGATGAACCTCATCAGATTACGCTGAGCAGAAGTAGACAGACAACATAAGCACATACTGTATACTTCCATTTATATGAAGTTCAGAAAAAGGCAAAGTAAGTCAATAGATATAGAAATAAGAACAGTAATTAAGTTTGAATGGGGGAGCAGAGTAGGGGATTTATAGGAAGTGAGTTTGAGAGAACATTCTATAATGATAGAAATGTTCTATATTTTGATGGGAGTGTAGATTAAATGGGAATATTCATTTGTCAAAATGTATAAACTGTACTTTTAAGATCTGTGCATTTATCATATGTAATTACACCTCAATAAAAGTAGGGCAAGAGCCAAATTGAGTAGATCTATGAAGAGAAAAAGAACCCATCATCCTACTTCCACTGGCAAAGGAATCTCAGACTCTGTGCCTTTATGGACAACCCCATAGTCCAAACCCCAGACTGTGTTCTCTGGCATATGATTAAAAACAAGATTACTCTAACTATTACAAAACACAACTGAATTTCTCTTATTCAACATTTCACTCTTTTGTTTTTGTCTAAAATTGCCATATCTCCAAAATATTTCAAGAAGGCATGTTCTGTCATTTTTATTGCTAGCTGTTACTAGCAATACTGGTTAGCCAGTTACTGGTTAGCAGTTACTGGTTAGCCAGTATATGCCGAGTTAGCAGTTACTGGTTAGCTAGTATATGCCGAGAGCTTAGCTGGTCTATTTACAATTGATTTCAGGCAAACCACAACCTCACCCCCCATAATACCTTGGTAAATTGAGAGTTGACTGTGGTTGTCTCATTTCATCCCTCTCCTCATATTTCCTACAGAATTTACATAAAAATCCTATAGACTTCCACTTCATAAAATTATGCTTTCACAACTTTGTACACAAATTTATACCTCCACTTCCTTCCAGGTCACCTTAGTCCAATGACCCAGAATATGTCTTTCATTTTCTTTCATTTATTTTGGTCATATGATTTTCAATCTGGATTTAACATGTTGTCAAGTGGGCTTTACTTATTTTCCCCTGGCACTGGTTGAATCAAATTCCTTTGTGTGTACAGGTGCCCTTTTTTGGGGATCTCGTTGAAATTGTTATGATTATTTATCTATATTGGACAAATCAAGGCCTAGGAGAGCTATGCTGTTTTGTAAGGAAAAGAGGAAACATCACCAATAACAAAAGAATATTAAAAAACAGAGTATACTGGGTTTTAAAGAAACCATATACAGTGGTAAAATTCAGATAAATATTAGGGAACACAGTTCCAGAAACAGCAAGAGATTGAAAATTATTCCTTTAAATGTGTGGAGGGGGTGGGAGATTGGGAGTGAATAGCTGGTAGAAATTGGGTTTGAGTTGCTTACAATAAATGTTTCAGGGAGGATTTGAAGATCCACCACCCCTTTACTTGTAGCAACGTAAAATCTGTGTGAGCTCTGAATTATACACAGAGGAGAATCTACGGGGATTTAGCTTGGGTTAATAAGTGTCAACTTCCTGGGACTATGAAATAAGCTGGAAATAATTTGCTAAGAAGTTTCCTGAATATGAAGTGGCTTTAATAAGATAGTTTGATGAGTAAATGAATCAGAAAATTGAGGGCTAAATTCTCCTTACATTTCATACATATTTGCAGTGATGGTAAGGTCAAAACATTTGGATTATAATTTGAGAACCATCAACTCTTGAGGTAAAGATTATTAAACCAAGTCATTGTCAGGCACTAAAATAAAATCATGAATCCCACTAATTCAAATGCAATTCATGGGTCTAGAGCTCACATTTGAGAAAGGAAAGCTAAGCCGCACTGTTATACATATTATGCAAATGTATAGCTCAGCTGCAACATTCTGAGATTGTGAAGTGTGCAGAAAATCATGTCTGCTAATAATCAAGGATGCAAATTATTTTTAAGTAAAATCGAATGAATTTAAAGTTATTTTTATAAAACATCACATACATTTTTTATTGAATAAAATAGGGTTACAAGGAGCACTAGATATTTATACATAATTGGAAGGCTCTCTTATCTTTGCCAAGACACTGTGCTGTTAATGATTCCTGTGATCACACATTATTGTAGTGTTTTACTTTCCTGAACATATTTTTTGAATGACAATATAAGCATATATCCACAGCAAGGTAGTGCCCTTGTGAATGTCATCTATAATAGGTATTATAACAGAAAAAGATTTGACATCATCACATATACTACTTTTATATTATATTTATTCACACATCCAAGTATATGGAGTATTTACTCTGTCCCATGCACTTTTCTAGGCACCAGGCATACAGTAGTGAACATGAGAGATAAGGCATGGGCCCTAAATTTTCCACCTGAGCAACCCACCCTCACACACACAAATGTACAAAATATATGAAGAAATGGTTTTCATGAGGATGTTGAAAACCCCACAAATAACATCCTCCTTCTTCCTTTTTAAAAACTATTTTTTGATTTACTTCCATCTGATTATGCTGTGATGATTTAGCCCATCACCCAGACTAGATACCTCAGAATCATCTTTGATTGCTCATTGTACTGTAATCCAGAAATATAGTTTTTGTTTGTCACATGAATCTGCGTATTATTATCTTCTGTTTTCCTTCCAGATGGCCCTTTGAGTGTGTGAAACTAATCTCTTCACCATGTGTGTCTTTTTCATGTTCTAGCAAAGAATAAGATTTAGAGGTTGCTCACCTAAAATCCAAGTTTATTATCAGATAACCTTACCAGGTACTTACTCTCTAAATACAGTCCCTGCTCTGACATAGAGTCCTGCCTAAACTCTGGCCCATTTGCCTTCATTCCTGAATGCAAATTTCTACTGGAGGAGCATCAAGCTGAATATTTCCTGGGTGGAAATGCAAGGTTATGAAAAGGAAAGTACGTGTTCTAATGTTCGTTTTTACATATTTGAAGATTTTATTTGACTCTCCACATGATATATCTACTGCATAAAAGGAACAACCAAGCAAAGAATGTTTTACATTTTACAAAATAAAATGTTCAGGCCAAGGCATTTTGTAACTTTGAATTTTATTTTGCAAAATGTGAAACATTTACTCAGTTTTCCTTATTGGTGACAATCAATTTGACCTTATCAGAGTTCTCTTTTTTTCATATTTTATAGTAAAAATTAACAACAGGGGATATTGAGAAGCCTGATAATTTTAAAATCACTGATTATCATGCTATTAACAGTAATTAAAAATTCAAACGTGTTCTCTCAAACCCTTAGATTTTATAAATTTTATAAATTCAAAGCAGTTGCACATACATTAAAATAAATTTTTCCACCAAGTTAATTTTCCAACAAATTAATTGACTATTAAAAAATTCATTAATACATTGCACAATATCAGAGAGTTTCAATTTATCAAAAGTCTATATTATAGTCAAATTTCATTAAGATAGAAGAGAGTACAGTCTTTCAAATCTGTTCACATTAACATTTAGGTTTTATTTTACTTTCAAACCATAACGTTTAAGTAGAGGAAAAGGAGAGGAGCGGATGATGTTGGTAGTTTTGCAAAAAAGTATCTGTTACTAATACAAATGCAAGCATGTCTGGGAAGAAAACTAATATTACCCTGCGCACTAAAAATTATGCACACCAGAAAGTACGTATTGAAATAGCAGTAAATAAAGGCTTCCAGGTGAAAATACTGTAATAATTATCAAAACTTTCTTATTTAATTATTAACTGTTATATCAGTTGGGATGCTTTCAACTGTAACTAACAGAAAGTCCAACTAAAAATGTTTTCAAAGTTATTAGCTCCCATAACAGAAAGTGAAGAGGAAGGTAGATGTCATGGATTGTTGATTCAGTAGCTTAATGATATCATCAGGAACTCAGTTCTCTCCATCCCTTTGCTCTGCCGTTCACATTTTTGGCTTCCAGGGATATAGCTCAGGGCAAGAGCATTTGACTGCATATTGTTTGCTTCATCTTAAGACGTTTCCCTTGGGATCATAGAAAGGCTCTCAGCAGCACATGAAAATATGTTTCCTTACTAACATCTAATGGAAGGGAGCCTCTTCTTCACTCGGGAAGTGTGGTCCTTTCCCTAAGTGTGAACAGCTAGGATTTCAATAACCAGGAGAATGGCCCGTATGTGTCGATTTATTTTTAAATCATGATTTTTTTTTTTTTAAAGATCATGAAACAGCATTTGAACTGAGGATGGATCCAGTTTCTCCAAAAATGCAATGGGATGAGTAGTTTGTCATCAACATCTGAACAAATCAAGGTTTGGTTATGAACGAGAAAGTGGGGAATAGATTCAAGCTGGGCAAATAGCCATGCTTTCTGCAACCGTGGGTCTGTCTCCACTGAGTGCTCTTAAGTACATTCCTCATAGTCTCCCGTTGCAACACCAGCACAAGAGCTTACACGTGGTTGGTGCTCCACAGATGTTTCATTGTCCTGCCTGATGGGGAATTTGAAGGAAGCATCCCTACTGTAGATAAGAAACGAGGAACAACTGAGGAGTGAAGAGTAAATATTAAAATGCTGGCAAAAAATGGACTTGTTATCTTGGATTTAATAATGGCCATGCTGGGCACAATCAAAATGTGTGTGAGAAGCTTAAAAAATGGTGTGGTTCAGTCTCATAGAGGTGCTGTGGACCATAAAACATAATCCATGCAATCAAAAATAATTTCAACATGCATCAAATCCTTTACTTGTCAAATACCGAGAAGGAATCATAATCCCTAGAAATACCTCTTAGCTTCCCCCTTGTTTTTCTCTGCCATCCTCAGACTTTATGTACTTTTCCACTCTTTATCTCTGTCATCAAACTAACTGTGCACTCTGCTCCTTCCTCTAGCCTATGGCACTTTTACTCCATTTCTTCCTATATGGGCCTTTACACAGGAAATTCCTATTCATTGTCTAAGAGGTGGGAAGGGCTACCCATTCTTTTACATTAAATATTTTTTGTCCTTATAATGAAAGAATTTAAGGGGAATTGAATTGCAAGAATGTGAATCGCCAAAAAATTAGTTCAATCGTCTCAGATCACTAAAACTTTTATCCTGAAACAACGAAAACAGATGAATTTTCTGAAACACTATAAGTACTATGGGATAAAATTATGCAGAATGGACATGATGTCATATGAGTGGAAATTATCTAATTAGCATCCAGATATACATATTCTTATAACTGCAGATTTCGTTGTGCTTTTCCTTTTCAATAACACAATGCTGGCAATGGTGATGTGAGAGCAAGCAGCAAGACAGGTATTCTCATACACAGCAGCTGATGAGAGGATGACTGTTTCTAGGCTAGACCTTTAATTTGCTCATATCTTTTGATTCCGTACTTCCACTTCTCTGAGTTAAACTTAAAGAAAAAAATATACACTGCAGAGAAGGCCAGTCTGCATTTTTCTCAGTGTCATTCATAAGTATAAATTATTTGAACAATCTAAATACATAATACTGATGAAATAAAAATTTATATTACTCAGCCATAAAAAGAAACGAAATTGAGTTATTTGTAGTGAGGTGGATGGACCTAGAGTCTGTCATACAGAGTGAAGTTAAGTCAGAAAGAGAAAAACAAATACCGTATGCTAACACATATATATGGAATCTAAGTAAGAAAAAAAAAAAAAAAAGGTCATGAAGAACCTAGGGGCAAGACGGGAATAAAGACACAGACCTACTAGAGAATGGACTTGAGGATACGGGGAGGGGGAAGGGTGAGCTGTGACAAAGTGAGAGAGTATATATACACTATCAAACATAAAATAGATAGCTAGTGGGAAGCAGCCGCATAGCACAGGGAGATCAGCTCAGTGCTTTGTGACCACCTAGAGGGGTGGGATAGGGAGGGTGGGAGGGAGATGCAAGAGGGAAGAGATATGGGAACATATGTATATGTATAACTAATACACTTTGTTATAAAGCAGAAACTAACACACCATTACAATGCTTTACAAAGCAATTATACTCCAATAAAGATGTTAAAAATTTTTTTTAAATAAATAATAAAAAAACCCCAAAAACAACAAAAAAAATTTATATTCTAAGGCAAGTTGAGGAATATTTAAACATAAAAATTTTGTCTTCCTTCCTCCTCTCCTCCCTCTACTGTGCATTGTGTATCTGTACTATGGCTCCACCAAACCTCCCCTTCAACAGAAATACCTGCTCAACCATAAAAAGCAACATATCCTAGCGTCAAGATAACTCCTTGGGAAATAACCATTCTTCTTAATCTTGTAAGAGCCATGATGGCCCATTACCCACTACTTGCTTTGTATGTATAGATCTGGATTGTGTAAACAATCAATAATATATCATTTAATGTACAGCCCTCTGTCTCAAAAACTTATATCTGTGCTTTGACCTCTAATGGGTGGAAAAGTTCTCAGAGCTATCTGACAGTCTGTTCTCGGGTTATAACCTTCAATTAGTCTCAAATAAAATTTTCCATTTCTTTCTTGGATCAACTGATTAATTTTTTCATCGATAATACAAAGCTAATGATTCAATAAATTCTAGTTCATTTATGAACTAGAATAGAATTTGGCTCTTAAAAATGGTACCTAGGGCTTCCCTGGTGGCGCAGTGGTTGAGAGTCTGCCTGCCGATGCAGGGGACACGGGTTCGTGCCCCGGTCCGGGAGGATCCCACATGCCGCGGAGTGGCTGGGCCCATAAGCCATGGCCACTGAGCCTGCGCGTCCGGAGCCCGTGCTCCGCAACGGGAGAGGCCACAACAGTGAGAGGCCCGCGTACCGCAAAAAAAAAAAAAAGGATTGAAAAAACCTGAAAAGATATATCCTGGAAAGGGAAGGATCAACAGTGTAAGGATATCACTTTTCCCAAAATTAACTTTTAAATTAAATGTCTTCCCAATTAAAATCCTGTCGGAAACTGAAACACTTAATTCTAAAGTTCATCTACTAAAAGATGCAAAAACAGTTGGGGTTTTTTTGAAAAAAGTAATTTTTTTTTTTTGTTACGGTACGCAGGCCTCTCACCGCTGTGGCCTCTCCCGCCACGGAGCACAGGCTCCAGACGCGCAGGCCCAGCGGCCATGGCTCACGGGCCCAGCAGCTCCGCGGCATGTGGGATCCTCCCAGACCGGGCACGAACCCGCATCCCCTGAATCGGCAGGCGGACTCCCAACCACTGCGCCACCAGGGACGCCCTGTAAAAAGTAAATATTAATTGTGTTAAACATCAAAAGTAATAGAAGAGAAATATGTCACCATGGTAAAAGTAATAATCACGAGTAGCAGGAGGATAAAGGAGCCTTTTTTTTTTTTCTTAAACAGATTTAGATTTTCTCTAGTAGATGCAACTTCTATTTTCATTTAAAATACTAATAAGTGGGCTTCCCTGGTGGCGCAGTGGTTGGGAGTCCGCCTGCCAATGCAGGGGACACTGGTTCATGCCCCGTTCTGGGGGGATCCCCCGTGCCGCAGAGCGGCTGGGCCGGTGAGCCATGGCCGCTGGGCCTGCGTGTCTGGGCCCTGTGCTCCGCAACGGGAGGGGCCACAACAGTGAGGGGCTCGCATACCGCAAAAAAAAAAAAAAAAAAAAAAAAAAATTAATAAGTATCTTTATTTTCTGAAATAAAAAGATACAGATTCAACAAATTGACAAAAGGGCTTAATATAATCACAAAACAATTTTACAATGAATTGTTATTGTAAAAGATTATGAAGCATTAAAACTAGGTACTATATTTAGAGCACCTACTCTGTGTCAGACATGTCCTTATATTGATACAGTGCTTCCACTGACATTACAATGTTGGTAGTAACTTTTTTCATATGGAAGAAAATTATAGATTTTCCTTTTGAGTGATTAAGTTTATTGGAAGTTATATCAAAATCCATCCACATTAGTGAATAATAAGTGCTCTCTTTGAAGGTGCAGCTTTACATAAAGAATTATTTAGAATTTATTCACATCTGTCTTGAACTCTACAAGCACTTCATATTTGGACAATTTGTATAAATCAAAATAAATCAAGAAATTAATTCAGAATGATGTCATACTTCATGAGAAAGTTTACTCATATTATTTAAATGCTCCCTCTGTTTTCTATTACTGTGAAACCTTCAAATATCTTTGTTCACTAAACACTTTTGGACCATATTTTATTACTAAGAATTTCAAAATAAGTTGTATTATGGAGACATAAATAAAAGTAAGACATCATTTTTTCATCTTTACCACAAAATTTTATAGAAACAAATGAGTAAAGAAAGACATTTTATCATATGGAGATAAGAAATGAGACTTTTTTTTAAGGAGGCAAAGCTATAAAGCAAAGAGTTATAAAATCTGCAGGTTTTAAAGATGTACTATGTTAACAGAATAAACATAAGACTAAAGCTAAAATAAACAGAGACAAGGAGATATGAATAATAGGCAGGGGACATTGAACTATTCAGATAATTAGGGCTAATCTATTTATTTTTTCCTAATTATATCTCAATCTGACCTCAGGGTCTGGTCAGATTCCCTTGACAAGCTATTATATTTGTTTTCAGATATTCCAAAGGGCATCAGGGGTTTCTAAAATCACTGGAGAACAATTTCAATATCAAGTACCAACAGAATCTCTCATAGCTGAATCATGTCACAAGATTTAGGAAACAAGATGCTGAAAAGAATGTTGATGTAGGCAGCAAGTAGGATCAAATGCTCAGACTGAATAATCCCTAATTTCACCCAAAGGTCCCAAGTGAAGACGAGTATATCCCGGGTAGAGCCAACAGTCTCCTAAAACCTGATCCGGAACCAAAGTTGTATAAGGCAGAAACCTCAAATATATTTATCTCAAGACATGAAACTAAATAACAGGAACGTAAACCCGGGTCTAGAGAACCTCTCGCTCTCATTTTTTTAATACTTTTGGGGATTACATGTTGACCTATGGTTAAAAATACCTCTTTTTCCTTTCCATAGTTCCATCAGGGAAAAAAAATAAATCAGGTGAGAACCCACATATATTTCAGCCACCAATTATGAGGGCTTCTCTGAGAAACTGTGAATAAATCATTTGTTGTGATTAAATAGTTCCTAATTGACGAAGTTTTAACAGAATACTGTTGTGGGGTAGATACCATAAAATACCTAAATCTGTTCATTTAGTCAAACATTCAGTCATTCATTTCCTCATTAGCTCAACGAGTATTTTTCAGGCACTTCAGGTACCATGCTTGGTTCTGGGAATACAGCTGAGAACAAGAAAGTATTGATAATATTCCTCGTCAGAGAGAATCTAGTGGCAGTTTCCAAGAGTAAGGAAGCAATAAGAATCAAATGATGATAACTGTAATGACCTGAGACCACCAACCTCAGACCTAGTCTCTTTCTAGAACAGTTGACGAGTGATGTAAAACCTGTGGTCTGAAAGTTAACGACCCTCTGCCAGGTGAAATGTGTTTTCACGTGTGATGGGGGTTAGAGCAGACAAAAGGGAATGTCATCAGAGGTATTCGGAGGCAGAATAAAGGTCATGTCTAAAGTTCAAGAGGTAAAAGAGCATGTGGCTTGTTTGCGGGACTGAAATCCTTCACTCTGGCTGGATCTCAGAGTTTGATATGAGTGGACAGAATTTAATCTGAAGAGAGACTTGCCTGGCAGTCCGGTGGTTAACACTCCCAGCTTCCACTGTAGGGGGTGTGGATTCGATCCCAGGTTGGGGAGCTAAGATCACGCATGACACGTGGTACGGCCAAAAAATTTTAAAAAATAAATAAAAATAAATAAATAAATAAGAATTTAATCTGAAAAGGAAAATAAAGGTCAGATGCAAAGGGTTTGTACAGCCCTTCTGTACACCTTGCGCACCTCAAGAGTTTGGACTTTTGAGATCAGTGGGAAGCCATGGAAAAGTCTACAGTCAGGGAGTGCTATGGTCCATTTCACATTTTAGAGCAATTGCTCTGGCTGCAGCATCGTAGATCATCTTCAGGCAGACAAGGTTGGAGTCAGGAAGTCCAATGGGAGGGCAGTAGTAATACAGTAAGTGCAGTAGTAATGTAGAGAATGTAGTCATTGTAGTAATGTGGAGGGCAGTGGGTGCTCCGTCACTATCATAGTTGCTACAACTGGCTGTGAATGTGGCCAGCAATAGGAAATAATTATTGTACTTTCTTCTTTCAGTGGATTATTCCCTGTTTGATCAGTTATCAGCCATTTAATGGTCTTCTAACTGGTTTCCCACATTCATCTACTCTGGCCACCACTTCATTAACACTGAAGTCAGAGTTACATTTAAAAATGTAAAGATTGCTTTACTCCTTTATTTACTGCCATCCCATTACTCTTGGGGTAAACACAATTCTTAACATGCCCTTCTGTCTGCTGGACCACATCTAGCTCTAGCATTATCATTTATAATCTGCCCTCAATACACCAACCACATTAACTTTCCTACAGCCATTCTTACCCACTGGATTAGTTCCTCTCCCTTAAACAGTCTCATATCATTTGTCTTTCCTTCTTTTTACCAAATGGCATTATGAGTAATGATTGGCACTTCAAAATGTAGCAGAAATATATGGAAATACATATAGAAAAATAACGGACTGAACTGATAGGAACCCCCCCCTTTTTTTTTTTTTACAAACACACCAAAATGGTGGATAAACACATCAAAAAATGTTTAATTTCATAAACAACCTCAAAAGAAGGAAAGGTAAATCCTTAGGTATAAACGCTAAAGAAGAAAACCTTAAAGCCAGAGCAATAAGCAGAAACTCACACTGTTGTAGCTACTGTGATTTTTTTTACTCAAGTTCAGTCTTTCACACCCATAAGTGGATGCCATCAGAAGACAGTCATAGGCAAAAATTATTTTTGTACATAAAGACTAAAATTGCAAAAAAGTTGCTCCAATTCTGAAAAGAGAACCAGAAAAAGACTGAAAAGTTAATGGAAAAACTTTTATTTCTTCCTAGGGTCTAAGTAGGGAGAAAAAAGTCACCTATGGAAAATAAAAACAAAACACCTAACTCCTTCTAAGCATAAGTATTGAAACTGAATTTTCATTTGTATCATGGTGCTGTAATCCCAAACCAAGAAATTAACACAAAAACTAGTTTAGGACCTCTTAGGCCACCACAGAAATCCATACAAAAACCTCCTTTGGGGACATTTGCAGAATCTAGGACACATGGGACTCTTATGAAATAAACACACACTTATTACCGATTTAGTTTATGTATATCCCACATTCAGTTTGGCCTCTCTGCTACTCAGGACTCCGTTGATTGCCTCAGTTCCTGGATGAATAACCCTAATGATGACTTATACTGTTATAGTCAAAAATCCCTGCCACCTGCTAAAGATGTCATGCACACCACATAGACCAAAGATGACATGCACACAACACCAATGAAAAAGGAAAGCCTATTGCAGCAGCACATGGACTGAACGGACCTGTGGAAACTCTGCCTATGTGCAAGGAACATCTTCCCCTGGGAGAAGACTTTTGATCAGTTAGAGAGAGGAGACAGGAAGAAGACATCAAGTAAATTGTTCTCTCTTAATCATTTCACCAGTGTCCTCTTCCAAATGCATTGTTCCGTAAAGGCTTTCTTGAGAGATTATGTGTGACTAAGCACCAGCTCTGTTTTGTTTGCAACGCTGTGGACAGCTCAGTAATGCCTTATCTAGCATTTGCTCCCATTCCCTTCTTGGCTCACTTTAATCTTTTCTTCACTCCTCCTTCCCCAGATTTTTATCCTCCAATATAATGTTAGCATTATAGAGGTAAAGAAATTAAAAACAAAGGAGAACAAGTAAAAGATACTGAGAACAGAACAAGAAGTCTCAAAAATAAATCTACAGGTATTTTGGAATAAGAAATTAGAGAAAGAGAGAAAAGGCAAAATTTGAAGTGATAAAGGTTGAGCATTTTTCGCAATTGAAGAAAGTCATTGCTCTTCAGGTAGAGAAAGCACACTAAGACTCACCACCATAGTAAATTATGATGAAACTGAAGAAGCTAAAAGACAAAGAGGAAATATTGAAAGCAGCAAGAAAAACAAAAAAGACAAATTGCAGACAAAGGAATAACTATTCAACGTACAGAAGACTTCACGTTAGCAAGACTGACATCAGAAAACAATAGAATGATATCTTATCAAGTTGAGAGAAAATAAATGTCATCCATGAATAATACACCCAAACTATTGTTTAAGAGTCATATTCAGACAGATTTTTAAAATTTATCATCCATAACCCTTGCTGAAAGAACTTCTGTAATACTAAGATAGGCTAACAAGAAAGAAGGAAACAACCCAGAGTTGGAAAGTTGTTGGAAAAAGCAATAGCATGCAAGGAAATTCGTGTGTTGTTATGGTTTTAGAAGACATCAATTATAAATAACAATAATAACTGTAAATAATAAAGGTAATAGTAGTTTGGGGGGATTTTAAAATGTAGAATAGAAAATAATAATAAAAGCGTAGAGGTAACAAAATTTGAGATAATAAATTCTGGCAACAATTGATAAAATAAATTAGGCAAGCTATAAATTTAAAGTAAACAGGAATAACAGAAGTATAAGGAATATATAGTCTAAGATAGTAGAAAAGTAAAAAGAATTTAAAAACCCTATCAATATACTAGAAGGCAAAAAAATCAGAAAAAAGATATTAAAGGAAAAGCACAGTACATTTTTAAAATATAAGTATAATGTCAAAAATATCAGTATCACAATTAATGTAAAAAACTTAGATATACCCATTAAGACATAGAGTTTCTACAAATAGATATAACCAAAGTCTGGGTATAGGTTATTTGCACATACCTGTTGATACATCTACATATAGATTTACACCTAAGCATTATAATAAGAGAGAAAAAAATTGAAAGTAAAAATTTTGTACAAATATAGTAAGTAATCATGAATCAAGTAAGGATGGTATTAATATAAAAATATTAATATCAGACAAAATACTTTGGGGCAAAATGCATCATTAATAATAAAGCATAATTTCCAATTAATTTAGGTATCAATCCACTAAGACAATTTTATACTTCTGAATGTGTATTTACCTAACATTATTGTCTCAACCTATATGGGTGTTTATATATAGTATAAATACATATACTATGTTTATATATAATATACATATAACATAGTTCATAAATATACAGTGTAAAAATAAATGTACACAGAGATATATGAACCTACACAAGGCTTGAGTTGAGACATATCTAGAAAACTCAGCCCAAGAATTCATGAACATTCTTTAAATACATGCCTGAAATATTTATAAATTATGACAAGATAGCCACTCAAAGAAGAATAGCTATTTCCATGGATATGATAGAAGTGAGCTGAAAGGAGAGGAAAATAGGGGATCGATGAACCAAAAGATGCTGTGCAAAGTGTTATGGAGAAAATAAACTGGAAGACAGAAGGATGAGCCATATGTATTCTTTTTGTTAGAATTTGATTATTCATTTAGAATTCATATTAATTATAAAAATAATAAAATGCGTTGTATAAATTGTCAAGGAAATATACTATTATTATCAAAGTTAATTTACTTTGAAATGAGTTGCGAAAATAATAAGGTGAAATTTGTATAAGCACTGTGTGGTTATTTTCTGTTCTGTGTACTTCCTGAAGTACAACGTACAAAAAGAACACCCAAGTCATCTTGGTGTGTCTTTTAAAAGTTAGCTTTATATAAAGTTCAGAAAACACAAACACACACAGGAAAAAAGTAATTGTTCTAAAATAACACGTTTGAATGTTTCCAACAATTCTATGAATTGATTTTCAATTTCATGGTGTTTTTATTTGTAATACACCATCCAAAATGCAATCATGTGCATATATTTTATTGAGCAGGTATGTAACACAGGTTAAAGCACCCAGATATATTCAACTGAGTATCTGTCCTATTAGAACACATGTTTCCTGTCTGCCCCTCTTAAATCCTACTGATGTATCATACATTAAAAATTATGGAGCAACACTGCTATATTTAAAATAGATAACCATCAAGGAGCTACTGTAAAAAAAAAATTATGGCGCAAATTAAGGCATTCACCTGAATCATTCTCACAAAAAAGTTACTTTTTTCCTGGAATACTGGGTGGGCCAATAAAATATCATTAATTTCTATAAGTTCTGAATATTTGAGAAAGTTCTATTCATATTTGCCCCTAGATAGTCAATTAGGAAAATGAGCCTGTACACAAATTAATACTGTAAATTAATGGAATGTGGCCTGCCTGAGTTAAGGGCAAATAACAGCTCTCATATATTTGTAAACTCAACTGAGACAGAATATTTTTGTAGACTTAAGGAAAATATCATAATATATATTAATACATTATATTATTAATATATTACTTATACAATATTAAAGAACATTTAGATTCACCAAGAACTATCTCCATTCATTTACTCTATCTTTAATACTTTCTTTTATTTGTATGTATTAGTATTTCATAGACTATAATAAAATGTCAGTGTCCTGAAAATAAATTGTAGGCATTATTATTCATCTTTTAATTTTTAATGTCAGAAGGTTTATTGTCAAATTGGTTGGTAACCCAATAAACAAATAAATAATTTCTTCTGAAATTAATTAATTTAAATGGAACTAACTAGCTCATATAATCCAAGTTGAATTGTATATGCCTACTGCATGAAGTTCTAAATCCCTAAGGCAGCTATCTAAAGGCCCTGTTTTCTCTCTCCAGACCTCCTTTTACTGTTCTTCTATGTATCGTATATCTCTCAGCTATCTAACTTTTTACTAATCTACTTACCTAGTTATATCCCACTGACTATAAAGCAGTTCTATCACTAGTCCCAGTCCACTTGTGACAAAAGTCCAATTCAGAGATGTTAAGTAACTTGATTAATGTCACACAGCTAACAAGTAGGAAAGCCAAGAGTGGATCTCAGAAATGTCCAACTCCAAATCCATAATTTCAGTCCCTGCACTGTACTGCTACTGCGTGTCCTCTGACACAGAAGTCATACAAATATTTCAGATTCTCTGGCAAATTTCCACATTCTATTCTTGCTCAGCCTGTTCTACATGCTCAGAAAAGACACCAGTCTTTTGAATTTTACAGATGCTTCATATCTTGTTAAAATGAGTTAATGCTCACAAAGCTTTCTCCTTATTATAACATGCTGAAGAAATGAAAACACAAAGAATAGACTATGGATTTTGTTCAGTTTGAATACTAATTTTGACTATATTTTTGAAGATTAAAATTTCCTTTTCCTAACAATTTTAAAATTTAAAAATGTATTGACACTGTGAATATTTTTTTATAATTTAAAAAGTAATTTATATAGTATCTAGATCAGAATGCAAATATCTTTACTACAGGTGTAGAACTGGAGAGCAGGGAGGGAAGAGAATCTGCATATACCCTGTGGTAACTGCAGGAGCAGAGTGGAGGCAAGGGTTATATTTGCAAAGAAGTTGGGGGTGGAGGGAGGTTTGGAGGGAAAATAGGAAAGAGATTTAGACATGTTCTCAGATCCCAGGACACCAGGTTTAGACTGTCAGGAAGGAGGGGGTAGAAGCTCCTTTATCGTCTCAGATGAAAACTGAATTCACTGGAGCAGAAAAGACTCAGTGGGCATGAGTTGATTTTTGAATACGAAGAATAATTTTAGGTTGAAACTTATTTTATCTTTCTATCCACATCTGAGGCAACTGGACACAGGGTTCTCAAAAACAAGAGGTATGAGAAACTGAAAAAAAATTGATAAATACAAATGCTGTAACATTTGAAATATTATTTAAAAAATCAAGAACTTCTATTTCCATTATAGGGAGCCCAAGCATTATTCTATCACAGGTGGAAATAAACCTCTCTTTTGTTTTAGTGAGAGAAACACAGTCAGTGACAAAGGTAGGCAGATCACTACCAGTACTTATGAAAGGGTCACACCACTGTAACAGCAAAACATCCCAAGATGGGGCAACAAAGTGGGACGTGGCAGCAAAGCAGCAGAGCTTGGTGGTGACGTAGCGGAAGAAATTGATCCCACAGGGTTACAGAAGCAAACAACCAAGGCTGCTAAGGAGAGTCAACCACTAACCCAACTCCCTGCCAGGAAATGGGAGGATCTATGGGAAGAACTTGGAATCCTAACAATTCTGCTTGGCAAAACAGAGACAGCGTATGTCTCGTGTTGTTATTCTTGTTGTGATCATGCCTTCTTCATTGTCCTCTTGGCTAATGCAAAAGCATGTGCTATGCAACACAAGAAAAACATTAAACATTTAACATCACCTTCTAAGTGGCATTTAAAAATAGAGCACCAGCTGCCTCTGTTTCCAGAGCTGGTCTCATTGGGTAGGGAGAGGTCATAATTAAATTTTCATCTTGGGTGAAATATTGTGCCCTAGATGTTTGCAAGCAGGTCTAATGCGATTGTGAAGAACTTCAGGTGCATGTGTCAATCTTTAGAAGAGCTCATTCATTTCAGACTGCACACTAGCATCCACCCCTTGCCTGTGTATCTGTTTGGTTAATTATTTCTCTCCATTACACTATAAATCCCACAAAGTAACCCTGCAGCATTTTCTTTGCAAAATAAAGCATTATCCTTTGTCAAAAGAGTGCATAATTGCAACAGAACAACAGTTCAAAACTGCTTACAATTGGTTTTTTACATTTGACAAACACAGAAGAGAATAATTGCCTAAAGACAGTGTGTAACCTTGATTTAAATGACTTATTATGCACACTTCGCATATATGCAGCGAAAATAAACTTCTTCGTTCAAAACAAGCTTCACCTGCTGACAAATGAATTTGTTTAGGTTGAAAACAGTATACATTTATAATTCCCTTGTCTGTTTTATAACTTCGTGGATCTTCCATCCACTCCCTTTTTACCTCACTGTCCTCTTTTTAATCCAAGAGATTGTTGTTCATCTATGTTAACTTTTAAAAATAAAACTCAGTGCAAGTCTGAGGAAAATAAAGAATTCAGTCATACAAATAGGGCAGATAAAATTAAGGTAAGAGTAGTATTCCTGTCTCTCCCTCCCACTCAATATATACACCACTAATGCTGTAACGATGGCTATAGAGAGAGGTAGGTAATAGCATAAACTGCTACAAATAGTATTTAATGTCCTGCAGACCCTCAGATTATATATATCCCAATTAAGCAAACTCCAGTTTTGTCTTTTTCCTTTTACAACAGGCAATGATAATTCTCTGAATGTTTTGAGAGTTTTGTAAAGGTATTTTTGCGATTTACAGGTAGTTTGGAGGGTTAGTCTTCATATACTTTCAAGTCTCCCACCTTAAATGTTGTCAGATTACTGATCAAAATCAATGTGAAACCAGATGAGGTTTCCTTTTTGGTTTTTTTTTTTGTTTGGTTGGTTGGGTTTTTTTTTGCGGTACGCGGGCCTCTCACTGTTGTGGCCTCTCCCGTTGCGGAGCACAGGCTCCGGACGCGCAGGCTCAGCGTCCATGGCTCACGGGCCCAGCCGCTCCGCGGCATGTGAGATCTTCCCGAACCGGGGCACGAACCCGCGTCCCCTACATCGGCAGGCGGACTCTCAACCACTGCGCCACCAGGGAAGCCCCAGATGAGGTTTTAAGAGCAGGATGTCTTATTCCTCTTGAATAAGAACACCATTAAACAGGAAAGGAAAATGCAAATAAGAAAGAGGACAGATCAAAAAGACCTCAAAATATTTGAGAATGCCTATCATGTGTTTTGATATTATTGGCTGCCTTTTCTTTAGTAAAATTCGGACTCTAGCCATTAAGTTGTACTTAAAGCTTTGCAGCAGATGGTGGTCAGTATTAATAGATGCTTACTTGTATCAAGCTGTTGGAAAGTCGAAAGTAAAAATTGCTCAGTGATGGCGTGTAAGTAGAGAGGAGGGTTCCAAAGGGTCTGAAAAATTTAACATATGCAGAAGAAAAAAGCCAAGTAATTAAGGATCAGAAACAGAGGGCAAAAGCAGCTGCCCCACAGGCAGTGCATATGGGCCCTTTTTGGGAAAAGACACACTGATATAAATATCATCTGAGCCTTGCAGCACGTCTCTTCGTGATCAGTGTTTTTCAAACAGAAATCAGTGAAGGAATACCTAGCAATCTCCAATCTCCTCTGAATAAGAGGTTTTGGAAAACATATTAATTTTAAAAATTAGATAACAGAGGTATATACTGGATGATTTTAAATCATTTAACCATAAAATGAAGTACAGTGAGGTAATTAAAGCTGGCATTTCAATGTCACTGGATACAATAAGATCCAAATGTCCATTCGTCATTCATTTATTCAATCATACACACACACACACACACACACACACACACACACACACACAGTCTCTGCTATATGCCAGGCATTCATCTAAGACTGAATACATACAGCAGTAATAGGACAGACAAAACTCTTGTTCCCATGAGAATATATGAGACACTCGTGGGATCTGGATAGCAAGTACTGTCCAGAAAATTAAACAGGGTGATGTGATAATAACATGCCTGGGTACTGAGTTCAGCAAAACCCTCTAAGATGAGATGGTACTTAAAGTGAGTCATGCATGATGAGGAAGAGAACATCAAGGAGAAAAATAAATAAATGAAGTGGAGAGAAATCCAGGCAGACTAGTTAGTGCAAAGACCATCAACACCTATTTTTGTGTGTTAGAGGAACAGAGAAAAACACTGTGACTGACCCTTGGTACTGAGACAGGAACCAGATGATGGAGGGCTCTGTGGTCCAGGACAAAGAGTTTTTGAATTATTGTAATTGCAATAAAAAGGAATCCACATTTTTAAGCTCCAATATTTCTATTAAAAAGATTGCTCTGGCTCCTAAATGAATAATGGTTTATAGTGAGTTTAAAAAAAAGGATTCAATTAGGTGGCTTGTAGGAATCCATTCAAGAAATGAGTATAGCTTATACTCTGATGCTAATATAGATATGGAAAGAAGTAGATGGATTCACTGGGTGAATGTGGGAGATGAGAGGGATGAAACAAAATGGGAGAAGGGTGATGGATCCCTGGTATATCTCTGATCACGTGGATAGGCAACAGTCATATTTTCTGAGTGGCGAAGACTCAGCATTAAGCAGTTTGATGGGAGAAGGGTACTAGGAATACGGAGTTGTGGTTTGGACATTTACAGTTTGAAATGCTTATTGGTCATCTAAGTGGAAAAGTCAAGTAGGCAAGAGAAAAAGGTCTAAAGTTTCAGGGGAAGGTTCAGGGCAAATCAATGACAGAGAAAAATGATAATGCTGTGGATGCTTTAGAATTGTTTAAGAGATTGAGAAATGCTCTTAGAAAAGTAAATGATCTACTTTATGATCATATTGCTAACATCCAATGTCAAGTGAAGGGTACAGTATCATCCCTTTAAATAGCTAACTCAGAGTAAAAATAAAAAAGCCCCAAACCAAAAAGGCACACTTGAATAAGTTCTTATTCAATGTAATTATTTTCACATATTTGCATTAATAATTAAATGTTATAAAACATAACAAATAATTTTAAATTTTTATTTTTTCTTCATGATATTTCCAGTCAATATTTTAAAAAATAATCTCTTTTGACACTTTAGTACCCATTATACAGATTCAGGTGAAACCCTACCAGAAAGATAGTCCTTCTTTTATTAAATATCTTTTGTTTTATGAATATTAATTGTATCAAAATATTATTCATTCTCCCTACCTACCCCCCCAAAAGAAATTGTAGTTAACAAACTTTCACCAGCTACTTTGCAGTTAAACTGTTTCTTGCAGCTTATAAATGGGTTAGATTTATAGTGCTGATTTATTTAAATAAATTCCTTGTAGTTTTTTTCTTCTTCAATGTAAAATATGGTTTTATTTAGCTTTTTGGCTCTTAAATAAAGATGTTTGAAATGTAATTTACTTTTAAGAGTTGAACACTTTGAACAAATCACAATGCATTATATTTTTCTTCAGAGGATATAAGGAAAGATGGAAAGGAGACTTTTGCTACTATTTTTAAAACGTGTTTTTTTATAAAAAATCAAACATACAGTTGAATCTGGGAAAAATAAATATTTTAAGATAAAAAAGATGACATTCTTTATGGATTTTCTTTGATGATGCTAAAAGATGAGTTAATGATAGTTTCCAGTAGGAAAAACATCTCTTTTATTAAATTAAATTTTCTAAGGTTTTTTTATTTTATTTTATTTAACATAAAACCCAACTCTCTAAAAGGGTCTCTAAGGTCTCATACATTTTGTCCCAGTTCCCTTCCCAATCTCGTCTCCCACCAGATTTCCCCCAGGTTACTAAAGCTCTGGACACAGGAGCCTTCTTTCTATTAATTCAAAATAAATAGACCAGATCCTGCCTTGAACTTGCTGTCCCTTCTGCTTGGAACACTTGACCCCTGGTTGTCTGTGTCAGACTTCTTCTCATCATTTAATTCTCCATTTAACTGTCATCTCCTGTGTCAGGGACATAATCCCTGACCGCCATAACCAAAGCAGACCCATTATCTTCCACCATTTTTAAAAATGACATTTATCCTTTTCCCAGGTTTATATGCTTCACTTATCACTACCTAAAATTATTTTGTTTTGAATTTTATATTCACTTCTACTTGAAATTATTATTTATTTACCTGTCTATTGTCAAAGCGTACTTTCAAGTAACTGGTGCCAAAAGCAGTGCCTGCCACATAGAAGAGAGTCAGTACATATTTATTAAATCAATTACTGATGGATAGCTTGAGGGACATTTTAAAACTTTAAAATCTAGTAAATCTGGAAAATGAGCTCCCGTCACCTTTAGCTCCCAAAAGCTAATGAAATTCCCCCGTGGCACCTTTTTAAAAACTGTCATTTAAAATGCTTATTTATTGCTATTTGATTTATTGCTCTGAGGTAGATGATGTTTTCTGATCACCTAGCTAGTTACCAAGAAAATCCTGGAATAATTATTATAGGAAAGGGAGCCAAACTAGAATGTATCTAAAAATCCATTATGTTCTGGAATTTTGAAAAGTTTAGTTTATCAATTAGACATTGTTTATTAAATAGATGTAACTACACTGTGAATTGTGGGCTGCTCCTCCTGGACCCCATCCGACACCTTGGGATGGTCTGGCATGTATTCAATGTCCTCCAAGAAGAATCAAACTGTACTAGAGAGGCATGTCTTAGAATGAGGCATGTCTCTGAGGCTGACACTATTTCTCTCTACAGATAAAGAAACCTGAGGTTCAGAGGGGCCAGTAACTTTTCTAAGGTTCAGGGGTGTGATTGCCAGAACAAGAATTCACCTCTCTTCAGACATGTTTTCCTCACTGTGCCAGGCTTTGCTATCTCCTGAAACCCTCCTTGCTCTTTTTTCTGGAATGTCCTATAGACAAAACAAAAACAACATGGCTAAAAACAAATTTATCATCAGTGCTCCTTTTCCTATTTTCTCTATTTCAGAAAATGAAGCTGGTATTCATATTTTATGAGTTATCCCCCATCTAAATATCCAACCAGTTATCAAATCCTATGTATCCTGCTTCCTAAATATCCCTTGTTTCTGTCACAATTTTCCCTAGGGCCAGCCTTCATTCCCCTTACTGCTGCCATAGTTCAGTCTTTCATCTTTTTTTCCAGATTCCAACATAGAATTAGAACTGTAACTCCCTCTAAGTTCTACTCTCATGACTGACACTGACCTTACTAAGGGAAACATTACTAATCATTTTTAAGCCTTAAAATACTATTAGAGCTTCTAACAGTCTTTAGGATAAAGTCCAAATGCTGTGGCTTATCCTTTAAAGTTCTTCACTTTCAGGGATCTATCTTTTGCTCAAGTACTCCATAACCACCATTGTCTTCAGTCAAGTTGCATTACTTGCAGCTCCTAATAGACTTAATACATGCTAAATTTTCATTCTTTCCCACTTATTGTCCCTAGGTGTAGAGACTCCATCTTCCTGTTCAAGTTCTACTCTTCTTTCAGTTGCCAACTCAAATGTCCCATCTTCTAAGAATGTCCCCTGATGTCCCCTGGACCTCTGTATTTTAATTCGAGGTTTCTTTTCTGTTCCTTTTCACCTTTGAATGCCTATTTCTCAGCATTTACATACTGCACTAAAATAAAGCAGTTGATTAAACTGTGAACTCTTGAGGACAGTGAATTTCGATTGAGCACCCCAAGATCCCAAGTACTTAGCACAATGTCTAGGATAGAGGCTCTTAATACATATTGCTTGAAAGCATTAAAAAAATGTGTGAATGGAAAAAAAATGTACTTTTCTATAATTCACAATTTTGCCTGTTTATCAACCTCACTAAGTATCTAGGAAAAGAAAAGCCACTAGATGAGATAATCACTCTATTTCTGCGAAATCCAGTTATCCTTGCAGTTTCTTCCTGGTTGAAATTCAATTAGCTTCTGGGTGGTCTATCTGCTTTTTTTTTTTTTTTTTTTTTTTTTTTTGCAGTACGTGGGCCTCTCAGTGTTGTGGCCTCTCCCACTGCGGAGCACAGGCTCTGGACGCGCAGGCTCAGCGGCCATGGCTCACGGGCCCAGCCGCTCCGCGGCATGTGGGATCCTCCCGGACCGGGGCACGAACCCGTGTCCCCTGCATCGGCAGGCGGATTCTCAACCACTGCGCCACCAGGGAAGCCCCTGCTGCTTCTTTTTAGTTCCTGTTATGTTCTTCCTTAGGAATGAAGCTTAGTCTAAGCTTCATGTCTGCATTGTCACAGAATCTCAGAAAAGTTGGGTATGAAGGCATAATGAGGTTACCTAGTCCAATCTTCAAAGGAGCCCAAATCATCTATTTTGACAGGTGTTCAATGATAATTCATTACCTATCTGTAAATGTGCTGTGACAAATTTTATGGAAGTAATGAAATTTCAGTAATCCAAGACAGCTCCACTATGATCTCTGCTACTGACTATGTTTCCTTGGTGATAAGAAACCCAGGGAGAAGAGATTAAAACTGCTATTTGAATGAGATTAAGGAGGGGGGCTGTTCAGATTTATGATATGATAATAAATTGTCTGCAAGTGAAAAAAAAACAGGACGAGTATATGAAATTTATCGTTATAAAACAGCACCATGACAAAAGATCCACTAATGGTTTTATGATTAAGGATTTGTATCAAGGGCTTTCTTTTCACTTAGAGTGTGTTATGATCAAAATAAATAAAAGTGTTGCTATTCATGCAAAAGGAGAAAAAAGGTAAATAACACATTTAAATAATTGAAAGTCCTTAGCAAAACTTAAGGGGAGCAAAGTTTGTAATCTTCTCTTAATGAGTTTCTTTCTTCAGTTCAAGACCCAGAGAGATAAATGTGATAATTCTATCCAATTATATGAACATATCCTAAACTTTGCTCACCTTTAACATTCTTCTTTGCTTTCTTAACTCACCAAATTTTTCTTCTTTCTAAATCCCATATGAAAACTATTAACTAGTGTTGTTAATATACTTTAGCAATTTCTTTTAATTTAGTGAATACTGGGTTAGAAATAAAGATTATTCACAACTTATTAAAAAGGGCATTGAGTTCTATGGTTAAAGAGCTTTAAAAAACAGTATAAATATTTTCATTCTGATTGCAAAATATTAGCTCCAATTCCATAGCCTTATATCCTAGAACTTATACTTGCATAAAGGAGATAATAAGAGTAATTCTGAAAGTCAGCATTAAAAAAATTATTCCAATTACCTAATTTTCTCATAATCTTTCTTTACCGCCATTGTTGAAGCTCAGACTCTCATCTTTTATCTGTACAAATACAATGTGATATCTCACATCCAGTGCATATATAAATATGTTAAAAAATACCTTTTGCCATAGCAATATTTTCCCATTTTCTTATCTCATTAACTCAACACTTAATATTGAATAGCAACTGGTAAAAGCATTTTCAGGAAAGATTCAAAGAGAATCAAGTTTGCAAATACACTTTTAGTCCTGATTCTGGAAGGCTGTCCCCCTGGGATTGCATCTGATTTTACTTTATTGTGGGCTTTAGACAACTTCTCTCATATAGAGAAATCTTAGGTGGATTTGGTGCTCCCTGTATCATGAGAACAAGGATATCACTTTCATTCATTCCTGCTTTCACGTAGGCTAGCATTAATACATGATTTGGTTATCAAAATAATACAAATCCTACATGTGAACTAGGAAAAGATGAACGAAGATATTTTTATAATTAAGGGAAAACAAACTATCACTAATTTTGCTGTTCGTCTCATAGTAAAACATAAAATGGTGGAGGACAGTATAACAGAGATGAGGGGGATCTGCCCAGGATAGATTTCACTTACGGCCCCACACCTTCTTCTGATAATCAATTTCACTTACCTCAATTATAAGTGCCTCTGGTTTTTTTTTTGTTTTTTTTTTTGTTTTTGCGGTACGCGGGCCTCTCACTGTTGTGGCCTCTCCCATTGCGGAGCACAGGCTCCGGACGCGCAGGCTCAGCGGCCATGGCTCACGGGCCCAGCCGCTCCGCGGCACGTGGGATCTTCCCAGACCGGGGCACGAACCTGTGTCCCCTGCATCGGCAGGCGGACTCTCAACCACTGCGCCACCAGGGAAGCCCCAGTGCCTCTGTTTTTAAGTCTCCCCAATAATGTAATTTCTTTAACAGATACTAAAAAGATCTCTGGCTTTTCTCATGGAATAAATTTCTTCGCTGTCCCTACTGAGCTATAATCCAAAAGGAAAAAACAAGAATCAATTACTAAATACTTTAGAAGAAACAGCAATTTTGTTCATATCTCTTTCTTCTTTCTTCATTTATCTATCAAGTAAATAAAACTAGTGAGAAAGGATGTCAGATGGCTCCGTGACAACATGTCCTTACAAGTCAAAGACCTGGGCACATACTGGTGACTTGAAAAAAACCGTTTGCAGAAATACCTGGTCATCTCGAGAGACTATTTAGTTGCTCTTGCTTTTCTCATTAAAACTTTCAAGGTGAATGAATATGCGCTCCTAAAATATCACCATTTTAAATCCTGCTTGATTTCAGAGTCAGCCCATTGATACCATCTTAGCAGATACACAGCTGGAACTTTTCTCATATGAGTCTAATGACCTTTTCCTTTAATACCCTACCTCCTTCAGTTCTGCCTTTCTAGACAGCACAACATACTGAGTGTTATTTCATACCAGGATACAGGCTGTTCTTGCCTTCCCTTTGTCCAGATTGTATGAGGGTCACAGTGAACAACAGCTTCTCTCATGTACTTATGCAATATTACAAAAGTCAGGGCTTCTTTCAGCTTTGAGCTTATTATTTGGAGATCTGAGTCCTGACTTCATTAACTGCTTGATTTATTTTTTGCCTTCCCCTAAATTCAAACTAGCACCGGTGCCTACATATTTCACTGTGCATTTTCATCAAGTTTTTAAGTTCTATTTGCTTTTTGACATTGCCTCTCCCATGATACTAAGAGGAATGTAAATTTCAGGGGTGTCTTTATCATATTAAATAAATACTACCATCTTTCTATTAAAAACAACTCTGGTTCTTCAGCCATTGAGTTTCTTTTATCCTTCTCTTTAAGAAACATGGAAGTTCAGGATTGGAAAGGAGCTAGAGATAGCAACCTCAGGCTCCATTTAGTGCTTGAACTTCTGGAGTTCGGCTCCAATATGTCCTGTTATATAGAACTCATTTCCTAAGAAACATCATTTCGTTTCCCAAAGGCTCTAATTGTTAAAAGGTCTATCTTTTTATCAGAACTGAATCTGTTACTTTCTTTCACTGTTCTTTGTAACTTCTGAGTAACACAGAACTTCTGAATTCTCTTCCCTAGGACACCGCTTGCTGACAGTTCCTGTACTTTCCTCTGCCTGCTCCAAACACTTCCTCACCTCTTACACAAGATGATCAAGCAGCCCTCCCAGTGGTAAAACCTTGTCTTCTTAATTTGCTCCAGGCTGTCAGCCTTCCTGACATACAAAACCAAGAAATTATACTGTTATATGCAGAATAAAACATAATAGTACCATCATTTCTTGCATTCCGTATATTGTTCTGTAATTAGTGTAACTTAAGCTTAGAATTACCTTTTTGGGGAAGTCATATCACGTTGTAATTTCTTGCTAATTAAAATCACTAAAGTCAGATTACATAACTTACATCTTATAGAATCTAAGTAAGGTTCTGTACCCAAACTAGAATGTTACATCCATTTTTATTATATTTCATTTCCCCTTGTTAGGTTTGACCTACTCTTTCCCAGAGAACCCCACCAAAGCACCTGATCAAGAAATAGTGTGAACCTGAGTGAGAAAACGAAATCAAGTTGTGGTGCAGCTGAGAAGCCTTTAAAAATAACCTGTGAGAGGCCCTATTTTTCACCTACTGATGGCAAATCCGAGAAAAGAATGAAATAAATGAAAAGAGGAAGAAAATTCTTTCCCAGTCTTTAGACTAAAAAAAATGTGTGTTCTTCTGCATATAGTAGAAAACAGGTAAATATAGTGTGAGGCACTGCAATTTAATTAACTATGGGCTAGTTACTGATAAGCTGATAAAAACTGAATACTGACTCTCACAATAAACAGTTTTTATGACCCAGCAGTACAGTTACTAAAAATAAAATAAAATAAAATAAATTTAGTCACAGAGTTTGTTATTTCTATGTGTTGAATGTAAGTTAGCTCAGAGAGGGCAGATTACATAATTCACACAGCATTTAGATAATGGAACCCATATATGAACTTAGGTCTTTCTGTACCCTTAATACCAAGAAAGTAAAACTGGCATGACAATATTGTTGTAAATAAATAAAGGAATGCAAAATTTCTATTTGAACGAGAGGTAGGACAAAGTAGACATGAGCCCAATTCTTTTACTGAGAGAAAAGAAAGAGGAATTTTTATTCAAAAACAATTTCTTGATCACCTACCATAGAATGTGCTTAGTCTCTAGGCAAACAGAACAAATAGGAACTCCTCAGAAAAGAGAAACAGAAAAATTAAATAGTTAACTGATGTTGAAAGTGAGAGGGGGAAAAAAAAGAAATCAGGGAATGTGGATCAAGAAAGCCAGGTAGACAGGATATTCAGTTTTTTAAATAGGGTCATACAACAGAGTAAGAACAAATATTTGGGTACCATTTGAAAAAGATGATGGAACATGCTAAGCAAATATCTGGAAGGAGAGCATTCCAAGCAGAATGAGCAGCCAGTGCAACGACTGGAACATTACTGGGGTGTCCAGGGAACTGCAAGAAAGGGATTGTCTATTGAACATGACGATCAAGAGGCAAAATAATAAGGATTTGTCAGAGACAGGATGGTAGCCACAATCATAAGGCTTTGTAGGCTTTTGAAAGACTTTGGCTTACACTTTGACTGAGGTGAGAAGGCACTGAAGGGTTTTGAAAGAGAAGTGATATAATTTGACTTACATTTTAAGAGGATCACCCTGGCTGCTCTTTGAGTTTAGATTGTAGGGGGATGGCATGAGAGTGGAATCAGCAAGAAGAATGAGATTGCAAAAGTCTATACGAGCAGTAGTGGTGTCTTAAAACAAGGTAGTAGTAATAGAGCTGGTGAGGAATTGTCAAAATTCTGAAAATATTTGGAAGGTAGAACACATATTAATACAAATTACACTGGAAAGCTTTAGTGAAAGAGAATAAAATCCAAGTGGGTCTTTACTCCCTTAATCTTATCCCCAGGTTAAATCCAAAGAAATCAATATATAAACTAGTAAGAGCTCCAAAGAAAATTGCAGAGTCGGGAATTCAGCTGTATTTTTCATAATATCAGTGAAACCACCTTTGATCAAGCTAAGAGCAAACAGTCTCTAGTTTTATCCTATGCATTATTTATAGTATGCTAAATATTGCCCTGGTGCTATACTTATGTGATGGGGAAACTAAATCAACCCCCAAATCTCAGGTAACATTAAAGAGAGGAAAAAACCCTGTAATGCTTATAAAATTGCATACATGTCTCTTTAAAATAAAATTTCTGAGTTTTGTCCTTCTATGGGAATCACAAGGCTGAAAAACAACCCCTACCTTTTTTTCTTTTCCTCTTGTTTTCAGCGCAGTAACATGTTTGTGCCTATTTGCTCAAATAAAAGAAACATTTACTAATTGCTTTTTGTTGGTGGTGACTGACATTATAAGCTTTAGTTACAGTCTGAAATTAAGAAAGAAGAGGAAAAATGCAAAAAATGAAATCAAGTTCTGTTTTCATGGAAGTTATAAACATATTGCAATCTTCTCAAATGGCTCCCAGTGACCCTCATCTGCTTGGTGGTACACACACTCTTGTGTCATTCCCTCACCTGGAGTGTAAGCTGAACCTAGCGACTTGCTTGTAAGAAATGGAATGTGGGGCTTCCCTGGTGGTGCAGTGGTTGAGAGTCCGCCCGCTGATGCAGGGGACACGGCTTCGTGCCCCGGTCCGAGAAGACCCCACGTGCCGCGGAGCGGCTGGGCCCGTGAGCCATGGCCGCTGAGCCTGCGCGTCCGGAACCTGTGCTCCGCAACGGGAGAGGTCACAACAGTGAGAGGCCCGCGTACCGCAAAAAAAAAAAAAAAAAAAAGAAATGGAATGTGGCAAAATTAATGGGATGATACTTCTGTGATTAGGTTACAAAAGGCTGTGACTTCCATCTTGCTGGCATTAGCTCTTCATAGAACTTTTTCTTGCCTTCTTGCTAACTTGCTGGTATACTGTAGGAGGCTCTATGGGAAAGCTCACATGACAGGAACTGAGGTGGGCCTCTAGCCAACAGCTTATGAGGAACTGAGGCCTCAGCCCAACAGCTCCATGAAAGACTGAATTTTCCAATGACCATCAACTAACAGCCTTTAGAGAAGAGCCTTGAGAGGACTACATCCTGTGATATTTCCGGAACAAGAGGACCCAGCTAAAAAGCACCTGGATTCCTGACCCAGGAATCTGTGAGGTATTGTGAGATAATGTATGTGTATTGTTTTAAGCTGCTGTTATTCAGTGAGAGATGACTAACACACAGCTCTTTTAGTTCATATTTAGGAGAACTGTCAAAACAACACTGAATAAACACTTTTAAGTAGGTCACCTATTACTTTAATGTCCTGGTTTTTTATGCCATTTTCGGGAAATAATGGTCAACTGTAAATTTTGCAGCAGCAAAAGTAAGCTTTTGAGAATAATAAATCCAAGTTCCTCAAGTTGAGACAATGATTCAGCCAGAATGAGACCATACTCAACAGCTGAAATGTCAGCTACAACTTTCAATTTTACATAATAGCTGTAGTTCTGTAATAAAATTAGGGCAGCAAGTGTGAATTCATCATGATTCTGCACTGTTAATATGTTTCATGATCACAAGACTCATTAAAGTCAGAAGTATGTTATATCCCTCAAGAATCTGAGGGATGGGAAGAAGTCTTCTGTTTAATATATCTTTTATCTCCCTCCCTATCCTCACCCCCATTTCTAGCCATCAGTGGCTAAAATTTAACTGGTCATATGCTTCAGTTCTATTGAACAAAAAGAGCATCATTCTAAGAGGCTGTAACTTTCTGTATGGCAGGTAAAATACTTTTCAGTATTATGTTTTAAAGTTAGCCAGAGAATGTTTCATAAGAGAAATTTAATATAAGTACTGAGTAAACATATTCATAACATATCCTATGAAAAGCCTGGCCCATGCCTAGTCATACCCAATGGCAGGATTATAAAGATGGATTTCTCCTAAGGATTTGATTTCTACAATTCAGTGAAATATTCTTGCTTTATATACAATTCCCTCAAATGGTAAGTTCTTGTGTAAGTTTAAAATAGAATGCTATTCTCAACATAACTAGTTAGCATTTATTAACAGTGAAAAATGGGATAAGTTACTAGCTGCTTCTCATGTCTGTTTTTGAAAGTCTTTCACAAGACATTTGCTCAATACGACTTCATTCTCCCACATAGGCCCTTCCAGCTCAAAATTTAGAAGGCTTCTTTACACTACAAACTGTGCTGATTATTTAGAAACCTGCTACTGCCGCTTGTTACCAATGTGATCTTATGGAAGTTACCTGATACTTCTGAACTTTAATTTCCTTATCTCTAAAATGGGGGTCATAAACTACAGAACATATGGTTTTATTTTTTTCATGATCATGTAAAATAATTTAAAAAATGAGATTTAAACCCAAATCTTAATTTAAAAGCATGGAAGTATTAGTGCTATCTTATATCTTGCATCACACTGCAATGGAGTAGGAATGGATATGTGAATATTTGCCCTCTCCTGAACTTTGAGGAAAGAGAGATTATTATTATCAGTCTGCAGTAGAGTTAGTAATAGAAAGATCATTGTAAAATTTATCTTCTGCTAATATGTTATTAAAGCACATCATAGAAATTTCACTTATTCTAATAAAACTACTGATACCAACATCAAGGAATGTAAGTTAATGTCCCCTACAAATGAAGAGTTAACAGTAAGTGGTCCAAATAAGTTGAATTAAAATAGCACTTTGTATTCCTTGTATTTGTGTCTTTAAATTCAATCTCAAAGGAAATTATTTGAAATAGAAATATTTGCAGTTTTCTCAAGGAGCTCACTAAACCCTTAGCCCTGGGTTAACTATTGTCATACAGCCTAGAGAGACATTTTCTCTGCATTTTATCATCCTTTCACTGGAGATAAAAGACCAGGTAAGCATATTCAAAACATGATTTTTCTTGAGTGAATAGAGAGGAGAGACCTCTGAGATCCTCGTACTTTGCTTTTCAGATCACCAAGAATAGGTATATATGGTCAAGAACTGAATGTGCTTAAGAATAGTAGCTAAGTAAAAATGACTACAATATGAATGATTCAAGGGTCAGCCAGTTTCTGGCACTGCGGGCTCATTGGAAATATTAAACCCATCATTCACTGCAGATAGTTTGTGCAAACCAGGGCCTTCCAGACTGCCCACTGAGTCTTCGTAATATTTTCTAAACAATACTAGCCTTTATGATGTCAATAAGAGGGCCTAAAAATAAAAAAGACATTTTAGGTAAGAATTTTTTTCAAAAATTTAGTTGTTCTTGTTTTTTGTTTTAATATATGTGCAAGACATTGTTGGAGCTCCCAGAGTAAAGGCATTTCTATCTGACTCTTCTCTGAAATCTATAAAAACTACAAAATGCATGAAACTCAAATAAAAATTTTCTGTCTTCAATGAAAACATGAAAAGCCAACTCAACTTCAAACCCTATTCTATAAATAAGCTGTCGAGAATATTGACATCACAACCAATTCGTGGCAGGATGCCTAGACTAGATCTCCCTCTATATCTATGTCTGTATCTATGTCTGCAATTTCATCTATGTATGTTAATAACCAGACAGCACAGATCTGAAATGCCTGTGACCTACACAATTGATGGCTGATGCTTATTTGAAATAAGTTCAAGGAACTGAATGAGTTATGGGAAAATATGTGAGCCTCATTCCAATGCTGCAGAGAGTCAGAGAGTGAGGCTAAACAAGGAACTGACATCCTCAAGAACAAGGCTATAAGTGGGAGGGAGGGAAGGAAACAATCACAACAGCTGCTCATTATCAACTGAAGAGATTTGCAAAAATACAAGATCATCAAAAACAAAAGCTATGAGAGAATGACTCACTCTGGTCCAAGCATTTTTCCTTTTTGCCCCAAATGCTCCGAGCACTGAGTGGATGATGGTGTATACATGTGCTCAGAGTAGATGGTGTAAGAAAGTCTTCTGAGAAATATTTCTTTCCCATCTTATTTTTTTCAGCAAATTGCTAATACTGACAGAATAGACCCCATTAAAAATGAATTAAGATCAAAAGAACTTTGTACACAAACTAGATAAAGATATCATAACAGAAAAGGAACAAAGTAACACAACAAATGAAGAGCAAATGAAGAGTAGCTATTAGAATAAGAACTAGTGAGAAAAAATTTAAAACATTCCATATAAATACTATCAAAGATATCTTTAAAAACTTGGCCTAAGACAAAGTATCAAAGAGAAAAAAATAAATTAAAAATAATAAGACAAAAGGAGATTAAAAAGCTGAAAAAAACCCAAGGAAACAGAAAAGAGAAAGAAAACAAACACGGAAATAATCATCTTATGAACAGCAAGAATTATAATGGACATATCTGAAAACACAGGCTTGGACATAGAAGAACTGAGAAAAGTGAGCCAAATAAAAGTGTATTCAAATACCCAGTAGCAGCAGGGAGATTTCAAATGTCTTGGTCTTGCCTTGCATAAGGCTTGGCCTTGCCTAAGAACTCTGGCATAGCCCAGGTCCTGGGAAATATTCAAGAATGGCTAAGGATGAAATTACCAACCACATGGCAAGTTGTAAGCTCTGAGTCAAAGGTTGATAGAGTGAGATTGAAGTATTTATTCATACTATATCAAAAAGGTAAATAAAATGTTTTCAATTTTGCATAGCTGATGTGATTTTCCTTGTGTGTTTACCAAGCTAATGGGGTGAGGGAGAAACTTTAACTTACCAATTCATCTTGTCACTGTCTCTTCTGGTAAATGCAGATACTTTTTAGTTTTAAATAGTCCCTTTCAGGTAAATACTGACTCTTCCACTTTGCTGCTTCCTCCCATCATGTCCTTCTCAAGATGCCATCTTGCTATATGAAAGAGCTTGCATTTTACCTTCAAGGAGGTGGTACAAAGGGCCTTGCATTCACTTGAGAATCCCTCTGCTGCTCTCTGAGTCTTAGCTGTTCTCTTCAGTGATGGTGGTCCTTGTCCTCCTGGTTATCTCTCACTCTAGGGCAGTGATATCACACATGGCCCAGGTGTAATTTGGTCAAAGTTATGGCCAATACTAATATTAGACTCAGAAAGAATAGACCTCAGGAGAGAAAGGTCTCTGTCTTGGGTCCTACACCTTAAAGCATTCCACTCTGGCCTTATTCTGACTGCATCTCTCCCCTGGGAGCATGACAGCCTGGAGCACAGGTGCCATCTTCTAAAACATAGGCCAAGTACACAGGATCCCAGTATTGCTTGCCCAAATGGGCTCTGAACCCATTTCCCAGCAGGCCCAACCCTCCTCTCCTGGTCCATCTTCTGAGGACAGTCCATACCACTGCAGACAGACTTTAAAGTGGTCCCCACGATCAATTCCTTCTGATGTTATTGCTTTCTGTAATCCCCAATTCTCACCCTTGAGTGTAAGCAGAACCTATGAGTGTTTCTAAACAATAGAAGATGGCAAAGGTAATGGGATGTCACTCCTATGTGACTACATTATGTTACATGGAAAAAGCAATAGTATATGGACCCCAAGACTATGTTATGTAAGACTTGGTTTTGCTAGACGACTCATGGTAGAGTCTTACTGTCCTGTCACCTTTGACGAAGCAAACCATGAATTCTACACCCTTAAGGAAACGAACTTCTCAAATATGCTGAGGGAACATAGAAGCAGATCCTTCCTCACTCGAGTCTCCAAATGAGAATGGTGCTAGACTGACACCCTCATTGTAAGACCCTCCTCAGAGGATCCAGCTAAACTGTGGCTTGACTACTAACTCAAAGAAACTATGAGATGATAAATGTAGCTGTTTTGAGCCAAGTTTGTGCTGCATAAAAAACTAACACAACATCTCTAGGTCAAAAGGTGGCCAAGGGGGGGTGGCTGGGAGGACTGAATGCTATTTGGATATGTGGGATGGGGTGTCCTCAAGCATTGAAAGGGGCTCCTTGTAGACTGTGAAGGAGCCAGGGTGGTGTGCAGAAGAGAGTGAGAGGAGAGGCTAGCTGGGACTGCCTTCTCCTATATTGCTATGATCTGATATGGATCTCCAAGGAGCTCTGCAGCTATAAATCTAAATGTGACCTTCTTGGTTGTGGTGAAGGTGGAGCAATAGAACACATCTCATCTAATAATTTGTTAGCGTTATTTATAGCTCTTAAATATGAACATGGTGTGTGGATCTCCATTTGTACTTGTGTCCTGGGCCTGTTGAATCTGTTCTCTCTCATATCCCCTAGAGTCATCCTGCTAACTCAGCCCCATTTTGGAAATGATAGGCTTAGCCTCTTTAACTTCCCAGTTGAGTACCTTGCTTTGCTACCCTTGGCCAAAATCATTTCAACCATGCATGGCAACCCAGCCAACCCCTCTGCCCATGCATAGCTTGAAGGAAGCATATCCTACTGAAGGGCAGGTGGGAATTTCTAAGTACCTCCAACTCCAGAAGGGAGATAAGGAAATTAGACAGAATTCCTTTTTCTCTCTCTTCCTAACCAGGGATAATTCATGTTTTACTGTCAAGCAGCTTCCCCAAGTTGGGGTTGGAAATGGAAGGAGGTAGGCTTTCTGCAATGTAGTTTCTTCCAAGAGTCTTCAAAAGTCTGCAAGGCAAAAGTTCTCCCTTTTTATTAGGTTTTCTCATCAATCAAGCTAAATTGGTTTCTCCCTCTACCACTTATAGTTCAGAAAAGGGGGATGAGGACACATGTGACCGCTCCCTTCCATTCCTTTTCTCATGTTCTCTCTCGACAGAAGGGCTGGGCTTTCCATCATCTCTATGTGAGGTCATGAGTTATCCAGGTCTACAGTAAAGCTCCGTGTGCTTGTTTGATAGGATTGGTTTTTGATATGGTGTATCAGTTATGGATAGTATTGTTTTTCTATAACTCACAAAAGTCAGCTGTAAAACAAAGCTAAAACATTACCTCTTTGTTGTAGGAAGGATTCTCCACTACTGGGGCTATCAAACTTATAGCTAAACTTTGAAGGTGTAAGTCTAGAAAGAGAAGAAAAACTGCTTAATCCACTCAAATGAAACAAGAATTAGACTCATAGCACCAAAATATTTTCTTGTCACTTAAGAGAAACCTTATTTAAAATGCAAGTTGGTATGCTAAGTGTAGTATTGCTAGATGCGATCACTATAGCTCACAATCTCAGCCAGCATTCCACCAAAATGTTACGATTTTGAAACTGCTGCACAGATAAATAACTTTGGGAAATGCCATGTTAGATTACCATGAAAGCAAAGACATCCTGGGGCTGCGTGTACAACAGTAACAATAAAATATGTCTAGCTATTGCCAAAAAAATGTCAGAGTTAGGCTAAGTGGTCTAAATGGCATGAGAAGAAACATCTAGTGACTACACAAGATTCAACCAAAGGTAGGAAGTGAAGTGGGGAGGAGTGGCCAAAGCTACTGTGGACTGCTCTTTTCTTCCCTTTTTTCAAATAGTACCAGCTTAGGAAACACGAGAGGGAAAGGAAAAAGGCTGAGACATAGGTTGAAAGAAGGGCATTTGTATATGAAACTTACAAATTAAGAAATTTAGTTTTTAACATAAATTGTATTTATTTCAAGTGTCAAAGAAGCCTAGATACGTCTAGTGGCCTGATGAGGCAGAGCTTGCTTGCATATAGAGCTTGTTTGTAGGGGGGGGGGTCCATATACCCCTCTCCTACATCCTTCCTCCACAGCCCTCCTCCTAAGGGGAAAGAGAATCAAACACATAGGTGATGCCTAACAGTGATGCTCTACATATGTAGGTCTCTTCTAAAGGAACTCCAAGCGCTGTGATTAGTGCTTAGTGGTTGACTAAATCTAAAGGGAGGCTGGGTGGTTATCAAAGAGAGCCCATGAGAAACCAAATGGAGAATCAGTGCCTCTTCAGTTCTGTGGGAAACACTGCACATAGTTTGACTGTGTTGAAAGTTTCAGAGAATTAGCTTTGCTCCGGAAGAGCAGTAATGCCCAAGAGCTGTGTTTAGCAGCAACCGAGTTCCTTATTACCAACTTGCTGGAGTGGGGAAATGGAGTGACCTAATTGGGAGCTACAGATGAAATATCCAAATGCCTCACTCAGCTTCTCTGAGAGTTCACTTAAGTCTGCAGACTTTAAGTTGACAAAGGAAGCTGAGAAGACTTGTATGTGAACACAGGTTGAGACATCACATATGGACTCCAAAAGATATGTGGAAGAGATGTAAAGGGAACTAAAAGCACTGAAGTTTAGACTGAAGCAAAACTCCACAGAATAAGGTAATACATGAATCTGAATGTGTCCCTAATTGTACATCCAAGATTAATGTGTCCCAGGAGCATGGGCTAAATGGTCAAATGTGAGTCAGAGTTCAAATCTGGCTTATTAATGGAAATTAATTTTTATGTAAAAAACCCTACAGTTCTTTATTTTCATTGGTTAGAATTTTATACACAGTGCAATACCATGTGTGTAAAGAGTTTTTGTGTGTATATGTTTGTTTATGCATAAAATATTTCTGGACAAAGACACCAGTGGCTGATAACAGTGACTGCCTCTGGGGAACCTAGGAAGTAGTTCGGGAAGGTGAAGTTGACTTATTTTGAACTTTTTACATAAGTATGACTTGAACGTTTTTACCATGAACATATTTCCTACTCACAAACCCCATATAATATAATTATAAATAGAACAAAATAAATATTAGTGTTCTTAAAACCCATTTTTCATCAAACTAAAAGACTCTATACATAATGTCAATAAATGATTTAGAGCAGCTGCTTCCGCGCTTTTTTTTAGATAGTAGTAGAGATGGCACTATTGGGTAAACTTGTTATTTCTAAATAGACAATAGGATTGTAAAGATTCCAAAAGTCTTATAGGCCAAAATCTATTTTTTTTTCCCATTAGCCTTCAGGAATCATCAAAAAAAAAAAAAAAAGTTCTGATCTGATTATGAGAAAACGACTTCTTAATGCCTTATTTTTCTTTTATTTTTCCCTACCTGCCAGGAAACTCAGGTAGGCAATGTTCAATTATAGCTCCTGGCAGTATTTCCCATTTCCTTTCTACAAATTCTTATCTGTTTTGATCTTTATGTTTATGCAACTATGTTCCATAGTGGTTTTTATTATTAACAATCTCAAATACGTTTTGGCAGTAGGAATTGCTTAAATTTAATCTAAACCAAGTAGAATAATGGATTGGGCAACGAATACATAGTCAATATTTTCAAAAACTCTTAGGTAAAATTGTATGTGTTTCTGGAGTGAAATATGGCAATGCATATCAATTCTCTTAAGAAAAAAAAGTACACACTCCTCTGTAATCCAACTTCAGTGATTAGAGAAAAATTGCTTTGAAAGGCACTGCGGATCAGTCTTAGGAGAAAGCAAAAGACTTTCTGGGCAGGATAAATAACAGGCGTATCTTGAACACATATTCAGAGCTGACCCACGTTAGAAGCTTGCCCGCCTGGGAAGTTATATAGCCTTCAAGAATTCTTGAGAGACACTGAATCAGGCTCACTGTTCCAGCAGCATGAGAATAGGAAGCTTGTATTGGGACTGTCCGATCCGCCTGGTCCTAAGTGGTCATATGTGGTTCTCAACTGAGGCTACTTCAGCTCCTCCACTCCCCTCCAGGGACATTTGGCAACTCGACTCATTTTTGGTTGTCACAGCTGGGCAGGAGGGTAATAATGGCATCTATCAAATAGAGGTGAGGATGGCTGCTGAACAGCCCACACAGCACAAAACAGCTTCCCACCCATTCCAAAATCTCCGTAGCACCCAGATAGAGAAATCCCGGTATAGATCTATTCTTCTTGGGTTTTGCTGCCACTCTTGGGCTAGTGCCAGACAATGGGGCACAGATCCTCATCTTTGCTCAGCTTGATGGTAAGGAGAGAGTGGTGGGCCAAGAGTGAAAATGATTCTTATTTTCACAATGCACCCTCTCTATGTTCAGGAACATTCTGAGGCTGAACTATTAGAATGAGAAGAAAAAATAAAGCTTTCTATATTTAAACCTTCCAAATTCCTCCTCTGAGGCAAGAAGGTCACAGTAAATCATCTGCTTGAACAGGGGTAAGGATAGAGCAAAATGCAGGGGGATACAGAAATAGATGAACAAATACTGGTAAAATATTTCCCTCCTATGTTACAGAGATGTTAAAAGTATTTAGTGAGAAAAGGTGTGAAGCAGTCTGGTTTCATCTAGCACATAAAGAGGCTGAAAATTTTATAATAGGATAAATGTAGGACAAAGGTATTAGTATGGGGGGCAAGTTGGGGTGATCATGAAGTTATTGAATAAGATATGGAAAACCCCAAATCGAGATAATTAAAACCATGGATTTGTTTTGCAAACCAAAGTTTTGCTTCAGATATTATCTCCTTATTCAGATGTTTTTAAAAGTGGGGGAGGGGTAGCATTGACAGTAATCTTCTTTTTCCTGCTCTATACTTTTCTAGAGATAAGTACTGAAATATACAAGGAATAATAAAGTAAAGAAGTAGGTATATGGGCTTGGCTAATTCCCACATTTGTTGAAGTGTTCTCTAAATAATTGCACAGTAGAAATACATATCATCTGTTTCCAAAGACCAGGTAAAAATAGATACAAAACAGAACATGAACAGATGTTGAAATTCTAAAATATTAGCAGTATACTTTCACTAACCTTTATGTATTTCATGTCTTTTTAAATTTAAAATGATAGACAAATATTTAGGAACACTTCAACATTTGCTTTTTATACAACATACATCTTATTATAAGCAATGATAAACAATCTTTTCGTGCTATGTGTTAGAAAATGAAATTCTTTGATGTGATAAATGGTAGACTCTTGAAGGGTAGCTGAATATGCTACCGTAAAATATGCCTTTTTGCCCTAAGGATTATTTTGAAAAACAGCAGACACAGGAGAAGCTCTGAAAACAGAGTAGAAGTTACCCTTTTGAAAGAGATATTTACATTTTTTCTTGTTTGTTTTTTTTTTTTTTTTTTTTGGTGGTACGCGGGCCTCTCACTGTTGTGGCCTCTCCCTTCGCGGAGCACAGGCTCCGGACGCGCAGGCTCAGCGGCCATGGCTCACGGGCCCAGCCGCTCCACGGCATGTGGGATCTTCCCGGACAGGGGCACGAACCCGTGTCCCCTGCATCGGCAGGCGGACTCTCAAGCACTGCGCCACCAGGGAAGCCTGAGAAATTTACATTTTTAAAGGAAATCTCCATTTGTAAAGGAGAAATCTCCTCCTATGGATAGAGAAGGACAACTCTTAAATCACAAGAAACTCTTACAGAGTTTCAATGGAGAAGGCATCCATTTAAACCTGCATAACAAGCCTTACCTTTGCTTTTCCTGGTAACCTCCTGTAGCTGGCCTCCCTGCTCCCCACCTCCCACACACACGCCCTTCTTTCCTTAGTCTTTAGCTGAAGATGGAATTTAAGCTGGTGACTTAGGCCACCTCAAGGAGTTACTAATTTTTCCCTGGGTACTTCCCATGTATACATGAGGTGTATATTTTAATAAACTTCTGTTTTTCTCTTGCTAATCTGTCTTTCATTACAGGGGTCTCAGCTAAGACTTCAGAAGAGTAGAGGGAAAATTATTGAATACTTTTCTTCCCCTCCACTCTAAAAAACAACAACAATACGGAAACAACACACCACAGAGTTGATGGATTTTAACATTTTCTCCTTCTATGGAAGACTTTTTGCAACAAAAAGTATATATTCCAGATAATGGTATTGATGCTGAAAGCTCAGCCTCTCTGCAATGGTGCTGAATCAAACCTCAGAGACAGAGTTTTGGATGAAGTAGAAAAGAATAGCTTTATTGCTTTGCCAGGCAAAGGCTCATGCCCCCAAAACTAACTATGTGTCCCAACCCGGGAGGATTTGATGAAGAGTTTTATAGCAATAGTTCAAGGGTAGGGCTGCTGACAAGATTAGGATATGTGCAGGGCCTGCACTCCCTTAATCTCATCTCCTAATCTTGGTGAGCTTCTCCAGTCCCTTTAATCTGGCCTCAGGTGGTTTCTTTGCCGCTCTTCCCTTGATTAGCAACTGTTTGAATCTGCCTTTTGGAACTCAGGGAGGGTCATGGAGGCTGGAGTCTTGCCTACAAGAAACAGGGGACGAAAGGGCTTCCATGCCCAGGAGGCCCACAGGGTCCTTCTCGGTTTCAGTATAAGTAGAGATGGTCATTAATGTAGAAAGACAAGGAGAGAATACCATGGGTTATGATACTTACAAATATCTCATCATAATTTTCTTTAGTTCAATTACATAGACATGAGGTTTACAACATGTGCTAACCTGTTGGACATGGCACCATTGGCTTCCCAGAAAACCAAGGCAACATGGCTAGCTCATATTACTGTATTCAAGTTCTTCCTCTTCTATGTCCTACCCACCCCCACCAAAAAGGGGACGCTGCTTTCTTTTAAGAGAAGACTTTCAAGGCAACTGTGTAGGTATACATTTCTTGGACCTATGTATTTTTTTCTGACACAGTGTGGGGACATAATAAAAATCTGATCTCAAATTTTATTATCTTCAGAAACAGTATTTTTCTCCTGCTTTCTGAAACAGATTCTTCTAAAAACTGTTGACGATAAAATGAATCAGTTGATCTAAGAAATGGAAAATTTTATTCAAGCCAAATTGAGGATTATAACCTGGGAACAGCCTCTCAGAAAGCTCCAAGAACTGACCTGCTACTTAGAGGTCAAAGCACAGTTATATGAGTTTTTGAGACAAAGGGCTGTACATTAAATGCTATATTATAGACAGTTTACACAGTCCAAGTCTAAGCATACAAAGCAAGTAGTGGATAATGGGTCATCACGGCCCCTTACAAGATTAAGAAGGAATGTTATCTTTAAAGGAGTTTTCTTGTTAGTGCTAGGAGTATGTTGCTCTTTATGGTTGAGCAGGTATTTTTGCCAATGGAGAGGTTTGGTCAATGCATAGTGCAGATACACAATGCACGGTAGAGGGGAGAGATGAGGCCAAAGAGGAATGTTTTATGTTTAAATTTTCTTGTCTTCCATAAAAGACACATTTTATTTCACAATAGCTTTCTAAATCTCCTCTTCTACTACCTCTTAAATGTTCAAGTTTTTCAGAGATGGATTCTAGGTTCTCATCTCTTTTTAAACATCACACTTTCTCTAGAAGATCTCAACAATCATTATGATCATTATTAACATCGAAATGTCCACAACTTCCAAATTTAGATCTCAAGCTTCATTACAATTTCTATATCCAACTATAAAGTTTCTGATACTTGCACTAGCAATTCATCAAGCCACCTCCAGACAATGGTGACGCTATCAGTTTGTACGGATTGCAGGGAAAGTGTTATTCTCTCTTCCTAATGAAACGTGTCAGCAATTTAAACATAATCTAGGAACTATATTTTTATAATTCTAATAACAAAATCATATTTGGTTTCTATATGAAATGACAAAAGAAATATCCATAGGAGAAAAGCTATAGAAATTCAGCAACCAAGGAACTTACACAGTGCTTAGCCTTGATTAACTTAATAACTTGATGTAAAAGCTATTTATTTCTACCATCAGTAAATTTAGTGACTTGCAAGAAGCTTTAGGTATTAGAGTTCAGCACAAAGCTGGAAGCATAGGTTTGTCCAGCTCTTATACTCGCAGTTCAATCTCCCTGTAGGCTTGTTATTTTCATCTTTATATTGACAAGAAAAAAATTACTTTTCTGTTATTGTTTCATACCAACCCTACATAGCATGCATAAATCTAACAGGACTATTGAGTTCACTCCAGAAAGCACTCTAAAATCTTGATAGTAGGAAGAGAGTGATGGGCCAAGAATGGAACTAATTCTTTCAAACTCCATGCTCACGGACACATCATCTCTTCCTGCTAGCTGAATTGGGGTTTATAGTATTTAAGAGGACACATGGCATAAGGATTAAAAATAGAATCTGAAATCAAAAGAACTACGTTTTCTCTAGAAGACAGAAAGCCTTTGTCCCAATTTTGCCATATACACAAGATCTGTACTAGGGATGACTCATTCACTATTAACTCTTCTCAGCACCAGGATACCATCCCTAGAACCTAGAACAGTAACTTAGAATGAGTAGGTGCTTACAAATACTGCTAGCTAAACTTTCGAAAACTGACTTGCTATCACCATACCACAGTTTCATCATCTCATAAAAGGGGAAAAAAAAGTAGCATCTAATCCAAAGAGTTAGTATGAGGATCAAAGGAGATAATATGTTTTTTTCATAGTTTTAAATTCTCAAATATTACATCACATGAGGTGATGTTATTATTATTGTTATTAATTAAAGTGAGATTCAAAAACAATAAAATTCTAAAGCTAAAAGTTTTGTAACTAATTATACTTTGTTTTCTGTCCTTCTCAATCCTCCCCTAGCATGTACCAACCCTGAATAAACTTAGCCATCAGGAGCTGTGTCTCCTCCTGCAAACTAACAAAGAAAACCAAACGACTCAGCTGACAAATGTCCTGGTTTCTAACTCTATCTGGTACAGCAGATAGGATAGGCTATGTTAGGCTGAAATAATGAATAACCTCAAAAATTTCAATAGCTTAAGGAAAAGGTATACTACTTTTTCACACTGCACATTCATCAGTGATGTGCTGGGGATCCTCCTCCATGTCAAACATGAGACCCAGCAGGACAAAGTATCCACTCCTTGGGATATTAGTTTATTGCTGTGACAGAGGAAAAGGTTTCTGGAGGATTTTCCATAGGCAATTAAACCTTCCTTCCAGCAGTAACACTTGGCTCTTCTGTTAATTCGTCAGCTGGAAATGGAGACAGCAGATGAATGTCAGCCATGGGTCCAGAGGGTGAAGAGCTGGAAATACATGATGAACACTAATGGTAACTATATCTGGACCCTCAAATGGTCCCAGAAATCCTACTTGTCCCAATTTTTTTCTCTTTTACTCTCCCACAACAGCCATTTCCAACCTTCTCTCTATTTTTCAAACTTCTTACTAACCACCCCCAGGTTGTAAAGATGTTCCCTCCACCTACTTGGTGGAGAAGTGGAAGCCATCAGCTTCTCTAGGGTGGTCAGCTCTGTGAGGACAGGGACAATTTACAGTCTTGTTTGCAGTCACATCGCTTCTGTCTACCATAGTGCTAACACACAGTAGTTGTCAAGTAAATACTATTACACAAATCTTTTCCAGTTAATATCAGGTCTCTCCTGTTGATGTCTGTGGTAGGCTAAAAAATAGCTCCCTAAAAGGTATCCATGTTCGAATGCCTGGAACTACATGGGGGAAAAGATGTGTTTGCGGATGTGATTAAGTTAAAGACTTTGAGTTGCGAAGATTATCCTGGATTACTTGGCTGGACCCTAAATGCCATTATATTTATCTTTACAATAAGGAGGCAAAGGAAATTTGACTCTCACAGAACACGAGACTATGTGAAGATAGAGCAGAGAGAGATCTGAAGATTCTGGCTTTGAAGATTAGTGTTGTGGCTATAAGCCAAGGAATGCCAGCAGCCAGCAGAAGCTAAAAGAGGTAAGGAATGGATTCTTTCCTAGAGCCTCCAGAGGGGGCACACTCTTCCAACACCTTGGATTCAGTCCAGTAATACTTTGGCCTCCAGAATTGTGAGAGAATAAACACCACTAAGTTTGTGGTGATTCATTACAGGAAACTAGCATGCATCAGATTTAACTAGGATTTATATTTTCTAGAATGTAATGTATGCTTTGGGCAAAATATTCCTATATTTGAAAATGCTTAATATTAACACAGAAATGTTTAAAAAAGTTAGTTGTGATTTTTAATCAACCTGTGCTTGCTACATTTTGAGACGTTACAGTACTTGCAGTATTGTTTTACTTCCTTGAAATGAACTGATTTATAAACTATAGGGTAGAGACTTCAAAATATCAAATATATATAGCAAAATATACTCTGTCTGCATGTAGCTGACTGTCTCCCAAATGTGGATGGTTTAAAATACATTCATTATAACTTCTGTGGTTTGTGGAGGTAAAATTGTATACAGTTAAATTTCAGTAGTTGTGGTAGCATTGAGGCTTCCCAAAATTACGTGTTTATTTATTGGGTTTGCTGCCATCTCTCTGTTCTCTTCTTCTCTTTTTACATGTTAGTAACGTTCTCTGCTTACTTTGCTTCTGCATCAGTTCCTAATTTACTTTTCTTCAAAATACCCCAAATCTAATAGCCTTTACTTACATATATTGGCATTGCTACAATAAAATAGAAATCCAATCCTCTGCGAAATATAAGGAATTAATATAACGCTACAGAAATCTTTTAGCTGTTCTTTAGAACTCAGGCTACAAGCACAGAACATGTCTTTTTTGGATATGAAAGTAAATGAGATTTTCACATTAAAATGACAGACTACATACGGAATCCCATTAAAGCTAACATACCCAAGTACAATTTAGAAAAGTGTTGAAAATGGGCTAGGGAAGGAAATTAAAACTCCTTCTCACACATCTTCATACTTGCTTAGATACCTGAGCACTCATTTTAAATTCTCAAGGACAAGCATAAAGTAATGTTTACCTCCTAGGAAACTTACATAATTTATAATTCTAGTATATTTCCATTTATGCTTTTTTATTACAATAGGATTTTATTTTTATAAAATAAAGCTCTACCATGACAGATTTCTAAAATTGGGGTATTTATTTTTTTAACAACTGCAATGCCTCTTTGTAATAACTGGGTACAGTTGTAAGCGATTTCATAAAGCAATAAGAAAATAATTTGCTATGTGATACTTTGTTGGTCTATAAGAGTTTTTTTGTTTGTTTTGTTTTTTTAAACATCTTTATTGGAGTATAATTGCTTTACAACGCTGTGTTAGTTTCTGCTTTATAACAAAGTGAATCAGCTATACATATACATATATCCCCATATCTCCTCCCTCTTGCATCTCCCTCTCACCCTCCCTATCCCACCCCTCCAGGTGGTCACAAAGCACCAAGCTGACCTCCCTGTGCTATGTGACTGCTTATCTATTTTACATTTGGTAGTGTATATATGTCCATGTCTATAAGAGTTTTATTGCTGCTTTTGGAATGGTCTTGTTTACATTCCGAGAGTCACCAAAGCAGTGGGAGGTTACAGCTAATTCTCCACTTTCTGTCTGGTCCCAAAACCAACAGCAGAGAGATCATGCTTTTGTTTCTATTTAGATTGTGAATCCCTTGTGCATTCCAAATATTAATCAGTGTTTATTTCACTTCTGGATCCACCCTTTTCTTCCCCATCCTGCCCTCTACAGTCTTCACAGACTGGATAATGAGACACAGCTGACGCTGTTTGTTTATTCCTGTTGGGATATTTTTAACATCAGACTTTTTTTCTCTGTTACATTCAGCTTCACCCACTCTCACTAGAATCTAAACCTTATTTCTCTTTGGCCCCTCAGGGAGTCTCACATATACACAAAACACCCTTTGAAGTGAAAGGGAGCTTACCCTTCAATGGTCTTTCTTATCCATGATACCAAAAAGAATATACCCTCCCCAAACAACGAATATAGGGCTTTGTCTCCTTTGTGTTTGACAGGACCCCCATCTCTTCATTTCTTCCAGAATATAAAGTTATGCCAACACCCCCAATACCCCTTGGGTGTTCCTGAAATGTTAAATGAATGGATGAATGAAACCTAATGTGAGGCTATAAGAAAAAATCTAAAAGTTAAGCACAAGCATTCACATTTTCCAGTTGTATCAAAAGCAGGCTGTTTCTGATTCAATACTCAGGCATTTAGCAAAAAGAAGTAACTACAGATGGAACCAGTAAGTGATCCCAGAAGAGCAACAGACATCAAACAAAAGGGATCCATCTCATTCTTACTGGGTCTCATTTCCCGAGAGAGCAAGACCCTTGCTTTACGTGGAAATGTATTTTATTCTCCTGGAATCTTTAGTGCGGTAGAAATCAGCAAAAAGTTGTATCATAGAAAAGCTACAGCGGACTGGGAAAAAAAAAGGTGAGAGTGGGTGGCTTGTAAAATAAAATGCTGAAGGACTATTTAACACAAATTGGTAACTGCTGCTTAGAAGTTTTTTCCACGTTTTTGCTGATAGTATTGCAACACTTTTTAAATGTGTATGAAGCAAGTATATTAAGAAACGGGTTCTAGACATCATAAACATTTCAAAAACTATTGAGAAAATTAAAGGCTAAAAATATGAGATAGTACAGAAATAAAGCGAGAAACAAAAGAAAAAAACAAAGAAACAGAATATCTGAAGATATCACTTGAAGAATGAAGCTTCATTGCTCCAAACTGAAAAATTCTGAAAGGAAAAAAAAGAACATCATTTGTGACATTCATCTGCATCTTTCAGTGCCTACACAGGGAAACCGGTATAACGGAGACAATCAAATACTAGCCATTGTCACAAGGAGGAATGTGATCAGCAAATCAAAATGCTCAACGTTTATTACAAGAACACTGGTGTAAAAATAAAAAGAAGTTTGCGAAAACCATAGGAAGCAAATCTATCAGTAAAGCAGGGGATGAAATCTGGAGGTGGTGGTGAGTACATGGAACACAGGAAAAAAGCATTCGGATTCTAGAATCCTCTTCTCCTATAAGTCTCTGTGGCAGTTACCCTAACGGATCATGTTAGGAAATCTCATGTAGTTCCTCCCAAGGTGAATTAACTTAATAGGGTGGTAGGTGCATTAATAGAAGACAACTGTAAGACATGACGACTCTGCCCCTGCCTGTCTGCACTCTTTACTTCTCAGGCTGTCCAAAGCCAAACCAAGAGAGGTAGTGAGTCACTCCCCTGCCCCAACAGTTGGACAAGAGGATGAAAACAACCACAATTGAAAGAGTAAGCTTCTTTTTGGCTGTAGCAAAACTGCCTCCTATTTCCAGGTGGGAATCTCATTCAACTTGATTCAGGTGTGTTATTCCAGGAACATACTCTTTTCCGCAACCCTACCGCATATATTGGGTTGGCCAAAAAGTTCGTTCGGATTTTTCCATAAGATGTTATGGAGAAATCCGAACGAATTTTTTTTGGCCAACCCAATATATGTTTTTCTATGTCTTCCCCTGGTGATGATCCCTATCTTTTGAGTGTAATCCCTATTTACTGACATTTTTCAAGGAACTCCCTACTCTGGCAAGAGTTTATCTTTACATATGTACAGCTGACCCTTGAGTAATGCAGGTTTGAACTGTGCAAGTCCACTTATACCTGGATGTTTTTCAATGGTAAATACTACAGTACTACACGGTCTGTGGTTGGTTGAATTTGTGGATGCAGAGAAACCACAGATACAGGGAGCCCTCCATAAATTATAGGCAGATTGACGCCTGTGTTGTCCAAGGGTCAACTGTATGTTCCTCTTTAATAGCCTTCCTGTCACATTACACCCTCTATATGCCAGACTAAAAAGCCATTCTGTGTCACCTCTGAATGTCCTAGCACTACCCATCCATTAAGACCTAACTCAACTAGCACTTCCTCCAGGGACCTTTCCTATCGTCCAACTGCCCCTCCAACCATCGCCACCACTGAGCTTCCTTAAGATTTAGCAACTCTAGCCTATCTCCACCTATGCCTTGTACAACTCTGTGACTTAGACAAGAGATACTGACGTTAAGAATTATTTTCCTCAGTAACTCATAAGTTTAAAAGAGGACCAATGAGTGATTCACTTTTACATATAATTTATCAAAAAAAGAATGAATGAGGAAGTGCTTATCGTTCCCCTCACTGTATATTCAGTGACATTGTACCAATGCCTCAGTAGTAAATACTAGGTCCATTGAAGACACACCTGCCTGCAGCTTGGTCTAGTCAACTGTTTCATTAATGTCTCCATCATATTGTTCCATAATGTTTCATTGTGGACTATCTGATCCCCCTTATATGGAAATACCTAAATTTTTGCATGGCCTACAAGGGCCTGCAAGTTCAGCTCCAGGTTTACTTGCCCTCCCTCTGTGTCTTCTAACATTCTTCCCTTTACTCTACGACTTCTATATCCACTGGTGTTTTTTATCCCCAAATATATCGAAGGACTCTTGCAAATGTTATTCTTTCTTCCTGAAAAATACCCCCCAACATTGATTTCTTGTTTTTTAGCTATGTAACTCTTCCTCATCCTTCAGATATCAATTATCACTACCTCGGGAAAGCCCTCCTTGACCCCTTAATCTCAGTTCCTTTTTAAATACACTTTTATACAATTGTATTCCATTCCTTTAAAGTACTTTTTATATTCAGTAATTACATATTACATATAGTCAGTATCATTATTTGCTGAAAGTCTGACACCCAACTACCATAAGCTCCCAAACAAAGACTATTTCTGGTTTTTGCTTACCTATTCTACCTCTAGCATCTTGCAGAATACCTAGCAGACAATTGACACTCAATAAATATTTGTTGAAAGAAAAAAAATGGATGCATGAACACTTTTAATAAATGTTGACTGTACCTCTAGGTTGATGCATTTCAACATCATGGGCTTTGGCTCTTCAGACTTATGTAATGTTTGAATTCATGCTCTTCTACTCATCAGCTTTGCTAACTTGAAAAATCACTTAATTACTCTGACTCCCAGTTGGCCCAACTGAAAAATAAAAATGATAATGCCTACCCTCACAGGGTTGATGTATACACAAGGGTGTCTGGTATTTATTAAGAACGGTAGATGCTTAATAAAAACCAATTCCCTTTTCCTTCCCTCAGTAAATTCTGGGCTATGTGGCTATGCTTATTTGACTCCATATAGTCAAATACCAGATTGAAAAGAAGATCTTTAAGTACACAGAATTCATAGTCAAAAGACCTTGTGTTTGTTTGCTTTCATTCATTCAACTGAGAAGTAGGTACGGGTTAGACCACGTAAAGCTTTGCAGGTGATGAAAATGAGTTTTGATTTTTTTTTTTCTGAGTATAATGGGAAGATATTGAAGAATTTTCCTTAGAGATAACAAGGAAGCTTTCTTACTACTAGCTCTAGTTCTACAACCTGGGAAAGGCAATGAGATACACAGAGCTTTTATGGCATTAGATTTCTTAGGACAGAATGAAAGAATATAGAATGTTTTACTCAGGTCAACCATTGCTAGATTAAATCTTTAAGAGTAAAGAATAGTAAAATTTGGCTAAAAAGATACCATTTGGAAAACGAACGGCAAAAATTTCCTGAAACTTCCCCAAGCAGTTGGGACAAGGCTAGATCAGTGGTGTAACAGTTAAGTACATCCAATTTGCAGGCTTCCAAAGATGGATGGGCCTACAGATTTTCATGATGATCTAAAGGATTCCCTTTTCTTGCTGTCTTGTTTCCTCCTTTTCTACCTGCAAACTGTGGAACTCCAGAACAGGCTTGCAAATATAGCAGAAATGGCAATTTTAAACTATACAGTGAAGGAATAGCCATAATTTAGGCACAAGACGCATGTGTTGTGGGATTTGAGGAATGCCATGAAAAGCTATTTGCCTAAATTCTCTCCTCTTGGGCTGATTAAATATACTGTCTGAATGGATCCAATTCTTTGGATAAGAATTTTTCTCTCAATTCCAAGAAAAGAGAAAACAGACAAAAACAAATTACAACATAAGAAAATGACTGGATTGAATTGACCAGAAGCCACCTAAGTCAACTGTCCAATGCTAGATTTTCTCCACCCTCAAATCTGTCTGAGAAATGAATATATTGTAGGGGAGGAAAAAGTTTTCCTTGACCCTATTAGGGTTTCTGGCTGGGTCTGAAAAGTAAACTGACAAAGACAGACTAACAGGAGAAAAGCATACAAATGTATTTAATGTAAGTTTTATGTGACACATGAGACTTCGTAAGGAAATGAAGACCCAAAGAAACAAATCTATGTAAGTTTATGCCAGAATTGATAGAGAGGGAATAGTGGTGGAGGAATGTGATAAGTTAAGAAGTACAAGGTAATTGTAATACAGTAGAGAAAATTTAACAAGCCCTGCTGGTTAGGATCCTTTTTGGCACCCCTTGGTCTTCAGAGATAAGATTGCTCCTTTCCGCTGGGTATAGGGAGTGCACCTCTCTCACAAGAAGGTTTTATGGCCTCTTTGAGGGGAGAAAGACAAGGTGAGGAGGGCGAGAAGGCAAGCAGAGTGGCCTTCTGCTCCTGCTGTTTTCTCAAGCTCCTTCAACTTAAAATTTTCAGGGCTTCCCTGGTGGCACAGTGGTTAAGAGTCCACCTGCCGATGCAGGGGACACGGGTTCGTGCCCCGGTCTGGGAAGATCCCACATGCCGCGGAGCGGCTGGGCCCGTGAGCCATGGCCGCTGAGCCTGCGCGTCCGGAGCCTGTGCTCTGCAACGGGAGAGGCCACAACAGTGAGAGGCCCGCGTACCACAAAAAAAAAAAAAATTTCCATATAGCAAGGTACCATATTTGGGGGTAGCATGTCAAGAAACCCATAAATATTGGCTGATGAAACCAAAAATGAGCAAGGAATATATCTATTACTTATTCTTTAACCATCTCTGAAGTCAATTGAATGACCTCTCTCTGCAAATTTTAACTTTATTTCCCTGGGTTCACATTTGAATAACATTTAGTTTCCTTAAGTTCTCAAACCAGTAGTTCATATTCAAACACCTTTCCCATTGAAATAAAATTAAGACTAATTAATTTATAAGGAAAGATCAAAAGTAATTAATAGGCAAAGTAGAGCTAAGTACCAAACAAGGTGCAGGATATTGATTGTCTACAAGTATGTGAAGGTGTAAACACCACAATGACTAAAAATTATTAGGCAGAGAACAGGATTTTGATAAAATTAAGAGACTAGCATAATATTTACAGGATCTGGACCATGAATAAGATTTCACGGAGTATAACTACTTTTGGAAATAAAATTGTAAACTTTCCTCCCTGTAAAAGATACGACACAAAAAGTCTTTTTGCAGGCAGAAAACCCTAAGAAAACTGAGTTCGATAAGTATTCCTTAATAGTGACCCATGATTTGGCAACAAGCGATCCGTTTCCTTATGATCAGGGATTCTACTCACTATTGTTATTCTTAATAGCTCATGAATCTTCTTATAGCCAGACTTGTGAGGTAAAAGAAAATCACATCAAAAATCAGTCCTATACTGTGCACTTGTCTCACTGGGAATGCACTTTGATGCCAATTTTCCATCACGAATGGAAAAGACTTAGCCACACCAAAAATGTTTGACCTTCACCCAACACCATAATTTTGTAAAAATATAGTCAGGAGTAGGACTTGGAACTTCTCCATGTCTGAATAGCTAATTTTTAAAAGAGCAATTACATTTCTTATAGCTCTACAATGTCAAAGTACTTAGTAAACTTTAAAAAAAATTACTGTATTTTTTATAGCAGTTGCACTTTTATTATACCAAAATCCCTTCTGATGATAATGGATGATAAAGTTTGAGTTTGAAACAAGATCTCATTTTTTAATAATGCATAGCTTTATGGATTGGTGCATCTTACCATTCATCTTATAGACTACATGTCCACAAGGTTATTCCCACAAAATACTAGAGTATCCAAGCATGACCTGTTTTAACTAAGGTCATCCTGGTGTTCTCTGCTTCCTTTTCTCAGGGATTACAAATTATCTGAGGTAAAATTTACTTATACTTACCATGCAAGCAATATATGAATGCACAGAGATAGGTGAATAAAGCTGACTTGTCTTAGAGCTCTAGCGTTTTCCCCAAAGGGTAAAGGCGTTATGTGGTTCTCCCTACTTTTGAATAAATGTGAAAATAAAGATATATTTCTTAAAAGGTTTCAAAACCCCAAATGAGATACCCATATTTCTTGAGGACCAGTAAGGTAAGATCAAGTGTTGATCAAACCTGTGTAGAAATGAAGGTGAAATGAAAAATGGAATCACTTAATCCCAGGTTAAGGAACTGCCCTCCCTCAACCCCACACAATAGCTTAATTCCCACCAGAAAATTTTCTGCAGCTCGGTAATTGTTTCAGTTTAGTCATAGAAATAGAAATAGAGAGCCCTGGAAATATTCTGAACAATTTTCATTGAAAAAAAAATCTCAACACTTGAAGCAAATGATTTCTTTATATTTTAAAAATAGTATGTACAGCTGCCTCATTTATCCATTTTACTCTATATGTACTTATATGGCCTTCAAAAAACTTTTGCAACCATAAGTCTCAGTTCTATTCCTCATGAATTTTTTTTTATATTGGCTTCAGTTGCATAAGGATGGAGGTTTGAAACAGTTTTCTTAAGTAAAGATACAAAATCTAAAATCTAAGTTTATATCATTTCCCCTTCTTGCTTCTTTAGAAAATAAATGTGATGTTCATTCCATTGAGAACTTAGCAAATATTCTAAGTGGCCACCTAAAAATAAATTCAATATGCAACTGTAATTGTTTTGAAGACTTTGTTAAATGTCAGGCCAGGCAAAAATGTGATTATGTTAGTCCCCCCTTACCCATAGAAGATACGTTCCAGGACGCCCAGTAGATGCCTAAAACCATAAGGAGCCCTATATATATTATATTTTTTCCTATACATACATACCTGTGATAAAGTTTAATTTATAAATTAGACACAGTAAGAGACTAAAAACAGTAACTAATAATGAAATAGAACAATTAAAACAATACACTATAATAAAAGTTATGTGAATGCGGTTCCTCTCTCTCTCTCTCTCTCTCAAAGTATCTTTTTGTACTGTACTCACCCTTCTTCTTGTGATGATATGAGATGGTAAAATACCTATGTGGTGAGATGAAATGAGGTGAATGATGTAGGCATTGTGACCTAACATTAGGCTACTACTGACCTACTGATGACTACATTAGAAGGAGGATCATCTCCTTGGGTTATCCTGGATCATCAAGCCAGGGCAATGTCGATGGTTAGATATCAGCAGCAGACCAAGTTGATGGTTGAGGGTCCATGTTGAGGGATGGGGTGGAACAGAACAGGACAGTGAGAGATTTCATCATGCTCCTCAGAAGAGCTCAGATTTAAAACTCATGAATTGTTTATTTCTGGAAATTTTTGTTTAATATTTTGGACTGTACTTGACCATTGGTAACGGAACCCACAGAAAGCAAAACCATGGATAAGGAATACTACTGTATTTCTGGGTACATATAATATTTTTCAGGAGCAGTCTCAAGACCAATTTGATTGATGGGTAAAAATCTATCTAAAAGAACTGATGTAAAATCATATTGACACTTCATTAGTCAATCAGAGTTATGTAATAGCCCTTGTTTCTGAAATTAGTGATAAATACTATTAAGATCGTCCTACAGGTTTGGTGGAAAACTCTTTTGAAGAACACAGATCCTATCCTTTCTGTAAAGTTCTTCACTATTTTGATCCATGATTATTCCTTTTCTGAAAGGTCTTACAAGTTCATAAGAATCAAGACATCTCAAGGTTTTAGTTGAAAAGTGTCACTACCTATTCTGGGCTCAAGTATTTTCTCTTGCGGTTTTATAGGTTTTTTGAAGCAATGAAGTGTAAGCTCTACATTTCCACTGAGCTCATGATCCCTTTTAGCTCCACAGAGTTCAGCCACATGACCTATGGTCTGCAACAGATAGGAAACGTTTCCCCTGTCTTGCTAGAGTTGTGTTTTCAATGATTGTTCTCAAAAATAAATACAATTTCTAAGCCACAGTTTTTACTTGGTAAATTTTGATGATTTTTAAAACTCATTTCTTTCTCAACAATCTTGGTTACCAGGGGGGAAAGGAAGAAGGGATAAATTGGGAGATTGGGATTGATATATATACACTACTATATATAAAATAGATAACTAATAAGGACCTACTGTATAGCACAGGGAACTCTACTCAGTACTCTGTAATGACCTAGATGGGAAAAGAATCTAAAAAAGAGTGGATATATGTATATGTATAACTGATTCACTGTGCTGTATACCTAAAACTAACAGAACATTGTAAATCAACTATACTCCAATAATTTTTTTTCAATCATTTGTTTCTCTGGATACCATGTTTTTTGTTTTTTTTCTCTCGGTACGCAGGCCTCTCACTGTTGTGGCCTCTCCCGTTGCGGAGCACAGGTTCCGGACGCGCAGGCTCAGCGGCCATGGCTCACAGGCCCAGCCGCTTCGCGGCATGCGGGATCCTCCCGGACCAGGGCACGAACCCGTGTCCCCTGCATCGGCAGATGGACTCTCAATCACTGAGCCACCAGGGAAGCCCTGGATACCATCTTATATGCCCACTTAATTCTACTCTGCTTATTAAAAAAAACCTTCTTGTAAAAGGCCACAGAGAATTTGAGGGCTTACAATTCCCATACGGTTGTGACTCACATGCCGCCTTTGTTCAACAGACTCCCCAACTCACAGAGGCTGCTAGTTCAGTCACGCTTCCCTTTCTCTTCTCCTCTCCCTCCACCTGCTGTATTTGGGAGCGGAGCATTGTACAGGTTCTCAAGTCTATGGGCACATGCAAAGAGCTCTTACCTAAGCACTGATGGCTTTAAACTGAGAAAACTTTCTTATTGGACTGTTAAGAGTTGTCCTTATACTCTTAAAGCTGCAAATACTAATTTTAGAGCATCTGTCTCTATGCTCAAGACCGCTGAGTAGAAATGTATTGGCTCTGGAGCTTATACTTTACACTATAGAAATATTTATATGTAAGCAAAAGGAAGCAAAATTAAAGATCAGAAGTTTCCTTAAGAGTAAAGAGGAGGGGCTTCCCTGGTGGTGCAGTGGTTGAGAGTCCGCCTGCCGATGCAGGGGACACGGGTTCATGCCCCAGTCCGGGAAGATCCCACATGCCGCGAAGCGGCTGGGCCCGTGAGCCATGGCCGCTGAGCCTGCGCGTCCGGAGCCTGTGCTCCACAGCGGGAGAGGCCACAGCAGTGAGAGGCCCGCGTACCACAAAAAAAAAAAAAAAAAAAGTAAAGAGAAGTAGAAAGAATATGCACAGATCAGAGAAGGAGGAACAGAACTTCAAGAGAAGGTGGAGAATAGGTGAGAAATGGAAAGGACAGACTCAGTTCAGAGACAGTTGGGGCGAGTACTGATGCAATTTGAATACATTTCCATCTAAGTTACTTGTTGGGACCCTGGAAAGAAACACTTTCCTCGGAATGGGAAGGCCGGTAGTTTATATAAACTAGCAAAACCCCCAAAAGAGTAATTAACTTATCATCGATAGTCTAATAGACTAACAGACTGTATGCTGCAGGATTTGGTTGCTAAATACAACAGTATCTCAATGTGTTGGCTATTATCTGTAGACTTGAATAAGTCAGAGGAACGAAGAGACCAAATGCTCTTTTATACGATTCAAATAAAACCGAAAGAGAAAAGCAGAGTGATTACTCTCAGACTAGAGAGGGTCAGATCAATAAGCTAATCATGCATTCTCCCGTGTGGAGGTAGAGAGAAATGGATAGTTTTGATACCTCCTTTGAAACAGATGTTAATGACCTCTGTGTGTGGGAGATGGAAAATCCGGGACAACTCCTTGGTGTTTGGCTTCAGCTACTGTGTGGATGCTACTACCATGTGCTGACGTAGGGATAAGGCAGTAAAACGAAGAGCTCCATTCTGAACATTCTAAATATGAAATGCCGAAGACATATTTATTGGAGATGTCAAGTAACATGATATCTGTAGCTCTAAGGAGAGGTAAAAGTGACAGAGAGGCTTGAGAGTCATCAACAAATAGATTTAAAGTAATGGGGATGAATGAGGACACAGAGGAAGAGTTTAAAGAATAGTGACGTTGGTCCTTCAGCATCTAAAGATGAGATATGAAATAAAGAGCCATTGAAGAAGAGGTAGGCATGAAGTGTGGCAGGCAGAAAGAGGACACCATGATGGCACAAAAGCAAATAACAGGAGGGTTTTTTGTTTATGTTTTTGGGTTTTTTTTCCAGGAGGGAATGATCAATTGTATTAAACACTGCTGGGAGACTGATTATGATGAAACAAGACATGAAGATCACCGCTGACCTAGATGCATCAGTGCAGTTTTAGGGAGGGGAGCCAGATTTGAAGGATGTGAAAAATAAATTTATTGGTTATAAAGTAGGGCAACAAGGGTAAAAAACTCACTTAAGGAGTTTTACTGTGAAAGATGCAAAAAAAAAAATGCAGCAGTAATCAGAGGTGATATAGAATAAAGATTGTTTTAAGTGGAGAGATATTAAAGATATATAGTAGGAGAAATGTAATAAAAATAAGATGGAATCACCCTGATACGATTGAGCTATTTTCATGAAGATATAGCATCAGATAAGTGTGAATTCAGCAGCTGTAGCTGACTGAAAAAGAAATGGCTACCTTTCCAAGCTGGGCCTGTCGGATTGTCACTCCTAAAAGTTGGAAGTAGGATTCTAAAATACCCACATGTGGATCTCTGTGGGGCCTTAGTGACTTCCTGTCCTTATATTGCAATGCTGGTACTCTTCTTCCAAATGATTCTTTTTTGTTTAAATGAATTTGAATGGACTTCTCTATAACACTGAAAGATCACTAGGAACACTGAGTTAAACTTTCCTGAAATTCTCCAGATCTACAGTAATGCCTTTTCACGCTGTGAATCTTCAAAGAGCAGACAAAACTACAATGTTTTCCAATATAGCTGACCCTATAAAAATTTTGTGAAGAATACTTCAGGGGACTAATGATCATATAAAAACAATTCACAGTATTACCTAGTTTATGCTTTTAACTCAAATTGCTTGGAGGTTCATCTTCATATTTTGCTTCTGAGTTTACTTCATTCTGGGTTTACTTCTGTATTCATCTCTTCACCTCCTACCTATTTCACCCAAATTCCATAGGTCAAACCTAGACTTTTCTTGCTAATTTTATCCCTGAGTCCCTCTGAAACTTTGAGAGACTCCAAAATCACTCAGATTTGCCATTTGAAATGAGAATTTCATTGTCTCTCACAAACTCTTATTTATGTTCTGAGAAGTATCTCCTTAAAATACTTATACCAATTTTTGAGTATCTGAGTACTCACAACGTTTATATTTTCTTTACTAAAAAAGAGATAGCAGAAAATACATCAACTTTCTAAATCAATACTACCGTTTTCAGTTTTCTTGAAGCAGAGACTTCAGATCTTATGGAACCTCAAAGTGCTCTATTTTCATAGCTTCCAGAAGCTTGGAATGCTCATAAACACAGTACATGCCAAACGCATATTTCTTTTAACTATGAGGTGCTGTTTGGCTTTGTACTACATAGTGACATGTTTCCATTTTAATTATGTTTGAATTTAGCATAGCAATTGGATTCCCTTTTAAATCTGCTACATTGAAATTCCACCTGCTTATCCACATCTCTTACTAAAAATTAAAATCTTAATGGTCACGGTGAGGGAATAACAATTAAGAACTTCCTAGAATGTACTTTTCAGTACTAATATTTATATCACACACGTGTTGCATTTCAAGTCAGAAACCCTGGCTTATATACACTTCCACACATTTATAGCCTTAATCAAGACAGAAACCATTTGCTTTTCACATACCAATTAAGGCACAGAAACAATTAAGTTTTTTGCTAAATAGCCTCCTATACTTTATTACAGTTTATCTTGTGTTTTTGTGAGGAGCTATTATTTCTGCTCCAAGCTCTTGATCTCCCCAGGGAGTGGAAATGAGCGTCTGTTGCGGAACAGAGCTGAAAATGAAGTCCCAGGGAATGAGGATGTGGAGAGAAGGGAAATGGGAAACCAACTCTGGAAAAAGCAGAAAAGCTTTCATGCAGAAAGTTCTGCACTATAATCAGCTATAGCTATCATGCAAGGTGTCCAGAGCTCACTCAGTTGCGTAGAAGTTAGTGCCTTCGGTCTCTACAGAAAAGGGAAAAAGTGGTGAGCAAGGCAAGGAAAATGTACAGGACTTAAGAGAGTGAGATAGGAAATAGAGAGGGGAGGAGAGAATGAGAAACGATGAGAAAGAGAAGAAGGAAAAATGAATGACAGAGAATCATGAGATTTCAGAGCTGAGTCTCACTGTGGACAGCTAGGAAAAATGGTCACCTGATCATAATCTGAATGTTTACCTGATAACAACCTTAATGGAGATTTTAGATTTTATACTGCTAATCTGACTACATTGTTGCCAGATAGGTTAACTGTCTAGACTAGACTGAATAGAAGTATCATATATCAGTGGTCCATCCAGGTTTACATTAAAGTGATGATTTATCTACTTGAGGAATAATAGAAAATGCTTTCACTTGTTTTATAGAACTGTAATTAAGTGTATTTAAAAAATAAGCAGATATTTTATAATTTTATATACAGATGCATATATACACACATGTATATACAGACACACACATGCATATGAAGGTCTCTGAAAGAGCAATACCATATGCATGCAAAACTCTTTCCCCTTCACAAAACAGTCAGCTACGTTAAAATAATATGACAAATATTCTGACACTTGGATTTCATTCATGCAATCCTTATACAAAAGTCTTTGAAGTTAATATTTGCTCTCTTCTTATCTAAAACAGACTGTTTTGGCAAAAGCTATGTCTGCCCTCCTTCATTAATATCCAATTCAGTGAGCAAAAAGGCTGACTTTGATTTATATGAAACAATTTTGAAAGTATTTTAAGGTTTCAAAACTAAAATAGTTTCTTAATTTTTAAAATTATGCTTTACGGAGAAAATAAAGTATTAAAATCAAAAGATAACACTGACTTTGATCTTCAAAGCTAAGCCACATGCTTTGTTACATGAGGCTTGCAGGAAAATACGTGCACCTTCTCAAATCCGCATGGTACATAACTAGTCCTTAATAGCCTTGCAGACTGCTATTTATAACGCACATCAGGCTTTTGGATAAATTGACTGATTGGAGTTAAAATGCGTGGCTTTCATGTTGAGGGTTCACATAGGTGAATAAATGAATATTAGAAAATATGGTAAAATCTGAAAATTAAAACCGGAAAAGAGAACATTGTTTTTATTACGTGTGTTTATACTGTTTGTATGATAGACCCTCACACACACACACACACACACACACACACACACACACACACATTCTCATACACATGCACACATGATATAATCACAGTATCTCCAACTCATTTTGCTCTTCAAATATGAGGTTCACCCAACATTTGCCAATAGATCTGTTCATCTAATTTAATTCCTCATTGATATAGCCAGGACTAATTTCTTCAACAGTCAAATATTCAATGCAAGCAGTTTGAGCAAAATAGGAAAATGTTTTTGGCTCGTGTAATTGGGAAAATCAGGAGTGAGGCTAGCATAAAAACTATCTGGAACTATGGATTTGATAAATATCAAGAGTGTCTCTCTCACATTCTCACACCTTTGATTTTCTCCACATATGGTTGTGGTCTTTCTTGCTACTGATGGGGTAGATAGTGGCTTTGAGAGGCTGATGATTTGCACATCATTACCATGATTTTCTCCACGCTTCCTCCCACCCCAAATCCCTGGTCAGTGTTTTGATTAGACCACCTGGTACATGTGCATGTGCCTATTTCTGGAATAATCACTGTGGCCATGAGCATAGGGTCCTCTGAGCCATGGCATGAGCCACCCTGACATAGGCACCTGTTCCCATAGCCAGAGCATCTCACCTGCAGAAAGGCAGGAAGTGAAGGCGACAAAGAGAACAAACATTCATGACCACTGTCATCACTTCTCCTTTTATGAAACCATATGGCTCTCCAGTGTTTACAACATCCATGTGATCAATTCAGAACAAATTCTTACTGAATAATAGCTATGAATCACCACAACCACCACTATCTCATACACACACACACACACACACACAATAACAGTTATTTCTTATTTCGGGGCAGTTGTGCAAAGTGTTTTTCACATTCTCTCACGTGATTCTCCTCTAAATATTCTGAAGTAGACTCTTCCTGCTTTACCTATGAGAAGACTGAAATTGTATGTGAACAGCTTGAACAATCTAACCGAAAACTACAAAGGCTATTCAGTTTTGAAGTGTGTGTAGATCAAAGACCTCACATGCAATAGTAGGAGAAGCAGTGATTGTATAGCATAGATTTTAAGCCTCCGAGAGACTTAATACCAGCAATGCTGATGGCATGGAAGACAATACCTAAAAGCTGGCAATAATTAAAATGCAGTCATCAGTACATACAAGATTAGGTTCAAATGAATATGACCAAATCTGAAATAACAGTGACTTACTAAGACACAATCTTATATTTTCCTCACATAAACAAAGTCTGGGGGAGAGGGCACAGTCCATTGTTGGGACAGTGACTTGACAATCATCAGTAATCCACCCACAGTGTTTTGCTTCATGTTTCAACATGACTGTTCAGGAGGCAGCTGTAACATTCCAGTCATCAGAAAAATGTCGAGGGCACGAGAGGGGCGTGTTCCTCTTCCTTGAAAAACCCTTCCCAGATGTTGCACAGGACACTTTAGCCAGCGCATCATCATATGGCCACACCTAGCTACAAGGGGGGCTTGTACATAGAGTCTTTAGCCCATTCAGTCACGTGTGCTGCTAAAAATCTGAGACGCTCTAATAGAAGAAAGGGAAAATGGATATTGGGGCCGGAGGACAGGAGTCTCTGGCAAGAACTCTCTTACACTGTCCTCGGCAATATGTCACTGATGTCACTCTTGGATTACAACTCTTACTGCCCTGGCCATGTTCCTTTAAATAGTCAAAGGGCAGCATTCTTACCTATTATGTTGAACGTAAGATTCTTTTCTTCTTTGTGATTTACTAGAGTTACACTCTGCTTTTTATTTCTGAACATAAGCAGATTGTGTCCTAACTGCTTTGTTAAGACCCACTAAGCTCTCCATACTCTCTCTCTCAAGTTTTATTGTAATGTTATATTCAACTGTAGTAAAAATGACTTTATACTACAGTAGATTGTATTTACAAATGGCTGCAAGAGTATTTCTTGTCCTGTGTTTTCATCCAGAAACTGGCCATTCCTTTATCAAGAGATAAAGCCTATTTTCCCTCCCCTTGAAACCGGAAAAATCTGACTTTTGATGAACAGAATACAATGGAAATGATGCTGCATGTCTTCTGACACTAGATCCAAGAGTTATGGCAAAAGAGTTTCCACCAGATGCCTCCTCTGTTGGAATGCTTTACCTTGGAGCTCAGCAGCCATGCTGTGAGGAAGTCAAGTGGCCACATGGAAAGACCACAAATAAGTATCTGGCCACAACCTCAGGTGCTTGAGTTGTTCCAGCTAACTGTGAACATGTGCTACTAGAGCAGCAAGTGGGAGAGCCTCCTGATGATTACTGAGTCCAGTCTTTGGGCTACATCCCAGCTGATACATGGTGGAGCAGAGCAAAGCTGTCCCCACTGAGTCCTGCCCAAAGTGCACATTACTGAGCATGGTACATGTGTTCATTGTTTTAAGCCACTAAATTTTGGGGTGGTTAGTTATGCAACACTAGATAACTGGAACGTGTGTATTGATAAAAACTTAGCAACATACCTGTAAAAGTACACCAGTTAAGAACTAATTCATTCAAGGTATGAAGAGTTATATCATCCAATCACCTCATTTTAAAGAGGAGACAATCCTGAGTGAGTTCATTCAAGCAAGTTGCTTAAAGCCATACAATCATTTCGCATCTTGTACCCAAAAGTCACTTCTGGGTACTCTAATTCCTCCTATGCATAGTTTTTTTCATTTCCTCATCATATCTGAAATATGATTTTAAGTTTTAGCATAACAGATTTATACTGCTAGATATGAACCATAGTTCATTGATTCTCAACTCTGACTCTGGGACACAGTCACCTGTGGTTCCTCTGGAATCACAGGATCCTTTGCACCATTGCAGCCTCTTGAATGAGAGTCTCCATTGGGGAGTATGCATTTATGTACACATATACCAATTCTACGTGTAATTCATATGAGCAGACAGTGTTGAGCCTTATTGATACGGATCATGTTCCCTGGAGGGATGTTCCTTTATACCAGAAAATCACAGGTAAGAAATATTTCATACATTCAAGTCTGGATCTGTCCTCAGACCCCATTGCTTTTGTGTATATAAAACAAAATGGAATATGAACAGCCCATATTTGACAAAAAATAAAAACAGCAGAGCATATCCGATAAAAATAAAAAGAGAAGAGTTATTCTATCATATAATCCCATTCTATATTACATTTTTCTAAGAGTCTTCTGTGCATTAGTCCTTAACTGGTTCAATTCAGTTCAACACACTAGCCAGGAACTCTGTTTGGCAAGGGGATTTCAAAAATGAAAAAGACCTGCCAGTTTAATGAAGAAGGTTTTCAGGAAGTTGGCAATTTCAGATTTATGTGACAAAGCCATAACACTATTTAGGCTGCCATGGGATCACAGAACTAAGGCTCTTATTCCAAACTAGAAGCACTTGAAAGAATTCGTAGAGGAGACAATACCTAAAAGGACTCTGAAAGTGTCAATCATAAATGTTATCTGGGCAAAGAAATTTGGGCATGTTATTCAAGAGGACAGTAGTATAGTACAGGGTCAGCAAACTCTGGCACAAGAGCTACATCTGGCCCACTACCTATTTTTGTAAATACAGTTTTATTTGAACATATTCATGCCACATTGTCACAGCAGAATTTAGTTGACTGGACATATGGTATGCCCCGCAAAGCCAAAGGCATGTACCATCTGGGACTTCCCAGAAAAAGTTTTCTGACCTCTCATATAGAGAGGATGATAATATCTGAAATACCACTGTATATTCAAGGAATTTAAAGAATTCAATATAATAAAATATAATATTAAAAGCAGAGAAAAATAGGTTTGAGTCTGGAATCTTAAGCCGGAAACATGAAGAATTGTTTGTGTTAGGTTAAGGTGCTTGTGTTTTATTCTTTCTGTCGTGGAGAACAGATTGTGAGTTTAGAGGAGCAGAGTGATATGGTCAGATTTTAGCAAGATCACTCTGGCTACATTGTGGAGATATTTAAGAAACGCAAGATAGCAAATGAAAGACCAGTTAAGAAGGGAGATATTTTGAGGACCTGAAGTAGTACAAAGAAAAGGAATGACAAAAAAAAAAAAAAAAAAAGGGATGAATAGGAGGGGCTCTATAGAAGCTCTTTAGTAAGTATAATTAGCAAGATTTGCTGAAACTTCTCCCTCTTCCTTTTCAAATACGTCAGCTAATTTTTGTCACTCCTCCCTTCAAAAGGTGAAACCTAATTACCCTTCCATTGAACCAGACCTGGGGACTCCTTTCTAACCAATACAATGTGGCAGAAGTGATGATATATGTCTTCCCAGGCAGAGTCATAGAGAACGTAACTCCCTCCTGACCATCTTTGCTCTAGAAGAAGCTAGCCACCGTACCATTAATACTCAAGCAGCCCTAGGAGAGTTGCACGGGAAGAGGAACTGAGGCCTTCCGCAAACAGCCAGCACCAATTTGCCAGCAATGTGAGGGAGCCACCTGGGAACCACTGAAGCCTTCAGGCGACTGCAGGACCAGCCAACATCTTGACTACAACCTCATAAGAGATCCTGAACCAAAATCCAGAAACACACTCCACAGGCAGTGTAGGCATCTCAGAAGGTGAGAGGCCCCAGGGCACAGGGCTGTCAGTTTTTACAGAGGTGGGTAATTTCATAAGCTAATGAGGATTATTCCACTATTTTGGAGAAGGGTGGGGATTTCCGGGAATTGGGCCACCGCCTACTTTTTTGGCCTTTTATGGTCGGCCTCGGAACTATCATGGCGCCTGTGGGTGTGTCACTTAACTTGCTGCTGTATTTCAATGAGTGTGTACTGAGGCTCAAGGTCTAGTGGAAGTCAACTCATCTGCCATTTTGGACCTAGTTGGTTCTTACCAGTTTATGTTGTGTCCTCGACGGCTATGTCACTCTTTTAAAGTTTGTGCCCTGCCCCCTCCTGTTTCACGAACTCACAAAAACTGAGAGAAATGTTTATTGCTGCTTTCAGCCACTGATTACAGGGATCAGTTATTACATAGTAATAGATGATATATCATCGTTGATTGAAGTGAGAAATGCAAGAAGAGAAAAAAAATTAGGGGAAAAAAGTGCTATGCGCCATATTAACCATGCTGATTTCAAAGGGCTCTTGGAAGTGCCAAATGAACGTGTTGAGTAGAACTTCCATGTTCTCCTCTAGTCTGACACTTGGGAGAGGGCAGAGATTATACCAGTATTCCCTGAGGTACCTATCTGTTCTAATGTACAATTTCCAAACTCTCTTCAATTCTACTTTTATTTTAGTGAGTTTATCTTCATTCACAGCAAGCTGTTTGGTCCTCACTCTTTGCTTCTGTGCCCATTGGTGTGTAACATCTCATGGTTCAGCAAATAACTGTTATAAAAATGAAACATATCAAACAGAAGAGAACTTGCAAAGATAAGACTTCCAGCTTTCTGGCTTATATTCAAGCCCCATGGTAGAGAAACAAGGCTCTCAACCAATAACCGATGTACCTGGAAGCTAGAAATGGTTTCCATGGAGAACCAAATTAGAGACACTAGACACTATCAGTGAGACATAGGAATTCAAACCCCAGGGTTTGATAATATTTTCCTTAGCTACTCTAAACATATTCAAATGCAATGTCCTCAAGCTGGAATCTGCTTGGATATGGGCAAGAGATAAGGCCAGTGAGGTTGGTGAAGTGTCCAAATGTATGCATACTAAAGATAGGAAATGGCCCTATCGTATTCCTAGGCTCGGCTTCTAGCTTCTAGCATAAATTTGTTCCTAGGACCATACTTGAATGTCAGCAGAATTACTCTCCGCCACAGTTGAACGCACCGGAATAAAAAATATATAGTTAAATATTTCTGTATCAACAAGGAACATCTACAGAAACTGGACTTACTCTAGTTCATAGGAGATTAAATTTGGGACTCATCAGCAAGAAAAACATATACATTATCTCAAATACCATCATGGATTCAAGAAAATGTAAATATTAAATAATAATTTTTAAAATTAGTATTTACCCTTTAAAGTCTTTAAAACTTGGACATTTGTAGCTCTTTGTGTTTACATGTTTAACAAACATTTAAGTCACCACTATTCATGAAGCATCATGGTAGGCATGTAGGGCACAAGGTTGCTAACACAAAATATTTCCTGGAGTAACTGATGATCTCAACAAATTGAAATGTGTCACCTTTTCCTATTATTAAGGGAACTCAATTTTTCATGGTCACAAAATTCAATACACACACACAAAATTTCAAAGAAAAACAGAATCATTCCTCTCTGTGTCAGACATGATGAGTTCTGTTGCTCCCCTTACACCCACAGACTTTTCTGCCAAGTTTAGAACAACACCACACGCAACCTCACCTGTCTCTAAACTTTGTTTGCCATCCTCTCCCTGCACCAGTATCATTCCTCCATCTTTTTCAGTCTGATTTTCTCTCCTAAAAAGAAAATCATTCTAAGAAAATCATTACTGAATTATTGAAAGACTCTTTTATCCTGGATAAAAGGTTAAGCCTGCTCTGTGGTTTTCAAGGGGTTGGGTGGTGGGCAGGATTTCACTTCCTCAGTAGACCCAAAAGTTAGCGTGTCCTTTAAATACTGAGTACAGGACGGAAGCAATTTCTCACCATAGTGGGAGATGGATGTGGTCAGCAAGGGGAATTTCAGCCTGACTTTAATCAGTTGTCATCAGAAAAGAACACATAGATCTTACTATCCGAAATTAGTGATGCTATTAGAGCCTACTTTATCCTAAGAACTGCCATTGAATTAGGACCATCCCATCTGACTTTAATTTTCCTGGTAAAACAACAGCAGAATATTCCTGAGGTCCCTGTGTAGCTTTGAAAGACAGTACCCCGAGCAGCTAAGTAAGGGGCTTGCAGGGTTGTCCAGGAAAGGTGGAACTGACAGCTAGCTCCCTAATCTGTTCAGACAGAACTCCTATGAGACTAAATCATAAAAAGGACATAGCACATACTCACTAGGGCACCCCTCCTTTCAAGCCACACTCCCTTCCCCCAACATCGAGCAATACACACATAGCACTACATACAACTTTGATTGGATTGCAAAATGGGTTAAAGTCCGAATCCACAGATAGCAAATAGCAAAGGCAATCATCCCTAATAGCCTTCAAACATGCCAAATGGGAAGTTCTTTCCGACAGACCTACACAGAGAATGATTTTTTTAAAAAACATGTGTGTTCCGACAGAATTGTTTTTATGAGTGTATACCCAATTTCCTCTGAAAGACTCTCCTGAGGTACTTTTTGAAGACTGGAGGAAAATGAACAAAGGGTTCTTGTGGTTTATTAGAGAAAAACATATTTAAAAGATCTCAAAGGGAAGAGGAATTTTTCACATTTGAAGTATAATACGGATTTAAAGATAAAACCTCTATGATATTCATAGATTGTCCAAAGATTTGTGTCTGTCTGAATCCCAGGAAAAGGCAAATTTTAAGTTACACAATCAAGAGTTTCTTGGACATTATAAATAATAAAGTTTATTATAATTTCTATTTTGTCTTTGCTGCCCATATTTGCATTATAACTATGCACCTTACAAATATATCTATTTTCAGAAAACAGAAGCTGTACTCGTGGAGCTGGTTATTTTTAAAAGTACTTTGTGTTCCAGAGAAGTGCTATGACTTGTTCTCAACTCACGTAAAGAAAGAATGTGTGTATGAAAAAGCATTTGCTCTCTATTCTTAAATAAGCTGTTAGACACTACATGTTGAAACTCCTGACAGGGACAAAGGGCTGAAGGAAACTTGCAAGGACCTAGCTCATAATTCAAGGAGGTCCCACTGCATTATGCCATGAGGCTGTGAGGTTACGGTACAATTGCATGAGCAATCGTATTTGTTGTCATAAATCAATGAATAATGCTTTTGTTAATTATTTGTTGAGTCTTATTTGGTTTTGCACAGAACTTTAGCTTTGGAATGATTTAGAGACATAAAACAGCACCACACCCTCATTAGGTCATAACTGCTTTCTAACTAGATCTCTGGAACATTATTTATGTAAGTAGACTTATTAGCCTCATTAGGAATGAAGTAATCATATTTGTTATTCAAAGTTCAACATGGTGTACTTTTGGCTTTTTGTCAGTTTTAGATGAAAGGAGAAATCTTGGCATTTATCTAAAATGCTTGATATGACATAAGATATTGTATCTTTCCTCGAACCACATTCTATTATTTCCACATGCACAATAAATGGACTCTTCTGGAATAGAATATATGAAAGTAGAAGAGGAGTAGATTAAGCAGTTATCAAAGGGGACTGCATAACGTGGCTAAGTGGACTGATGCCCCACCTTAACATTTAACTTGGTTTCAGGAAGTCTTAAGTGGGGTAACAATTGGTCAGCATATTTAACAAAGTCTTGAGGGGGAAAGTCTACGATGACATAACCAGAGAAGCAAAAGGGTAAGAGTTCGTTATCAAAGGAGGTAAAGAGAAAGGAGTGGGAAGACTGGATGGACAAAGTACCTCTAGCTACGCTGTACTAGGAGGAGTTGCCTTGCTCCAATTATTCAACAATATTTGTCAAATACCAACTACTTGCAAAGCATTGTACTAGGTACTTGATGCCTTAAAGTTCAGGTTCTAAGGAGGAATAAAAAGCTGATATTAAGCACTTGTATATACATATTATTTAACTTGACAGCAGTCATATACGGTTATTATTGATATTCCCTTTTTCCATAGGTTCAGAGAAGGTAGGTAATTTGCTCTAGATCAAACCCCTACATAAAACTATAAATCTTGGACCTGTGATTTGAACAGGTTCTTCACCAAATATCCACACAGTTTATCAATGAATCAAATTCACAACTATTGTATAAAATAACTGACCTTTGTACTCAAAACTAATAGCACCTTGATTTTTCAGCCACAGATGGATCTGAGCATCTAATGATGCAAAGATAAAAATATCGTGATATTGAGGATGTTCACCGTTGAATATTTACTTTTGTATGGCAAATGTGAAATTCATGGTAAGAACAGCAGATATGCAAATGTATAAATGTTTTCATTTATTCTACAAAGGAATTTAATACTTAACTTAGGCCCCACTGGGTTTGATGTTTCATCCAGCTATTACTAGGAAATTCAGAAAATTTCAGAGATCTCTACGTTATCTTGACTGTAAAATGAACTTCCTCAAGACTTACCCTGGGGTTGATGTTAAGTTGTTAAGCTTTGAGTAGGGAAGTAAGAAGATTTATGCCCATAGTACTTAGCTATCAGTAGGAGGGAGCTGTCTATCTCTGAATCATGAAACAGCTCTGTTTAATGGGTCTAAAACTGGCCCTTGCTCTGGCTGTAACTTGTCCCATTTAATATCTGGTCATGTTCCAATCCCCATTGGCAACTGGCTGAGAGTGAAGCAGTTTCTGGTAGGGACTGTCGCACCTCAGAGTGCCTTCCCATGACATTCTGGAAAACGGGAAACTCAGAGAGATTGTCTTTGACGCTCCTGTGCCTAGATATGCCACAACAGCTGTCTTAGTTTGTTCAGGCTGCTATAATAAAATACCATAAACTGGATGTTTTCTAAACAGAAATTTATTTCTCACAGTTCCAGAGCTAGAAGTCCACGATCAGGGTGACTGCATGGTCATGTTCTGGTGAGAGCCCTCTTCCAGTTGCAGACTGCTGACTTACTGTGCCCTCACATGGTGGAAGGAATGAGGGAGCCTGACCTGATCACCTCCCAAAGACCCCACCTCCTAAATACCAACACCTTGAGGGTTAGATTTTAATATGTACACTTGGAGGGAAGCCAAACATTCAGACCATAGCAACAGCCTTTCTATTCTGTAGCTAAAACACCATGACAAATGTGGGACTTTGCTCTGAAGCTTGTCATGTCCTTAGTCTCCATTTAGGAAATGGGACACAGAGTCTCTTAAGTTTCTGATCCCCTAATTTAAGAAGAGACTATGTAATTTCGTCCCTCCCCTCAGACTTCATCTGTGGGTGAAGGTGACTGTTGGAAAGGAGAGGTAGGATGTCTTCTTCTAACTCTGTATAGAATATTTTTCTTCTCTCCTTCCCCAAACAGAAGCTATTTTATATCACATGGGGAGGGAGGGACACATGCTAGTCCTTGCTGGCCCAGGTCATTTGAGCTTAAAGGGTAGAATTTGCCACCTTGGTTATCTTGTCTATTCTGACAACTCCATCCCCAGCCTACAGCAATGGCGGCTCTAAGAGCCAAATCGACGAGGGAAAAGTCACAGAGTCAGAGTGTATGAGAGAAGAATTAAATACCTGGAATCATATTATATTTCTACCATCATTTGCCTCTAGAAACTGAATGATTGTACTCAATCAGTAAGGAAGATACTAAGGAATTTTAAATGCAATCAATTTTTACCTGGGATTACTATATCCCAGGCACTTGGATGAAAAAAGAAATATTCGGTCAGTCACTCCGATGTTTCTAGGTATTTAGTATTGTATATACTATAAAAATACCTGCATCTGTTCCCATTCTGGGGACTGTTTGGAGGGCTGTGTACACCAATTTTATGGAATAGGTTATTTTTAATTTTGAAACCAGAGTAGTAATAAACAGCATCCTTAAAGAAACCAGAAGGGTAGGGAAAAGTAACATAATTTGTGAGAAATTTAAGAAAAATGTACATATTGACTTATTTTTCTCTTTCACAATTCATTCTACCTGATGGGATGGCTAGCCGCATTTTTAATTTGGCTGTGATATTTGATTTAATATAGTAATTTTATAAGAAAATAAATTTGATGCTGGGACGTTTCTTATGAATCGGAACTACTTCTACATGATTAAGTTCCTGTGATTATTTATTTTAGATGTAAGAATCAGAAAATGTCCAAAAATACACAAATTTTCTATTCACTTGTTTCCTTTTTATTAAACTGGATTCTTCTAGAAGGCCTGATGCTACACTAGCCTCAAATAGGTCATATATCAGAGAAAGCCAATAATACCCTGATGATCTAATCGGTTACATCCTAAAATTTCTGCAAACTTCTTGTGTAATAAATATTTTGACAGACACACATATTTTATGTTTTGTGAGAAATGCAGTCTTTTTTAGGGGACAGATAGTTTTTAAAGGCAAAAAGTGGTTTATGTCATAATCAATTACTCAGCTACAGCTTTAAAATGGTTATTTATAAATTGCTTAATATGGTTGCCAAGTTTAATGGTTGTTTTCATTATTTATTAGATTAATGTTATAAACACAGTATTGATCCAAAGGGCAATGCGTTTCATAAAATATATCTAACCATAAAATTGAGCAGTAAAAGTTGAAATATAAAAACTCCTAGATCCGTTTCATAGTACCCTTAGAAATGTATGTAAACTTGTGTGTTTGAGTAATAGACATGAGGGGCAACTTAAATATTAGATGCACGTATTGTCAAACTGTCATCATTAGGGGCAATTATCCTACTGAACATGTTTAAATTCTGTACTTTTTAGGAAAATATTTTGATTTAGAATATTCTGCTTAATTAAAATATAATTTCATATATGCAAGGGATATATTGAATTACAACATTTGAAATTACTTTGCCTGATACTCTTAAATTTGTGAATGCTGAAACTCAAGAGAATGAAAAACTTGCCCAGAGCATCATAATGTGTAATTAATTCAAGATTTTTTGCACTCTACACACATCCTGTTATTCCTAACCACACACAATTTGGTGCCGTTTTTTCTTTTTTATTTTAATGGTAAGTTATTATAGCATATCTCTTCCTTTGGATAAAGTTTCATTCCTAACACAATTTGTTTTGTGTATCAAATCACTGTAAAAGTATTATAATTAAATACACGTATTTGAGTGGTCTATGAGGGATTCCAAGTACTTATAAAACTCTGAATCGTATCCAAAATGTCTCTTGCATAGACCTTCTTTCTTTTCTCACTGCTAACTTAGTGCCGACCCTCTTAACTTCTTGTCTACATACTACAATGGTCGCCTAACTGGTCTCCCTCTCCAATCAATATTATACACGACTGCTAGAGCTATTGCCATTCCCCGGCTGTAAAACATTGACTTCTTAGTGCTTGGAGTAAATAACCAATTACTTAGCCTATGTATAAAGTGCCCCATTATATGACCACAACCTATATTTTAACCTTCTCCCTCTACGTCCACCCTCATGTGCAGCTATCTATCTATTAATTCTCACGTTTGCCTGGTATATTCTTCCAGTTCTGTCAGTCTTGGATCAAGTTCCCTCTTTCATCTGAAATGATCTAATAGATTCAGCATTCAGACTAAATCTCTCTTTCCTACAAACCACAGATATCACCATTCAGAATTCATCTTCTTTCCTATACTGTCACAAGATTATTTAAATCATAGCACATATTACAGTCTTCTACTAAGTTTCTTCATGGACAGCTGTCTCCCTCCCTAGAATAAGGACATATGGAGGCAAGAGAAAAATTCCACCTTGTTTCAGTTAATCTATGGTGTTTTCAATAACAAATGTGTGCAGACTGAATTGACTTGGCTAAAAACTTGGGTGACTTTTAAATAAGTTACATTATGCTTATTTTTGTCTCCTTAAAACGCTAGATCATATAATTTATTTTTTCAGATGATTTAGGGAAAAATTCACTAACATTTTTGTATTGGGTTACTATGCCCTCAGGAACCACTAAGGCATGTCAAGTTCTTTGTCTCTAGAGCGCATGGCTACAAACTGCAGAGATTAGATTCAGAAAGTTCTATATCCTCTGACTCTTTCCGCCAGCAGCCTTATTTTAATCTATTGCCTGTGGGGAGGCCTGAAGATGTCACTCTCTCTCTCCTAGAGAAAAAACATCAAGGTTTTTGTAGCAGCAGTTTGCTTGTGAGACTTACTGCCCTTCCTGGTTGGTGGATGTTCCTGAAATGCTGTAGAGTGTTGGCGCCAGAGGATTAGATATTTTCTCTGAGAAGTAAGAAACAACTTGTTAAAGTATGGGCAAGAAGAGTTGAAACTTGGCTTTTGATAGTCCCATTTCTCACTGGGATGGATGTTCTCATTTTCAGAGTGTAGGAGAAACTGGACGAAGGGGCTAGCGCTCCCGGGAGTGAGGGATAATCATGTCACACATGCCGGGGCCCATTCCCTCACCCCACTTCATGCGCACAGAAATGGAGCGGAACTTCTTTCTGGTGGTGGACACCCTAAGCCCAGCAGCCTCGCGATTACTGCTTCCTTTTCAATAGAAACAGATATTGTTTCACTACTGTTTGTTGGTTGAAAGGTCATGGGGCATTAGGTCACTGAAGCCCTCAAGGGAGGTAAAATACAGCCAGGGCGAAAACATAGTGCCAGCTGAGGGAACAGCAATTTGATTTTCTATAGGAATTTCCAACTACTTTCTACTTCTCCATGTCCTGCCCTCCTCAAAGTTGTAACTTCTGGATTCAATAATAGCTACTGTTCATTTCGTTTTGGCTTTTCCTGTACTTTTCCACGCAGCCTCCGTTTTTCCAAGGGGATGTCTCTCTCTCCCTTGAAAGTTACAAGATGTATTGATTTCATCTGAGCAACTGGAATAGTACAACAATAATTTTGCTTTAGGCTTTTGGGTTTTGTCCTACAAAATTTGTACTTAAGACATCTTTTCAGAATTTTCCTCGTGAACAAAAATCATTCCAGGTGGCATTTGGGAGCACAGGAAACATATACCCAGAGGGAAAGAGAGGAGCCCGTTTGTTCTCCTCCTACATTTCCTGCTGGAGCTCAGCTCATGCTTGCCTGCCAGAGCAAATGTTTTTCAGAGCAGTTTTTATATGGTCATAGATTTGAGGTCAGCCACCGCCTCTCTGCTTCTTTTAAAAACTGCTTTCCATATAAATGATTACAAGCCCAGGAGTCTAGAATTTTTTCTTGTTCTGCTTTTATTGCCAACACACAGCGACCTTAAATAAGTCACTAATACTTGCGCCTCAGTTTCCTTCTTTGTCAAATGGAGAGGATCCCTGGCCTCCTGCTCCATGGCATTGATGTAAAGATCAAGTGAGACCATGAAAGAAAAACGTGCAAATCTCTAAAACACCAAATATAACAATGAGATAATTTATGTGACCATACTTTGTAAACTCTAAAGTGATATATGAGTAATTATGCTTTTGCTTAAAATTGCTCCCTAAGAGTCCTGAGAACATTCGCTAACCCTCAAGGGCATGAAGGGTAATACTACCCATTTAATTGCTACTTTTCCATCCTTGCTAAACTACACTCGCCTCCTGCATGCCCTTCCAGAAGGCTTTTTTCTCACGATGGCTCAGCCAGCTTTTTGCCTGCGGCCATAAAATCAAGCCTTTTATACCTTAAATGCAAATACTTGGGTTCAGGAAGTACAGGAACATTCCTGGAAACTCATGCAAAATATCTTTACTGCCCTCATTCTCTGGAACCCAGAAGCCCTCACGTTATTTGGAGATATATGTTTCCGAAAGAAGGTGGCTATTGAAAGCTCATAGGGCATGCAGATCAGTGAGCGGAAGAAAAAAAGTCACCTTCCTATATCTCCCCAGTTGGAGCACCATTTATTCTGGAAAATTACATTGCAAAAAAATCTGTGAAGGCTTCAAGTTCATCTTGTTCTTTATATCTAAAGAAGCTTTATGTGTATGGAGAGCCTGGTATTTTTCTCGCAAATTTTGGTCTGAAGAGATATGGTTGCCTCCCTGCCGTGTGGCAGTGCTAAAGCAATGCTAACAGACCTAAGCAAATAAAAACTTGGAGGTGAATACTCTCTCATCTGTTTACCAACCTCACATCAAAAATAAAAGGCAAGTCCCAGGACTTCTCTGGCTGTCCAGTGGTTAGGACTTTGCCTTCCAATGCAGGGGATGCGGGTTCAATCCCTGGCTGGGGAGTTAAGATCCCACATGCCTCGGGGCCAATAAACCAAAACATAAAACAAAAGCAATATTGTAGCAAATTCAATAAAGACTTTAAAAAATGGTCCCCCGGAAAAGAAAAATACAAGGCAAGTCCCAACAACATGCATCTGATTTTTTGTTTTGTTTTGTTGTATTTTGTTTTAATATACTTTATTTTTAAAGAGTAATTTCAGGTTCACAGTAAAATTGAGCAGACGGTATAGAGGTTTCCCATATACCCCCTGCCTCGACATATTCATAGCCTCCCCCATTAACATCCCCCCACCAGGGAGGTGTATTTGTCACAACTGATGAATCTACATTGACAATTCATTATCACCCAAAGTCCATAGTTTACATTAGATTCACTCTTGGTGCTGTATATTCTAGGGGTTTCAAAAAATATATAATGACATGTATCTACCATTATAGTATCACACAGAGCAGTTTCACTGCCCTAAAAATATCTTTATTCTGCCCACTCATCCCTTCCCCCACCAGCCCATGGCAACCACTGATCTTTTTACTGTCTCTATGGTTTATTTCTTAGCCAGAGTGTTATATGGTTGGAATCATATAGTACATAGCTATTTCAGACTGGATTCTTTCCCTTAGTAATATGCATTTAAGGTTTTATAATGTTTTTTCATGGCTTGATAAATAATTTCTTTTCAGTGATAAATAATACTCCGCAGTCTGGAAGAAGCACAGTTTATCCATTCACCTACTAAAAAACATCTTGGTTGCTTGCAAGTTTTTGAAATTATGAATGTGTACTTATTGCCATTTTGCTAATTGTTTTCTGGATGTTTTGTAGCTCTTCTCTGTTGCTCCACTCTTCTTTTGCTCTCTTCCCTTGTGATTTGATGACTATCTTTAGTGTTATGTTTGGATTCCTCTCTATTTTTTGTGTAACTATTACAGGTTTTTAGATTGTGGTTACCATGAGGTTTATATATAACCACCTATGTATATAGTAGCCTATTTATTGATGACCTCTACCAGAGGTGTGTTGAACTGTCTTCAGTTTAAATATATTTTTTCTTTTCTCTGTTGAGCTTGGTTGATTTTTACTACTCTGTCATCCAGATTGCCAAATCGTCCTTCTTAGTCCTCCCTCTAGCCTATTAGTGGCAGGAGCTGACCCCACTAAGCTGGAGCCGTGCATGCCACTGGGCTGCACAGCGAGCCAGGCTGGGGGCCAGCCCCAGCTACCAGCGCACCTACAGTAGTTGGTCCAGAACAACAGAAGGGCCCATGTAGACCACATAGGGGACACCTTCCGAGCATCTAGCTCTGGTGTTCAGAGGGGAACATGCTGCTGGGCCCCGTAGAATGTTTCCTACATAAAGTCTCTTCTCCAAAATTAGGAGATGTAACAGACCTACCTAATACAGAGAAATAAATTAGGCAAATTAGGCAAAACAGAAATAAATTAGGCGAATTAGGCAAAACAGAGAATTAGGCAAATTAAGGAGACAAAGGAATACGTTCCAAAAGAAGGAACAAGACAAAAATTCAGAAAAAGAACTAAACAAAATGGAGATAAGCAATCTACCCCAAAAAAGAGTTCAAGGTAAAGATTATAAAGATACTCACTGATATTAGGAGAAAAACGGATGAACACTTGAACAAAAAACTAGAAAATGCCATTGACCCTTGAACAACATGGGTTTAAACTGTGTGGGTTCACTTATAAGCAGATTGTTTTCAATAGACACTACAGTACCACATGACTGTGGTTGATTGAATCAGCAGATGCAGAACCACAGATACTGAGGGCTGACTATGAGACTTGAACATTTGCAGATTTTGGTGTCTATGGTAGGTCCTGGAACCAATCCCCCATGGATACCAAGGGATGACTGAAGAAAGGAACCAATCAGAGTTGAACAATACAATAACTGAAATTTGTAAAATGCATCTGCTTTTGAATTGGCCTAGAGGGTAGGTTATTCTAGAACCTGCTGACACTGGCATTGTTGTTTCCTCCATTCAGAGAGCTTCAAAGGTCTGTCACACTGTTTCAGATCTATTTTCAGTCAGTAGGTACAATATCACTATGATTGGTATTTTATATTCCTCATTTAAATACAAAAAAACAAACAAACATCCTACTAGGTAAATTGTATTTGTTACTTTTCACCTTAAAGTAATTTTAAGTAAATCAAGGCTTTACATCAAGAAATGTACTTAACTTTTACCCCAACATGACAGAATACACATTTTTCTCAAGTGCACATGAAACATTCTCCAGGATAGATCATATGTTAGGCCATAGAACAAGTCAATAAATTTAAGAGTATTGAAATCGTATCAAGCATCTTTTCCAAATACAGTGGTATAAAACTAGAAATAAATTACAAAAAGAAATCTAAAAAATTCACAGGGCCTCCCTGGTGGTACAGTGGTTAAGAATCTGCCTGCCAATGCAGGGGACACAGGTTCAAGCCTTGGTCCGGGAAGATCCCACATGCCGCGGAGCCACTAAGCCCATGTGCCACAACTACTAAGCCTGCGAGCCACAACTACTGAAGCCCGCATGCGTAGAGCCCGTGCTCCACAATAAGAGAAGCCACCTCAATGAGAAGCCCGTGTACCACAACGAAGAGTAGCCCCCACTCTCTGCAACTAGAGAAAGCCCATGCACAGCAATGAAGACACAACACAAACAAAAATGAATAAAATAAAATTTTAAAAAATTCACAAATATGTGAAGACTAAACTCTGTGCTGCTGAATAATCAATGGGTCAGAGGAGAAATCAAAAAATACCTTGAGACCAGTGAAAATGGAAATATAACATACCAACACTTATGGGATGCAGCAAAAGCAGTTCTAAGAGGGAAGTTCTAATAAATACCAACATCAAGAAATGGGAAAAATCTCAAACAATCTAACTTTACCCCTCAAGGAACTAGAAAAAGAAGCCCAAAGTTAGTAGAAGAAAGGAAATAAAGATCAAAGTAGAAATAAATGAGAGACTAAATAGGGAATAGAAAAGATCAATGAAACTAAGCTGATTTTTTGAAAAGGTTAACAAACTTGACACTTTTAGCTAGACTTACAATAAAGAAAAATGGGGACTCATAAAATCAGAAGTGAAAGAGGAGACATTATAAGTGACAGCACAGAAATACAAAGGATCATAAGAGATTACCATGGACAATTACACACCAACCAATTGGACAACTTAGAATAGATAAATTCCTAGAAATATACAGCCTACCGAGATTTAATCATTAAAAAATTTTTAAATCCGAAGAGACCAATTATTAAGGAAATTGATCAATAATTTTAAAAACTCCCAACAAATAAAAGTACAGAACCAGATGACTCCACTGACGAATTCTATTAAACATTTAGAGAAGAATCCATAGCATTCCTTCTCAAACTCCTCCAAAAAATAGAAGAGGAGGAAACACCTCCAAACTGATCTTACCAGGTCAGCATTACCCTTGTACCAAAACCAGACATGGACACCACAAGAAAAAAAAAAAAAATTACAGGCCAATATCCCTGATGAACATAGAGGCAGAAATCCTGAACAAAATACTAGCAAACCAAATTCAATAATACATTAAAACAATCACATACCATGATCAAGTGGGGTTTATTCCAGAGACGCAAGGATAGTTCAACATCTGTAAAATAAATGTGATACACCACATTAACAAAATGAAAGATAAAAATCATATAATCTTAATAGATGCAGAAAAAGCATAGACAAACTTCAATCCATTTATGACAAAAACTCCCAATGAAGAGGGTGCAGAGGGAACATATCTCAACATAACAAAGTCCATATATGACAAGCCTACAACTAACATCATACTCAGCAGATTATGAGATTAGGATTAAAACAAGAATATGCCCACTCTTGCCACCTTTATTTAACATAGTGTTGGAAGTCCTAGATAGGGCAATTAGGCAAGTAAAAGACATAAAAGTTGTCAAAATCAAAAAGAAAGAAGTAAAACTGTCACTATTTGCATATGACATGATACTACATGTAGAAAACCCTAAAGACGCCACCAAAAAATTTAGATCTAATAAATTCAGTAAACTTGCAGGAATCAAAATCAATATACAAAATCAGTAGGGACCAAGGTGATTAGACATTTGCAAATGCAACTTTTTTTTGAAATTTCTCTTTCTGAAGCTCGTTATTACTGTATAGAAACACTACTATTTTCTTCAGCGGCTCTGTTGCCTAAACAAATCTCTGCCATGACTTTGAATTTCTATAGCCTGACCCTCAACATCTATCCCAACCTCATTTCTTCCTGTATCACTCTGTATATCCCATCTTACAACTTTCTCATATTATGTCTAATCACCTCGGTCCCTAAGCATGGAAAGTTTCTCCACTTCTCTCATTCTATTGAAATACTTCCAGACCCACCTCAAATATCACAACCTCTCTTCTTTTATTCCATCTATTCAGAAATAATTGTTCTTTTCCTAATGTGTCAACAGACTATTCATTGCAATTATTTGGTACTTATGTAGTTGTAACTTGTGTTTAAAATTAGGTGTTTACATGCCTGCCTCTCCCACTATATAGGAAATTCATTGAGAAGAGTGAAGAGTTAGCCACCACTTACTGCACCAAGAGTTCAGACTCCAATCCAGACAGACCTGGTTTGAATCTCAATTCTGCCACTTATTATTTGTGTAACTATAGGCAAATTGATTAAGCTTTCTTGGCCTCAACTTTGTTTTCTTTTTTAGAAAATTAAAATATTATCTACCTTTTCGATTTATTGTAATAATTAAATGACACAACATTCAAAGAGCATCCACATTTAGGACACTGTAATCAAAGCTTGTTGAACTTGGGGTAAATGATAGCAGGAATGAGAAAGAAGGCATTCTAGGTTGGGAAAAAAACAAAAACAAAAACAAAAACAAGTTCAGGTACCTAGGCAGGAACAGCCATGCCCCAGGACCACTAAGCAGGCTTTTGTGACCAGAACACAGAGTGCTTGGGAAAGTGGACAACTACTTTACATAGTTTGTGTGAGATCATATAGTTAAGTCAGGTTAAGGTTTTTTTCGAAGAGCAGAGGGGTATGATTTGGGATCTGAGAATAATCAGTCTGATCGCTATACACTGAAATGGTTGACATAGATAAGGCATAAAGTGAAGAAGACCTGAAAAGGGTGATTGACAGCATTTGGAGATCAACAGATATATCCAGTGTGCCAATTATTGCTTACTTTCATTTGCTCCAGATTTAACCTCTCCTAGGGGAGCTTCAAGGAGTGTCTACATGTTGTACTTTCTAACCTGGACATGTGCTAAAGCCATGCTCACTCTAACAATATGCTTTGTTTTTTGCAGAATTGTTTTTCTTTTCTCAGTTGAGATCATTCTAGATCAAGGAGTCACATATGTGCTAACCTCTCTTCAAATGATTTCTTTTTTCCAGCTTTGTTGTCCTTTCAGCTGTTTACAAGTGTAGATACTGTATACGATATATAGAGGAAAATTAACCATTCTCACAATAGTATTTTAAATATTGTTTGCTTTCAATGTTTCCTAATTTATTTATCCATTTGACAAATTTTTATTAAATGCTTATCACATGCTGAGCATTGTACTGATCAATTAAAAAAAAAAAAAAACTAGTTAATGGAAATACCAAACCCCTACTCTCATGGAAGAGGTTGAGTCATCAAGAATTACCCTATTCAAATCATTTACAACAATGTCAGATTTGCTCAAGCAATAATACCAGGATACCTTAATCTCAACTTCAGTCTCCTAATTTGCCATTTATTTGGTTTCCTATCTGTAAGAATTCTTCTGAAAAAAATATCTCCTCACTCAAATTCTCATTATATCTCAGGTACTTGGAATTTTAGGTGTGGAAGTATATACAAGGGTATATGAAAGTCTAAATCCATCATAATTATTGCTTCTCCCTTTTCCACATGTGTATCAGGTGGCAGCAAACAGCCCACATTCCTGGGCGGGGGCTGGGGGTGCATCAATGATTTTAATATAAATCATAATGGATAGAAAAGGTGGAGAGTAGCCTTTAAATTACAAGCACAGAGATGCCTAAGCATGAATTCACACTCTGTCACTTTTAGTTTGTGACCTTAAGCAAGTTCCTAAACATTCCCAAGCAGTTTATAGAACTCTCATCTATAAACTCAAAGGGGTAAAATACGATCAAACAATATAATTTACGTAGAGTGTCTTGGACAGTACCTAGCACCCAAAGGTATCTATTTTTATTATTAATATTTCAGTTTTTGAGACGAGTTGAGTTGAAGTCAATACGCATTAAGAACAGTAAGAAGGAAATTCTGCCTTGGTGAATATGCAACAACATAGATGAACCCGGAAGATATACTACTAAGTGAAATAAGCGAACCACAGAAGGTAAGTACTATATGACTCCACTTACATGAGGTATCTAAAGTAGTCAGACTCGTAGAAGCAGCGAGTAAAATGCTGGTTGCCAGGGGCTGAGGGAGGAGGAAATGGGGAGTTGTTTACAGTGGGTGTAAGTCTCACTGTGTAAGATGAGTAAGTTCTAGAGACCTGCTGTACCACGTAGTGCCTATGCTTAACAATGCTGTGCCGCGCACTCAAAATTTTTGTTAAGAGGGCGGATCTCGTTTTAAGAGTCTTCAGGGCCTTCCCTGGTGGCACAGTGGTTAAGAATCCGCCTGCCAATGCAGGGGACACGGGTTCGATCCCTGGTCCGGGAAGATCCCACATGCCATGGAGCAACTAAGCCCATGCGTCACAACTACTGAGCCTGCGCTCTACAGCCCGTGTGCCACGACTACTGAGCCCGTGTTCTGCAACAAGAGAAGCCACCGCAGTGAGAAGCCTGTGCACCGCAACGAAGAGTAGCCCCTGCTTGCCGCAGCTAAAGAAAGCCCACGTGAAGCAATGAAGACCCAACACAGCCAAAAATAAATAAATAAAATAAATTTTTTTAAAAAAGAGTCTTTACCCCCCACCCCTCCCACACACACAAAAGGCATAAGGAAATTTTTGGAGGGGATAGATATGCTTATGACTCGATCGTAGCAATGGTTTCATGCGTATATGCATATGTCCAAACTCTTCAAATTGTATACTTTAAATATGTGTGTTTTTTTGTGTATCAATTATATCTCACTAAAGCTGTTAGAAAAAGAGCAGTAATATGTTCCAGGCCTTATGACAAAGTGGGGAGTAAAAATGGATAGAGATATAACCCAGCTTTTATGAAGTTCCAATGTCTAGCAGAGGAGACAGGCTCACAGACTCAACTGTGAACTCTCCAACCTTAGGGAGTGGGTCTGGTTTTGTAAACCATTGATTCTCAGTGCTGGTCACAGTGCTTGAAACATAATTATTTGTGGAAGAAAGGAAGGAGGGCAAGGAAGGAGAAGAAAGAAAGAGAGGAGGGGATGATAATCTCAAGTGTAGTACATGAACTGATTCAGATTTACATTCTTAAGAACAGTCCATGGACAGTCGAATAGGTAGGGCGGGTAACAGAACAATCCTTGTCCTCTCGTCTAGAGAGGCAGATTTACCATGAAGCCAGTGAAGCTTAAACTTTGGAGCTTCTTCCAAGGCCCTGTACTTCATTTCTATTAGTAATTTTTTATTCTTTTTCAAGAGGGACTCCCAAATTATATAAATTCAGACTCCAAAAAACATGGATCTGCCACCTCTTGCCAAGGTATACACCGCTCTCACTTATTGGGTTGGCCAAAAATTTCATTTGGGTTTTTCCATAACATCTTACGGAAAAACCCGAATGAAATTTTTGGCCAACCCAATAAAATGGGGGTGGGATGCACGTACTAGAAAAGGTTGCTGCCTGTTGATATTACTCCTGCGCATTGAGAAAGTGGTGTAAAGAGTAGTGATGTAAACCCTATCAATGTTTTTTGGATAGAATATAAAACTTACTAATAAACAGAATAAATATTAAACATGAAAAGGAGGTGTTTCTAAAAATATTTCAAATGCATTGTCGTTAATATTTCTTTTAAAATCGAACTCAGGATATACAATATTTATACAATTCTACTAGGTGAGCTCCACATAACAGTGTACTTTTTCTCTAATAAAATCCACTGTTCTGCTCAGAATCACTTTCAGTTGACATCTAAGCATCCAATAACCTAAAAATATTTTTATGATAAAAATTAAAGTTTTTATTTATCATTAAGTGGACTTTAATATTCTTATCTGACAGACCATAGATAAATACGGGCCTTTTTATAATGAACAGCAAAATGCGGTTATAACTTATAGCCATCTTCTCTGAAGATAAAGCTTTAAATCTGCATCTATTTAGTAAGATATTATTTTTAGTTAATTTCTCTCCATATATTCCTTTGGTGGTATATAAACATAGATCTCTCTCAAGCCACTAAAGCTTTGAGTTTGAAAGATATTTAATGCTTAAGGCAAAAATAATAATCATTTCATTTCTTCAGTTCCATTAAGATGACAAAAATGTTATCAAGCAGAATATACATGTGCTTTGCAGTGCTTGCTATTTCCAGCCTAATTTACTTTTTAATTAGAAAGTCTATCAGTTAGATCAATGGAATAATTTCTAGCCCAAGTTAAATCCTTATCATTAATTCTGATAAATCTAACAAGTAACTTTGGAAACACTGTTATGTGTTACTCCATTTTATTCTAAAATATTCTGAAATGCATGCTAGTCTAGGTGGAAAACACACTCGAGTTTCTTTTTTTAAAGAATACTTACACTAACTTTTCCAAATTTAACTCAAATATTTTTATGTAGTCTCTTAAAGTATGTTACATTTAAATAGATTGACACCCAGATCTTTGTTTCTAATACCATTCTCCAATTAAAGAGGAAATGGCTGATTCTAGGACCAGGGTCCAATATATACAGGATGAGCCTGGAGCATTTTATAGTGCCAGAAAGTAAGGAAGTGTTCAAAACATACCCACAGTCACAGAAAAAAAGTTGAAAGGATATCACCTGTGGCAAATAGCCTCTTCATCACAAAGCCTGCAATTTTTCTAACTGACACCAGGAACGGCCAAGTATCTTTTATGTCTTTGTGTGTGTGCACAGGCCCACACCCGAGAGCAGTATGTCAAAGGAAAGAGGAATCAACTAAAAGAGCTCTCGAAGGCCAATGCTGAAATGATTTCAGCAACATACAAGTAGTATTAGATGATAAGCCAAGGCATAAAATATCCATGTCTCCATATTGATATAAATAAATACATAAATAAATGGGGAAGAATAGACAAATCCCCCTTGCAGGAGAAACCCCAATTATTTATGTGGATACTCCACCCTCAGGAAGGTGGAATATAACACCCCTTTCCTGTATTGTGAACTGCAAGTAGTGACTTAATTCTAAAGAGTACAGTGTAAAAAGGGAAGGAAGCAAGAGTAATTTTACTGTGGAGAAACCTGACAGACAATACCTCAGTCAGGTGATCAAAATTACCCTAAAAAACAAATTATGTTGACAGTAGGTACCTTTGATACGTTGTGATGAGAATGGCAATTTACCTCTGTGGTATTTCTTCCCAGGGTAGTTCTTTAATAAATACTTCACAAAAATCTTAAATTCTATTTTAAATGGAACTGTCACTTTCTATTTCCCTTCTCCTCTATTTCCTCATCTTTTTGTAGTTTACAATTTATTTCACAGCAACATGTGTTTAAATTACAAAAAGATAATCCATATAAACTAGTTAGATAAATAAAATCAAAGATTTGTGATTGAAGTAATTGTGAGTAGAAAATAATATCTTCTGAAAACAGGAACATTGAATGAAAGAAATATTAAAGGGATGCAAGATAAAGCAAAAAAGAGACAAAATGTCTACACAACTTAAGGGACACTGTTATTTGTTATTCTATATTCATTATAAGGTATTACAATTCATGATTAATATATGGTGGTCAAATGGCCCGTACACATATACAAAACTATTCAATTCTATTAGAAATCATGAAATTGCCAACAACGACCTAAAAAGGTAATAACCAAAATGAAAAAGTCAGACAAAACCAACTCTTGGTAAGGTCATGGAACAACGGTGACTCCCCTACACTGATATTGAGGAGGAGGGACTATAAATTGCTCCAACCACTTTGGAAACCAAAATCTACTAAAGGTGAAGATGTGCATACCCTACATCTGAGTAATTCCACTCCTAGGAATATACCCATCAGAAATGCACACAGGGGTTCACTAAAAGACATGTTCTAAAATGTTCATAGCAGTACTATTTGTAGTAACCAAAACCTGGAAACTACCCAAGAGCACAATAAACAAATATATTGTGGTATATCCATACAAGGGAATACTGAGCAATCATAACCATCACAGTACACAAAATACAGGTGCATCTTACAAACATGTTGAAAAGAAGATACACAAAAGTATACACCATATAATTCCACTTATAAAAAGAAACTGGTGAAACTAATCTATGCTGTTAGAAGTCAGCAGAATAGTTAAAAATCTATTTTCATTTTTGGTTGGGTGGGATGTAGATTAAGAGAATCAGGCTTGCAAAGATAGAGTGACAGACCTGGTATTCAAACCTCTACTTGCTCATAAAACCTGTGTCCTTAATCATCAAATGTAGTAGGAGGTAGGTTGAAGGGCAGCTTCTGGGAGCAGATTTACAAGAGTATATTCAATGTGTGAAAACTCATGGAGCGTTATGAGGTATCTACTTTTCGTTCTATATGTCTGTGATTTAACAACAGACAACAACCTCTTGCCCAGCCACCTGGCTTGAGTGATATTCTTCTGTCTCACTATATGATTACATGTACACTCAGATTACGTTTTCCCAACTTTCATTTACTTTTGTGCCTCCTCATAAATTTGTTAGGTTAGTCAATAAGAACCTGTGCATGACGAGAACCATTTTATATGAATAAATTTATAATGATGATAATAATTTTAAAGCATTTTTATATTTACTCTTTGCCAAATCTCTCATTCTATAATTTGTTCTCCCACATCTGTACCATTCACCCATTTAGAATTCTTTAAAAGGATATAGACCAAAATCAGATACTTTTCAAGTTTGTTTCTTAGATCTTTAATACATGAGGATGGGTTCCTGTTTGAAAGTTAAAGATCTATTTCACATGCCTGTAACCACAGCCTTTTTAGTAAAAAACCCGAGCAACAACATGACAAAGTAATTGACTATAGGGGTGGGACTAAAAACAGATGATATGCAATGCTAAAAACACCACTTCTATGTTTCAGCTAAATGTTACTGATCAACTTGAATTCTGTTTCTTGGACTTAATAAGTATAGGCATTTCATAGTAATAAAGCTAATCAAATGCCAGAGAAATAAACACTAAAATTAGAATGACCACACAACTTCCTTGGTAAACAGAGCAGTTAAGAGCTTATCAATGAATTTTAGGGAATCAAATATAAATAATAATTTACTCCATGCTTAGCAGGTAACAGACACTGTGCTAAATACTTTATAAACATTATCTTATTTAAGTCTAACAAATCTTTTGTGATAATCTATTAGCACCTTTTCTTTTGTGAGGGGAGGGGGGTAGATTAAGACAATAAGGCTCACAAAGGTAAGTGACTGACTTCTGACCTAGTATGTATATACATATTTGCGCATAAAACCTATGTCTTAATCACCAAATGTATCCACTGATTACATTCCTTTCCTTCAAAAAAGTAGTGGTCAATACGAACAAAATAGAAATGTTTTCCGTCCTGATAAAATGCAAATTCTAATGAGCTTATTTCTTTTGGATACCTAATAACTTTGAACCTAAGACTGAACAAATAGACTAATGAATACTGTCTAAATTGAGTTCACTTTTTTTAACGTAAGCAAGTATTTGATTTATTAGCCTGGAAACATACATGTCATATACTTGTTATGATTAAATATACTGAAATAATGCTAGTAGTCATCAGTAAAAATGAACATTGTATATTTCTGTGATTGTTGCTTGCTACAATAAACAAAAGAATGTAAAAATCACTCCAAAGCTTACCCTCCAGAGATACTTAATTGTGAATATTTTGGTGCACTTTCTTTCAGACATTCCAATGAATCTACTAATACACTTCTGTATTTTTAATGGCTGCTACATAGTCATTTATACCAACACATCAAAATTTATTCAACCTGCTCCCTAGTGATAGACATTAAGCCATTTTTTTTCTTTTTTTGAGGGGGGCAGGGGAGTGCTTCCATAAACAACTCTGCAATATAAAATATCTCTACGAGGTTTATGCAGTCATCTCCTTAGTGCCACATTTTAATATCCTTTGGCACAGTACATAGAAAACAGTAGGATCTGTAGCTCCAAGAAAAATACAGTAACAACTTATCTCTCCAAGCTGGCTACAAACCTCTTGGTGCCCTTGCTCTGGCAGCCTGTGGGTCCCTGCAGAGCTAGCCTGAATGCTGTGGTCAGGAATTCCACAGACAGGTCTCAGCAAGTGCAACCACACAGGCTGGCCTGCATTTATCCACTATTACCTGGGCCATCCCTGAGAAAAAGCCATAGCTCTTTTTGAGAGCACCCATGGGCAATCCTTTTAAGTTATATATTCAAAAAACTAATCACATGTTCACATTCCAAACATAGTGGCCTAAAGTCATCTATTGTTTTACAACCTGTTTTTAACTTAAGGCTTCTGAGAATTCATCTAACACATGGGACAGTCTAGTGACAAAGGGAGAAAATCTCACAAAATTGTTGATGAAAGGAGATCTCAGAACCCCCAGAAAAAAATATTCTCAGAATCCCCACCGAACATCCACTGTGTAGGCAGCTGGGATGACTAAATGACATTATAAAATTCTTAGTTCCATGTCTGATATACTAAGAGATCAATAAATGTTAACTATTATTACATTTTTTCAACTTCTCCATGTATTTCCTTTACCCACTTCCTCTAACTGAAAATTGCATTCTCAGGAATTTCCCTGGCTGCTTGTATGTGTGTTTTCTTCCCATAAAGTCCTGTCATCTCCACTGTAAAAAGTACTGAGTTTATTCAGTTTTTAACAAATTCATCCCAACATTCCAATTCAAACATCCAATATCTCACATGTGAATCATTCTAATGACTCCACACTAGTCTCCTTACATCTGCTCAAATTCCCTTCCAATCCCACTGTATAAAGAGGCAGAATGATGTTTTCAAATGCAAATCTGACCATGTATATTCCTTGCTTAACACTGCTCAGTGACTTCCCTTTGCTATCAGATGAAGTCCACATCTTTACCACAGCCCCTCTCCTGTTATCATCTCCATTCCAGCCACTCTGGCCTTCTGTTAGTTCCTCCAGGGCATCAGGGACCTTCTCTTGACAGCCTAGAAAATGCTATTACCTCTTTCTGGAAACCCTGTATCCCAAGCCACTATCTGTCTGTATAATGACTTTTATGTTTCAAATTTAATTGTAGAAGAGTGTTTTTTTTTTTTTTTTGCGGTACGCAGGCCTCTCACTGTTGTGGCCTCTCCCGTTGCGGAGCACAGGCTCCAGACGCGCAGACTCAGCGGCCATGGCTCACGGGCCCAGCCGCTCCGCGGCATGTGGGATCCTCCCAGACCGGGGCACGAACCCGCGTCCCCTGCATCCGCAGGCGGACTCTCAACCACCGCGCCACCAGGGAAGCCCTGTAGAAGGGTTTTTGGTTCCCCTTCCCACCCTCCATTTAGGCCAAGATTCTTGCCATCATTTCATTTCTTATATATCTGTTCTGTGTTATATCAGCTTTCCATAACCCCCTCTGAGTTCCATCAGTTCCAGATCCAGGTCTCCCTTCCTGCTATGTTTCCCCACCTAGTTCAGTTCAGAGAAGATAGCAAATGCTCAAAACTACCTGATTATTGAATGAAACACTAAAAAGATATGTCGAAGTCAAAAGCAACTTATTTATGTATTGGTATTGTATCAGTTTCTTCAGAATGGTCTATGAAAAAAACAATATGTACTTATTTACAAAAGCTGGAATAGGGCTTCCCTGGTGGCACAGCGGTTGAGAGTCCGCCTGCCGATGCAGGGGACGCGGGTTCATGCCCCGGTCCGGAGGATCCCGCGTGCCACGGAGTGGCTGGGCCCGTGAGCCATGGCCGCTGAGCCTGCGCGTCCGGAGCCTGTGCTCCGCAACGGGAGAGGCCACAACAGTGAGAGGCCCGCGTACCGCAAAAAAAAACAAAAACAAAAACAAAAAAAAGCTGGAATAACCTAGTACTAGAACAACGCATCAGTTACCTAAACACATCCCACTATTAGCACATTATAAAAGACAGATTTAATAAAACTAGATATATTCGTCTATTCCCAAATATTATATACTCATTTCAACATAAACGGAATGTGATATTTATTAGTCTCTATAATACACAGTAAAATACTTTATTTGTCTGAAGATAAAGGCAAATTAAATCAAATATGTATGTATGTATATATGTGTGTGTGCGTGTGTGTGTGTATATATATATATGTATAAAACAAAATATTGTAGATTGAATAGTGAGGCTGCAAGTCTAAGATCAAGGTTTTGGCAAATTGGATTTCTCCTGAGGCCTCTCTCCTTGGCTTGCAGATGGCTGCTTTCTCACTGTGTCCTCATGTGGCATTTTCTCTGTGCATGCAAGTACCTGGTGTCTCTTCCTCTCCTTTATAAGGACACCAGTCATACTGAATTAGGGCCCCATCCTCATGACCTCATTTAACCTTAATCATCTTTTTTTTTTTAATGTGGGTGAATAATTATTTTATTTTATTAACATCTTTATTGGCATATAATTACTTTACAATGGTGTGTTAGTTTCTGCTGTATCACAAAGTGAATCAGCTATACGTATACATATATCCCCATATCCCCTCCCTCTTGCGTCTCCCTCCCACTCTCCCTAACCCATCTTTTTAAATGTCTTATCTCTAAATACAGTCATATTGTTGGCTACAACTTCAACATATGAATTTGGGGAGACACAATTCAGTCTACAGAAGAAGTTCAAATTTTCTTATGTCACCAATTATTACCACAAATAGAAAAAAATCCACCTGAATAGCAAAACTATGCTGTCAGTTTCAATAAGTATATGATACTTACTCCTATAGTGTTTAGAAGACCCAGCAGAATTCATTTTTTGTGGTTGTGCAATGATAATGATAAACTTCCCTCATTGTTATTATACCTGGGTTTCTGCTAATATAAGCTTATTTTTTTTAAGAAATCCAGCAGATCAACGTTGTAAATAATCATTACCGTTCCTGTGTGCAGACTAACTCCTAGGGCCACACAAACTGTGTTTGTCATTTTTTTTCTTCCCGTCATCCTCTTTTGACCCTTGGAGCTCTGCTGTCCTCTTGGGTAAATAGTGTGAAAGCTGACAAAGTAACAAATGTTAGAGCTAAGTTTAACATTGTGGTTGCCATTCATCTCCTGTAAAACACCAACATTTCTAGTTAAAGTTATAGGCACATTTTTATGTAAATTTTTCACAGTGATTTCATATTTTAAAAAGTTAAACGTGTTTCTTTATTAACTGCTGCTTTCAAATTTCCTGATAACTAGTCTATACATCACATCAAAATTTAATGGTTATTTATTTACTTAATGGAATATTACAATAACAGATTTCTATCCCTACACTCATATTTTGTATTCCCCTAGTGTTCTCCTGGTTGAATTTCCAATCCTCACTCCTAGACATCTTAGCCTTAATCATATCCATTTCAGTTCTGTGCTCTGAATACAAATAGCTCATTTTGCAACACAAGCATATCAATAATTCTATCTTTTTCTTCTTCTTATCAAACAAGTTGTTATTTTGCAAATCCACCTTCCACCTATAACCCTGGTTCAGATTCATTTTTTACATGGTTGTTAAGTACTTGTGAACATATGATTTATGTTTTAGCCTCTGTAACACCACCACTTTCACATCTTTGAAGAAAGAAGTATTCCTTAACTAATTCCCTAATGATTGTTTTACCATTCTAATTTGACCGTCATCCCAGCTCTAATTCTACATCTTTTAAAATGCCATTTTTGATCTTTGCCTTTGTAGAAGAAAGTCTATTAATCCACTCTTCTATAGATAAGAATCCAAATGCCTGTCCAAAAAAAACAGTAGAGACTGTTTCTGTCATTTGTCCCTGCTCCTCAGGCGCTATTATTCTACTCCTTTCAGAAACCAAAATATATCTCATCCCTTATCTCTGCCACAGAAGATTTTTCTTAGATATATAGGATGTGCTTGCCCCTTCCTACTACCTGATGTGCAAAACTCAGGAGGGGGATGAGAAGGGAGATCCAATGGCAACACAGTTTCCAGAGATATACTCTTAGTTTGAGAATGTCTTCGTGATATTGCAAATTTCAGGCAATGTAGAAGATACGTCTGGGAGGCACCAAGTTACAGTGCTGGTGTGCCCAACCATTTAATACATGAGGACACTCTTGCAATAGGAACAAAATGAGTTCCCACATATTTATACATTTAAGATGCATTTATAAAGAACTACATAATGAACACTATTATATAAACACAATTTTGAAATAGAATTGTATTCCATTAGACAGTAGCGTCTGTACACTTTTGACAATCTGTACACATGTGGGAAGAAAAGATTGCATACTCTGTCAACAGAATCTACTTTCTATGTATCTGGAGTCTTATAACCCCTGCAATAGTGATTTAGCTCTTCTCCTGAGTCAACCTTCAGATTTGACAGCCACCACTTGGAAACCAATTGGAGAAATGAGACCTGGATTATATGTTCCCCTTTGGCTGTATAATTTAGGGCAAATCACTTAGGCCCCTAGGTCCTTGAGTTTTGTGAGGCTTCAAACTAAATCGATCATGCATATAAAAGCCCGCTATGCACCATCAAACACAATACACATGCAAACTATCATTATCTCAAAGGACAAGTGGAAAAGGCCCGCATGAGAATTGCTGTGAAGTGATAAAGAAGGGCTACAAATTTCTAGAGGCCCCTTTGGAGAAATACCATTGTGGAAGTATTTTATGGAGAGCAGAACATACATTCTGGATTCCTCTGTCTTAACCCAAACTCTCTTCTTGCTGGGACAGTGACAGCAGAGTGGGGCAGCCCCTCTCAATTTATCACAGTCCTTCCTTCCCACATTTAATAATGTGCCATTTTTAATGCCTTCTGCAGGGGAGGAAAAATCTCTTTCCTCTACTCTTCTCTAAGTTCTTAACTGGGACCCCTGTAACAAAAGACAGATGGATACAAGTTTATTTAATATAAGTTTTATGTGACACAGGAACCTTCATGAGGAAATGAAGACCTGAACAAATGGGTAAAAATGAATGTTTTCATGCTAGGTCTGATGTGGAATGGAAAGTTGTGGAATAACAGGACAAACAGTACAAGTTACCTGTAATTAACTGGGGGACACTTAGCAAGGCCTGTCCCTTAAGAGTCCTCTCTGTGTCTGTCAGCCTTCCAAGATAAAGATGCTCCTTTCCTCTGGGTTTAGGGAGGGCACCTCTCACATGACGGTTTAAGATCTTCTTTAGGGAAGGTGAGACAGTCCTTCCTGTATCTGTCATTCCTCAATTTCCTTTAGCCTGAAATATTTAACATGCCAAGTATCCTGTTTTGAGATAGTGTGTCCTGAATTCCATCACTTCCAAGAATCATTCTTACCCAGGTTTTTCACCGAAAATCATTTTCCCTACATGAAAGCACAGCACAGTTCTCAATGGTCCAGGGAAGCAAAATTTGCCACCACAAAATGTATCTCTTTGCTGTGAGGGTTAATTTAGGCCGATTATTTTTAAAAGATTTCAGGAAGAACATCTGACCTTCTCCCTAACTGCCTAAAAGAATGTAGATAGAGGACCTGCTCCAGGAAGGATGCTATCACCATAAATATCTATAGTATGAACTAGGTGTGTAGACTGGAAAGAACCTAGCAAAGACTATTAAAAATCTACTCTGTATCTCATTGTCTGCATGGTCCAGCAAACAATCATTGACTAAACATTTGCTTTTCCATCTCCAAGTGAATTGCCTTCCTCCCCTTTGAAGTCCCAACCCCTCACTGCCAACATCCTCTTTTGTCTGAGGTGAGAGTTTTAGCCATTTGGGCAAGTTACTCAGTCTTCCTGGGTCTCTTCCACATTATTAAACTTTTGTGTGATTTTCTCCTGTTAATCTGTGTCATGTCAACTTAATTCCTAGACCAGCCAGAAGAACTTAGAAGGGTAGAGAAAAATTTCTTCCTCCCCAACAATGGTATAAGTGTTTTCTTTGGAATATCATTGGAAAAATGAGTGAAAGATTTTAAAATAATTTTATTTCCTTTTTTGTTGTATTATAGTAAGGCAATGAACAAAAGAGCAGTTTTCTAATTTATAGACTGATGCCATGCATTGGAATAAATCTATAAGTTAAAATAAACACCTCAGTGTTAAAAATAATGTATGTCTGAAATATTCCAAGCTCTTTCTTGAGTATACCATGTGAAACATAAAATTTAGGTCATGCTTCTAAGTAGGCTCACTCAAATATAAAATATTTATAGTTTAAGTAAAATCAGATTATATATTAACGGATATGATCTGTGAAGGCGCCAGGGATACACGGTTTTCACTTCAGTAAATACTGAACCAATTTAATGAAATAACCAACGAAAGTGTCATTTAGTGCCAGTGTGATCAAGGGTGTGTCACCCGGGTTGTGACATGATTTGTCACCTGAGCAATTGTCTACTAACAGAGTGCAACCAAGTCCATTGACTCATTTATTGAGGACACTATGAAGCCATCCACTGGTAACGATTTTCAGTCATCACTGATCTAGGCCAGATTTGAACTGCTGACCTGGAGGTGCAAGATCCTATATCCGGCTTCTCATTACTTGTAGTAAGACTGTTTGCTTGCAAATAGTCTTACTAAAGAAACTGTTTAGAAAAGGAACAGATATTGCTTCGGTGTCTTCAAAAAACTTCCTGAATATACTGTTTCAAAATGTGCCTGTTTCACTAATTTGCTTCACTGATTTGCTTCTATTAGTAATATCCAGGATTCTGAAAGAAAGTAGGTATGTTTTATGCAAAGAAGGGATTAGGAGATTGAATCAACCAATTCTGCTGCGAAATATAATCAGTATTTCTTTATGATTTAAATTTTCCTAAAGAATGATGGAAGAGAGCAATTTACAAAAGTACTCACTTCTATTCGGCAGTCTTATTGATAATTTAAAGGCTACCGTATCTTTCCCAAATTCAGTAAGCTAGAAACCAACTGAACAAAAGAACAATCTCTCACAAATCGTATGACATTGACAAACTAAAAAATATCTCAAAAAGATCAGAAAAAAAAAGGGTATGAGTGGACAGCTGAAAAATACATGTATAGCTGTTGCCCACCCAGTCATTGCCTCCTCCACAGCAGACTCTCAAAACTGGAAAGGGAATATACATTACTCTGGAGCAGTGATTAATTCCATGTAACTTTCAAAGCAAGCTGACGAACTGAACACCTTTGAGAAAGGGATTTCATAAATACGCTATTAACATCATCATACTAAATTGCAAAATTATTTTCCCATATGGAAAGATCTTTTCTCATACTTTGTAAATTATTTCCTGACCCCTCTCTATAGATATGATTTTTTCTTACTATTGGCTTGACTTTCTGAGAAGCTCTGCAGACACAAATTCCTATCCCATAAGTTTCTGCAGTGAGAGATGTTTCTCTCAAATATTGTTACAGATAGTGTATTTCATGTAAAAATGTGTCCCACATGGTGTAGTGTAAAAAGGATCTCATATTTAAGTGACTCTGTTCAAAAAGAAATTCTTTACAGACATCTCTTTGAAACTGTAAGGAGGACCGAGTTTAACATGGCCCTTGGCAACTCTTATTTATGTATTTCTTTAGCCATTCTAGAGCACCCAAGTTCCAGAAACTTCTCATCACCTACGTTACAAAAAAGCAAATCTTCAACTTCAACAGATCTCATGCCTACCACCTTATACCCTAAGTCATAGTCTTTTCCGCACTTTGTGACCTTTTAAATAATGGGAAACTGACCAGTCACAAAACTTCACTTCTGTGCCCCTCCTAGAAATGCAGTTTACCTGCTGGCATTCTTAAAAAAAAAAAATAGAGTAGCTTTTATAACTTTTTTTGTGGCCTCTCCCGTTGCGGAGCACAGGCTCGGGATGCGCAGGCACAGCGGCCATGGCTCACGGGCCCAGCCGCTCCGCGGCATGTGGAATCTTCCCGGACCGGGGCACAAACCCGTGTCCCCTGCATCGGCAGGAGGACTCCCAACCACTGCACCACCAGGGAAGCCCAAACTTTTAGTATTTTACAGTCAGCATATTAACACATGGAAATAAAATCAGTAACTCCATTTAATAGTGTTATTGTTATAATAATAGCAATTATAATCATGCAACAAATATTTATTGGGTATATATTGTGTGCCAGGCACTGCTCTAGGTACTGGGGGAAAAGAAAATACATGAAAATCCCTGCCTGCATCGGCAGGCGGACTCTCAACCACTGCGCCACCAGGGAAGCCCTGCTTTTATAATTTTTCTTGACTCTTTTCGGAAGGTGAGATGTGTGTATTGGACAATGTGGGTATGCAGGGCTGGATTATAGGTTATACTGAAGGCAGGAGAATAACTCAGAGTGTTTTTTTGTCCTACACATGTGATCGAAACCTGTCAGATTAAAACACGTAATTTTTCTCTCCAATAGCAAGTCCAAAAAGTCTATGTGGCTTGTAGCTTTGTGAATAAACTGGCCTTATGTGTTTGATTATAGTATCTCTACAATAGTTTTCTGTTTAAAAAAGAAAAATTCTGGTGATGCTCAGATAGTTGTTGAACAGCTAACAATTTCTCAAATATAAATAATTATGTGTTATGCAATGTGCTACGTGCTCTACAGGTACAGCTCATTTTATCTGCAAAGTAACTCTGTCAAGTGAATAATATTTTATCTCAAGCTTTGCAGATGAAAAAACTGGGGCATGGATTAGTTAACAATTAGCTCATCATTAGCAAGGAAATAAAATACTGGATTCAAAAGCAAGAGTTTGTCTCTAGAGCCTGAAGTTTTAAACACAGCTTTATCTTCCATGGCCACTGTAGAGGAAGGAACACATATCACTCTCTTACGAAATGACATGATCTCTGGATAACCTAACAATCCTTCCAGTGCTAGCTCCAGTTAAGAAGCCATTCTGACACTGTTCCCATTCCCATTCCCATCTGTTCATTCCCCTAAGAAGGGAATAAATTCATAAATTGGTATGAATGTAGCATACTCATCCTTGTGGTACGATACTCAGAAACTTTGTTAAAAGTTTCAGAAAGTTTGTTAAAAGTTTATATCTGCACTCAGAAACTTTGTTAAAAGTCGTTTCTGATTCTAAAATGCTAAGATTTATGTTCATAAACAAATACAGTCTGCTTCAAGATTTTCAAGAGGAGAATAAAAGCAAGCTAAAAATATGCAACTAACAAAAATTCAACTTTAAACTGATATCAAGGGTAAATGATGGTTCTGTGATCATTAGTGGGGAGGGAAAATGGATCGGGTACTAGTGTCAAAGTGAAGCACTTGGCTGTCGGAAAGAACCTAAGTAATGTCAACACAATTCTCCACCGCAGGCTATGATACTTGAAAATAGTTTCAACTAAGTTGTACCTAAATTACAGTTACCTGACATTGCTTCTGCTATCAACCTGAGGTGGAGGTGGAGGTGAAGCCGAAAAAATCTGATAAACTGCTTTAAGGAAATGACAGCGACAGCCAACAGGAATAGGGCAGGATGATATAATCCACTTGAACTTTATCAAAGATCTTCATATTCTGCATCAAAGACTTGTGTTTGAAATAAATAGGTACTCTCATGTGGGGAGGAAACAATAACAAAAAGAAAGGTTATCAGTTTTCTTGGTGGCCAAGAGGATTCAGAGATGAATCAATAAAAATTGGCAGAATCCAAAAGAAAAATTTTAAGTGATATTCAAACTGATCTTTCCAATATTCCTCTCAATGTAGTTTGTCAAAAATTTCAACTTGTCAATCAACTTTATCTCTTTCCTATCTGGCATCTGTGACAATCTATAATGTTAGGGTAAACATAAGGATTTTGGTAAGTTTCTTACCAAATATCATCTAATAAACCAAAATATCAGATATTATTTATAATACAGGGAATTATCTGACCCCTTTCCCATTTCTATTGCTACCTGTATCATTAAAAAGTGATATTTTTCTTCAAGTTCATTATGTTTCCATAAAAGTATAAATTAAGGACAGAGGAAAACATTAAGTTTGAATATCCTTGGTTTTAGTCAGGAGGTGATCCAAGCCATTAATGCTATTTAAACACCTTTCCTTTGGTATTCAACACTGCAGCATGCTATCTTCAGGCAATGTACTGCTGAAAAACAAGACTTTAATGATAAAATAGAGGAACAAAGACAAGCTACTCTTGTCAGTGTCAGTAGGTAAATAGCACTAATCTGTCTTCATTATTGCTAAGCAGACCGGTGGGGTGGGAGGATGTGTAATGTCTTTTACCATTATCCAAGAGCTAAGTACCAGGCAGAAACTTAAAGGCAGAATTACCTTTGATCAACAAAAATGTGGCAATCATTTCAGTCTGAAGATTGCCTTCAGAGAATTTTAACATCTTTCTGTTAAAATGAGAAGACCTCTCACTTTCCCTCATTATCATCATTTCCCTAAATTGTAAAGTTTGTTAGATTTGAATACTTCACACAAGCTTCTTCTCCGCCAAAAATGGAATAAACCCTCCAAAATAATAAAACACCTTTTGCTCAGTAGATTTTCTTTTTGCACTTCCCTTAGAGAGATAAAAATTAATCTAAAAGGTAGGAAAGACAAATTGGAACATAAAAAATACAAATATCTACAATCAAAATTAAATCCTTTTTTTTGAACAGTTTTGTTTCTGGGCTGTATAGTCTTCATTCCGCTAAAAGATACTACTTTTCCTTTACTTTTTCTTTCTTTTTTTTTTTTTTTTTGCGGTATGCGGGCCTCTCACCGTTGTGGCCTCTCCCGCTGCGGAGCACAGGCTCCGGACTTGCAGGCTCAGCGACCACGGCTCACGGGCCCAGCCACTCCGCCGCACGTGGGATCCTCCCGGACCGGGGCATAAGCCCGCGTCCCCTGCATCGGCAGGCGGACTCCCAACCACTGCGCCACCAGGGAAGCCCTTCCTTTACTTTTGAAATCTTATACATGACCAAAATCTGCTAAACCCAATTAATTAAGATTGACCCCATGCAGAATTGTTAAATAAATGACATGTGTCTTGGGGTTCTCTTCTTGTAGTGTCCCTTCCCACTGCTTCCATGACATAGTCTTTTACCAACTCTGTTCAAAACAAAACAACAGGTCCAAAACGGAGTCTTTTATGTGAAACCCTATGTCACCAAACTGAGACACAGTTCCCATCTCTCCCAGAAATGGAATGTTAAACCAGTCAGTCAGGGATCATCTGGTCGGCACTAGTGAGGTCACTGGTCTGATAGAACCCTGCCATCCCCTAAAGGAAAGTGACCTGCCATACCCAATCCACTTTTTGCTAGTTAAACTTCCTTGTTCCCACTCCCTTCTGCCTATAAAGTCTTTAGTTTTGTACAGATCCTCAGAGCTTTTTATCTGCTGGATGGGACGCTACCCAGCTCATGAATCATGGAATAAAACCAGTAAGATCTTTAAAATTTACTCAGTTGAATTTTTTTTTTCTAACAATTCATCATCAAACTGGTCAGTAAATCTTTGTTCACACCCAAGCCCCAATTCTCACCTCTGCCACCACCGGCTACTCTTCCTGTGTTCCCTATGTTAATAAGGTAGACTCATCGGTCACTGAGTTATTAAGGTAAGAAGTATGGAGTCATCCTTGATTCAACATCCAATCAATCTTTATATGTTATTGATTGATTCTACCTTCTACGTATTTCTTGAATTTCACAATTTAACTCCATTCCCATATATACTTTCCTAACTAACGTCCACTATTTCAAGTCTTCCTCAATCTGTTCTTTACCAGGTAACCATTGATCTGGTTAAATAAAGAAAATCTGATCTTATTTTTCTATTTAAATTCATTAATGGATCCTCACATATTCAGAATAAAAGACACATTCTTTCACATGAAGAGGTTTTGAGAGATACAGTTGGACTGGTAGATTGTGATTAATTCATACAGGGATAAAAATGACATACTAAGGAACATGGATTTAATTCTGAAGGAAATAGAAAGGCTTCAAGGTTTTTGAGCCAAGGAGAAACTTGATCAGTGCTATAGTTTAGGAAAAGAAAGCTTAGAGCAACAGGCAAAATTAACTGGGTGGAGTGTGCAAGACTGGATCAGGAAACCAATAAAGAAGGTATTGCAGTAAATTAGAAGAAAAGTAATGAGATCTTCCAGTATGGTAGTGGCTGTGAGAATGAGTAGGAAGGAATCAAAGTGAGAGTTATTATGAAGGAAAGTCAATAGTTCTCAACAAGTGACTGGCTATGAGAAGCAAAGATGACAGAGGATTTTAGCATAATGACCAGGAAGAAGATAGTACAATTAATACTTAAGACATACTGCAGAAGGAGCACAGTATGTCCAGCTTCAGCCATATTGGATTTGAAGAATATTATGATACGCCACTCAAGTAATGTTCACAGTAGGAAACTGAACATTTCAGACTAAGTCTTTTGTATGTTAAGTCAAGGATTTATACCTGATTATTATTTTTTTTGAAACACATATTCCCTGTTGTTGGTATAGAAAAAAATTACACAGCCTGTACATTTACAATTCTGTAAGGGAATTTTCAAATCATTGTGAGGCACAAGGCAAGACCAGCTACATAATTTACAGGGCCCAGTGCAAAAGGAAAATATGGGGTCCCTGGTCCAAATATTAAGGGTTTCAAGATGGCAACAGCAAAGCATTTAACCAAGCCCAGGGCTCTTCTAAGCAATGAGCCTTGTGCAACTACGTTGATTTTACACCTATGAAGCCAGCTCTGGTGTAAGAATCAAGTGTTCTATCTCTTTTACTGTCATGATTACTAGGAGAAGAGATTTCAGGGGTCCATCTATGTCCTCTTACGCATCTCAAAATGCACTTGCAATTCTAATGGGGCACCATCAGGTTTCCTCAGTCTGTATGTGCTTGATAAAATCATAATTAGTCCTAATATATCTTCTTTGATAGAACTCCTGACATATTTACTGTCTGCCAACAGAGATAAAAAATACTAGAAAAAAATAAGAAAGTTGACAAGAGTAAAATTGTTTAAAAAATTCTCACTTTTGGTCTATTCTTCCCTATTATGTTAGATATTTAGTCCTAAGGCTAACAGTTTATCAAAAGTGGGACAAAAAATTCAGACATGAATTGGCATTGGAAAACAATTTGGAAGGATTCACACTGCTAGTCTAAAGTGAACCTCTTGGGGCTTCCCTAGTGGCGCAGTGGTTGAGAGCCCGCCTGCCGATGCAGGGGACACGGGTTCGTGCCCCAGTCCGGGAGGATCCCACATGCCGCAGAGCAGCTGGGCCCGTGAGCCATGGCCTCTGGGCCTGCGCGTCCGCAGTCTGTGCTCCGCGGCGGGAGAGGCCACGGCAGTGAGAGGCCCGCATACCGCAAATAAAATAAAATAAAAATAAAATAAAGTGAACCTCTTGGTATTTTATTTATTTTTCAACAAACATTGTCTAGTGCAAGTTATGTGCTAGGCACTATTCTAAACGCTTTATAAATATTAACTGACTGACTGCTCATTAAAAAAACCTATGAGGCAGGTCTATTTTTCCCATTTCACAAGTAAGAAAATCAAGATACACAGAGGTTAGTGATCTGCTCAAGGTTATAAAGCAAGAAGTAGCAAAGCCAAAAACTTGAACCTTCTGGCTCCAGAGTTCACATTCTTACATAATACACTGTGCTGTTCCCTCAATACACTACCACTTCCTCACAAACAGAAGCAGAAATAGAATGAAGTGTTACATAATTTTACAATTCTAGGGAAAATGATTATTTGATGTATATAAAAACATTTTTTTCAAAAATACTCAAATACAACAAACAAAATTATGAATAATTATTGAAAGTACCCAAAAGATAAAATAGTAAAACACTGGGTAAATTTTGTATAGAAAAAATTGAGGTAATTTAGTATTTTAAATATGTACCATCTTTTTTTTTTAGAAGATATTGGGGGTAGGAGTTTATTAATTTATGTATTTATTTTTGCTGTGTTGGGTCTTTGTTTCTGTACGAGGGCTTTCTCTAGTTGTGGCAAGCGGGGGCCACTCTTCATTGCGGTGAGCGGGCCTCTCACTATCGCGGCCTCTCTTGTTGCGGAGCACAGGCTCCAGACACGCAGGCTCAGTAGTTGTGGCTCACGGGCCTAGTTGCTCCGTGGCATGTGGGTCCTCCCAGACCAGGGCTCGAACCCGTGTCCCCTGCATTAGCAGGCAGATTCTCAACCACTGTGCCACCAGGGAAGCCCCTATATGTACCCTCTTTAATTTGAATTCCTGTAACTATCCACAATTTGAAATTTAAATCAGTAAGTTGTCATCTAATGTGTAAATTCTGATTTTACATGTCTTTAGGGAAGAGTGGAATGGGATCTTCTTGAATTTTTTAATTGACTGCTCGGCTTTTTGCCACCTCCCACCCCTGTGCCTAATACACTGAAAAGTTAAGGAACTCTTGTTTTATTATCCAGTATTTTGTGCTCTACTGTAATTCTTTTAAACTAGAGATCTGTACAGCTTGTATTTTTCAAGAGGTTGGAAGTATTTGGCCGTGGTGGGGGAAGTAATGATGGAAAGTCACTGATGGGGAGGGGACTTGAGCTGATGAGCAGTCAGGCCCCTAGAGGATAGTCTGATATTAGTTTTTCAGAATTTAACTCAACATACATGTATAATTTTCTAACATGTATGAAAGAAAAAGCAATAACTTACTATTAATACCTACCCTAATTCACTCTTTACTTATTTTCAAACTTTTCTAAAACTAAGGTGATTATAAAATCTATTTTCCAAAATGTGTAACACTTTTGCGAAATATAAGAAAGCAATACTAAAAATTATGCTGGGGTGACAGGTATGCCAAGACTATCCAAGGCAACTAGGGCGTATCACTCAATTTATAACCAATCCAATCTAATCCAGCTTTACCTTAACCAACTGTTCATAACCCATCAGCAAAAAATTAGGAAATCTTATTAAACTCTTTCATTCAAAGCTGGTAACATGGAGGAGTTTCAAGATGGCGGAAGAGTAAGACGCGGAGATCACCTTCCTCCACACAGATACATCAGAAATACATCTACATGTGGAACAGCTCCTACAGAACACCTACTGAACGCTGGCAGAAGACCTCAGACCTCCCAAAAAGCAGGAAACTCCCCACGTACCTGGGTAGGGCAAAAGAAAAAACAAAAAACAGAGACAAAAGAACAGGGACGGGACCTGCACCAGCGGGAGGGAGCTGTGAAGGAGGAAAGGTTTCCCACACATTAGGAAGCCGCTTCGCAGGCGGAGACTGCGGGTGGTGGAGGCGGGAAGCTTCGAAGCAGCGGAGGAGAGCGCAGCAACAGGGGTGTGGAGGGCAAAGAGGAGAGATTCCCGCACAGAGGATCGGTGCCGACCAGCACTTACCAGTCCGCAAGGCTTGTCTGCTCCCCCGCCAGGGCGGGGCGGGGTGGGGGGGGGGTGCTGGGAGCTGAGTCTTGGGCTTCAGTTGGAGCACTGGGAGAGGACTGGGGTTGGCGGCGTGAGCAAAGCCTGAAGGGGTTAGTGCGCCACACCTAGCCCGGAGGGAGTCCGGGAAAGAGTCTGGAGCTGCCGAAGAGGCAAGAGCCTTTTTCTTACCTCTTTGTTTCCTGATGCGTGAGGAGAGGGGATTAAGAGCGCTGCTTAAAGGAGCTCCAGAGACGGGCGTGAGCCGCAGCTATCAGCGCGGACCCCAGAGACGGGCATGAGACGCTAAGGCTGCTGCTGCCGCCACCAAGAAACCTGTGAGCAAGTACAGGCCACTATCCACACCTCCCCTCCCGGGAGCCTGTGCAACCTGCCACTGCCAGGGTCCCGTGATCCAGGGACAACATCCCCGGGAGAACGCACGGCACGACTCAGGCTGGTGCAACGTCACGCCTGCCTCTGCCGCCGCAGGCTCGCCCCCGCACTCCGTGCCCCTCCCTCCCCCTGGCCGAGTGAGCCAGAGCGCCCGAAGCAGCTGCTCCTTTAACCCCATCCTGTCTGAGTGGGAGCAGACTCACTCAGGTGACCTACACGCAGAGGCGGGTCCAAATCCAAAGCTGAACCCCAGGAGCTGTGCAACAAAGAAGAGAAAGGGAAATTTCTCCAGCAGCCTCAGGAGCAGCAGATTAAAGCTCCACAATCAACTTTATATACCCTGCAACTGTGGAATACCTGAATAGACAACGAATCATCCCAAATTGAGGAGGTGGACTTTGGGAGCAAAGATATATAATTTTTTCCCCTTTTTCTCTTTTTGTGAGTCTGTATGTCTATGCTTCTGTGTGTGATTTTGTCTGTATAGCTTTGCTTCCACCATTTGTCCTAGGGTTCTGTCCATCCGTTTTTTTGTTGTTTTTTTCTTACTTTAAAATTTTTTTCTTAATAAATATTTTAATAACTTTCTTTTCTTTCTCTTTCTTTCTTTCTTTCTTTCTTTCTTTCTTTCTTTTCTTTCTATTTTCTCTCCATTTTATTCTGAGCCATGTGGATGAAAGGCTCTTGGTACTCCAGCCAGGCATCAGTGCTGTGCCTCTGAGGTGGCAGAGCCAACTTCAGGACACTGGTCCACAAGAGACCTCCCAGCTCCGCATAATATCAAACGGCGAAAATCTCCCAGAGATCTCCATCTCAACGCCAGCACCCAGCTTCACTCAATGACCAGCAAGCTACAGTGCTGGGCACCTATGACAAACAACTATCAAGACAGGAACCCCATCCACTAGCAGAGAGGCTTCCTAAAATCATAATAAGGCCACAGACACCCCAAAACACACCACCAGACGTGGACCTGCCCACCAGAAAGACAAGATCCAGCCTCATCCACCAGAAAACAGGCACTAGTCCCCTCCACCAGGAAGCCTACACAATCCACTGAACCAACCTTAGCCACTGGGACAGACACCAAAAACAATGGGAACTACGAACCTGCAGCCTGTGAAAAGGAGACCCCAAACACAGTAAGTTAAGCAAAATAAGAAGACAGAAAAACACAGCAGATGAAGGAGCAAGGTAAAAACCCACCAGACCTAACAAATGAAGAGGAAATAGGCAGTCTACATGAAAAAAAATCCAGAATAATGATAGTAAAGATGATCCAAAATCTTGGAAGTATAATGGAGAAAATACAAGACACGTTTAACAAGGACGTAGAAGAACTAAAGAGCAAACAAACAATGATGAACAACACAATAAATGAAATTAAAAATTCTCTAGAAGGGATCAATAGCAGAATAACTGAGGCAGAAGAACGGATAAGTGACCTGGAAGATAAAATAGTGGAAATAACTACTGCAGAGAAGAATAAAGAAAAAAGAATGAACAGAACTGAGGACAGTCTCACAGACCTCTGGGACATTAAACGCGCCAACATTCGAATTCTAGGGGTCCCAGAAGAAGAAGAGAAAAAGAAAAGGACTGAGAAAATATTTGAAGAGATTATAGTTGAAAACTTCCCTAACATGGAAAAGGAAATAGTTAATCAAGTCCAGAAAGCACACAGACTCCAATACAGGATAAATCCAAGGAGAAACATGCCAAGACAAATATTAATCAAACTATCAAAAATTAAATACAAAGAAAACATATTAAAAGCAGCAAGGAAAAAACAACAAATAACACATAAGGGAATCACCATAAGGTTAACAGCTGATCTTTCAGCAGAAACTCTGCAAGCCAGAAGGGAGTGGCAGTACATATTTAAAGGCATGAAGGAGAAAAACCTACAACCAAGATTACTCTACCCAGCAAGGATATCATTCAGATTTGATGGAGAAATTAAAACCTTTACAGACAAGCAAAAGCTGAGAGAGTTCAGCACCACCAAACCAGCTTTACAACAAATGCTAAAGGAACTTCTCTAGGCAGGAAATACAAGAGAAGGAAAAGACCTAAAATAACAAACCCAAAACAATTAAGAAAACAGGAATGGGGACATACATATCGATAATTACCTTAAATGTAAATGGATTAAATGCTCCAACCAAAAGACACAGACTGGCTGAATGGATACAAAAACAAGATCCATATATATGCTGTCTACAAGAGACCCACTTCAGACCTAGGGACACATATGGACTGAAAGTGAGGGGATGGAAAAGATATTCCATGCAAATGGAAATCAAAAGAAAGTTGGAGTAGCAATTCTCATATCAGACAAAATAGACTTTAAAATAAAGACTATTACAAGAGACAAAGAAGGACACTACATAATGATGAAGGGATCAATCCAAGAAGAAGATATAAGAATTGTAAATATTTATGCACCCAACATAGGAGCACCTCAATACATAAGGCAAATACTAACAGCCATAAAAGGAGAAATCGACAGTAACACAATCATAGTAGGGGACTTTAACACCCCACCTTCACCAATGGACAGATCATCCAAAATTAAAATAAATAAGGAAACACAAGCTTTAAATGATACATTAAACAAGATGGACTTAATTGATATTTATAGGATGTTCCATCCAAAAACAACAGAATACACATTCTTCTCAAGTGCTCATGGAAAATTCTCCAGGATAGATCATATCTTGGGTCACAAATCAAGCCTTGGTAAATTTAAGAAAATTGAAATTGTATCAAGTATCTTTTCCGACCACAATGCTATGAGACTAATATCAATTACAGGAAAAAATCTGTAAGAAATACAAACACATGGAGGCTAAACAATACACTACTTAATAACCAAGAGATCAATGAAGAAATCAAAGAGGAAATCAAAAAATACCTAGAAACAAATGACAATGAAAACACAATGACCCAAAACCTATGGGATGCAGCAAAAGCAGTTCTAAGAGGGAAGTTTATAGCAATACAATCCTATCTTAAGAAGCAAGAAACATCGCAAATAAAAAACCTAACTTTACACCTAAAGCAGTTAGAGAAAGAAGAACAAAAAAACCCCAAAGTTAGCAGAAATCATAAAGATCAGATCAGAAACAAATGAAAAAGAAATGAAGGAAATGATAGCAAAGATCAATAAAACTAAAAGCTGGTTCTTTGAGAAGATAAACAAAATTGATCAGCCATTAGCCAGACTCATCAAGAAAAAAACGGAGAAGACTCAAATCAATAGAATTAGAAATGAAAAAGGAGAAGTAATAACTGACACTGCAGAAACACAAAGGATCATGAGAGATTACTACAAGCAACTCTATGCCAATAAAATGGACAACCTGGAAGAAATGGACAAATTCTTAGAAATGCACAACCTTCCGAGACTGAATCAGGAAGAAATAGAAAATATGAATAGACCAATCACAAGCACTGAAATTGAAACTGTGATTAAAAATCTTCCAACAAACAAAAGCAGAGGACCAGATGGCTTCACAGGCGAATTCTATCAAATATTTAGAGAAGAACTAACACCTATCCTTCTCAAACTCTTCCAAAATATAGCAGAGGGAGGAATACTCCCAAACTCATTCTACGAGGCCACCATCACCCTAATACCAAAACCAGACAAAGTTGTCACAAAGAACGAAAACTACAGGCCAATATCACTGATGAACATAGATGCAAAAATCCTCAACAAAATACTAGCAAACAAAATCCAACAGCACATTAGAAGGATCATACACCATGATCAAGTGGGATTTATCCCAGGAATGCAAGGATTCTTCAATATATGCAAATCAATCAATGTGATACACCATATTAACAAATTGAAGGACAAAAACCATATGATCATCTCAATCGATGCAGAGAAAGCTTTCAACAAAATTCAACACCCATTTATGATAAAAACCCTCCAGAAAGTAGGCATAGAGGGAACTTTCCTCAACATAATAAAGGCCATATATGACAAACCCACAGCCAACATCACCCTCAATGGTGAAAAATTGAAACTGTTTCCACCAAGATCAGGAACAAGACAACGTTGCCCACTCTCACCACTATTATTCAACATAGTTTTGGAAGTTTTAGCCACAACAATCAGAGAAGAAAAAGAAATAAAAGGAATCCAAATCAGGAAAAAAGAAGTAAAGCTGTCACTCTTTGCAGATGACATGATACTATACATAGAGAATCCTAAAGATGCTACCAGAAAACTACTAGAGCTAATCAATGAATTTAGTAAAGTAGCAGGATACAAAATTAATGCACAGAAATCTCTGGCATTCCTATACACTAATGATGAAAAATTTGAAAGTGAAATTAAGAAAACACTCCCATTTACCATTGCAACAAAAAGAATAAAATATCTAGGAATAAACCTACCTAAGGAGACAAAAGACCTGTATGCAGAAAATTTTAAGACACTGATGAAAGAAATTAAAGATGATACAAATAGATGGAGAGAAATACCATCTTCTTGGATTGGAAGAATCAACATTGTGTAAATGACTCTACTACCCAAAGCAGTCTACAGATTCAATGCAATCGCTATCAAACTACCACTGGCATTTTTTACAGAACTAGAACAAAAACTTTCACAATTTGTATGGAAACACAAAAGACCCCGAATAGCCAAAGCAATCTTGAGAAAGAAAAACGGAGCTGGAGGAATCAGGTCCCCTGACTTCAGACTATACTACAAAGGTACAGTAATCAAGACAGTATGGTACTGGCACAAAAACAGAAATATAGATCAATGGAACAGGATAGAAAGCCCCGAGATATACCCATGCACATATGGTCACCTTATCTTTGATAAAGGAGGCAAGAATATACAATGGAGAAAAGACAGCCTCTTCAATAAGTGGTGCTAGGAAAACTGGACAGGTATATGTAAAAGTATGAAATTAGAACACTCCCTAACACCATATAGAAAAATAAACTCAAAATGGATTAAAGAGCAAAATGTAAGGCCAGATACTATCAAACTCTTAGAGGAAGACTTAGGCAGAACACTCTGACATAAATCACAGCAAGATCCTTTTTGACCCACCTCCTAGAGAAATGGAAATAAAAACAAAAATAAACAAATGGGACCTAATGAAACTTAAAAGCTTTTGCATAGCAAAGGAAACCATAAACAAGACGAAAAGGCAACCCTCAGAATGGGAGAAAATATTTGCAAATGAAGAAACTGACAAGGGATTAATCTCAAAAATTTACAAGCAGCTCATGCAGCTTAATAACAAAAAAACAAACAACCCAATCAAAAAATGGGCAGAAGACCTAAATAGACAGTTTTCCAAAGAAGATATACAGATTGCCGACAAACACATGAAAGAATGCTCAACATAATTAATCATTAGAGAAATGCAAATCACAACTACAATGAGATATCATCTCACACCAGTCAGAATGGCCATCATCAAAAAATCTACAAACAATAAATGCTGGAGAGGGTGTGGAGAAAAGGGAACCCTCTTGTATTGTTGGTGGGGATATAAATTGATACAGCCACTATGGAGAAGAGTATGGACGTTCCTTAAAAACTAAAACTAGAACTACCATACGACCCAGCAATCCCACTACTGGGCATATACCCTGAGAAAACCATAATTCAAAAAGAGTCATGTACCAATATGTTCATTGCAGCTCTATTTTCAACAGCCAGGACATGGAAGCAACCTAAGTGTCCATCAACAGATGAATGGATAAAGAAGATGTGGCACATATATACAATGGAATATTACTCATCCATAAAAAGAAACGAAGTTGAGTTATTTGTAGTGAGGTGGATGGACCTAGAGTCTGTCATACAGAGTGAAGTAAGTCAGAAAGAGAAAAACAAATACCGTATGCTAACACATATGTATGGAATTTAAGAAAGAAAAAAAAAGGTCATGAAGAACCTAAGGGCAAGATGGGAATAAAGACACAGACCTACTAGAGAATGGACTTGAGGATATGGGGAGGGGAAAGGGTAAGCTGTGACAAAGTGAGAGAGTGACATGGACATATATACACTACCAAATGTAAAATGGATGGCTAGTGGGAAGCAGCCGCATAGTACAGGGAGATCAGCTCGGTGCTTTGTGACCACCTAGAGGGGTGGGATAGGGAGGGTGGGAGGTAGGGAGATGCAAGAGGGAAGAGACATGGGAACATATATATATGTATAACTGATTCACTTTGTTATAAAGCAGAAACTAACACACCATTGTAAAGCAATTATACTCCAATAAAGATGTTAAAAAAAAAAAAAAGCTGATAACATTAGCTAATTGGTCCAGGTGCAACCCTATGCATTTTGATTTATTTCCTGTGACTCAACCACATGCATGTATAAATGATTTTCAGCACACCTGTTCTCATTTCTCAGACAGGTAAGTAGAAAATAAAAGCTTAGAAAAGTGAAACTTCCACTTCACCGTGCTTATACCAGTTTTGAAAGATGTGAAAGGGAAAAGGGGGAGGAAGGGAGAGGGGAGAAAGCAAGAGGAAGAAGAGAGATGTCAACTAGATGTCTGGGCAGATGATTAGGGTGACAAAAATTGTAGCATTAATACCTATGAATGCCTGGTTCAGTGATTTTATAAACATACCCAGACTTAATGAGGCTCAGAGTTATTGAAAACCACTAATCAATTTTGAAGAATACCTATATATTAGGCAATGTCAATGTATACTCGAGAATTCTGATATTTATAAATTTAGCATTTATGTTCTCTTTTTTTAATATAAATTTATTGATTTATTTTTGGCTGTGCTGGGTCTTCGTTGCTGTGCGTCAGCTTTCTCTAGTTGCAGCGAGTGGGGGCTACTCTTTGTTGCGGTGTGTGGGCTTCTTATTGTGAAGGCTTCTCTTGCTGCAGAGCAGGGCTCTGGGCACACAGGCTTCAGTAGTTGTTGCACGCAGGATCAGTAGTTGTGTCTCGTGGGTTCTAGAGCGCAGGCTCAGTAGTTGTGGCGCATGGGCTTAGTTGCTCTGCGGCATGTGGGATCTTCCCGGACCAGGGCTCAAACCTGTGTCCCCTGCAATGGCAGGCAGATTCTTAACCACTGCACCACCAGGGAAGTCCAACATTTATGTTTTCAACTACTGGTTTGAGACCCAAGAATCTACGACTTATATTCATTTGTGATTTTCCTGAGTCGGCAATTTTACATATAATCTGAGAATGGGAGTAAACCACTCTTCTAGCATGTGATCTTAGTGGACTATTGTCACCACATTCACACCTTTAAATTGGCTCTTCACTCATCATTATCATGCATTTTACAGGGGAAATTATATGCTATGATAGTATCCAATGATTTGATGGCTTGGTATTCCCTATAATGAAAATATTTCCTTTCCCAAGAATCAAAGTCAAGGACTTCCCTGGTGGCACAGTGGTTAAGAATCCACCTGCCAATGGAGGGGGCACGGGTTCAAGCCCTGGTCCAGGAAGATCCCACATGCCGCGGAGCAACTAAGCCCATGCACCACAACTGCTGAAGCCCACGTGCCCTAGAGCCCATGTGCAGCAACTATTGAGCCCACGGGCTGCAACTACTAAAGCCTACGTGCCTAGAGCCTGTGCTCTGCAACAAGAGAAGCCACCGCAATGAGAAGCCTGTACACTGCAACGAAGAGTCACCCCTGCTCGCTGCAACTAGAGAAAGCCTGCGCGCAGCAAAGAAGACCCAACGCAGCCAAAGGAAAAAAAAAAAAGAATCGGAGTCAATTGTGTACATGAGCAACCCCCTTCTAGTAGACAAATCCATTCAAATCCAAAAGTATGTCTGTTTAGAGAAACTAAAATTTGGAGAGGGAAAATTGGATGTTTTCACAGGGTAATGTGGAGCTATGTCAACTGATGGATAATCCTCCACTCTAGGAATTTATCCAAAGAACTTTGGCCCTTCAAATCAGAGTTCTGGTTTCCCTGCATGATATTGGATAAACACTGAGAATTCATGCTCTGCAGTGTTCTTTTTCTCTTTGAATGACCACAAACACCATTATGTCAAGTCAAGCAAAGTATGACACGATTGACTAGCCTGCAATTTTCTTTTATATCAATCACATTTCAGACATGTCTACTTGAGGCTACACCCTGGTCACCTTGATCAGACACAGGCATATCCCAGGTCCCTACCATAAACCCATTTATAAATCATCTCTCAGGGTACAGGCTGTTAACTTCAGCTCCCCTTGCCTCTTATTACTGTAAGTTGCTTGATCTTTTTTCTGTTTCAGTATCAGAGTGAGACTTTATTCCTAAATTCTGAGGCCTCCTTTATTTGGAACCACTGTGTTCCAAATGAAGTTGTAGGAAAAAAATGATTTCAATATTTAGACAATATTCTGTCTTTGACTAATTTAAGCCCTTCGTAGAAAATTAATTTTACTAATTCAGTAGCCAAGAAAATTGAGATTGACATAAATAGAGGCAAAGAAAATGACATAATACTAATAGACATTTTGCCTGTACAACATAACAATCTTAAAGGCTTTGCTTTTTTCAAATGTTTGCATCTACTTTTGGACAGGTGTTTCAATTATGGGGATAGAGGTTGGTGTCACTATATACTTTAGTTACTTCAGTTATCTATTACTTTGTAACTAACCACCTCAAAATTTAGTTTAAACAATGTTTGTTTTTGTTTTTCTTCATTATTCTGTGTTTGGCTGGGCTCAGCTACATGGTTCTCCCCATGTGTGATTGGGTAGAGTTATTCATCTAGGCCTGTGTTAGCACAGCGGAGGCTGGATGTCCAGGGAAACCTCATTCCCAGAGCTAGCAGTTGATCTTGGCTGTCAGTGGAGCAATTGTTTGGTCTCAATGTGGCTTTTCTCTCTCCAGTAGTCAAAACTTGCTTCCTCACATCACGGTAACTGGATTCCAACAGAATGAAAGCAGAAGCTAATAGACCTCTTAAAGCCTAGATTCATTCTCACCATGTCCTATTGATCAAAGCAAGTCATGGGACTAACCCAGACTCTAGGGGAATGGAAATAATCTTCAACATTTAGTGAAAAGAGAGGTGTATGCATGTAGGAATGGGCATAACTTTTTTTTTTTTTACAGCTGCCTTTAGAGATAATTTCTAACATGAAGTTGTCATTGGAAGGAAAGGACAAAGGCTATACAACTATGTATGTTGAAATCAGGGAGGCAAAGAACATATTGAATTCTTAACAACTTTTCCTCCTAGTAATCCTGATATAAATTGTTTAATAAAAGTTACTCCAAATTATCTTCTCTAGAGCTTGAAGTAAATCTTCAAGTCACCAGCTTAGTTTCGTGCTTTAGGCATTTTCCCAATTTCTCATTTCTTGAAAAACGTCTGTTCTTAGCAAAGAGGTTTTCACTAAAACGCAAAAGCAAAAAATGTATAACTTTCTCTATTTAGTAGAGATTTAACTAAGAAAACCAGCTATAAAAAAATGTGTATCCAAACTTAGTAATTAGTTAAAATATAACTGAGTTCAATCTATGCAGATTTCTCCTAACCCAAAATTATATACAGCAAATAATCATTAACTATAGATCCTAATAACTTAATATCAGTCCTGTCTTATGTAAAACCTAATCAAACAAGTCTTAATTCTGAAAAGTTCATAACAAAAACATCTAGTATCTCAAGAAGATTCTACTTTAAAAAATAAAATTAAAAAAATAAAACTCATGAAGAGCTTTCTTATTCTCCAATGTTGTGTTATTTGAAAAGAATGTTTTTTGTTTTTTGTTTTTCCTCCAGGAAGTAGGACAAGCCTGGAATCACTCAGAGCTACAAATCCCAAAGACAGACTACCTGATAAGAGAAGGAAGATATTCCTGTGTCTCCAAATGGCAAAGAACACTCACAGGGCATATTATATCATCTGTTGCAGAATTTCGATTGGACTGATCTGACCAGGCAGAGGTGATTTATGGCTTATGTTTTATTTGGTTCCATCCCTTTTTACAATAATATATCCATCTCTGTTTATTTGGGGAACAATCAGATTTTACACTTCTTATGCAGAAATGCTTAGAAGATATAAAGTATGCATTTAAACTTTTAGAAATAAAATCGACCCGATCTATGCATATATATATGCAAATACATATTCAAAAGCTATGTGTCTAATAAAAGTTACTTGAAATTGATCATGAGTTATTTCATTCTAAACACAATAATAAAGTACCCTTTCAAAATTATTATCTCAGGAAAAAAAAACAAAAAACATTGTCAACTGTGGTAGGCAAAAACCAGTGCCCTGTCCCGCCAAAGATGTTCATGCCTTAATCGCTAGAACCTGTGCACATGTTACTTTACACCATAAGTGAAACTTTGCAAAGGGATTAAAGTTAGGGATCATGAGATAGGGAAGACTATATCCTGAATTATCTGGTGGCCCCAATCTAATTACATGAGTCCTTAAAATTGGAGAACCATTCCAAAGATGGGTATATGACTATGGAAGAAGAGTCAGAGAGATGTGATATGAAGATGAGTCAAACTGCTATTGCTGGTTTTGAAGGCAGAGGACAAAGGACATCAACCAAGGGATGCAGGCAGCCTCTAGAAGCTGAGAAGGGCAAGAAAATGTATTCTCCCCTAGAGCCTCCAGAACAGAACACAACCCTTTCAACATCTTGATTTTAGTCCAGTGAGACCTATGTTGGACTTCTGACCTACAAAACTGGAATGTAATAAACTTGTAATTCTTAGACCACTGAATTTTGGGCATTTTTAACTTCAATTATTTATATACAATGCTACAACCAACCACACCTGAAGAGACATATTTAGACAATGCCAACATTCAAACTATTTTATATATTTGTATATTCCAATAATGTACCTATGTCAAAACTAACCTGTTGGTAAATTAATATTGCTCAAATAAATCCAACCTATAATTATTTAAAGTGTGCATGCTTGTGGATGTGTTAATATGTTTGTTTTAATTGTACTGTTTTAAAGTGTAGTTGGTATAACATGGTAAACTTCCTAACATAAATATTGTCTTTTTTCTTCCAGTAGTAATGTGGCAGATACTGTCATTACTTTAAAATATTCACATCTACCTGTCATCTTCTCCACAAATTCCCCAATTTTGAAACAAGTGGAACCCTTTGCCAGTTTCAGAGAAAGATTCATAACTGGACTAAAACTACCATTACTATGGCCCTATCCTTTTTGCCAGTGGTGGGTCTAGTGTTGATATATACCTATTTGTGGCAAAAGAGACCCAAGAAGAAATCTTTTAGGGGACCTCTATTTCCATGAGAACAGTTTTCCATCCTACTTTTTGCCTTTGGATGAAATTTTGATGCCAGGAGCCACAGCAGCCATCTTGCAGCTATAGGGAGATAGAGAAGCACAAATACAAAAAGCCTACATGACCAGAAGGGTAGAATAGAGAGATAGAAAAAATTGCTTTGGATTGCCTTTCTTGGTCTTATTCAAGAAGTAATTAAATGTTTGCTTTGAATAAGTAAAAAGTTTTTATTACATAACCTACTATTATCAGATTTTCTGCTACTTACAAACACATGTTAGTTGCTACAGATGAAAAGACATTTCCTTAGACACCAACATACAAGTAGTCATAAACAAAGCTTTAAATTAATTATTATCTGTGCTTACATTTGTAATGGAGTCTAAATTTTTGAAAATTAAAAGGCAGTTAGATCAGAGCTTTGGTAAACACTTGGAGTTCCCCAAAAAGTTTTCCTCTCTTACAGGAATATTTGGACCAAATCTGTTTTATGAAATTTCTGTAACTTTTGTAGAGAATTCATTGTTACTTATTAATGGGCTGGTGGTTAGTATCAATTGATAAATGCAGCCATGGAAGGAAAAACACCATTCAGAACTGTTCTGTTCAGATCTTTGAATAAAGACACTTAGGAGATAATTCATCAGACAAAATTCACAGAGCTCGGTGCTATTTGTACATAGTACTACTATACTGTAATTGGTGATCCTTCCCAACCCTGTCAACTATCTTCTCAATCTCCCTCTTTCCACAACACCCCCCACCCCCCAAATCCTTTTCTAAAAGAAAAAAAAAAATCTTTGTTTAGGTGGATTTGTAGTCTCTTAAGACAAGCATATGTTTAAAGCAATTTGGTATGTAAGATGAATTTCAATAGAAAATAATTTTGCCATTAGAGCCTTTGGTAAAATTGCAAAATGCGTTGAGTTTATGTTTGGTGCCCTTTGTCCCCACCTTCCTGTTCGAATCTACTTATACTTTTATCTTTTGGGGATCGATTCATACCCTTACTATTTTTTTTATATTTTCAAGACTCCAACCTCTTTCCTCCTTCCTTCAACTTTTGACAGGAAGTTGCTCTCTTTGTCAAAAATGCCAATAACCCACTTTCCCTTCCCCCAAAGGCTTATTAGCCCCCTCATTTCTGCAACTGATATCATTTAAGAAGAAAATAATTTAAATTCATTCACATTAAAGAATGACTGGCTGATAGGCTCAACTACCCCCATAATTATTTTTATTTTAAAACAAGGAGATTATTAACCTAAATTACACTCATCAGAGAAGCAGCTGGCATATAGGACTTGGTTTTCATCTCAGCTGACCACGTCATTCATTCTCACCAGGACTCACTCATCTTTTAAAAGACAAGTTTGAATTAGAGAATTTTTACAGGTTCTAAAAAAAAGTCAATATCCTGTGATTCTTTACATATGGGAAGAGGATAATTTTGAGTTAGGGGACATGTATATTACAACTTTTCTGTAATACATGTATAAATAATCTGGCAAACTGGTTCTACAAATTTTCTTAATTTTGACCAAAAAGCTGGCGATTCTAAAAAATAATAGTTTTGAAACAAGAAATTCTCACACACACCTGAGATTTTCTCCTTGGTAATTAACTCTCCTAAAGAGTTTTTCAGTTATTACCACACTGAGAATGAATAAAGAAAGATTTGTGCGGGGGATGATATTGGATCATTGTGTTCATATATTCTTTAAGTACAAAATTCAGTAGAGTCCGAGTATTTTGACAGGTGTGACAGATAGGCAGCTGCAGAAACACACCGTCTGCTGCAGGAAGCCCCACACCTGCATGTAGAAGGTATTAGTCCATATAGAAAACTTGGAACCTTCACTATAATCTAGAATTTTCCTTTGAAATTTGACTTGCTACTGTGTCCTAAGTAAACAGTGACAGTAATTAAGGCTAGCCTGCCTCCTTCAAGCAAACTCAACTCCAGTTAAGCAAAAAAAAAAAAAAAAAAAAAAAAAAATATATATATATATATATATATATATATATATATATATATATATATATACACTGTCTGGATTTTAATTGGCTAGATTTGCCATCCATCTACTGCATGTGGTAAAAGGTGACCAGATGAAGAAAAGCAGCAGTAAATTCTAATTATTGCTCAGGAAATTGCTGTAGCACTTCATTTTTAAATGCAATTCAAAGTGAAATGCTATTAATAAAAAGGCTCATAATATGAAAAGTTTATTTTAGAGTGGTATAATGCAGTTTAGGGCAACGCTGTAATTCTATAGAGGGAGGTTAGATGATCTACAGAACAGGAAATGACTTACATTAGTGAAACAAACATAATTGACATCAGTTAGGAAGTATGGACAACAGGGAGTCCAGTATTTTCACAACATGTTACTTCTCCCTCAGGATGCTTACTACTAAATTGCTGAGGGAAAAGTTTTCAAATATCCAATTACATCATTAAAGGTCTATGAGGTTTAAATTCAATCTGGAACAGATGACTAGCAGAATCTTAGTACTGGGTTGATAAATTTTTATAGAATGGTACAGAAATCTGCAACCACATTAGTTCTTGCCCAAAATAGAACAACTGATCCTTAACTTTGCAAAGCTTTCCAGTGTGGGTTCCAAATTCTTCAAATATCCTTTGCACATATCCTGTGGCCTATTTTTATGTAATATATTTTGATGCTAGGTTTCTATGCATTCCATGCAACTAAGATGTCATTTGCATAAACATTAGCACAGCCAAAATCTCAATCCAATTTTTATTGCACTCAGGATCCTGATCCAGTTCTCTGTAGAGCAAGATTTAAGATTACTCACTCATTTCAACATGTAAAATTAGAAGATATTTATGTTAGATGATGGATACTTGATACCACATGGGGATATAAATGGAAAAAAAATACAAAAACAGAGCCATTCTATTTGCGTATATAAAAAGATTTCTTTGTTTGGGACCTCTGGCATCCATTTATAAAATATAGCTTTATTTGCGACAGACTGCATCCATAATGTTACAACCATGTTGAAAACTAAATAATGTGGGAAAATGGAGTGCTGTGTATCTTATATGCACTCAACAGAACATATAATGGATCTCTTTCAAATTTCCAATGAATTCTCGTCATAAGGCACTGCTTTTCTTGTTGAAGAGAAGATCTAGCGCCTCACGAGGTGTATCTGCATGCTGCAATGCCTCTCACCACGCTGTGACTTTTCTCCTGGCCTTTGAAATGCACTCACCATTCTCCTTATTCTTAAGACTGAACATATACAGGGTAGCTTGCCTGGAGGAGCTTCAGTCTTCCTTTCTTTACTCGCCATGATCTGGCTGTGCTTCAGAATTTCAATGCATTGTAGCTGTAGCTAGTAATGTAGCATTTGAAGGACAAAAGTTAATACAATATAACAATGAAACAAATTAGCTACTGTGGTAAGTCTAAAATGCAGGCATTGCCATACGGCCATTATTTTAATCCTAATGTCGGTACATTGAAGATGCTGCCCTGCAGGTGGATATACCAACACTTTTGAGTTTATTACTTTTTTATTACCCAGGGTATCTTCTGTTTAAAGAGGAGAATTCTGTAGCAACTTTCATCTCTGCATTTCTAAATAATTACATTGAGGGCACGTAAACTTTGCTGTTAAATATGGGACTAGACAGTTTATAATAACCCATACTTTTACAAAGCATGTTTCAATACTCCTAACTCATTTAATCTTCAAAGCAATTCTATTTTTATCCCTACTTCATGGATGTGAAAATTGAAATACAGCAAAGAAACAAAACTTGCCTTTGCTTTCAAAGCTAGTAAGCGTCAGAGCCATGAGGATACAGGTTTTCCTATCCTGGTAAAATGCTATTTCTAACATGTGATACTGCCTATCAGAGCTATTCAATACTTTGATCTTCAGATGTTGTTAAATTTATAGCATTATCTGACCCTACACATTAGTTCATAACTTTAGGCATATCTTCCTCTGTGCCCTTTAAGGGAGAAGTTACTTGCCAACAAACAGTGGTTTCTGGCTTCTCTTCACACAGGCTGCTGAACACAATTATAGCTTAATGACTCAAGAGTTTCCCAGAGCTGGTATTCTTTTCTGAAATGAGTTACCCAGATCCTTTTTATGCATGGCTGCATGCAGTAAAATGGAAATGTGAGATCACCGTTCTTTATTCTCGTGTTCAGATTCAGATCCACAAGTATTTTCTGACAGCCTACTATGTGTTAGATCTTCGGCTGCAGTTCTTAGAAATGCCTATTAAAGAGAATACTTGATACCATCAGCTCTGCTGGCCTCAAACTCCACTGACCTAGCCTCGGGGTTTTGCTCTTTTTATCCAAAAGAGAAACTTGCTTAACACTTGCTGAAGTTCAGGTTTACTGAGGTTGGATGCTTTGTAAATCCAATAAATACAGTTCAGAAGTGTTGATGTTGATCTTTTTACTCTTCTCTCATCTGGCAAGCCACAGATATCATGAGCACTCTGGCATGTGAGGTGGAGAAGCACATTGCCTCTCGGTGCCTGCATGGTTGATGACGCGGCCTGTGGCTCAAAAAGAAATAGGTTCCGATGTCGCCAGTAAAATACAGATACAGGAGTCATGCCTTGAGGGTTATCTTGACCTGTATCTCTTGATAATCTTGATAAAACAGATATGCCTACATGCTTATATGTTAAGGAAAAAATGTACAATCTTCGAGTAGTATCTTTAGGATTGTGATGGATTGTTTTGTGTTTTCAGAGGATAACTCTAATAGTGTGGATAAGTTGGGGAAAACAGAAACATACGTAAGACAATGCAATAATCTAAAGGAAAGAAAAATAAGACCTGAAAAACTATAGAAGCAATGGAAATACAGAGTAGCTAAAAAATTCAGTAGAATTTTTAGACATGAGAGGGGTTAAATATGGAAAGATATTTCAAGGTTTCTAGTTGAGAGACTTAATGAAAATAATGTTCCTAGCATAGATAACAAATACATGAATTTCAGTGCATAAGGAACATATGTTTAGATTCTAGAAAGATTAGTTTGGGGTCACATTGAAACATCTGTATTGGGCGCTGGTGGTGGGGAACTAGTGCTCAAGAAAACTCAAGGATGAGGATTTGGGGGTCAGCAATGTTTAAACTAGAGTCAAAGTCATGAACATTGGAGGGATAAGAGAAGACTATGGGCCAAAGAAGCTTGAAGACACAGCTTTTAAAGAGAGAAGAGAGAAACAGGAAAAGATCTGAAGAAGTATTCTGATACGTATGGGAAAGAAAGTGTGATAGCAAAACAAGCTGAAAAGAGAATTTTTTTTAATGTTAAATGCTGCCAAATTCAATTAAGAAAAATCACTAAAAAGCATGCTTTGAATTTAAAAAAAACATTTTCCAGGCAACTTAAGGAGAGTGGTTTACTTAGAGGGATGGAAACAGAAGTCATATTACAGGGCACTGGGGAATGAATGGAAGGAAGAAGTGGAGACAGCTCATAGGAAACTAATCTTTCAAGAAGTTAACCCAAAAGGCAACAAAGGGATGAATATTCATTGCTATAGTATAAAAATAAAGTTATTTGAAGAATAAAAGTACAAAATAAAAGCTATGGTAATTACCAAGGCATTCTGATTCTTTTACTTTATACTTTCTATAAGTAATAGTATGAAATCAATGGAGGCTAGGTTTGTAAAAGGAACCCCTACCGTGCAGAGAAAAATCTATACCTAAGTACAGATAATTAACTTGCCAGTTTTGAAGATTAAACTTAGTTATTCGGGTCAAGTGGGCAAAATAAACCAAAAGCACTACAATTAATGTTTCCACAGTCTTTGGAAACGTAGCAAATATCAGTACTGACACTACAAAGTGAAGAAAGGTAGATACATCAAAACAATTATATTAAAGCTTTTGAAAAGAACCAAAATTTAAAATAGGCATTGTTATAGCAAGATCTCTGGGCTTAGGTTGTTAGCTTATGAGGCATTTTCATTTCTTTGTTTAAATAGATCATGGTCAGTTCATCAAAGTTTTGGGGGGGATAAAATGAATCTCTATAGTTTTCTAAAAACAAGTTGCATTTGTAGTTTTAACATTCATTATTAATAAAATAATGTTTATAGAGGATTTCATGTATCTATATATAGTTATTAAATTTTGTAGTTGTCCAACTACCTTTTTCTGTTTTGTTTTTTTTTTAAGGTAACAAATTTCACTTTGGACATATGATCTCCAACTAGAAAAAAAAATCACACTTCCTTATGGCTAGGTGGGGTCCCTCTTAATTTCCCCAAATAAGGTGAAAATTTGTAAAAGTGCTTTCTTTTCTGCATTCTTTCCCATTGCCATGAGAAAGAACAGTGATGTGCCTATGACCCAGCTTTTATTTTTTGAGGTATATTTTTCATAGTGTAACATGCATAGATTTTATGAGGAGAATTCTGACAAAATGTATACATTCATTTAACACTCAAATGAAGATACAGAACATTTCTCTTACCCCTAAAGTTTCCTCATGTCACTTTTCTAATCATGTTGCACGTTACCATAGTTCATTTCTTTTCATTGCTAAGTAACAGTCTCTTGTGTGACAATATCATAATACATTTATCCATAATATTTTATAAATTCTCCTGTTGATGGGAATATGGGTTGCGTCCAGTTTGGGACTACTATGAAGAGAACTACAATGAATATTCTTGTTAAAATCTTTGTGCAACTGTATGTTTTCACTTTTCTCAAATTAACACCTAGAATGGATTACTAGGTTATAAGGAAAGTTCATGTTTAACTTGTATTATAGAAACTGTCAGAACAATTTCCAAAGCGGTAGTACTGTTTTACATTCCCACCAGCAATATATATAGAACCAGGTGTTCACCAAGCAGAGGAGGACAATACCGTAAGGGGTGGGGAAACAATTATGTGGGAGACTTCTCTGTCCTTGAATCGAACAATAATTCCCCACAACCTTGGACCAACTTTCTTTGGCTTTATCCCACCAGTGTGTGATAAACAATGACGTACCAAGGAGGTGTAAGAATGGGTTCAGTCTACCCAGTGCAGAAAATTTTGTGTAGAAAACTTTTAAACAATGATATAAATCACCTAAAATTCATTCTGTTTTGGTCACCATATACTGTGTTTATGAACAATGTCAGTGATACTGACATTGGATACTCCTGCACACCAGGGTGGACCACTCATATGCCCCATGCTTGGTGTGCCACTGGAATAAATGACTTTTTTGCTCAAGCCACTGAAGATTTTTAATACTTATCTACTCTTAATCTTTTTCTCAAAAATATGTCTGTTTAAGATCTACATTCTTGAAACAGACTTATGGTTACCAAAGGGGAAAGGGGGGAGGGATAAATTAGGAGTATGGGATTAACAGATACACACTACTATATATAAAGTAGAAAAAGGACCTACTGTATAACACAGGGAACTATATTCAATATTTTGTGATAACCTGTAATGGAAAAGAATATGAAAAAAAAATGGATATATAACTGAATCACTTTGCTGTACACCTGAAATGATATTGTAAATCAAGTATACTTCAATTAAAAAAATAGATCAGCATTCTTATATTATTACATACATTCTTAAAATTATGCATATATTGTGCCAACATTTAGTATTACTGACAAATAAAAGTCAATTAAAGTTATAGGCATATTCTTAAACGTTTGAGTTATGAACTGTAATTAATTATATCAAGTAGTCTATTACCCACTTTTTATATTACATAGCCAGAATCAGCTTTATGGAATTAACACTTTCATAGGAATTTAGAGATTACTTTATATTTGGAAATAGAGAGACCTGTATTATGTAACAGTATTTTCGGCCATCATCCTGACATCGTTGAGCAGTAGAGGCCACCCCAGCAGCACTTGTAGGGTACCATATCAGGGGTTATTACATTTATGTCACTTCTCTTTGTTGTTGTTTTTATTTTATATTGGAGTATAGTTGATTAACAACGCTGTGTTAGTTTCAGATGTACAACAAAGTGATTCAGCTATACATATACATGGATCTATTCTTTTTCAAATTCTTTTCCCAATTAGGTTGTTATAGAATATTGAGCAGAGTTCCCTGTGCTATACAGAAGGTCCTTGTTGGTTATGCATTTTAAATATAGCACTTTGTATATCATTTCTCATCTGACTCAATAAAGCAAAGCCAACACCCAAATCAAATCTCATCCATAGCTCTTTATTTTCTTGACAAATGATCTTGATGTTTGACTTGATATTTAATACCTTTGCATCAACTCTGTGAGTGAACGTATCTTCCCTTTTCTGAGTTACAATCTTGGCTTCTCCTGAGTGCAGTTGTTCTCCCTGACAAGGACACATTCACATACTAGATTAGTGTGCTCCCTCTGCACTCACCACATGTGATGGAAAACAGGCCTTTGTATGAATGGAAGAATGTAAGTACAAGAAAACTGTCACTATTCTCTCTATATTTTGATGAACATAATTTGCTATTTTTTGAACCTCTAATTACAGAGGAAAATAAATTGCACAAAATATGCAACTGCTTTAAAAACGTATTTGGATATACTTCCTGTCCCTGTTGTCCAGGCAAACACCTCCAGTACCACACCTGTAGCTTAACAAGTTTCACACATCACTCATTGCAGAAAGGGAGGACAAACATCAAGGGAATCTGTGGGGCATCTCAGCAACAGGGTATCAGAGAGGACTTGTTGGATTTGAGGCAATTTGAGGGAAATTTCAAGGATGTGGGGCTTTACTCTGGATTAGATGCTGTCATGAAGTGAGGGTAACTTTATATTTGGGTATCTTAATAGGTCTTATCAAGGAGCAAACACTAAGCAAAGCTAAATCGATAATTGGTAAAGAAGTAGTAAGTAGTCACTCATTAACCAGGATGGGGGGATGGTTGTTCATTTTCATAGTTTAACGTACCTGGTTTATGCTTTTGTGTGTGTTCAGATCTAATAAAGTGATCTTGTTTTCTCAATCAAGCCATCATATTTACAGGGTAGCCTTGTTTGGTTGATGTTTTCAGAAATTAAGTTCAACAGGACTTTAAGCCCTGTTGTGAGCACCGGGCTGGCCTCTTGGTTTCTGTCCTTCTGTATTGGTTTACTATTGCTGCCATAACAAGTCTTCAGAAGCTTCCTGCTATAACACGAAATTATCTTACATTCCTGTAGTTCAGAAGTCCAACACAAGTTAAAATAAAGACGTCGGCAGAGCTGTGTTCCCTTCTGGAGGGTCAGAGAGAATCTGTTTCCTGGCCTTTCCCAGCTGCATGTCTGGGCTCATGGTTCCCTTCTTCCACCTTTAAAACCAGCAGGTCGGGCTTCCCTGGTGGTGCAGTGGTTGAGAGTCCGCCCGCTGATGCAGGGGACACGGGTTCGTGCCCCGGTCCGGGAAGATCCCACATGCCGCGGAGTGGCTGGGCCCGTGAGCCATGGCTGCTGAGCCTGCGCGTCCAGAGCCTGTGCTCCACAACGGGAGAGGCCACAACAGTGAGAGGCCCGTGTACCGCAAAACAAACAAACAAACAAAAAAAACCCAGCAGGTCAACTCCTCATATCACATCACTCTGATGTCATTTTTCTACTTTTAAGGACCCTTGGGATAACATTGGGCACACCCAGACAATCCAGGATAACCTTCCCACCTCAGGGTCCTTAAATGTAATCATATCTGCAATCATATCTGCAAAGTCTCTTATCTTGTAAGGGAGTACATTCACAGTTCTGAAGAGTAGGATGTGGTCATCTTTGGGGAACCATTATTACGTCTACCATACCATCTCACTCTGGTGATTATCTAGTTCAAATATTCTTATGCAATTAGAAAGAAGTTTACATAAAAGAAGAAAATCCAGATTAAGGGGCCTTGGCTTGGTTGACTCAGTGGTTCAACAGTGCCAGGGATTCAGGTTTCCCTCATCTCTCAGGTCTCTTGCCCACCTCATCCTTAGCCACTCATCATTGTTAGCAGGGCTTCCAGTAGCAATCCAGAGTACATGCTTCCTAGTTGTCAATTAAAAGGTGAGCAATAACTGGCTTCCAATGCCTCTCTCTTAAGTGTGGGAAACTGTCCTAAATTTCCCAGCAAACCAATTCTGAGCTCACTAGTTCAAATTGGCGAGGCCTGCCCAACTTGACCTAATCGCTGGCAAAGGAGATATACCTAAGACAATTAAAGTTAGTTTATCAACTGGAGTGGAATGGAGCATCATTACAACCGTCACCTCATCACATAGAGCAAGTACTTATCAGCACCCGGTCCATTGATGTATTTAAAAAAGGAATTAAAATGATGACCAATACGATAAGAGTGTAGATGCTTGGCGTCTAAGTTAGGTGTGGTCAACAATTAGATTATTGATGATCAGAATATAATAGTGATTTGTCATAATAAAGTCACAATCTAGGCAGGTTTAAAAAATTAAAGAGAATTACAAATATTCAAGATCGGTACAAATAATGAATAAGTAAATAATCTTTAAGAACTGTAAGATATAAAATTAGAGAGCAGGACAGTTTAATACAACAGATTCAATAATCAATAAGGAGAGACATGATATTAATGAACCCAGGGACAAATCTTTGTAACGGACATTAACCTCTCTCCTAGTCGAACGCCTGGCACACACAAACTACTTCATACATGTACAGCTGTTCCTCTGTACCCATGGGGGATTCATTCCAGGACCCATTTAGGATATCAAAATCTGACAATGTTCAAGTCCCACAATTAATCCTCCCTATGCATGAGTTCTGCATCCAGATTTTCAACCAACCACAGATCATATACGTTGACCCTTGAACAACACAAATTTGAACTATGCAATAAATATTCATGTATAAGTGGAACAACGCAGTTCAAACTCTTGTTGTTCAAGGGTCAATTGTAATTCAATATATACTTTAAAAACTTATTCTGAAGTGCTGCTAACCTGGGATGTGAGGGTGAAATTAGATAAATGAGATTATCTGTGGCCTGTAAGCTGCAGGACTTATGCCAGAAGCAAGAATGAGACAAATGCAAACACAAATGATATGAAGTAACATTTCTCTCAAACTCGGAAATAAGTAGCTTGTCTCTGAAGATTATGTTTTAGTTGGGCTACTGTTTTCTATTTTATTTTGCATTTTTTGCTGAAAAAAACATGAGGAATAAAATTAAAGCCACGGTTTCTGGTGTGGCAGGTAAAGAGCTTAGAAGTCACCATTGCATCTTAATAAGTAAAACGCTGAACAAACTGAAGAATCAGGTTTTCTGAGGTTCGTTATAGAAGTAAGGTCACAGAGCAAACTGCTGCCTCCCAAACTGGAGAGACAGGTAGATGCAGAGAATCACAGCTTACTTGAGCAGAAACCTCTGTGGGAACCAATGCCAGGGAGGAAAACCCAAACTGTAATTGATAAATTGCTAGAGGCTCAGTGTGAACAAGTCTGAGAGTTAAAAACTCCAAGGGACTCAGTCACTGGGGAGCCCCACACTTTGAGTTTTACCTCCTAGACACCACCAGGTTTTCACAGTGAAAACTGGAAAAAAATTCCCTCGGGCTTCTGGCAGAGGGAGGGGAGGAAGAAACCATTGTGAAATATGCCAGAGCTCTCTGTTCCTCTCAAGAAGGCCTGTCCTCATGAGAAACTATTTTACCAGCACCTAACTTGCTAGGATTTTATATGAGCCTAACCTACCTGGGGGTAGGGAAATACCCACCTCTGATCCACTCTAGCCCATCCTGACCCACTTGAGGGGGAGGGGCAGAGGGAGGGGAATGAGAAGCACTTGTGAAGTTCACAGTCCAGGGCACAGGCTCACCAATCACTACTCACAGGACCATGGCATGCTTTCCTCCCACATCTTACCACCACATTAGTGAAGGCCTATTTACCACAGTTCCTTTTACACAGTACATCACTTCCACCTTTTAACCAAAAATTACAAGGGATACTGAGGCAAAAAACACAGTTTGAAACACAGAAAGAATCAGAACCAGACCCAGATATTGCAGGGATGTTGGAATTATCAGGCCATGAATTTAAAACAACTGTACTTAATATGTTAATCATAGGGCTGTAATGGAAAAGGTAGACAATATTCTAGGATAGATGGAATGTAAGCAGAGAGATGGGAATTCTAAGGAAGAATTTAAAAGAAATGATAGGAAAAAAATAACACTAACAGAAATGGAAAATGCCTCTGCTGGGCTCATTAGTAGACTGGACATGGCCAAGAATCTGAGCTTGAGGTTGTTAATAAAAATTTCTAAAACTGAAAATCAAAGAGAAAAAAAGACTGCAAAACAAACAAACTAGGCCAGAATATCCAAGAACTGTGTGACAACTATAAAAGCTGTAACATACATGTAATGGAAATACCAGACAGAGAAAACAAAGGAACAGAAGCAATATTTGAAGAAATAATGACTGATAATTTCCCCCAAATTAATGTTAGACTTGAAACCACAAATTCAGGATCCTAAGAGAACACCAAGCAGGATAAATGCCAAACAAACTACACATAGGCATATCACATTCAAAATTGCAGAAGATTAAAGATAAAGAAAAATACGTTAAAGAGATCATTAAACTGTTCCCAGTCATTCTTTCCATAGGTTTTAGGTAGAGTTCCTTACTACTTTAATTTCTATCACTTTCTTCCTCAGTAAAAGACAAGAGATTTTTACTTAAATTGTATTAAGATTGTACGTACTGTATTAGGCATCAGAGAAGTTATTTCACAGGAAGAGTTCAACGGTGAGCTTCACTGAAATGGAACTGGCTTTGATTCAAACACACCTGAATTTAACTCTTTGCTTGGCCTCTAATCACGTTTGACCTTAAAAAGTAACACCTGCTTTCACCAAGTCTTAGCTTTGACCCCACAAAAAAGGTAGCAGTATTTATTTAGCAGGGTTATTATGAGCGTTAAAGATTATATGTATAAAAACTAGTGTAACATCTGTCTAGCAAAAGTAGCCACTTGATAAATGATAGCTGCTATTATTAGGAGTAGTGAAAAATTACGGTAATGTAGAAATGAAGAGAAACAGAACAAAAGATGTTTAACCTGGCAAGCTTTTTTCTAGACATTTAGACCTATTGTAGTTCCATAAAATTAATTTTGGCCTAAAATACAGTCATTCCAGACAATCTAAAAGCCCCCGCACAGAGGCTAACATCCCAAACGTACTGCAAGTGGGGCGCTTTCCTATCCTTGATGTCTGTTAGGCCTACCTTCTCTCTAGGTTAGATAAATAACAGAATACTTTAGCTTTTCAGAAAGCTACTTCCTAGCCCAGGAAGCAAAGGAAAAAAACACTGAGAGAACAACAGAGAAGATTACAGAATTAAGAATATCAAGTCATATCTCTGGGCAAAACTTGATTGTGAAACCTTCTTGGCCTGCAAGGCTAGAAACTCTTCCTGTCTTTGGAAGCAAAAGTTTTTCGCCTTGGCCTTTCTGAAAGTTTTCAAGATCAGTAGCTTCAAGGCAATACTTTTCAACCCTAGATGGACGTTATCACCAACTGGTGAGTTTTAAGTAGACTTCTGTCTGGGCTCTCCCCTCAGTAATTTTTGGTTTAATTGGTCCCTGGTGGAGCCTTGGGGGCAATGTTGGTTTTTAAAACTCTCCAGGTGATATTAATGAGCGTTCAGAGCTGAGAGCCACTGTTTTAAGGCAAACTTTCACATGGATTTCAAGCCAATCCCTCTGTTCATGCCCAGGCCCATCTTTTGTGCTTTGGGTCAGGATCCACTCCACCCTATAGCTGCCACAATTTCCTCTTGGGATCTACTCTGGTTGCCTGATGCTAGTTTCTTCACTAATATGCTTCCAAAGTATTCTTCCCACTGGCTGTGCGTTGAGCAAACAATGCCTCACTTTACTCCTCAATTATCCGCTGACTCTTGGCATCTGGAAACGGCTTCTTTGGTGTGGTCTTCTCTGCACAGCTGTAGTCTATACATTTTTAAATGTCGATTCTTTCTTGAGGAAAGATCAGCTGGCTCTGAAATACTGGGCAAAATGTGCTCCTCTCTTAAATGAGATGACATGTATAAAGCACTGTGCGTATGTAGGCACTCAGGAAATGCTGGGTTTGTGAACTAAATTGATTTCTTTGCCTATTTTTCCTACTGGACTGAATTCTTTTGTGGCTTTGGAGTCAAACTCACCAGTGCCATAAAAAATTATCTCTAATCAACATTCTTCATATGACCTGTCTACACTTTAGCTCTAAGATATCGTATCACATTTTTTTATTCATTAGCCATAGATTAAATCTCTTCACAATTAAGATGCATAGGTTCTCTTATTCACCTACCAAATCCCTTTTTTTTCCTAAGAGCTGACCACTTTGGCGTCTCGTGGAGGCCTAGTTCTATGACCATTACTTTCCTTGCACATGAATAGCTAAATGACTTTACCCAAATCCTATGAAATAAAATAGCCTTTACTGAAAAACATTTCCCCATAATTAATTGTAAATATACCATCTCAATGTTACTTTCAGATTAAGCCCTTACTTAGCACTCCACAAAGATAATACTCACATGTGCCCTAGATACTCTGCCCTAGCACTTAGACTTCTCCCCTCTTTTATTTTGTTTGCAAGTTTATTGTAACATAAACACAAGATTCACACTTTAGAAACACTATGACAAAAGTCTTAAGGGTCACTAAGGATAGGAATGTAGCTCTCCAGTATATACTTATTTTGTGATCTGCCTGTGAATAAAAGCCCTAGACATTTTTCACAAGAAAGTATATGGTTTCTCCTAAGTAAAATCCATTATCTTAGGAAACAGTATTGTCAGTAAAGATATGTGGTTATTGTGAACTCATGCTGTGAAAACCAGAAGTTCAACAATAGGAAAGAAATTTCAATAGCATCATTCTTAATTTTCTTCTTTTTAAAAAATATCAAAATATTAATAATTCGATTTTTAATCATGTATTCTACCCTTTTTCTAATCAGCTCTAACCCTAGATTTCAGTGATTGTTTAAATTACTTTAGGTGAAAAATCTCATAATTTATGACTCCCCTTGTCTCACAGGAGACTCAGAGTCATTATTAACTTTAGTAAGATGTTGGTAATAATCATTCAAAGAGATTTATACACAGAAGTTCTACAGAGCTTTCTCCAAACCATGAAATGAACTTTAAGAAACACCTTTGGCTATTTTTTCATGTTTATACACATGGAATCATTATGGTTTATAACCAAAAGATGATTTTTTTTTTGCTTACAAAAATTCTTTCAGCAAATGACAACATTCAGAATCTAGATATCTTCTAATGTTTGCTCCATTCAAATAGAAAATGTTCTCTTTCTCTCAACGGCATACGTGGCGATAATTGGTAGCTTTGGTGTCTGTGTAATTGTAATGATTCTCCCTTAAGTCCCACTCCCTCAATGCCACCACCCCCAGCAAACACACACACACACACACACACACACACACACACACACACACACACACACACAAACACAGATGATAATAATAATAAAGGCAGTCTCTGCTGACGTAAATTGACAACCTAGGAATAGCTATCACAGCTGAGTGGCCACGTAGACCTGGGAACTTCCTACTCTTTATAGTTGGTTTGTAGATTTCCCTCTTTTTCCCATACCTTTGCCATAGTCTGTTAACTATGCACATGTTCTTCTTTCAACCTTCAGTTGTGTATAATCTCCCAAGCCTAGGCCCTGTCCCACCCCTACTTTCAATGAGGCCCCTACCTGAGTGGCCATAGGCAGTTCTTACAAGAGCTGGGTCTTGTTTTCCTACACAAACCTAGACAAACCTGTTCCTGTTTATAGTGTATTCACCCTCTGGCTGATAAGTGGTGCCTATGAATTGTGTCTGAGTCCTTAACAGATCGCAGGGGAGTGGGTCAGCGGTGGGAAAGGCGAAAAGAGTAACTGGCTGTAAGAGTAACTTTTACAAATGGATTTATCTTTTCATCTTTTCATCATGGTCCAATCTTCCAAAAATCTTAAATAGGATTTTTATGTTTACATTTAAAGATAAGCAAGTGTTGGAAGAACTTGATTATATCTATAGGCCATGGATTAGGAAGAAAATAATCCCTGGTACAAGCTACAGGAAATTGAAACAGACATACCAACTCTTGAGTCCAGTTGAAGAGGGAAGGTCAGCAGGGATGAGTCCTGGGCTTAGAAGCCCTTAAAAGGGAGTGCCGCTCCCCAAACCTCTTGTCCACCCTCTCAAGTCCAGAGTGCCTCTGATGCCAGTTTTTTTTTTTTTTTTTTTTTTGCGGTATGCGGGCCTCTCACTGGTGTGGCCTCTCCCGTGGTGGAGCACAGGCTCCAGACGCGCAGGCTCAGCGGCCATGGCTTACGGGCCCAGCCGCTCCGCGGCATGTGGGATCTTCCCGAACCGGGGCACGAACCCATGTCCCTTGCATCGGCAGGCGGACTCCCAACCACTGCACCACCAGGGAAGTCCCTGATGCCAGTTTTAACATCCAGCATCAGTCTCAGCCCTGCCAGAGACCTGCCTGGGAAACTTAAGCCTGAAACTCTAAAGTACTAGAAAATGTGTAACCCATATCCAACACAACAGAGTAAACTATGTTGCTAGACAACTAAATTGGAAGCTGATTTTTGACCCTCTGATGATGATTATCTTTTATAAGAAAATGAATAAGAAATATTCTTGAATCCTTCAAGAACACTGTGACTTAAATTACCCTCTGCAAACCTGTGATATTTTCATACAGCTGATTCTCAAGGAGTTCGAGGATTTGAAGATCCCTGGAATGTATAGAATTCTGTTTTATTTCCCACAGAAGGGAGATATTCAAGAATTTAACCATTTTCTCCACAACATTTTAATAAACACTGGAAAACTATGGACATTTCTTTCTCTATGAGTATAACATTAGTCACTGTGTGTATTTCTTTATTTGGCTGATGAAGGAGGCTATATTTCATTCTATAATTATAGCTTGATCATGAGCTATAGGACAAAGTGATAATTTTTTTTTTTAAGGTGAAAGAGGAAAACATCCTAAGGTTGAAAATAGAGACTTGGAGGGGGTCTCTAGAGCAGTCTGACTGGAAATGCAAGACCATGGACCTCTCTAAGTGCTGAGCTGATAGAGTTGATATTAGCTGTATCAGTAGAAGCAATGGAAGCAGTAACCACCGTCCATTAGGACTTCTTCCATGATAGCACTTATTATGGGCTAGCCATTGGACTTAGAGTTTCAGACACACTTTCCAGTTCTTTCCTTACTATAGTCCTACCATGTTGGTTTTCTCATCCGCATTTTTTGTTTGACAATAGAGAGACAAAAAGATATTTGTTATTTTGCCCTGAGTCTCAAAATTTACAAATGGTAAAGGTAGGATTTGGGCCTATTTCCAAAGTCTATATTGTTTTAAGCAAGCACTTCTGCCTTTCAAGGTCCAGGAATGTCAATGAAATATGTGCTTTCGGAAAACTCATTTTTTTTCTTTATTTGAGTATTTATTGGGCTTTTTTTTTTTTGTCACTTATTTTCAAGGCACCTTTTAAAAAGCTATAGCTTTGTTTCAGCTAAATAAAGTGGGAAAGAATTTTCTTTCTCAATAAAGACAGTGGAGTGTGCTAACTTGCTGTGTGCCTTTTGCAGAATATGTCTTTGGGAAGGCCAGATTGCTCATGCATGTGTACATGAGGTTGACCTGGAGATCTCGGCAGTCTGTGATATTTCTTATGCTGGTGTTCTTGAGAGTGTTCTGTCTCAGGACCTTGAGAAGTTGGGGAAGCTGGGAGTAAAAGAAAGGTGAAAACTCAGTGGGGGAGATTGCGGAAAACCATAAATGTGATCCCTTCCTGACTTCAGTTTTCCTTCACAGTTGGTATTCGTTTGATTCAATCCCTCAGATCCCCAAGGACAGAGTGTTAAAAAAACAGCATCAGTGGCCACTCCGGCCTATACCTCAGGAAGAGGAGGGAGGGGAAACTGCATAAATAAATAATGTAACAGTGGAATTGGGCAATTTTCTGGCCTTTGGGGGCCACTAGAGATTGCCGATTTGGACCGCACAGAGCTCCAGGGTTATAAAACAGCAAACCACAACATGGTGTCCACATGAAGCCTTTCATCGCAGTGTGGCTGGCCAGAAGTTGACTGACCAAAACTCCTGCATGGTAGAGCACAGCCAGCGTGGTCTTTGGAAATCCTAACCTCACTCCTAAGCCCACTCCAGGGTGGGCTCAGGAATCCTCTGTGGCTCCCCAAGGCCAGTCTGAGGATTCTTGTCCATCAATGTCAAAGTTTTCATGAGTCTGCTGCAAGACACAAAAAAGCTACACAAAAGGAAGAGTGTGTCTTCCATAAAATTCAATTTATTCATGTGAAGCACTGTCTTTTATTTTTTTTCTACTTTTTAAAATGAAAATGTCCTTTCTCTTATGAAATTATAGTGATAAATGGTAGATTATATATGTTGTTTATTTTATGTTCTTTGCTTGGCAAACTTATATCAGGTCCCAGACTTAGTTTTGAAATTTCACTGATCCTTGAAATCAAATGCGGTGGGCACTGTTTTAAGGTGTGCGAGAGGGATGAAACCTCTGGGATCTCCCACTGCACCGATAAGGCTGCAATGTTTATACCTGAAGAAAGAAAACTTCTGAGCTATCTGGAAGGTTTGGAGATTTGAGGCATCAGCCCTAGGTTCACATTTTGGATTCTCATTTTGTCTCTACTGTTCAACTGTGATTCAACAGGTTTAAAGGAAAAGCTCAGTTTGTTAGTACTAAAAATACAAAATTTTTCAAAACCTAAGACTCATCTAGAGATACTCAGATTTAACTTTTAAACCTTGATAAAATAGAATGCTGTTCTTTTATTTCTTTTCACTTCGAGGAATGCTCAAGGTATTCACTGCAGCCTAAATTTACTGGATAATAATTATGATATGAGTGGGAATAGGAGGTCATTGATAACTAAGCTAAGTTTCTGAGTACATACTATGGGCAAACCAGTTTTTTCATGTATTTTCTCCCAACCTCACACTGCAATGTGAAAGGACAGAGACATGCCTCTTAAAATGGTAGTGTAAATGATAGAATTAAGAAGGATTTTGACATCCAATAAATCTGATGATAAATCCTAGCTCCATGGCCTTGGACAACTAATTGAAGTTTTTCCTCACTTATAAAATGAAGCCAACAGTGATAGAGTTATTACAAGAAATACATAGTATAACAGGTGTGAAGTATCCTGTCAAATGCCTGGTATATAGGAGGAACTCAATATTTCACTATACAACTTTATCAGATTTATGATTCTTGGTGGCAGAGCTGAGAGCTCCAGCCTCTGGCTCACAGTCTATGATCCTTGCACTATAGCAAGAATAACTGGTTCATCGAGCAGGCTGGGCTCAGTGGGACAAAAACCTGACATTGTTGTGGTTTTCTCCATTCACTACCTTTAAATATTCATCAAAGCTCCCTCTCTCCTCCCTTAATGGTACTCAGGGAGTACCATTAGACTCACAGATACAAAAATGTCCAGTAAATTTAGTCTGGTCAGTTTAAAGTCTCAATATATCCCTTTCAGACCGTGACCTTGCAGTCCCTCTATTGCCACATCAATATTTATAAGACTTACTTTTACAGCCAAATTTAGGAATACCCTCCCTGCTCTGACCAGCCTGCTGTCCAAGTGTGGAGACATTCAAACAATGCTCTGAGGATGAAGAGGAGGTATAACTGCACTGTGTTCCTGCTGATTTGGCACAGTTCCTGTCCAAGTTAATTTTTTTCTCTTCTTTAATACTAAAGAACAGGCATGTATTTGTGATCTATTACTGTGCAACAAATTTACCATGAATGGGGAGCTTAAAACAAAACACATTTATTAACTCACAATTTCTGTGAATCAGGAGTCTGGGCATGACTTAGCTGGGTTCTCTGATAGGGTCTCGCAAGTCTTCATTCAATGTGTCAGCTGGGTATGCAATCTCATCTGAGGCTTGACTGGGGAAGGATATACTTTGGTTAGCAGAATTCAATTCCTTGTGGCCTTATGACTGAGGGCTTCAGTTTCTTGCTGCCATCAGCCAGAAGCTGTCCTCATCTCCCTAGAGGCTGCCCTCAGTTTTTTGTCACCTGGGCCTCCCAATATGGCAGCCCATAACAAGGCTGCTTGTTTCTTCAAAGCCAGCCAGGGCGTAAGAGACTCCAGCAAGATGGATGCTAGAATCTTATGTAATGTATCATGTAATTACACACATGCAATCACATGTATCCTGTCAACTTTGCCATGTTCTACTGTTTATAAGCAAGCCACAGCAGAGAAGTAAGTCACACACAAGGGGAGAGAACTATAAAAGAGAATGAAGATCTGGAGGCGGAGCCCATGGAGGGCTTCCTAGAGTCTATAGGCCACAAAGGCATATCATTGAAATATAAGGATCCATTCATCTCTAGTGAAAGTGTGAGCTTCAAAGAAACTCAGAGCTCTCCACCAAACTATACACAACAGTTCTGGGAAGACTGGGAATCACAGAACAGCAGAGAAACCAGTGACTCACGGTAAGGAAGTCTATATTCATAGTAAACCTTGCCTCTGAGCCCATTGAGATTTATTCTCTTCTTAAAGGAGAGACTTCCTATCTTAAAGGTATTTTGGATCTCTATCCCTCCACTAGAAATGGTCATATTTTGGCAGAATTAACATGGTAGTTTTGAGAACTGAGTAACAGAGGGAGATTGTAGCATTTTGGATCAGTTCCAGTTATTCATGAATATTTGATGGTTTCATCTAATTAATTTATCATTTTATTTATTACTGAGTGTATAGTAAGGAGTGGAGTTAGGGATGAGGATAGATTTAAGAACATCATAGGGGGCTTCCCTGGTGGCACAGTGGTTAAGAATCCTCCTGCCAATGCTGGGGACACGTGTTTGAGCCCTGGTCCAGGAAGATCCCACATGCTGTGGAGCAACAAAGCCTGTGCACCACAACTACTGAGCCTGCACTTCAGAGCCTGAGAGCCACAACTACTGAGCCTGCATGCCACAACTACTGGTGTTCATGCTCCACAACAAGAGAAGCCACAACAATGAGAAGGCCGCACACCACAACAAAGAGCAGTCCTTGCTCGCCACAACTAGAGAAAACCCTCAAGCAGCAATGAAGACCCAACGTAGCCAAAAATAAATTAATTAATTAATTAAAAAAAACCCAAACATCATAGGGAGGTACCAACTTTCTTAATCATATGGAGGTCATAATCAAAACCAAGGAGCATATGTAACTTATCATGTAAATGGATTTAAGTGTAAGAGTGTTCACCCTCTTAGGAAAAAATAGTATTTTCTATGTTAGGGACACTTTTCTTTGGGTCCACTTCTACTAAGACACAAATTTTTTCTAAGGTTATTTAAATTGCTAGAGTTTGTCTGATCTTAGAGAAGGTTGTATGTTTTCACCTCTTAGAGATTCTTGAAGAATCCTTTAGATAAGTGAATTTTTTTCCCAAAATATGGTTATTTAAATGAAAACGCATTTAACTTAATTTTTGCTCATTTAAAGCCTTTTTCCATAAATAAAATCATAAAAATAAAATTACTTTGGTATAGTAATGCACCTATTCTTGCTTCAAAAAATGTGTTCTCCATATTTTATGAAGACTTGCCTTATCTAATTTCAGATAAATTTTTAATTCATTTTTCTACTCCTTATTATATATACTTCTGACTGCAGATCTTTAAGTCCTAAGGTTTAAAATGAAGAATTGGCTCTTAATACTAAATTCCAACTGTCTTTCTCACCCACCAGTTTATATAAAATAACGTATATGAAATACTACACAAATGTTATTAGTTTAAAGATTATACTTTTTTTCAGAATGAGAGAATTCTTTGAAATATCTGAGATCCTAAGAAAATAATACTAACAAAACATAAGAATGCAATATGTGAGGATCAAAAAAATCAGAGTGCCCTTGCATTTTTAACATTTATTTGTTTAAAGCCAAAATTTTGATGTAATGTGTTTTTAATTCATGTTGCTTCAAATTCTTTTAGCAACTCAGCTCTGAATTCTATGTTAAATCTGAATATTTTATTTTATTGTTCAATGATAAAGGGATCTAAGAAATAGCCACTTGAAAGAAGACAGAAGCTACAGGAGCATCTGGTTTAATTTATAGCTCTTGTTCATTATCCTCATAGGAAAATCTCAGAACATATGTGGCAAATGCTTCTGAGAAAAAACCTTTAACCTGAACCTGAATTCAATATTCTGAAGTTATGAACTAAAGTTGTTTAAAGTTAGTAATAACTTTCTGCACAACTATCTTTTTAATGTAGTAGAGTTCTATCTACTATGTTAGCTTTATGTACAGTTATCTTCCTAATGTAGTAGAATACTTTGGACACTAATAATGTATAAATATCTAGGGACTTGGATAACATTATAATTTTTGCCTGATTTGGTTTTATCCAAATTCATTTTTTCCCTGAATTATATGTCATCAACATAAAGATTAAAGCACAAAGTCAATCATGAGTCACTATATACTGGTAACAAACAGTTTAAGAGAAGAATTAAGGCAAGAAAAAAAGAATGATACCTACATCAAATTCCTAGCTACCTCCAGGCAGAATGAGGGCAAAATGCCAGTGGTGTGGCTGACCAGGAGTGTTCCTGTCTTGGTATTCAGTGCAGTATGTTCTGTGATGTATTGTACATCCCCCAAGCTACCTGACTTCCTATAATTAAGACCTACACCTACCAAATCCAGTACTAAATCTCCAACCCACCTATCCAGTTATATAGAAATCAATTAGATAAATAGATGGCTAGAAAGATGTGCACATATGTGCGTGGGTATGTATGTCAATTTGTCAATTGATGAATGGTAACCTGTAAAACAGCATTATTATTATAATTATTTTTTTAAAAAGCAAAGTAAAAAAATTAGCAGAAAAAAACTTCTCTGCTCTAGTTTAGCATTATATTTTAAATACATTCTGTGCAAATAGGCCTTAATACATTATTTCTCTTTATGTCTTTATATCTTTGTCCTTTATATTTATATATTGTATTATACATATATAATATATATGTCTGTGTTTATATATTTATATGTATACATATATATCTGAGGAGTTTTAAATTTTTCACATGATCCCACCACTCTGGCCACAATCTATTCATTTAGGAATGGGAACCGGACACAGGCTGAACCAATTAATCTATCTCCAGATTTTAGAACTTTAAATTCAGAGAGTCAACATCAAGTGGGCTTTTTTTCTTCCATTTGAACTAAAAGTCAGTTTGCAGTAACAGAGAATGAAGCCAATGTACGAAGAGAAAAAAAAGAAGAAAAAAGATTTTTCTAGTCTCAGCTGCAACCCTGCATGTTCTAAAGTTAGTTGTTTAACTCTTTCTTGGATTCCATCAGGAAATAAATTCTTCCTTTACCAAAATGCATTCAAGATGCCTTTCTATTATTTACAATCAAAAAATAAGAAAAGATAACGATAGTCCTTCTTGGAAACATTTCCTTTGCTATTTTGTCAGTGTAATTCCTGTTTATCCTCAGAATCTCAGCTTTGACCACCATTTATCTAGAAAGTCTTTCCCAAACTGCTAAGTGTGGGTCAATTTTATTTTCTATATGCCAAATCCTGTACCATTTCTGTAATTCCTATTATGACTCAGTATTGTAATTGCCTCTTTGTTTTTCTTTATCTCGTCTAAATACACTGAAACAGGGACCATATTGATTGCACTCACTGTTGTTTTCCCAATGCATAATGAACCACAAGGGACATAAAAGATAACTGTTTAATAAGAGAAATATTAGAGGAAGTAATAAGAGAAAAATGTTTGATTTCATATTGGTTTCTGCCAATTTATGATTTTTTTTAAATGTGTCAATTAAGATTTTAACTCAAAGCATAGGCTGTCAAACAACTAATACGTGTTATATTACCATTACTAATAAAACCAATTTTCCAGGAGAAATAAATGAGATGTTAACTTTATATAGAGCTGTTTTAAATACTATCTTTTTAATAAATGGGGCAATTGAAAATGCTAGTAATAGAGATCTACAGTACATCTTAGTTTCTGTTTATTAAATCCCCCAAGCAACTCTCTCCAAACAACAATACCTATATAGTAAGAATGAAAATTTCCTTTGTCTGAAATTTTTTCTGAAAACCAAAACATAATTTGTGCCTCCTAAGTGTTAGGGAGCTAACTCAAAAAAAGTTGCATGCTTTGTTTTCCAAGACAAACAACACTTTTTTATGAATTGAACAAAGCACACTCAGTTCACATGAGACTAACAGTTGTTCTCAACACTCTCGAGAAGCTGCCCTTTCAGTGAACAGTTTGTCTTGATATGAAGCCAAGGAAAACAGTTGTGCTTAAAATCTTTGCCTCAAATGTTTCATTATTTAGAACATTTTAGGGGGTCATTTATATAATAGTGTTTTCAGTACACTATTTGAGTTTTGTTTATGGTGATTCTTGGAAAATATCTTTATAAAGAAAAGATTGTTAAGGATGCTTCTCAGCTGTATAATCTAATACAATGTCCTGAGTTTCACTGTATTTTTAAATGCTGCCTGCATTTCTACATACATTTGTGTACGTAGAGGTTTAATTGTATTCTTCTGTTCACTATTAATTACTCACAAAGTATAATTAGACATTTATGTTTAAGCAAACCATAATAGCCTGTTATGGTTTTTCAAATGTAATGTTTTGCATTAAACAAGCCAAGGTATAAGTTAAAACATAGACTACCTAGATTTACTCACACTAACCTAAACAGTAAGACTCACACTTTAGTTATCCTAGCACAAGGTCTTATACATATATTACTTGTCTCCTGCCAATTTCCATAGGGATACCATAAAAATGTTAATTCAGTCTATAAATCACATTAATATGTTTAGAAAAATTGAATTGTGCAGGTCAATGTAACATAGGCCTGTATGGCCTATTTATTCAGGATGGATTTAAGATATAATGCTAAAACTGTAGCAGGGAGGGTATTTTTCATTTATTTGTTTATTTATTTATTTATTTGTTCATTTAATGTAATACTCCTCTGCAGATCACTATTCAGCAAGTGACAAAGGATGGCTATTGTACCTGAATGAACCCACCTTTCTTTAGAATTTGGACTAAGATTACTCCTTAGCAAAACTTTATGCTTCCATCAGTAGGAGATGAGTGGAGCGCCAGGTCCCTTGTATGACTGAGGGGACATGCCTGCAACCCTCCTTCCCTTACTCATAGCCTCTCCATAATTCCCTGCCAGAGATCATCAGAACTCATCTCACTGAGCCCTCATCTGTAACCATGACACTCAGCACACGTAGACCAAGACTCCCAGCTTAACCCTGATCCACTAGATTCTCAACAACATAGGATTCTGTTCATCTTTTCTAATTCCATCTCTATTCCTCCCAGTTATTAAAACCCTTTCAGGATGCCTGCTGGAACTCAAGATCAAATCTCAGCAAAATCTCCTCTAAATTCAAATTCGTCTCAATACCATCTCTTTTCCTTCACGTTCTAGGGAAAACATTTATCTTTATTGAGGACACAGATTCCCCTGCAGCCCTCAAGTGGTGGCTGTTTTTCTCCAATGCTCTTGGTACTACTAGACACATGATTGGGTCTCCCCCTTACTACCCTTTATAATCCTGGGTTTTGAATTTCACGTCATTAAATTTCACCTTTTACCATCTCACTTTGTAGCACGATTTACTACACCAACCCCACCACACCCTCACTTTATACTTTGAAAATTTCAGATTCTTGGCCCATTGTCACTCATTCTTCTCATAATTCTTAGTGAATTCAAATTCATGAACTTATCCTTTCAGTGTCCTGAATTCTCAGTTCCTTGACATTTTTCCCTCTGGTGTCTCTATCCTGTCATAGCCACTTAATCACAATCATATAGTTATTTTTTTGAACCTGTCATTATAATAATTGTAATTGTTCCATAATATCAATCTCAAATAGAGATTGATAATACACTCAGTCTTTTAAACTCACCATTTTATATGCCAAACACCAACTCCAACATTCCTTTTACCCTACTGTCGATCTTTGGATACCGCCAACATTTCACTATCCTCATCTTCATCTTGTCCTCTCTTTCCCAGATTTAATTAGATGGCCAATCATTGTACTTACTCCTTTGAATATATTCTCAATTTCCTTTTCCCTGTCTTTTTGAGTACCGGTATGGCTGAGCCATAGCCCTGGTTAAATCTAACCCTCCACGTAGAATGCGTGAACCCATGCTGGTATACGTAGTGGAGAAAAGTAAAACAAAACAAAATCAAAGCACGCACAAATTGTGCAGAATTATGTTAGCTTATACAGCCACTGACCTCCAATACTTCCAGGAAGTCATCGAACATATTTTTAGTCCATTTCCTCACCTTCTCTGCTAACTATATTAGAGCTTCTCCACTCAAGTCTCCAACAATTCTCACTCTTACAGACTGACACTGTGTAATAGTTTGAGTTCTCCATAGAACAGAACCAATAGCATACCTGTGAGCATATTTATTGTAAGGAGTTGGCTCATGCAATTATGGAAGCTGTGAAGTCCCAAGATCTGTAGTCAGCCAGCTGCAGACCCAGGAGAGTGGATGGTATTATAGTCTTAGTCCTACTATGAGTCTAAGTCCAAAGGCAGGAGAAGACTAATGCCTCAGTTTGAAGACAGTCAGGCAAAGAGAAAGAATTCTTTCTTACTCAGCCTTTCATTTGATTCAGGCCTTCAATGTATTAGATGAGGCCCACCAAAATTGGGGAGGGCAATGTGCTTTACTCAGTCTACCAATTCAAATGTTAATCTCACCTAGAAACACCCTCACAGACACATGCAGAAATAATGTTTAACCCATTTCTGGCAACCCCGTGGCCCAGTCAAGATGACACATAAAGAAAACCATCACACTTTGTTTCCTCCTTTATTGAGAAAACAGAAGCAATCAGAAAAAAAATCCCTACAACTGCTACCACCACATTCACTCACCAAAAAGACTTTGTGCCAGAAAATTCTGCCTTTATTCTTGTCAAATTTGGATGCTATGTGTGCTATAAGCTAAGGCAAAACCTTGCAATCGTACAATAAATCACATCTACCCTTGCGTTCTAAAAGGCACTGCTTTGGCAATTTTCTCTGCTGTTTTCTCAGTCATGTCTTTTCTCTTAAAGTGGATCATTCTCATCCTCATTTAAATGTATGCTTATTTCTTTCTTAAAATAATAAAAGAAACTAAACTCTTTTAACCCCATTTTCACTTCAGTATTTGAAATTTCCCACCATTTTTGTTCTCCAAAGCCAAATTTGTTGATCACTGTCTCCAATTACTCTCCTCCCATTCTCTCTTAAATCCACCCTAATAAGTTTCTGCCCCTACTGCTGTACTGAACATGCTCTGCATAGCCAGACCCTACAGTTTTTCCTTAGTTACTGGCAGCATTATTCCTTCGGGTGCTCAGGCCAGAAACAGCATCATCCTTAGTTTCCCTCTTTTATGAAAATTCCCCATATACCCAGAGGAGAGCTATTTCTCCCCATCTTCCTCTTATCACTCCCTTCAGCTTCCCAAAACTCACTATTCTCTTGCTTAAAATTTAGCAGAATCCTCCTAAATTGTCTCCTTGTTTCTTTTCTTGCTGCTTTCAGAACAGTCTCAATGCAACCTGCTGAAAATACTCGGCTAACTTCCAATCCACTCGAGAGTAAAAGGTAAATTGTTGATCTTCATCTGCAAGGACCCATCTCTACCACCGACTCCTGTCTTCCCCTGCTTTTCTCATTCACCTCCCTCTAGCCGCACTGGCCTCCTCTCCTTGAACTTGCCGGACTCTCTTTTACCTCTAGATCTTCACATTTGCTGTTTCCTTACTGAGGGCATCCTCAAATGTTGGCATACTAGTTTCCTCGTTTTCATCAGATCCCTATTTATAAATTACTTTCTAATACACCCTTATTTAGTCCTTCCATTTAAATTTTTGACACTTTCCTCTTCCTCTCCACAGTCCAATTCTCTACTTACTTTCTCTCCTAAGCACTCATTACTACCTAACATACTCTATGTACTTACTTACTCATTGTGCTTCTTGTCTATCTTCCCCACCAGAAATAAAGATTCCAGCAGGGCAGGAATTTTTCACCTAGAAGCATAGTGGAGATACTCAGTAGCTATTTGATGAATGCCCTTTGAATGAGAGAGTGAATAGCAAATGTTAAGATGGTACCTGACTTTTGTTTGAGGAAGCCATTGAAAAGCAAAGCAAGAGATCCGTTTTACTCCTTTTAGTCTTTCATATGGAATCTGTCACTCAAATAGCTTAGGAAGATTCCTACAATCCTAAAAAATCTACAGATCAGTGTTTTTCAAATGTTTATGAGGAAAAGAATCACTGCTTGTTAAAAACACAGGTTGCCTCACTCTGTCCCCATAGAGTGTGCTTCAGTGGGTCTTTCATTTGCATTTTAACAAGCACCCCTTTGATTTTAACACAGTTCTTTAAGAAAATGCTGTAGGTTCAAAAGTGATTCAAATTGAGTGACTTATATAAATGCAGAGTGGAGAGAAAATTCTTCATTATAGTTAACATACTGAGTTAAAGAAAATGGGTCTGGTCTACATTTCTAGTGTGCATTCTTCCCAGGAGAGAGTTTAAAGTGGAACAGCAATTTGCAAAACATACTACAAAAACTCAGCTTGTATTCATCCTCGGGGATATGAAGATTTGGCCCTTAAAAGTAAGATCTATGCCAAAGCTGTTATATAAAAACAATTGTTTCTTTAAAACTTCTATTTATGAGCACTATGGAAAACTTCGACTCACTGGCTGCAGAAAAGGTTACTTGGTTCCTGGTGCCTATGAAGAGCTAATACTAGTCAGATGTGCAGCATTCCATTCAATGAGAATAATTATCTTATCTTGAATCAGCAAAGAACTGGGCTCATGATAATCTTCATTATAATTGTGATACTCAGTTCTTCTCATTTCTACCTGATTTTCCATGTACTTCTGCCTGTAGCAAAGATAGTTTGTTGTGTGTTTCCTTCAGAGTTAATTACCTAACTCTAATAGATGGCATCGTAATAGATGTTGTCTCATCAGCATTCGGAACTGTATTCTAGCTTGAAAAGAAACAAGAGTAAAGAAAAGACTTCTTAATCCCACCCCACATTCCCACTTATTAATTGACCTTTCTTCCAAATAACCATAAATAAACTAACGTGGTATACATTGCAGATAAATTAACAAATGTCCACGTAACACAGTGTGTCTATCAAGAGAAACTTACCCACTTGTGATGGTTTCTGTTTACACCAGTATTTGAGGGTTAAGGCCTATTAATATTACAAAAAGAAAGTAGATTTTTTTCTTTTCTTTTATTCTTTATAAATGTGTTAATCCAAAAGAAATCATATTTTTCTAAAAAATTCCAAAGTCAATATCTAGTTATTCAATAGTTCTCTTTTCTTAGTCTAGATCATTTCAAATACAAGAATGAAATAGATTAAGGATAGACTAGGAGTGGGGCTTATGCTGTTTGTTTCTGTGGTTGACACTCCTCTGATATTCTGAACTTAGTAGTTTCAGATAGGTTATAGCAGAAATGCAAGGAGAAACATAAACTGGCTTAATATTTACCTTTTGTTTCAAGAGTGTCTTTTGGAACTCAATACAAAGGAAATCATTTTGAGACTAAGAATATTTTAGGGTACCAGAGTCTACCAAACAAAATTTGAAGTCATAGGCTATTAGTCGGCAAAAAATTGATTTTATAATAAACAATTTTCCTTCTTCGCAGATTTAGTAAAACTCCCATAGGTTAGGCACTAGGCAGGATAGAGTCAGTGGAAAGAGTAAACGACATCACTGAGGTTCTCCATGGCGGTGCCTCTGCCCTATTCTCCCTGCCTAGTCCAGGAGATAGGGGAAGGCTGAAGGTAGAGAGGTCAGTGCGCTATTTCCTGTTGCCTTGGGGAGAGAGAAAAACCAGCAGAGATCCATCCCATTTAAACAAATCAACAAGTCTGGACATTTTTTGTGACTATTACAGATATTCAAAGCAGCTCGTTTGCCCTTTTCTTGTTTGCCCATTTCTGTCCCCTTCTAACTTTTTTTTTTTTTTTTTTTTTTTTCTGTACGCGGGCCTCTTACTGTTGTGGCCTCTCCCATTGCGGAGCACAGGCTCCGGAAGGGCAGGCTCAGCGGCCAGGACGCACGGGCCTAGCTAGCGCTCCGCGGCATGTGGGATCTTCCCGGACCGGGGCACGAACCCGTGGCCGCTGCATCGGCAGGCGGACTCTCAACCACTGTGCCACCAGGGAAGACCCCCTTCTAACTTTGAATGAACCTAATTATAGGAATGAGATCACTAGGCAATTTAAACTAACTTCTGACTTATGCTGTCCAAGAATTAAATAGTTAAAGAGCGACTAGCTCTCTACCCGCAGCGGCCCCCTTAGCAATCCTACAGGCAGATCATGCAGGCAAAATAATACCTGAAGAGAGAGTCAGCCAGTCTGCGCGCATTGGAGAATGATGCAGAACCCAGCCTCCTGCCTTAATGAGTCACTGATATTCTTCCCCCTTTTTCTTCTTTAAAAACTGTCGTGGCTGAGCAGAATCTTCAGAGCTGGTCTCAGGACATTCTTCCCAGATTGCCACCTTTTCTGATTAAAGCATCTTTCCTTTCTAATGACACTTGCTTCTCCATTATTGGCTTTTGATTAGAGAGCCGCCAAACCAGAGTTCGGTAACAATATTTGAGTTTAAAGTTAATACTGTCATTACACAAGAAATATCCTTGTGTTTTTTGACAAACATACTGAAATATTTGGTGATGTAAATAACATGTTAGTGATTTTTTAAACATTTTAGCTAAAAGGTATTAGAAAAGAAAGTGACAAAAAGTGAATCATTGTTAATCTTGATATAAGGAGGTTCATTATTCTCTATTATCTCCCATTAAATAGAAAGTTATATTAAAAGCATGAAAATGAACACAAAATAAGCCATTGATATTTAAAATGCAGTCACTACTTCTGTATAAAATATTTTATTCCATATATACATCCACATGTACTTTGTCACTCTTTTGCTTTAAGTACAATTGTTTGGTACCTTGACAAAGTTCTATGATGAGGCAAAGTTTTTATCTTTCCATGAAATGCTGCCTTTGCTTACCCCTTAATTCTTAGTCATATCGAGCTTTCATTTTCTATAGAATACTGGAAGATCAATTTTTACCCCCAAAACCCCAAATATTGTTCCTTGATTCTTCACACATTTTTACTTTCTCCCATCTTTAGTCTACTTACTACTTAGTTAATGAATGAATAAACATCTAATCTACTTAGTTAATGTATCTAATCTCCTGAATTCTAATATCAATGAACACAAGAAAATATAATACCAATATTATTTAAAATATGCAATTTATTTATATAGAGAGCAATATGAAATGAATAGTCCTATCTTTATGATAAAAATATACATGGAAGAATAGAGATGGTATAGGCTGTTGAATTAGAAAGAAAGCTCATTTATACAGTGATGTGTTTTATAGAGCTCACATTCATATTCATTCAAATCTCTATTCATTACTGTACGGTACAGTTTCAAGATATTAAAAACTTGTGTGATTGTTTACCAGAGTTGAAAAACTCAAGGGGAAAAACCTGGCTATGCCAACTTAATTACAAAAAGTCCTGCATATACCTGCACATATTTACATTAATAATGTAAGTACTGACCATGAGCATTAAATAAAAATAGAGACATTACCTTCTCAATATAATTTAAAGTAAAAGCCATATTTTCTTCTCTCATCAAGACCTCATTCCATCATATATACTTTTGGTGAAGAAATAACAGAAATTTATTAGAGACAAGAGCTCCAGAATAATTTAGAATTGTATTCATCAGATGCCTCTAGATTGGAGCTATCTTCCAAGATCCAATGAGTAAGGTCAACTGTTCAGCAGTACACACCATTTATACTTTGGAGCAGGACCAATAACAGTATGTTAGGCTGAGGATGAGGAATCTTTAAAGTCTCATTTATACCTCTTGAAGAGGGGAAAAATTGCTTGTAATGAATTGATAATTTACATATGTTATGGTTCAATCCAAAGAACAACCTAAAAATCAATTTTAAAAAACCCTAAAGTTTCAAAGGGTTTTTCTTCACAACCTTTCCCAAAAATATCCTAAAAAATTGTGGAACTAATATTTCCTTCGCAGAGAATGAGAATACCTATCACTATGGATAGAATCGTTTCTAATTCTCTCACTATTTCTCTGAAAAATTTTCTGAAACATAAGTCAATTATATCAGATTTTCAATGGGAAAATGAGTTTCCCTAAAGCAAAATAAACAGTGTTTTTCTTAATGTTGTTTATGTTAATTCTAATGCACGTTTTAAAATATTATCATAAATGATTTTAAAAGCAAATAGAGTTAAAATTTCCACTCACCCATTTATATCCATGCAAATGTATTCTGCTCATAAGTTCTTATAGTTTTATACATCTAATTTTTTTATCCGTATAAATAATTAAGGTTGTGAATGAAAGACACAATGTAATGAGCAAATCTTTATTCCAAATGTAGGTTACTGAATAGTTCTAAGTATTAAGTCCATCACACATTGCTGTAATTGATGATCATGGTACTGTTCACAGTTAACACTTTGCCACCACTTCCATGCTTCAAGAGGTTTATATCTCAGCTATAAACATTTGCTCTATATTGAACTACATGTTGAAGATGTCAGGCTTTGAGAAATTGCTTCTAAGAATTGAAAAAAGAACAATCGTACCGCAGTGTTTTCTGACAACAATATATCTTCACAAAGTAACCAATATGCTTGAATAAAACATTTTTTAATTGCATGGGAATTTTTTTAAGCATGACTTGGCAGTGGCAGTACTGCATATAAAAAATATGATCTAAATCCAGAAATTAATTTTTTTTTATGTTCTCAGAGTTTAGTTCTCTATATCATTGTGCTATAGCATATAAGAGTCTATATAAAGCCACTGTACGCCTAAAGCCATTTGAGTCCTTTAGATACCTTGCATCTAATTTGCTGAAAAAGCTTTTCTTGCTAAGCGCATATTGGCTTTTCATGTATACAAATATTCACTCAACAAAACATTTAAGGTCTTGTATATCTTAGACATTGGTACTAAAATTTGAGTAAAAGACAATTCTAATTGGTGGAGGAGATAGGTGAATGAACCAATATTTGTAAAACAAACCTTAATGCCTGGTACACATAAGTACCTCAGTAAGTGCTTGTTAAACACACACATACACACACACACACACACACACACACACACACACATATGAAGCACAATATACATAAGGCACAATATATATAAAATTATATGGTAGCCCATGGGCATAGTTGTTAATGTCTGATTCAAATATCTAAACACTCGACTAATTTTAAGGTTTTATAAAAGTTTTTGTAAAGTTTAGATACTTCAAAATTATTTATATTTATAGACAGTCTCAGTAGTTTTAAATACAGTTTCTTAAGATAGTCCGTTCATCAGAGGTATCCAGAGGAACCATGTAGATAACAGAAATATGTAACCCAAGACGAGACAAAGTCTGGGGCTGAGGCTGAGCTTGGGAGGTGCTGGGGGAGAGTTTTTTAAATAAATCTGGAAATTACCTGTCCCACTCAAAGATATTTTTAATTTGAAAAATTTTAAAACATTGTGCCTGCCAAACCAAACAGGTCCTCATGGTTGATTTTGTCCAGCCACCCATATAAAGGCCTAAATATATATTAAATACAGTCCAGTATGTTTTTAGATGTTTTACATTAAAAATACTACCCTCAACTTTAGTTTTTATCCTTCTTTTTTTGTCACTAGTTGTTATCTGCAATTTATTTATAGGAGACTATATTCATTTGCCATTTTTAACTGAAAATTGATTTTTAGTGTAAGTAATTGCTGAGAGAGTTAAAAAGGTGGTATCAAAAGTGAGGGATTTTATGACAAAGAATCCAAGAATATACAATGGGGATAAAATAGTCTCTTCAATAAATGGGTGTTGGAAAAACTGGAGAACCACATGCAAAAGATGAAACTAGATCACTATTTTAACACTACACGCAAAAATTAACTCAAAGTGGATTAAAGACTTGAATGTAAGACCTGAGACCAAAAGAGTCCTTGAAGAAAACATCTGCAGTAAGCTCCTTGACATCAGTCTTGGCAATAATTTTTTGGATTTGACAACACAAGCAAAAATAAACAAATGCGACTATATCAAAATGAAAAGCTTCTATACAGCAAAGAAAACCACCAAAAAGATGAAAAAGCAACGTACAGAATGGGAGAAAATATTTGCAAATCATATGTCTAATATAAGGTTAATATCCAAAATATATAAAGAACACATACAACTCAATAGCAAAAAACCCCAAACAATCTGATTAAAAAATGGACAGAGGATTTGAATAGACATTTTTCCAAAGAAGACATACAGATGGCCAACAGGCACATTGAAAAAATGCTCAACATCACTAATCATCAGGGAAATGCAAATCAAAATCACAATGAGATATTACCTCACACCTGTCAGAATGGCTATCATCAAAATGACAATAAATTATAAGTGTTGGTAAGGATGTGGAGAAAAAGAAACCTTCATGCACTGTTGTTGGTGTCGACTAAAAAAATGCACAATCTAAAAGTTGAGATTATATTTCATTTAAGGGGACAAAACTGAGGACTTAAGCCAGGGACACAAAATCTCAGATAGCTTTGAGGGACTGCTCCAAGAAAGTAAGGAGGGGGCCAGGATATACAAGAGTTTTTGCAACAAAGACCAGGTAGTCAGAACTTCAAAAGATTATTGTTAATTAAAGATAATCAGATATTTCATGTTAAGGAATTTAATGCTTTTCTATGTATGGGAAGATGAAAGAGTCTGAGCTCACTGAAATTATTCCTTTGATATGCAAGTCAGCTCTCTGGGGTTAGTATCCTGTGCTCTCTCGTCCTGAGCCTCCTCTGGGTACACAGTCAGGGGTGACTGTGTGGCTACAGCAGCTGACCACTAGATGGCAGGCATCCTGTTTCTATCTTTCCTCAGGGCTCATCGTCAGGGTGGCTGTAATGTGATGGCTTGATGGCTGCAACATCCTTTGTTTAGTGATATGGCAGGTAACATTTTTTTCATTGACAGTCAGAATGTATGATGTAGCCACTATGGAAAAAGTACGGAGATTTCTCAAAAGATTAAAGTAGAACTACCCTATGATCTAGCAATTTCAGTTTTGGATTTTGGATATTTATCCAAAGAAGATGAAAACATGAACTCAGAAAGATATATGTACCCCCTTGATCATTGCAGCATTATTTACAATAGCTAAGATATGGAAACAACCTAAGCGCCCATCACTGGATGAATGGATAAAGAAGATATGATTGCTTTATACATATATAGAAGAATGAAATCTTGCCATTTACAAAAACATTGTGCTAAATGAAATAAATCAGACAGAGAAAGACAAATACCATATGATCTCACATGTGAAATCTAGGGAAAAAAAAAAAAACCTGAACTCATAGATACAGAGAACAGATATGTGGTTGCCAGAGGATGGGGGTAGTCAGAGACAGAATGGGTGAAGAGAAATTTACATTTATAAAGGTAACCTTCATTTGTGAGGGTGTCACCCTCTCTGTATCAAGAAGAGAGAGATGACTAAATCACAAGAAACTCTGAATGGAGAAGGCACAGACTTAAATCTGTGTAACAAACCTTACTCTTTCTTGTTTACCATACTTTTCCTGGTCATCTCCCTATAACTAGTCTCCCCGACACCCTGCTCCCTTTTGTCTTTAGGTGAAGATGATATTTAAGTTGAATGCTAAATGAGACATTCATTTTTTTCCTAGGTATCTCCATTATATGAATGAGGTATACATATTAATAAACTTCTATTTGTTTTTCTCTTATTAATCTGCCTACGCAAAGGGGCCCCAGCTGAGAATATAGAAGGACAATGAACATAGGTGTACAAATATCTCTTTGTTATATACTCAGAAAAGGAATTGCTGAATGATACAATAGTACAATTTTGAACTTTCTGAGGAACTGCTATATTGTTTGCCATAGCAGCTACACCATCTTACACTCTCATCAACTCAATTTTAAAGCAACAGTGGAAATCTATTATCCTTATATCATAATCAAGAAACGTAGGCCCAGAGAATTTAAGAAACATCTTATCTCCCAAATTTGGTAAAGGACAATTTCAAGATATGAAATGGGCTATTTAAGAATGAGGACTCTGGAGACCATGCACACCTGAGTTCAAATCCTGGGTCAGCTTGTAAGGGCCAAGAGCCATTGGACATGCTAGACAGGTTCCTGAAGTCTCCCCTATAAAAGAGAGTGATTACCTCATATGATGATTATGAGTGGATTAAATGAGACTGCCTATGAAGGTATTTAAGTGTAGGGAGGAAAAACATCTTTTTCCTTTACCTTTTTAATTTTGTGACTGGGGCCCCTGTAACAGAAGACAGATTAGCAAAAGCAAACCAAAACAAAACAAAAACATAAAAAACATATGAATTTGTTTGATATATAAGGATATAATATTTAATATATTTGTGTGACACAGGAAGCTTCATAAGGAGGAAGACCCAAAGAAATGGTTAAACCTGAGTGTTTCTTTGCTGGGTCTGATGAAGAGTGGAAAGATGAGCAAAGATATGACAGGACAAAGGGTATGAGGTAAGTGTAGTAAACGAGGGGAAACTTAGCAAGGGCTGTTCCTTCACATTCCTCTCTGTGTCCCTTAGTCTGCAGAGATAAGGATTTGCCTTTCCTTTGGGTGTATGGAGGGCACCCCTCACATGAGCATCTTATGACCTGCTTCAAGTCAAAGTCAGAGAGTTCTTTTTGCCCATTCCAGTTTTCAAATTTGTTTAGCTTGCAACAGTCAATATGCCGAGGTGCCATATTTTGGAGTAGCATGTTCGAAACCTCATCATGTGCTTTTCACATTGAAAGCATTCAATAATTAAGCCCTGAGCATGTACATTAGGCTCCTTGATTACTGTAAGTAAGTACAAGTGTTTATTCCTATAGATTCTTTCAGTAGTTGGCTAATTCAAATTATTCTGTGTTGACTTTAGTTATATGCTCCAAAATTAGATCATTCCCAGTTGTTCTGTACCCATGCTGGTCTTCTCTCAAGCTGGTCTGGCTTTAATTGTTCCATCATAGTGACCAAAGAATTCTCATTCTTTTTTTGAAATGTTAAAAACTGTCCTGTATATATTAACTATTGATGGAATTTTTCTCTCTTTGTTGTACTCCCAACAATGGCAATCTTTTTTAATATGATAGGTGCTATTTCAATAGGATTTAGGTGAATGTCACTCAGGATTTAATGTCGTACTTTGGAGCAGTGCCAATGACCTTAAGGTTCACACTTAAGATGGTTAAAGCAATGAAGCAGGAGAAACAAAATGTTCATCCACCTCCCATCTCAGATGTAATATCTTTCCAGCCTGACCTGAATCAGAAATAGAACTGGAAATTATTGAGGCACTGTGGAGAAGCACTTGGGAGTTTTATACTTTTCTTCATACCCTCTCCCACCAAGCTTGTGGCCATAATTTAGCAGCATTGCATACATCTTATGGGAAGAAGCACAACAAATATACAAAGTTGAGGTTCTTAACAAATGGGGCCATGTGCTTATCTGCAGACCTGATTCTAATCCATTCACATATTTTGAGTCTAGTCAATTTTAAAATTGGTCCAGTGACACGAGGCACTTGCTGTAAATAAGTAAAAATAACACCACTCTGATTTTTAAGTTTTCTCATAAATGTGTTTAGAGGAACATAGATTTATAACTATATTTGTGGGCTATGAGAACAAAGTATAAATTATGTAAATAGGAACTTCCACCCCAGAGAAGGGAGTTTGAAAGTGAGATATGGACAGCTTCATCAAGTCAAGTGGCCATTGCTAAGACAAACCACTCAGACCTAATTCAACCACAAAACTGATAAACAGGAGTGAAAGTCAGAACGGAATGCAACCTTTCGCATTACTGCCACTCAGGGCAGATCAGGAAAGTGCAAGGGTAAACAGAGACACCTCACTGCTCTTTAGTAAGAGACAGAAATCCCTCAAGAGAGAAGGCAAAATCCACATTGTGAAAATGACTATTTTCAAAATAGTAGAAAAGCAATCTACAGATTCAATGCAATCCCTATCAATCTAGCAACGGCATTTTTCACAAAACTAGAACAAAATATTTCACAATTTGTATGGAAACACAAAAGACCCCGAATAGCCAAAGCAATCTTGAGAAAGAAAAATGGAGCTGGAGGAATCAGGCTTCCTGACTTCTGACTATACTACAAAGCTACAGTAATCAAGACAGTATAGTACTGGCACAAAAACAGAAATATAGATCAATGGAACAGGATAGAAAGCCCAGAGATAAACCCACGCACATATGGTCAACTTATTTTTGGTAAAGGTGGCAAGAATATACAATGGAGAAAAGACAGCCTCTTCAATAAGTGGTGCTGGGAAAACTGGACAGCTACATGTAAAAGAATGAAATTAGAACACTCCCTAACACCATACACAAAAATAAACTCAAAATGGATTAAAGACCTAAATGTAAGGCCAGACACTGTAAAACTCTTAGTGGAAAACAGGAAGAACACTCTTTGACATAAATCACAGCAAGATCCTTTTTGACCCACCTCCTAGAGAAATGGAAATAAAAACAAAAATAAACAAATGGGACCTAATGAAACTTAAAAGGTTTTGCACAGCAAAAGGAAACCATAAACAGAACAAAAAGACAACCCTCAGAATAGGAGAAAATTTTTACAAATGAAGCAACTGACAAAGGATTAATCTCCAAAATTTACAAGCAGCTCATGCAGCTCCATATCAAAAAAAGAAACAACCCAATCCAAAAATGGGCAGAAGACCTAGATAGACATTTCTCCAAAGAAGATATACAGATTGCCAACAAAAACATGAAAGGATGCTCAACATCACTAATCATTAGAGAAATGCAAATCAAAACTACAATGAGGTATCACCTCACACCAGTCAGAATGACCACCATCAAAAAATCTACAAACAATAAGTGCTGGAGAGGGTGTGGAGAAAAGGGAACCCTCTTGCACTGTTGGTAGGAATGTAAACTGATACAGTCACTGTGGAGAATAATATGGAGGTTCCTTAGAAAACTAAAAATAGAACTCCCATATGACCCAGCAATCCCACTACTGGGTATATACCCTGAGAAAACCATAATTCAAAAAGAGTCATGTACCACAATGTTCATTGCAGCACTATTTACAATAGCCAGAACACAGAAGCAACCTAGGTGTCCATCGACAGATGAATGGATAATGAAGATGTGGCACATAGTACTCAGCCATAAAAAGAAACGAAATTGAGTTATTTGTAGTAGGTGGATGGACCTAGAGACTGTCATACAGAGTGAAGTAAGTCAGAAAGATAAAAACAAATACCATATGCTAAGACATATATATGGAATCTAAAACAAAAACAAACAAAAATGGTTCTGAAGAACCTAGGGGCAGGACAGGAATAAAGACACAGACATAGAGAATGGACTTGAGGACACAGGGAGGGGGAAGGCTAAGCTGGGACGAAGTGAGAGATTGGCATGGACTTATATATACTACCAAATGTAAAATAGCTAGCTAGTGGGAAGCAGCTGCATAGCACAGGGAGATCAGTTGGGTGCTTTGTGACCCCCTAGAGGGGTGGGATAGGGAGGGTGGAAGGGAGACCCAAGAGGGAGGAGATATGGTGATATATGCATATGTATAGCTGATTCACTTTGTTATAAAGCAGAAACTAACACACCATTGTAAAGCAATTATACGACAATAAAGTTGTTAAAAAAAAATAGAGAGAGAGAGAGAAGGCAGGAGACTACTGCACACACAAAAAAATGTTTAAATTATTTCTTGAGGGAAAACACACAAAAATTAAGCAACTAATTTTTTATAAAATGTGTCTTGGATTCTGTTTAAATTATTAACGGGATTCAGGATATATTATCCCAAAACATGGTACCTTGGCATATTAAATATTGTAAGCTGAAGGCATTTGAGAAAATGACAGAAGCAGGTATGTCACACTGATCTCCCTTCCCCTTGTCCTTCTTCCCTGAAATAGGTCATAAAATTCCCACATGTCAGGTACCATCCCTGTACCAAGAAAAAAAGAAGACATTTTATGGCCAGGAACGAGGAGTTGGGGGCTGAGAAATCTTACAAACAAACCTTGTTAAACTAATCCTTATCATCCTTGTTACGTCTTCACCATTTACTACCCCTAGCTCAAGCTCCTCTGTCTTGCCAATTCTTCACATATTTATTATTTCTTTGTCTAAAAGGTAGAAAGCTTCCTGTTCTAGTCACTTCTTCAGGGTCTTTATTCTCTTGTCAAGGATTCCAAGTATATGTAAAAGTTCAACAAAATTGTGTGCTTTTCTTCTGTTAATTCTCAGGCCCAACCAGAGACCCTAAGAAGACTGAGAAAACCTTTTTTCCTCCCTTACATTAAGTGGCCAATGAGAACATGAAAAAATGTTCAACATCATTAGTCATTAGGGAAATGCAAATTAAGACTACAATGAGTACCACAATTACACACTAAAATGGTTAAGATTAAAAAAAAAAACTGTAAATGCCAAAATTTTATAATAGAGGTAAAACACCAGCACTCTTAAATATTGCTGGTAAAGATGTAAAATGATACAATTTTGTGCGTATGTGTGTGTTTTGCAAGTGACATTTTAAAAAAATGAGGAAGGCTAATAAACACAGAGTCCAGAATAAATATGGGTAGAAATAATATAGGTCAACATAAAGAAACTTGGTAAATTATACATCATTAATTTTATTTTAAAAATCTAGTTCAATGTTATAGTCTGAAACTCCTCCTTCCAGTTCAGAACAAAGAATTTTACTCAACAGATTTAATACTATATGAGCCTAACTCCTCTGGTAATGCAAAATCTATACCATGAAGTATTATGATGGGGTTCAGGGCACATTATCCCAAAATATGACACCTTGTCATATTGAATATTTTAAGCTAGAGGAATATAAGAAAACAGCAGAAGCTGTTTTCTGCCCTGCAACAGGTCATACAATCCTCATGAGAGGTACTCTCCCTACACCTAGAGGAAAGGAGCATCCTCATCTCTGAGGACAAAGAGATGATGAAAAAAATGGGAACAAACCAGCCTTACCAAGATTTCCCTAGTTTCCTACACTTATATCATACTCCTTAACCTATTATATTTCTGCATTACTGCATACTCTTCATCAAACCTAGTGTGAATATACTAAGGTCTAACTGTTTAAGTCTTCATTTCCTTATGAAGTCTCCCATGTTATGTAAAATTTTTTATATTAAATAAATTTGAATACTTTTATACTATTAATCCGATTTTGTCATTTTAATTTTCAGACCTAGCCTGGGACCCTAAGACAATCAGAGGAGAACTTTTTCCTTTCCAGTTTCTTGAATCTGTTTATCTCCCTGGAATGATTCATATTTCTAAATATTTTCCTTTTTACTGAACTCAGTAAAGAGCATTGATATTGTTCTCATTCATTATTCACTTTAGGGAGAGCATTCTGGGTGTTCTACTGAGTGGTTAGTGCTGAACAAAAAGACACGATATGACCCATTCTCTCTATGAATTTATAAGCTAGTTGAAGAGGCAATTGTCTGGATTCTCACCATTAGATTAATTTTTTATACATGCACTATCTAATTTCAATATCAATGACATTTCCAGAAGAAAGTTATTATTATCCTCAATTTACAGAAAAGAAATTGCATCTTCTTAAGTTCACTTGGCTAGAAACAGAATACATAATATAGCTTTCTTGTTTCTGTTGTTCCTACTACATAATAAATTTTACTAATGTCTATACCTTCCATCTGGATCCAGAAAATTCAAATCTTAGTGTTGAGAACTAGCTAACCACAGAAAATATACAGTATGACTGTAAATACTGTAAATTTAATGAGAAACCTCTTTATTTAAATGAAAGCAAAAAAGGAAAGCAAATAAAGACAAACTGAGATTATAATATGGTGAAAATACACTGTTAGTCCTTTGTTGGATCAGATTATATGCTTTTCCTTTATTTATGTTCTTTGTCTCTAGATCAGTTAAATAATATTAAAATTTATATTTCAGTAATTTGGAAGTAATTTTCTAAAGAAAGACAGAATCATGATTTATGCCAACTATAGCTGTACCGCACTTTAGTGAACAGAGGCCGACGTTTTGGTAGGTAAACTTATGTTACCATCTAGTGGTAAAATCTTAGAATTACAGACACAAACTCCCTGAGTCCTGGAGAGGAGCTAACCTGGGAGCCCAGAAAATGCAACAAATCATAATGATAAACAATGCCACAGGCTACAACTTCTTGTAGGATCCTGTGGTCTAATTGCACTCAGACAGGTTCCCAAGTGTGTAGATACAAAGCTGGATTACAATGAAGCTTTCTAAAAGCAGTCAATGTGTTTAATGCCTCATCAAGGTGTTGAGTAATGCTGCCTTCAAAGCTGGGTGGGACATGGTTCATTATTTTTATTCAAATTGTAGTCAGTAGTTCATAAATATCCTTCCTGAATCAGCATTGGAAAACCACGAAACCTAAGAAACACTGATGCCCAGAAAACAATACAGCCAGGAAAAATAGAATAATGGACTATGACTTAGATACAAGGTCAGGACTGGTTTTCTTGTGGGAAGAGGAGAGAACTGTGAATATAGTACAATAGGCTCAGTTTTTCTCCTGGTGTTTCCCCATAGTTTGACACTAACTCTCCATTTTAGCAATCCTTTTCAATCTACCTGTAGGAACACTGATAAGAGTCAAAAATATAGGTAGGTAGGTTGTGGCACATAAAATCAAGAATGCAGGTTCCTTTGGATCAAGGGGGATTATAAGGGACTAAAATATGGGATAGATAAACTGTCCATCTTACACACCTTCTCTGAGTAATGTCATGTACCACTCCCTCTGTTCGGAACAAGAACTAAAGCAAGTAAGTAAAGATCTATGGGGAAGAATTAGCATATAATGACAGTCCAAAATAAATGACACAACAGAGACCCACACAAAATCTTGTTGAGCAAGAAATAAAGAATAAACAAGGGGAGTCAGGAGAAACTTCATGGATGAGGGATCAATTAAGCTTGGCATTGAATTAGGAGTAGGGGCCTAGAAACATCAAAAAACTCTTCTACTTGAAAAACAGTAAGCAACTTTAGGCCTTCTGAAGAAGACAAGCTCATGTGCAGTGTTGCAATAAAAGATCCTGGGCAGCCAGATAGTAACAGCTTATGGGCAAGCTCTTGTCTCACCTTATGTTTCTGTATTTTTATAATTTTATTTGGCATGAACTTAAAAAAAATTAACCCAAAATGCCATGAAAGCATTTTGTATACTTTTGTCACTGCTCAATTCCCAGTGATTAGAAAAGTATGTGGCAAATAGTAGCTGCTAAATAAGCATGCAAATATTTGTATGTTGAAGCTTAGAGCCATTCAGTAAACATTTATTGAACACTTGCTGTGTGTTGGCACTGTGACAAAATATGTTAGGCAGGTTGTCTTTTTTCCCAAAAAGATTAAGTTATAGACAAGTTATAACTCCTACTGTTGAGCAACAAACTTTCTCAAATTACTGGGAAATCTACTAGAACAGCAATGTTTAATATGGTAGCTACTAACCACATGTGGCTTTTGAGCAGCTGAAATGTGTCTAGACTAACTTGAAAAGTGCTATACGTCTAAAATACCTTCTAGATTTCAAAGGCTTGGAAAAAACTAAAAATAATGCAAAAACATGTCACTGAAAATGTTTGCACTGACTGCATGTTGAAACATGCAAAAATAAATATATCATGTTAAATAAAATATATCATTAAAATTAAATCACCTTTCTTTTCACAGTCTATTGAGGTGGTTACAAAAAATGTAAAATTACTTATACGCAGCTCACTTTATATTTCTACTGAACTGCTTTGCTAGAAAATTAAGAATAGAACTATTATCTAATTTTCAGTGTATGAGTTGAAAAACCTCTTTACATTTATCTCTCAGATTATATTAATTTTAATTACATAAGCTAAGAATGACTTTGATAAATAATTTGAGTGACTTTTAGTGCGTTACGCAATTAAGAAAGACTGTACCCAGCTCTAGACAGTAACCTAATTCAATGTTTGATGATTTGTGTGCAGACATAGAGAACCAATCTTGATCCTCCACAAAGCTTAGGACTCCTTGCTGAGTAGAAGAAAAGTAAGACACTTTCAACAGTTTCTCCAGCAGGCATTCAGATTTGACCTACTGCTCCAGCTTATACATGGAATCAATTTCTTTGTGAGAAGTTCTGCTTCCTGGATGCAGTAAAATTGTACAATCACAGAAAATAGGAAAATTTGAGTTTCACTTCGGCTGCTAGTCAAAGAGTTTTGAGATCTCCCCGTAAGAGCGGTATGATCATGACCCAGTGTGTGCTTCCTGAGTGGAAATGCTTTCCCGTCAGCCAACACTGCTGCTAGAAATTTTAAGAATACTATTGGAGAGGTGTGTCCTCATGAGAAATAGCAGTAGTGAGAAAATTCAACTTGGAATTCTGTGCACTGTGGGGCAAGGAAACAAATAAAATAGGAAGAAATTAGGTTGCTGGAGAATGGGTAACAGCAGGAATGTCTGGGCAGTATTATTCTGGGCTAGAGAAGTTATGAAGGAGTTTTATCTAGAAAGAACAAGTTACAGTTTAAGGAGCATGTAGGTACCAGGAATTAGTAGGAGAGGAAGAATCAGAAATCCAACAAATTGCAACATAAACTGAGAGAAAAAAAAAAAGGTAGATAACTTGGCTTTTAAAACTCTTTCTGCCAGTGTAAAACTTGGGTTCACATATGCTCAAGACTCAGTCTGAATTTTAGGCAGTGAAATATTCCCAGCTCTCTCTACTTCTTATCACATAATAGAATTTTACTTCCTGGAAATCATGTGGTTCAATGGGAACATGCTATTAATTATATTCAAAAACTCATTTGGGGAAGTGATATAAGTGCCTTCTCAGCTAGAGTGTTCTTTTAGCAGTACAAGACCGTCAATGCTATGTGGGATCTAAGATCTACAATAAACTGAGTCACATTATAATCCTTTTGGTTAGAGATAAAGTGCCTTAACCTCTAGGTTTTGTTCCCACCCCCAAACCTCAACCAGTGGTACATAATTTCCTCATAGGTATAGAGGTTCTTTCTCTGGCAGCTGCCTACACTGTCATTGTGGACTGTATTCAATATGAGGGTGTCTTATCTGAGTGATGTCCAGAAATTTAGTCTCTGAAATGACAGAAGAATGAGGGGACAGCATTTACCTCTGCAGTAGGAGCAAGAGCTCTCAAGCTATGGAAGTTCGGGGTTTACATGACTGTAACAAGAGCTTCCATTTCTGAGATTGGTTCCCCTAGGATTGGTGTTGTTTATTCCCTTACTATGACTGGCTATATGCAAACTAGGTAATGTATATGTTGAGCCTAGATATAGTGCATGTACCTACTGGCTTTTCAACCTCACCCATTTGGTGGTAGATTTTTACAGATAATCAAATAAGACAAAATTCATATTTTGATGCCATGGCCATACCCGGAAATTAATCCACATTTTTAGACATTTGTGCACATTGAAAATACTTCCAGAGCTCTCTTTTCCATCTGGTATGATGACTATCATTGTTCAAGATGGTGGCTGCTCCACCAGCTTTGGTCCCTGAATGACTATACCTAAAGATTTCTGTCATTAATATTCAGCAAGGTATAAATAACAGAAAAGGACATCAAACCTGGAATTACTGGTCAGGATTGTAATCTTGGTTATGTTATTTACAGATACGAAAGCAAACCATCCTCTTTGAGTTTCCATTCCCTTATCTTTAAATAAGGCCAATAATGTCAATCCAACTGAAGGTTATGAAGAACAAATGAGACAAAATAAGAGAAAAACTATTTTACAGATGAATGATAATTATGAGAAGCAGGAGATTTGACATTTTCTTTGGAAACTTTAAAAAATTCTCTTTTAATGTAAAACCGCTAAATGACTTGGTAGCATTTGAAAAGTGGTAAAGCCAAGGCAGGGTCAGGGATGGTCCTTAGCTTTCCATGTAAATGCTACTGCCATGAGCTGAAGTAGAGCTCATGGCAGGAGGTTTGTGTCCTTCTGTTGTCTCAGAGAATAGAGTGATTTGCATGATTAACTTAGAAAAATGTGAATATCTTTTTCTTAGATTCCTCCACGCTGACGTTAGGAATGAAATTTCCCATTTGCACATTAGGAGCTAATCTCTTTTCCTTCCCCAATATATAAATGCCGATATTAACTTCATGCACATCTGAATGTAATAAAATACTCTCTCCTAACCTAAACAATTCTTTGCATTATAATTCTTTACAATTACTCACTGCTTTCCCCCTTGTCAATAGATGTTGGAGTTTAATTCCCAGGACCCAATATATTGTGCCTCACATTTCTTTATCTCTTCCAAGGCTGTATAGCAAGTATGTAGCATCCTGCTCTGACATCTGTTTTACTGTCCTTTTTTTTTCTTCCCATTGATACTATTAGATTCCTTTTTTTTTTAAACATCTTTATTGGAGTATAATTGCTTTACAATGGTGTGTTAGTTTCTGCTGTATTAACAAACTGAATCAGCTATACGTATATATATATCCCCATAAGCCTTCCCTCTTGCGTCTCCCTCCCACCCTCCCTATCCCACCCCTCTAGGTGGTCACAAAGCAGCGAGCTGATCTCCCTGTGCTATGCAGCTGCTTTCCACTAGCTAGCTATTTTACATTTGGTAGTGTATATATGTAAATGCTAATCTCTCACTTCGTCTCAGCTTACCCTTCCCCCTCCCCGTGTCCTCAAGTCCATTCCCTACATCTGCATCTTTATTGCTGTCTTGCCCCTAGGTTCATCAGAACCATTTTTTTAAAGACTCCATATATATGTGTTAGCATATGGTATTTTTTTTTCTCTTTCTGACATACTTCACTCTGTATGACAGTCTCTAGGTCCATCCACCTCACTACAAATAACTCAATTTTGTTTCTTTTTATGGCTGAGTAATATTCCATTGTATATATGTGCCACATCTTCTTCAACCATTCATCTGTTGATGGACACTTAGGTTGCTACCATGTCCTGACTATTGTTAATAGAGCTGCAGTGAACATTGTGGTACATGACTCTCTTTGAATTATGGTTTTCTCAGGGTATATGCCCAGTAGTGGGATTGCTGGGTCGTATGGTAGTTCTATTTTTCATTTTTTAAGGAAACTCCACACTGTTCTCCATAGTGGCTGTATCAATTTACATTCCCACCAACAGTGCAAGAAGGTTCCCTTTTCTCCACACCCTCTCCAGCATTTATTGTTTGTATATGTTTTTTTTGTTTTGTTTGTTTGTTTTTTGCGGTACGCGGCCCTCTCACTGCTGTGGCCTCTCCAGTTGCGGAGCACCGGCTATGGACGCGCAGGCTCAGTGGCCATGGCTCAAGGGCCCAGCCGCTCTGTGGCATGTGGGATCTTCCCGGACCAGGGCACGAACCTGTGTCCCCTGCATTGGCAGGCGGACTCTCAACCACTGCACCACCAGGGAAGCCCTGTATATGTTTTGATGATGGCTGTTGTGACCAGCGTGAGGTGATACCTCATTGCAGTTTTTTTTTTTTTTTTTTTTCGGTACTCGGGCCTCTCACTGTTGTGGCCTCTCCCGTTGCAGAGCACAGGCTCCGGACGCACAGGCTCAGCAGCCGTGGCTCACAGGTCTAGCCGCTCCGCAGCATGTGGGATCTTCCCGGACCGGGGCACGAACGCATGTCCCCTGCATCGGCAGGCGGACTCTCAACCACTGCACCACCAGGGAAGCCCCTCATTGCAGTTTTGATTTGCATTTCTCTGACGATTGGTGATGCTGAGCATCCTTTCATGTGTTTGTTGCTAATCTGTATATCTTCTTGGAGAAATGTCTATTTAGATCTTCTGCCCATTTTTGGATTGGGTTGTTTGTTTTTTTGATATTGAGCTGCTTGTATATTTCAGAGATTAATCCTTTGTCAGCTGCTTCATTTGCATATACTTCCTCCCATTCTGAGGGTTGTCTTTTCATTTTGTTTATGGTTTCCTTTGCTGTGCAAAAGCTTTTAAGTTTCATTAGGTCCCATTTGTTTATTTTTGTTTTTATTTCCATTTCTCTAGGAGGTGGAGGATCTTGCTGTGATTTATGTCAGAGTGTTCTTCCTATGTTTTCCTCCAAGAGTTTTATAGTGCCTGGCCTTACATTTAGGTCTTTCATCCATTTTGAGTTTATTTTTGTGTATGGTGTTAGGAAGTGTTCTAATTTCATTCTTTTACATGTAGCTGTCTAGTTTTCCCAGCACCACTTATTGAAGAGGGTGCTTTTTCTCCACTGTATATCCTTACCTCCTTTGTCATAGATTAGGTAAACATAAGTGTGTGGGTTTATCTCTGGACTTTCTATTATGTTCCACTGATCTACATTTCTGGTTTTGTGCCAGTACCATACTGTTTTAATGACTGTAGCTTTGTAGTGTAGGCTGAAGTCAGGAAACCTGATTACTCCAGCTCCATTTTCCTTTCTCAAGATTGCTTTAGCTATTCGGGGTGTTTTGTGTTTCCATACGAATTGTGAATTTTTTGGTTCTAGTTCTATAAAGAAAATGCCATTGGTAGTTTGATAGGGATTGCATTGAATCCATAGATTGCTTTGGGTAGTATAGTCATTTTCACAATGTTGATTCTTCCAATCCAAGAACATGGTATATCTCTCATCGGTTTGTGTCATCTTTAATTTCTTTCATCAGTGTCTTACAGTTTTTTGCATACAGGTCTTTTGGCTCCTTAGGTAGGTTTATTCCTAGGTATTTTATTCTTTTTGTTGCAATGGTAAATGGGTGTGTTTCCTTAATTTCTCTTTCAGATTTTTCGTCATTAGTGTATAGGAAGGCAAGAGATTTCTGTGCATTAATTTTGTATCCTGCTACTTTACCAAATTCATTGATTAGGTCTAGTAGTTTTCTGGTAGCATCTTTAGGGTTCTCCATGTATAGTATCATGTGATCTGCAAACAGTGACAACTTTACTTTTTTTCAGATTTGGATTCTTTTTATTTCATTTTCTTCTCTGATGGCTGTGGCTAAAAATTCCAAAACTATGTTGAATAACGGTGGGAAGAGTGGGGATACTTGTCTTGTTCCTGATTTTAGAGGAAATTGTTTCAGTTTTTCACCATTGAGAACAATGTTGGCTGTGGGTTTGTCATATATGGCCTTTATTATGTTGAGGTAAGTTCCCTCTATGCCTACTTTCTGGAGAGTTTTTATCATAAATGGATGATTCTTTGTATTTCTGCACTGTCAGTTGTTACTTCTCCTTTTTAATTTCTAATTCTGTTGATTTCAGTCTTCTCCTTTTCTTGATGAGTCTGGCTAACGGATTATCAATTTTGTTTATCTTCTCAAAGAACCAGCTTTTAGTTTTATTGATATTTGCTATTGTGTCCTTCATTTCTTTTTCATTGATTTCTGATCTGATCTTCATGATTTCTTTCCTTCTGCTAACTTTGGGGTTTTTTTTTTGTTCTTCTTTCTCTAATTGCTTTAGGTGTAAGGTTAGGCTGTTTATTTCAGATGTTTCTTGTTTCTTGAGGTAGGATTGTACTTCTATAAACTTCCCTCTTAAAACTGCTTTTGCTGCACCCCATAGGTTTTGGGTCACCGTGTTTTCACTGTCATTTATTTCTAGGTATTTTTCGATTTCCTCTTTGATTTCTGCAGTGATCTCTTGGTTATTTAGTAGCATATTGTTTAGCTTCCATGCGTTTGTATTTTTTACAGTTTTTCCCCCTGTTATTGATATCTAGTCTCATAGCGTTGTGGTCATAAAAGATTATTGATATGATTTCAATTTTCTTAAATTTACTGAGGCTTGATTTGTGACCCAAGATGTGATCTATCCTGGAGAATGTTCCATGAGCACTTGAGAAGAAAGTGTATTCTGTTGTTTTTGGATGGAATCCTATAAATATCAATTATGTCAACCTTGTTTAATGTGTCATTTAAAGCTTGCATTTTCTTATTTATTTTTGTTTTGGATGATCTGTCCATTGGTGAAAGTGGGGTGTTAAAGGCCCCTACTATAATTGTGTTACCATCGATTTCCCCTTTTATTGTTGTCAGCCTTTGCCTTATGTATTGAGCTGATCTTATGTTGAGTGCATAAATATTTACAATTGTTATATCTTCTTCTTGGATTGATCCCCTGGTCATTGTGTAGTGTGCTTCTTTGTCTCTTGTAATAGTCTTTATTTAAAGTCTGTTTTGTCTGATATGAGAATTGCTACTCCACCTTTCTTTGGATTTCCATTTGCATGGAATATCTTTTTCCATCCCCTCACTTTCAGTCCGTATGTGTCCTAAGTCTGAAGTGGGTCTCTTCTAGACAGCATATATATGGGTCTTGTTTTTGTATCCATTCAGCCAGTCTGTGTCTTTTGGTGGGAGCATTTAATCCATTTACACTTAAGGTAATTATCAATATGTATGTTCCTATTACCATTTCCTTAATTGTTTTGGGTTTGTTTTTGTAGGTCTTTTCCTTCTCTTGTGTTTCCTGCCTAGAGAAGTTCCTTTAGCATTTGTTGTAAAGTTGGTTTGGTGGTGCTGAATTCTTTTAGCTTTTGCTTGTCTATAAAGGTTTTAATTTCTCCATAGAATCTGAATGAGATCCTTGCTGAGTAATCTTGGTTGTAGGTTTTTCTCTTTCATCACTTTAAATACGTCCTGCCAGTCCCTTCTGGCTTGCAGACTTTCTGCTGAAAGGTCAGATGTTAACCTTAAAGGGATTCCCTTTTATGTTATTTGTTGCTTTTCCCTTGCTGCTTTTAATATTTTTTCTTTGTATTTAATTTTTGATAGCTTGATTAATATGTGTCTTGGCATTTTTCTCCTTAGATTTATCCGGTATGGGACTCTCTGCGCTTCCTGGACTTGATTGACTATTTCCTTTCTCATGTTAGGGAAGTTTTCAACTATAATCTCTTCAAATATTTTCTCAGACCCTTTGTTTTTCTCTTCTTCTTCTGGGACCCCTATAATTTGAATGTTGGTGAGTTTAATGTTGTCCCAGAGGTCTCTGAGACTATGCTCAATTCTTTTCTTTCTTTTTTTTCTTTATTCTGCTCTGTGGTAGTTATTTCCACTGTTTTATCTTGTAGGTCACTTATCCGTTCTTCTGCCTCAGTTATTCTGCAATTGATTCCTTCTAGAGAATTTTTAATTGCACTTATTGTATTGTTCACCATTGTTTGTTTTTTGTTTAGTTCTTCTAGGTCTTTGTTAAATGTGTCTTGTATTTTCTCCATTATACTTCCAAGATTTTGGATCATCTTTACTATCATTATTCTGAATTCTTTTTCAGGTAGACTGCCTATTTCCTCTTCATTTGTTTGGTCTGGTGGGTTTTTATATTGCTCTTTCATCTTCTATATATTTCTCTGTCTTTCCATTTTGCTTAACTTACTGTGTTTGGGTCTTCTTTTTGCAGGCTGCAGATTCGTAATTCCCGTTGTTTTTGGTGTCTGCACCCAGTGGGTAAGGTTGGTTTAGTGACTTTTGTAGGCTTCCTGGTGGAGGGGACTGGTGCCTGTGTTCTGGTGTGTGGAGCTGGATCTTGTGTTTCTGGTGGGCAGGGCTGCATCCGGTGGTGTGTTTTGGGGTGTCTGTGAACTTAGTATGATTTTAGGCAGCCTCTCTGATAGTGGGTGGGGTTGTGTTCCTGTCTTGCTAGTTGTTTGGCATAGGGTGTCCAGCACTGGAGATTGCCAGCCGTTGGGTAGAGCTGGGTCTTAGCATTGAGATGAAGACCTCTGGGAGAGCTCTCTCCAATTGAAATTATGTGGGGCTGGGAGGTCTCTGGTGGTCCAGTGTCCTCAACTCAGCTCTCCCACCTCAGAGGCTCAGGCCTGACATCAGGCTGGAGCACCAAGACCCTGTCAGCCACATGGCTCAGAAGAAAAGAGAGAAAAAAAAGAAAAAAAAAATTTAAAATAAAATAAAATAATTTTTTAATTATTAATATAAAAAAGTAATTTAAAAAAAGAAGAGCTCAACCATACCAGTAAACAAATTCACTGATGATAACAAGCGCTAAAAACTATACTAAGATAAACTTAAAATATCAGAAACCAGTCGCAGCAAATCCCAAGTCTACAGTTGCTCTCAAAGTCCATCGCCTGAATTTTGGGTTGATTCGTTGTCTATTCAGGTATTCCACAGATGACTCCACAAGTTGATTGTGGAGATTTAAACCGCTGCTCCTGAGGCTGCTGGGAGAAATTTCCCTTTCTCCTCTTTGTTTGCATAGCTCCCTGGTTTCAGCTTGGTTTTGGCCCCACCTCTGCTTGTAGGTTGCCCTGAGGCTTCTGTTCCCGCCCAGACAGGGCGGGGTTAAAACAGCGGCTGATTAAGGGGCTGTGGCTCACTCAGGCCCGGGGGAGAGAGGGGTACGGTAGTTATAATTTGAATGCGGGACGAGCCTGTGGCAGCAGAGGTGGGTGTGACGTTACAACAGCCTGAGGTGTGCCGTTTGTTTCCCCAGAGAAGTTGTTCCTGGATCATGGGACCCTGGCAGTGGCGGGCTGCAGAGGCTCCTGGGAGGGGAGGTGTAGATAGTGACCTGTGTTTGCACACAGGCTTCTTGGTGGCTGCAGCAGCAGCCTTAGTGTCTCATGCCCGTCTCTGGTGTCTGAGCTGATAGCCGCGGCTCGAGTCCGTCTCTGAAGTTTGTTTAGGCGGTGCTCTACCTTCTGTGGGGCAGGCAGGGAAAGAATCCCCTCTCCTTGCGCACCCTGAAACAATGATCTCTTGTGTCTTAGGCAGGTCCAGAGTTTTTCACGGACTCCCTCCTGGCTAGCTGTGGTGCACTAGCCCCCTTCAGGCTGTGTTCACGCAGCCAACCCCAGTCCTCTCCCTGGGCTCCCAGCCCCCACCCATCCCAGCTGGTGAGCAGACACTCACTCACCTCTCAGGCTGGTGAGTGCTGGTTGGCACCGATCCTCTGTGCGGGAATCTCTCCATTTTGCCTTCTGAGCTCTCCTCCATGGCTCCAGTCCTTCCCGCCTGCCCACCCTCCATCTCTGCCAGTGAAGGGGCTTCCTAGTGTGTGGAAACTTTTCCTTCTTCACGGCTCCCTCCCAGAGGTGCAGGTCCTGTCCTTATTCTTTTGTCTCTGCTTTTTGTTTTTTCTTTTGCCCTACCCAGGTACGTGGGGATTTTCTTGCCTTTTGGGAAGTCTGAGGTCTTCTGCCAGCATTCAGTAGGTGTTCTGTAGGAGTTGTTCCACGTGTAGATGTATTTCTGATGTATTTGTGTGGAGGAACGTGATCTCCATGTCTTACTCCTCTGCCATCTTGAAGGTCTCCCTAGATTGCTATTTTTATATTTATTCTTGACTTCAGGAGAAAAATCCCCCCTTGAGCTAGTTATCAGTTTGTGTCTATTGGTGCTAGGTTTGTCAGATGTACGGTTGTCCTTTTTTTTCTACTTCACCTGTCACAGCATAGTGGCTATCAATTTTGCCCACCTTGAAGTTTGAGCAATACATAGTCTGTAGTCTATTAATATTTTGATTTTGTCACTTTGTGAAGTAAGATTTTAATTAGCATTTAGGTAGGATTTGTGTTTTTCTCAAGAAAAAGAAAAATACTCAATCTATATTCCAGGGGTTTCTTCATTCATTCGTCCAACAATTATAATTTAGTTACTAAATATCCACACTATAGGAGACAAAATATATCAATTACCCCTTAATGAATTTATAATCTCATTGAAAAGGAAGGAATATACCTATTAACCATTTTAGTTTTTTCTAAAATATTTTAATTCCTTTTTGCTTTTACCTACAGATTAAATAAATCTGGCAACTGCCTAATACATTTGGGCTATGTAGAGAGTCAATATAAAAATAAATAAGATTTCAGTGAAGTACTTTTTAATAGCAATTTTTAAATTAAAAAAAATCCCTCAAATTTCCTTAAATCTTTACTTGGTTTTGTTTAGGAAGCAGTCAAATTTAAGATGATTGTCTACCTAATTTGTAGTTAAGTAAAAATCTACTCATATAGCTTCTTATGTTCAGAATGCCAATTGATACACAAATGAATAACTGAGGGAATTCATGAAGAAGTCAAAGAAAAAAAACCCCACTTGGATTTATTAATTATATTCCTAGCCAAAACTTACTTCAGTGCTCAACTCAATTGTCCCATAGAGACCTATCCTTCTATCCTTTATTGTCTTTACATACACCACACACACACACACACACACACACACACACACACACACATGCACACACTTCAATTTAGTCCAATAGGAAACTGTTATTCGCCAAAAGCTTTGTTTGATTTCCATACTTTAAAAAATCTCCTCAAATCTATTTCCCTGCTGTCCTATTCCGTTTCAGCTCTACCCTGAAAAAAGCTTCTCTCTGTGATTTGAAACATTTCCTAGTGTCTATTGCAGTGGCTAATTTTTCATCTTATTAATACCAATAATATGATGCACTCGAGCACTCTGCAGTGTTTTGATAAGATTCCATGGGGGTCTAGCCTTTTCCAGCTATATAAAAATGTTTCAAAACATAAAGCAACAGGGCAAAAATATATGCCCTGCAGACCATTTGTACCAAAGGAGATTAGAACACAGGGTGGAGATCTGTTCTATAGAAGTGTTTTCTGAAGATGGAGGCCATGCAGAGGGCTTCATTAACTTCCAAACACTTCAGAATGAAAAATGGGACGAAAGTATCTTGGAAAGACTGAACAAGACATCACACTAAACAATGTACCCGTTACGATAGGTACAGGGAGGTGTTTGATTTAGAGAGTATTGATTTCAATTCCTATTTCAATGAAATGAGAAAAATGGTAGTTTTAAAAAGGGGAAATAAAATATTATACTTTTATCAGACATTGGTCACTTTGAACTTGCTCACTCATGCCTTACATCTCCCTCAGTCTCAATACCAAAACGAAAGGAAAAACACTGGTTTCAAAGTATGGTATAGTGCACAGAAGGATGAATTATATATGTAATTCATCCTAAAATTTCAGGAAAAAAAAACACTATAAACACTTCGGCATGCCACGCTTTTCAGATATGATCCCTATGGGGAATTATAGTGAGCTTTGGAATATATATTGGGTTCAGGACATTGTGAAATGTTGGTATATCTTAATATATCACAAGTAGTTTGACAATTCTGAGTACTAAATTTCTAATTCACTCTTTGTGTGTGTGTCTGTGTGTGTGTGTGTGTGTGTGTGTGTGTGTGGTACGCGGGCCTCTCACTGCTGTGGACCCTCCCGCCGCAGAGCACAGCCTCCGGACATGCAGGCTCAGCGGCCATGGCTCACGGGCCCAGCCGCTCCGCTGCCAAGTGGGATCTTCCCGGAACGGGGCACGAACCCGCGTCCCCTGCATCAGCAGGCGGACTCCCAACAACTGCGCCACCAGGGAAGCCCTCTAATTCACTCTTGAGAGGTCATGCTATAAGCTACTTGAAGAGTAGCTATTTTTAATGCGTTAGAAGATGTGAGCTGAACGATTAATTTTTATTAATGTTTTATCTTAGAGGAGTAATATCCCAGCTGCAGAGATAAAAACATTCTGTTTCCTACCAAATTTGCCATAACAAGGGGTATTATGAAATCTCTGCCCCCAGGAACTTCCTGAAAGTCATATCTCATGTCCACAGGTTACTTATGTCTTAACCTAAGTAAGGTATATCAAAGTTATTATGATCCAAATAGCAAAATAAATAATATACAAAAAAACCCCAAATTCTCAGAACTATCAAATGTCTATATTAGGCAAAACTGATTTTTTACTATTATTTTAACCCAATTGACTAAATGTTAGGTTTCAATTCTCTGCTTCATTTTTCAATTGGTGACAGAGTTTTTGAATGTCCTGGGGAAGGTTTGATCACTATCCCAACATCCACATATCAGAGAGGCCTCTGTAATTGTATCTTCGGGACATCTCTTGGTACTGTATAAACCAGAGATTCTATTACATGCAGAAGATTGTGCCACAGAGTCATTCAATTGTCTGAAATTTCCTTTACCCTCATTAGTGGAAGGTAACTCTATCAAATATCAATTATATTTAATATAATTGATAATTTGACCTGAAAGCTATATACAAAATTTTCTTAATAAATGGAAATTATTTCTTTAAATATGCTCAACCAAACTTTGAATAGATTTGCTTCATTACAATGCCAGAAAGAAAAATGTGGCTAAAATGAATTATTTGAAGTTCTTACCTATTTTCTTTTAATGTTTTAGGTGAATTCTGACAATAGAGAAATTCAGACTTATAATTTAGTTACATGAGATACCAATGACAATGACCATGGAGTAGTTAAAAATACAGTTACAGTTTTTCAGAAACTCAAAATGCAAATACAATCGTACATTTTCTCTTATGATGGAAGCCTAGAAGAAATGGTTTGGGCCTGGAAATATAATATCTACAATTTTGGTAAATGTGCTTTTTCTACCTTTCAGTTCTTGGTGCAAAATTAGGGTCTATATTCAACTCATTCCACCTGCTACAGTTTGTCGGTGGATTGAATAAAAGAAAAGAAAATGTGACAATGTGAAGGATGGTAATAATTTCAATGAGATACCAATGTGCTAATATCCAGCTTTTATTAAGTTCAGCTTTTAACTTAAGCTGTTGAGATTGCCCTTTGGGAAAATATATATATCAACAGGTAGGTCAAACAGAGGGTCACGGGAATTATCATCAGTCATTAGACCACACTGGAAAGTCAACTTTTTGGAAAAACGATAAACAAAGGAAAATAAATCAAATACTTCAATATCTTCCATTAAGCTTTAGGGCTATAAATCTGCTCATAATCATTTAAAATAATTGTGAGCAAAGACTTGAATGCATTATGACAAGTAGAATGTGTTTTAAAAAATGTAGAATAATAATAAAAAAAATGTAGAATAAAAAAATGTGTAGAATCAGACCATCTTGACAGCTGCCTCACATGAGCTATTGAGACACTTAAGTTCCAAGTATTCCCAAAAGAAGGAGAATTAATATATTGTGGAGTTGCATGTAAGGTGGAAGCCCTCTGAACTACCTGAAGGGTCCAAGGTGGATTAGGCCTTTCTGGTCTCTGTGCATTCAAAAGCAAGGTGAAGTGGAGAAGTAAAGCTATGATCTTGATTAACCAAGCAAAAAATAATTCTCTGCACGTCAGAAACGAGCGACTGTTAAGGCATGAATTATACAGATTGACTATACCATCTATGCTGATTGAATTCACCAAATAACAATATTCTACCTTATCTTGTTTATATAGACAACCAAAAAATAGTAACATCATGAAGAACATCTAACTTCAAACTCTAACTGTGCCTTTATCTCCCTTCAAAATAAAAAGGTTTATTTTAGGAAACCAAACACATATTGGAATACAACGAAAATGAAGAAAAATTCCAATATCTTGAAATGAGAAGGCTGTGACCCTAATGACCACATAGTTTTCATAAGCACCCTGGGCCAGAAAGAAACAAAAAGGAAAGCTGGATCATACATAATCCAGTGATGCATACCTCATTTCAAACTCAGAGACCTCACACTTCTGTGGGGAAGCCTGACCAAAAAAGTATGCAGAGAAATGAGTATATAAATCAACTTGAGCTTTTAACAGGTGACATTAAAACTAAATGGCCAAAAAACCAAATAATGCAATCAGGAAAATGGGCAGAAGACCTAAATAGACATTTCTCCAAAGAAGACATACTGATGGCCAACAGGCTCATGAAAAGATGCTCAACACTGCTAATTATTAGAGAACTGAAAATCAAAACTACAACGAGGTATCACCTCACACCAGCCAGAATGACCATCATCAAAAAGTCTACAAATAACAAATGTGGGAGAGTATGCAGAGAAAAGGGAACCTTCCTATGCTGCTGGTGGTAATGTAAATTGGTGCAGCCACTATGGAAAATAGTACGAAGTTTCCTTAAAAAACTAAAAATAGAGTTACCATGTGATCCAGCAATCCCACTCCTGGGCACATATCTAGAAATATGAAAAGTCTAATTCAAAAAGATAACATGCACCCCGCTGTTCATAGCAGCACTATTTATAATGGCTAAGACATGGAAGCAACCTAAATGTCCATCAACAGACGAATATATATATATATTGCTCAGCCATAAAAAAGAATAAAATAATGCCGTTTGCAGCAACATGAATAGACCTAGAGATTATCATACTAAGTGAAGTAAGTCAGACAGAGAAAGACAGATATCATATGGTATCTCTTATATGTGGAATCTAAAAAAATAGTACAAATGGACCTATTTACAAAACAGAAATAGACTCACAGACATAAAAAGCAAACTTATGTTTACCAAAGGGGGAAGGGGAGATAAATTAGGATTAACAGATACACAGTACTATATATAAAATAGATAACCAACAAGGACCTACTATATAGCACAGGGAACTATATTCAATATCTTGTTTGTTTGTTTTCTGCGGTACGCGGCCCTCTCACTGTTGTGGCCTCTCCTGTTGCTGAGCACAGGCTCCAGACGCGCAGGCTCAGCGGCCATGGCTCATGGGCCCAGCCGCTCCACGGCATGTGGGATCTTCCCGGATCGGGGCATGAACCCGTGTCCCCTGCATCAGCAGGCGGACTCTCAACCACTGCGCCACCAGGGAAGCCCTCAGTATCTTATAATAACCTATAATGGAAAAGAATCTGAAAAAGAATATATATAATATATACATATATATATAAAATATATGTATATATCTGAATCACTTTGCTGTACACCTAAAACTTTGTAAATCAACTATACGTCAGTTAAAAAAAAGAAAAAAAAAACTAAATGACTGGTTGAGATGGAGGGTGATCTACTTAGGTAGTCAGTGAAATCTTCCCTGAGAAGATGTATTAGATACCTATTTCTGCATTAGTGGCTTAAAGCAACACACATTTATTATCTCACAGTTTCTCTATGTCTAGAGTCTTGTATTGGCTCAGCTTGACCCTCTGCTTTGAGGGTTTTCATAAGACTATAATCAAGGCATCCACCAGGGCTAAGGTCTCATGTGGAGGCTTGACTCCTCTTCCAAGCTCAGTTATGTAGTTGCTGGCAAGATTCAATTCTGTTTAGGTTATTGGACTAAGCACTTGAGTAGATGGCTTTTGGTCAGGGGCTGCCTCAGGTTCTTACCACATGAACTTGCCAACTTACTTCATCAAAGCCAGTAAGAGTGAGAGTGTTCTTGCAAGATGGAAGTCAGAATCTCTGTAATCTGATGATGGAAGTGAAATCCCCTCTAGGTTGAGATATCCCATTGGTTAGAAAAAGGTACTGAAGGGGAGGAGATATCAGGAGACAGGGTTCATTTGGGGCTGTAGTAGATATTACCTACCACAGAAGATGTCACCTCAGTCTAACCGTGAGAAAGATAAGGGGAGGAGTGACCCAGTCGAAAGGAAATGCTAAATGCCCAAAGTGGAGAAACCTTTAAGTGTTCAAGAAACTGCAAGAAAACAGAATAGCTAGAAAATTATGAATGGTGGGGAGAGTGTTAAAAGATGAACTGCAGTTAGGTCAGGTAAGTCCTCATAGGCTATACTAAGTAGTTTAATTTTATTCTAAGTGTAAGGAAATATACTGATGATTCTTTAGGAGATGAGTCACATGATTTCCTTTACTCTCTAAGCAGACAACTGAGCCTGTTGTGTGGAGAATGGAAAGGATGTCATAGTACTGGTGGTGATCAGATGATAATAGAGGCAAGATAATTGAGAATGTTCTGGATTAAGGTGGTGACAGAGGCAACAGAGAACAGACAACACATTCAAGATGTGTTTTGGAAATAGAACTGACATAGCTTAAATGTGGAGAATGGGAAAAAGAGAGAATTTAATTATTGCTAAGTTTCTGGCTTTAAGACAAGGTTGGGGGGGCGGGCATGATTGTACCGTTAACTGAGATGAACAGACTGTGGAGTGGGAATAAGAAATCAATATGCATGGGAAAAAATCATAAGTTTAATTTTGGACATGTAAAAGTTGAGATATCTGCAAGACCTTAAGTGGAGATGTCAAATAGGCATTTGAAAATAAAAGTCTAGAGCTCAAGGAAAAGATTGGGCTGAATATTTAATCACACAAAATTAATGAAGTTTAGATATAACCAAACACTCTAGAAGATATGCAGTAATAAATAAAATTCTATTTAGGTTTGAGCCCTAGATCTTCCATCAAATAGTTGTGTCTTCCGAGGCAAGCCGTGTTATCACTTAAGCCTTTGTTTTGTCAGTTGTAAATACATGTATGATTTCACATTTGTGAAATGTAAGGTATATAATGTCTCCAGAGAATTATTATTCAATTAATTATGTGTCTTTGGTCAAATCTCATAAAGTCTCTGAGCCTCAATTCCCTCCCATGAAACATGAACAGACAACACCCTATGAGTGTTAGGTCCCTTCCAGTTTCAAAATTCTGCGTCTATGGTTGAAATATGGTGTATATTCAGAATTACATAGAATGATGTTCTATTTTAAAAGAATATTTGAAAATAGTTAAGCATTAAAAAGATTTCTAATGTTAAAATGAACACTTAATTTAGCTTCTAATTAGTGCACTGAATATAGTATTCATGTATCTTCAAATATTTTAATATAATCACTGTTATATGGAAAAAAGTCAGGATTGAAATAAATATAATCCATGGGAGTTTTATTACATTTTTTAGCAAAATGTATATTCAGCATTAGTTAGATGGCAACTATCTACTTTCAAGATTTCCTTACCATCTTCGTGCCCACAATAATACACAATCAGAATACATTTAATAAGTTCTGCAAAAGAAGGTAAGTGAAAAGAAATCATCTGGTTTTCATTTTACATAGGGCTAACAGAATCCAACCCTTCTATTTAAAAACAAAAATTATTGTATTGGCCTAAATTACCCAAATTGGCTATTTTTTTCTTTAGCATTTACCTTTGTTACTTTCTTTATCAAGCCCAGTCTTGATTAGCCCTATTATGATTATAGAGTTAATGTGCCTTTTACCAAAATTAACCTTATTGTAAAATAGACAATCATCCTAACAATATTTGCATATCTGTTTAGTATGAGAAGTTGTGAGTTGAAATGTTCATGACTTTTCAAAAAGCAACAAATTCATTTTCCAAGCATTATAATTCATATTATAATATATAAACATTAGCAACTGCTTAAGCTATTAAGCAAATACTCTGATTTGAATTTAATTTCTGTTTCTTTCATCACAATGGTTCGTTTTCCACCATGGTTCTTATGTATGTAGATTTTTTCTTTGGCAATTTTTAGGGAAGTGATTATAAAATTTCCACCATGGAATTCCATACTTGTTCTCCCTCAACGACTCCTTAAACCATTTATTTTTTTTGTGGTTTTAGTACGACAAACAAGTTAGAATCTAAAAATCATCCTGTTTTCTCATTTCATTTCTTCTTCCCCCATGGCAATTTGTTACAGTTGTTTGCTAAAGTGCTAAAAATGAATAAATAGATAAAAAGAAAATGGCTTGCCTCCCCCCCGCCCCCAGTACTGACACTACCATAAAAACATTAGCCATTTAAAACTCATAAGAGTTAGATGACACCAACAACCCACCTATGTTAGCCTGCTTCTTTCAACACTTCGGACGACTCTATAAAGCTTTTACAGAAAGAGCATGTTTGGTTTTTGTTATTCTTAGGCAAATAAACCATGACAAAAAAGCAAACACATATATCTCACACTTTGATCTAATTTTGATCAGAACGATAAAAATATAAAGGTGGTATCGAAAGTGTGAGGCAAAGAAACAATTGCCAATGATCTATTTAGTATGATTTGAGACTCTTATGGAATGTTTCTCCTTGGCTGTGTTTCTATCTTGGAAGGAAGGATATGAGCACACAATATCCAATGACACCTGATGGAGAGGTAGGTCCAACGGTTCTTTCTTCGGTTTTGTAAAAAATGATGAAACCTTCCCTCTTCGTGAGAATAATTTTTGTGAGGCTCATATAAGCACGTGGGCATATGAATTAGAGGAGTAGATTCATGAGAAAATGTTTGAATGCTGGTATTTAATACTTCAGTGAGCCTCTAGCTCAAGAGTTCTTACAATGTAGTTCAAATGTCCATCTTTCACTTGCCTTATTGTCTTAGTTTTAAATCATGTGATTCATGTTTTCCCTCACAGTTAAGAGCTATCAATCAGAAAATTGAATTCTTGCCTTTGAATTTTTTCATTAGTGCTCCTCCTGAAAGTTGGAGCTGCTCATGACATCCTCCCTATGCCAATCCTTCGAATACTTTGTCATCAGTTTCTCAACTTCTTCAGCCCCTGGAGCTTCAACTGCATTCACTTCTTGCTCCCAAGGACCAGAGCCACAATTTGACTCTGGTATCTTTCTGAATTTCTCCTCCTCCAAAATCTTCAACCTAGCATTTTCCTACAATCTCTTGTACTTTCAATACTACCTTTACTTGACTCTTAATGAAACTCATTTATTAAAAAGAAGTTATTATTTTGGCAAGGTTATGGTGCATATTTTAAAAGCTCAAATAGTCTACAACCCTTTTTGAGTTAAGATTTTCATTTCCTGTTCCCCATAACTATTAGCAAATTTTAAAATATGTATTTTTTTCTATAAATAATTTGATATTAGTGCCTCTTGATTTTATCTGTTAGATATTATCTATTGATTATTTCTATATGAAAGCTTAGGATTTAGCCTTTTCACTATTCCTACCTTAGGCAATAAAATCTTCCCAAAATATTTCTGATATAAATTTCATTAGATTATACAGTGTGTGAAACAGTTTTTTATCAATATTTGTATCTAATCCATGCAAAATATTATACTTTTCCTTCCTTGCCCACCTTTTTGTTTTACCTGAAATTAATAGCATTGTTAAGCATTTGCACAGTTTTCAATTCAATTCAAATGCTCAATGAGTTGAATACATTCCCTCAACATTTTCAAATACATTAGTTCTCCCATCACTTTAATCCTCTTTCAGAAATCTCTCCCACAGCTTTGTACCCAGCCCCAAAATGAACTGATTACTTCTAAGGCATGCTACACAGCTGTGTTGGAATTTCCCTTCACCATCATCCTGGGGACTCCCAATACTTATCCAGTGAGGAATATCCTTTTTCCTGGATCCCACATTACCCTTTCCATTTACTCCCTGATATCAAAGGTGGAAATCCTCTATATCTTTCTGAATAGGGGTTCATCTGAATTAGTTCTTTTGAGAGCATGTATGTCTGAACATGTTTTTCTACCCTAACGCTTAGTTGATAGTTGAACTGGGTAGTTTATTTGGAGTTGGTAATTTCTCCTCAGAATTTTGGTGCACTGGCCCATTAACTTTAGCTTCTAGTGTTGAGTACTGTTGAGTAATTTGATTGACACTACTCTTGTTTCTTGTTCCTTTGTATGAAACCTATTTTTCCCTATTTGGAAATCTGTAGACAAATACTTGTCCACAGTATTCAGAACTTTCACACTAAAGAACCTTGGAATGCATTAATTTTCATAAATTTTACTGGGCATTCAGTCTGCTGTTCAATTGGGAAACATATCGGAATTGTGGAAATGTCTTGAATTATTTATTTGATAATTTCTTCCTCTCCTTTTCTTTGTCCTCCTTTTCTGGAACTCATATTGTTCAGCTATTCGACCTCCTAGACCAATCCTTTAATATATTTTCCTTTTCCTTTTTAGTTTCTCACAGCCATTTTTTTTCCAGTCCACAGGTCTTTCTGAGAGGTTTTCTCAACTTTATAGTCCGTCTATTCTGGAAAGTCAGTCATTTTTTGCTATATTTTTAATTGGCAAAAACCATGTTTGTTTTCTGATAAATTATTTATATAGTTTTCTTTTTTAAATAAAACATTTTTTGTTTTGGTAAATTTATAAATGAGTTTTCTTTCCTCAAGTTTCTTATTGCATAGTTTCTCTTTCTTAAAGTTGCTTTTTCTGCCTGAATAGTTTGCGATAGGCTTAATATCAGACTCTTTCCTAAACTGTCTGATGTTCCTTGACTGCCTGCTAATATTTATAAGTACAGCACTAAAACAATGTTTGGAAACCTCTTTTGTATTGAGAGTGGAGAAGACTTATTAAGTGCAGTTCTTCACTTAGATTGAATTTGCTGAACCATTTCTGCAAAGAACCTTTGATTTTAGTTTTTTATGTTTTCACTGGTTTGGTCAGAACACCCAGAGAAGGCTCAAAAATAACCTATCCATAGGGTCCCTTCTAGTTGCCATATAAGTGAAGAGGACTGAGAGGCATGACATTCAGTTTATAAACTTTCAATTAAATCCATTATTTTCAGTAAATTTTCTCTTTCCTTAGCTGTGCTTGGTGCCTCTTGTTTACCAACCCCAGAGAATGAACTAGAGCTCTAGTGTTCTGTTGGCTGGGACAAAGGTAGCTGTGGAAAAGTGGTAGTCTGACACTACCAAATTCCTAATACTCCTGAGATGGTCTCCTAATACTACTGAAATGAGACCAACACTTGTGCTTTGGAGGAACCTCTAATGTAAAATAATTGCTTCTAGATTTTCTTAACCACTGATTATAGCCCTGCTTTCTCAGGACTGCTATAACATTTACCAATAATGCATCCATCTACTTTCCAGTTTCAGTGGGTTTTTGCCATTTTCTTTGCTTGCATTGTCTTTGTGTTGTAGATTTAGGTCTTTAAAACATTAATTTACCATTATTTTAGACTCTGGGAGAGCTCAGGACAAGGAGTACTTCCCAGCACTTCTGCTGCCAGTATCCTTGTTCCCATGGTAAGCCATAGCCACCCCCTGCCTCAGCAGGAGACCCTCCAACACTAGCAGCTTCTGAGAAGAAGCAAGAAGAACTACAATCTTGCAGCCTGTGGAACAAAAACCACATTCACAGAAAGATAGACAACATGAAAAGGCAGAGGGCTATGTACCAGATGAAGGAACAAGATAAAACCCCAGAAAAAAAAACTAAATGAAGTGGAGATAGGCAACCTTCCAGAAAAAGAATTCAGAATAATGATAGTGAAGATGATCCAGGACCTCGGAAAAAGAATGGAGGTAAAGATCGAGAAGATACAAGAAATGTTTAACAAAGACCTAGAAGAATTAAGGAACAAATGAACAGAGATGAACAATACAATAACTGAAATGAAAAATACACTAGAAGGAATCAATAGCAGAATAACTGAGGCAGAAGAAAGGATAAGTGACCTGGAAGACAGAATGGTGGAATTCACTGCTTCAGAACAGAATAAAGAAAAAAGAATGAAAAGAAATGAAGACAGCCTAAGAGACCTCTGGAACAACATTAAACATAACAACATTCACATTTTAGGGGTCCCAGAAGGAGAAGAGAGAAAGAAAGGACCCCAGAAAATATTTGAAGAGATTATAGTCAAAAACTTCCCTAACATGGGAAAGGAAATAGCCACCCAAGTCAAGGAAGTGCAGCGAGTCCCATACAGGGTAAACCCAAGGAGAAACATGCCGAGACACATAGTTATCAAATTGGCAAAAATTAAAGACAAAGAAAAATTATTGAAAGCAGCAAGGGAAAAACGAGAAATAACATACAAGGGAACTTCCATAAGGTTAATAGCTGATTTCTCAGCAGAAACTCTACAAGCCAGAAGGGAGTGTCATGATATACTTAAAGTGATGAAAGGGAAGAACCTACAACCAAGATTACTCTACCCAGCAAGGATCTCATTCAGATTTGATGGAGAAATCAAAAGCTTTACAGACAAGCAAAAGCTAAGAGAATTCAGCACCAACAAACCAGCTATACAACAAATGCTAAAGGAACTCCTCTAAGTGGGAAACACAAGAAAAGAAAAGGACCTACAAAAACAAACACAAAACAATTAAGAAAATGGTCATAGGAACATACATAACGATAATTACCTTAAACGTGAATGGATCAAATGCTCCAACCAAAAGACACAGGCTTGCTGAATGGATACAAAAACAAGACCCATCTATATGCTGTCTACAAGAGACCGACTTCAGACCTAGGGACACATACAGACTGAAAGTGAGGGGATGGAAAAAGATATCCCATGCAAATGGAAATCAAAAGAAAGCTGGAGTAGCAATACTCATATCTGATAAAATAGTCTTTAAAATAAAGAATGTTACAAGACACAAGGAAGGACACTACATAATGATCAAGGGATCAATCCAAGAATATATAACAATTATAAATATATATGCACCCAACATAGGAGCACCTCAATACCTAAGGCAACTGCTAACACCTGTAAAAGAGGATATCAACAGTAACACAATAATAGTGGGGGATTTTAACACCTCACTTACACCAATGTACAGACCAAATGAAAACAAAATCATCCAAAATGAAAATAAATAAGGAAACAGAAGCTTTAAATGACACAATAGACCAGATAGATTCTATTGATATTTATAGGACATTCCATCCAAAACAGCAGATTACACTTTGCTCTCAAGTGCTCACAGAACATTCTCCATGATAGATCACATCTTGGGTTACGAATCAAGCCTCAGTAAATTTAAGAAAGTTGAAATCATCTCAAGCATCTTTTCCTACAATGATGTTATGAGATTAGAAATAAACTACAGGGAAAAAAATATAAAAAGCTCAAACACATGGAGGCTAAACAATACATTATTAAATAACCAAGAGATCACTGAAGAAATCAGAGGAAATCAAAAAATACCTAAAGACAAATGCCAATGAAAACACGAAGATCCAAACCTCTAGGATGCAGCAAAAGTAGTTCTAAGAGGGAATTTTATAGCTATACAAGCCTACCTCAAGAAACAAGAAAAATCTCAAATAAACAATCTAAACTTACACCTAAAGGAACTAGAGAAAGAAGAATAAACAAAACCCAAAGTTAGCAGAAGGAAAGAAATCATAAAGATCAGAACAGAAATAAATGAAATAGAACCAAAGAAAACAATAGCAAAGATCAATAAAACTAAAAGCTGGTTCTTTGAGAAGACAAACAAAATTGATAAACTGTTAGCCAGACTCATCAAGAAAAAGAAGGAGAGGACTCAAGTCAATAAAATTAGAAATGAAAAAGGAGAAGTTACAACAGACACCACAGAAATACAAAGCATCCTAAGAGACAACTACAAGCAACATTATGCCAATAAAGTGGACAACCTGGAAGAAATGGACAAATTCTTAGAAAGGTATAACCTTCCAAGAATGAACCAGGAAGAAATAGAAAATATGAAGAGACCAATCACAAGGAATGAAATTGAAACTGTGATTTAAAATCTTCCAACAAACAAAAGTCCAGGACGAGATGGCTTCACAGGTGAATTCTATCAAACATTTAGAGAAGAGCTAACTCCCATCCTTCTCAAACTCTTCCAAAAATTGCAGATGAAGGAACACTCCCAAACTCATTCTATGAGGCCACCATCACCCTGTTACCAAAACCAGACAAAGATACTACAAAAAAAGAAAATTACAGACCAATATGACTGATGAATATAGATGCAAAAATCCTCAACAAAATACTAGCAAACAGAATCCAACAACACATTAAAAGGATCATACAGAATGATCAAGTGGGCTTTATCTCAGGGATGCAAGGATTCTTCAATATACGCAAATCAATCAATGTGATACAGCATATTAACAAACTGAAGAATGAAAATCATATGATCATCTCAATATATGCAGAAAAAGCTTTTGACAAAATTCAACACCCATTTATGATAAAGAGTCTACAGAAAGTGGGCATAGAGAGAAACTACCTCAACATAATAAAGGTCATATACGACAAACCCACAGCAAATATCATTCTCAATGGTGAAAAACGAAAAGCATTTACTCTACAATCAGGAACAAGACAAGGATGTCCACTCTCACCATTATTATTCAACACAGTTTTGGAAGTCCGAGCCACAGCAATCAGAGAAGAAAAAGAAAGAAAAGGAATACAAATTGGAAAAGAAGAAGTAAAACTGTCACTGTTTGCAGATTACATGATACTATACATAGAGAATCCTAAAGATGTCACCAGAAAACTACTAGAGCTAATGAATGAATTTGGTAAAGTTGCAGGATACAAAATTAATGCACAGAAATCTCTGGCATTCCTATACACTACTGATGAAAAATCTGAAAGAGAAATTAAGGAATCACTCCCATTTACCACTGCAACAAAAAGAATAAAATACCTAGCAATAAACCTACCTAGGGAGACAAAAGACCTATATGCAGAAAACTATAAGACACTGATGAAAGAAATTAAGGATGATAGCAACAGATGGAGAGGTATACCATGTTCCTGGATTGGAAGAATCAACATTGTGAAAATGACTATAATACCCAAAGCAATCTACAGATTCAATGCAATCCCTATCAAGTTACCAATGGCATTTTTTACGGAACTAGAACAAAAAAATCTTAAAATTTGTATGGAGACACAAAAGACTCCAAGCAGCCAAAGCAGTCTTGAGGGAAAAAGACGGAGCTGGAGGAATCAAACTCCCTGACTTCAGACTATACTACAAAGCTACAGTAATCAAGACAATATGGTACTGGCACAAAAACAGAAACACAGATCAATGGAACAAGAGAGAAAGCCCAGAGACAAATCCACACACCTATGGTCAACTAATCTATGACAAATTAGGCAAGGATATACAATGGGGAAAGGAGAGTCTCTTCAATAAGTGGTGCTGGGAAAACTGGACAGCTACATGTAAAATAATGAAATTAAAACACTCCCTAACACCATACACAAAAATAAACTCAAAATGGATTCGAGACCTAAATGTAAGACCAGACACTATAAAACTCTTAGAGGAAAACATAGCAAGAACACTCTTTGACATAAATCACAGCAAGATCTTTTTTGATCCACCTCCTGGAGTAATGGAAATAAAAACAAAAATAGACAAATGGGACCTAATGAAACTTCAAAGCTTTTGAACAGCAAAGGAAACCATAAACAAGACGAAAAGACAACCCTCAGAATGGGAGAAAATACTTGCAAACGAATCAATGGACAAAGGATTAATCTTCAAAATATATAAACAGCTCACGCAACTCAATATTAAAAAAACAAATAACCCAATCGAAAAATGGGCAGAAGACCTAAATAGACATTTCTCCAAAGAAAACATACAGATGGCCAAGAAGCACATGAAAAGTTGCTCAACATCACTATTAGAGAAATTCAAATCAAAACTACAATGAGGTGTCACCTCACACCAGTTATAACGAGCATCATCAGAAAATCTACAAACAACAAATGCTGGAGAGGGTGTGGAGAAAAGGGAACCCTCTTGCACTGTTGGTGGGAATGTAAATTGATACAGGCACTCTGGAGAACAGTATGGAGGTTCCTTAAAAATCTAAAAATAGAAATAACATATGATTCAGCAATCCCACTACTGGGCATATACCCAGAGAAAACCATAATTCAAAAAGACACATGTGCCCCAATGTTCATTGCAGCACTATTTACAATAGCCAGATCATGGAAGCAACCTAAATGCCCATCAACAGATGTATGGCTAAAGATGTTGTACATATATACAATGGAACATTACTCAGCCATAAAAAGGAACAAATTTGGGTCATTTGTTGAGACGTGGATGGATCTAGAGACTGTCATACAGAGTGAAATAAGTCAGAAAGAGAAAAAGAACTATATCGTATATTAACGCATGTATGTTGAACCTAGAAAAACGGTACAGATGAACCAGTTTGAAGGGCAGAAGTTGAGACACAGATGTAGAGAACAAACGTATGGACACCAAGTAGGGAAAGCTGCTGGGGGGTGGCGGTTGTGGTGTGATGAATTGGGCAATTGGGATTGACATGTATACATTGATGTGTATAAAACTGATGACTAATAAGAACCTGCTGTATAAAAAAATAAATTAAATTAAATTTAAAAATTTTTTAAAAAAAAAAGCTTCTGCACAGCAAAGGAAACCGTCAACAAAATGAAACGAAAACCCACAGAATGGGAGAAAATATTTGCAAATTAAGTGACAGACAAGGGATTAAACTCCAAAATATACAAACAGCTCATGCAAGTGTATGTCAAAAAAACAAACAACCCAATCAAAAAATGGGCAGAAGATCTAAGTAGACATTTCTCCAAAGAAGACATACATATGGCCAAAAAGTACATGAAAAGGTGCTCAGCATCACTAATTATCAGAGAAATGCAAATCAAAACTACAATGAGGTATCACCTCACACTTGTCAGAATGGCCACCATCAGAAAGTCTAGATATGGTATCACTTATATGTGGAATCTAAAAAAAGGGTGCAAATGAATTTATCAACAAAACAGAAATATAGTTACAGATGTAGAAAACAAACTTATGGTTACTAAAGTGTAAAGGGGGGAGGGATAAAATGGAAGATTGGGATTGACATATACACACTACTATATATAAAATATATAACTAATAAGGACCTACTGTACAGCACAGGGAACTCTACTCAATACTCTATAATGGCTTATATCGGAAAAGAATATAAAAGAGTGGATATATGTATAACTGATTCACTTTGCTCTACACCTGAAACTGACATAACATTGTAAATCAACTATACTCCAATAAAAAATTTTTTTTAAAAAATTACCATTTGTTTAGTGGAGTTTTGGAAGTGAGCAAAACTAAAGGAGAATGTCAATCCTTTATCTTTACTAAAAATTCAAATTCACTCATCAACCTGATGGTGGCATTTACCTTCTTGACCTTTACTCTCCCAACCATAATTATTCTAGCTACTATCCCCAAATCTCAAGCCACTACTAACCATTTCAGTGAGACTCATTTAGTGATTTAAATCTTCCACATCATTAATTTACTTCCATCTACATATTGTCAATTCTGTAATATAGAATGCTTCATCCCTCCCCAAATTCCCCACTCAGTCTATTTTCCTCTTGTCACAAAGTATTGCTAGAAAAAGTTGTGAAACCACATAATCAAATTTTATTCCAAATCTGTGATTACAGTTGAGTTTCTTTGCTTTTTTTGTAATCCTCAATTTGCCTATATATAAATCCTAAAGCAGCAACTAAATTTTTCTAGTCTTCTAACACTGTCAAAACTACTCTGATCGTCATCTCATCATTTCTGCAAATACGTGAAGACAATGCAAAAAGTTCCCACATTTCTTCTCTCCACTTCAGTGTTTCTTATTCAACCATCGTTTCTTCTACCTTATCTTCAAAGTACAGCAGCCTTTTCTTCTTTATTCTAATGCCAGTCTTTGTGCTAAAGGATCCGTTTTATCCCACTTTCTCCTGTTCTATGTTCCAACACTATAGCTTCTCATTTTCGTGTCTGCAGTAAGTCCCAGAATGTTTGGATCTATCCTATACTAAAAACAAATCAACTATAAAACCTTAATTTACATGAATATCCCTTCAATTTGCTGCCATGTCTCTCCTCTTTTCACTATTACCACATTTCTTGTTAAGAGTACTCTACAGCACTCATTATATATTATCCCTAGAAAATCTATTTTCGAGCCAGCACTTTACTAAAACTAGCTTTCAAAGGTAAGCAAGAAGTGATTGCAGTGATTTCTTTTTCTTTCTACACCTTCCTTAATATTTCTACAGGACTTAAAATTGTTCATTACGAACTCCTTCTTAAAGTTCCTTCCTGCTTTGGCTTCCATACCATTACATTCTCTTTGCTTCCTTCCACTATTTCTATATACTCATTGCTTATTACCTTTAATCCTCTTTTCTGATCATTGTAAGCATGTTTCAATATTCATTCTTCAACCCATTTTGGATTACCTCCTCCTTACCATTTTTTTCTCTTGATTTTGAGAAAAAATCCCATGGCTTCAGCAATCACTTCAAGTAAATGACTTCAAAAGTTACATTTCCATCACCATTTTTTTCTCCAGTCTGCACTGCTGCACTTTGAGGTTTCCATTAGATGATGGGAAAGACTTCTATTACCCATGCACCAATATGTTCAAAACTGAATTTGTCGAATTTCCCTCTACCTCATCATCTGAACTTCCACTTAGGACCTTCTTATTTTTGTTAACAGCATTATCATTCTTCTAGTTAATGAGACAAAGAAAAAATCTTAGTGTCATCTTTCATTTCTTTCTTTCATTGCCACTTTTCTCTATATCCAATTGGTGAATATTAATTATACTTTAAAAAATATCTATCAAATTTCCCCTTTCCTTTTTACTCTCATTGTCATTACTTATTTCAGATCCTTCTTATCACTCACCCAGACTATTGCATTCACCTATATTACTTTTAAGCTTTCTATCTTTATGAGCCATTTTCTACTCATTTACCAGATTAATAACTTCAAATCATAGCTGAATCATATCACTTCCATCCATAGATGTCAAAATAGAAATAATTTAATATGGACTTAAGATATAAGTGCAAAGTTGAATAATGCATTTTATTTGTTCTTTTTTTGGCGGGGGTGTGTTCTTTTCTGCTTCAAAAAGCTTTTGTTTTGTTTGTTTGCCACTATCCTCTCAAATATTTTATTTTCACTCATAATATTCTTTTCACATTTTTATAACTTACAAGTTTCTATTTTTAACTTCAGAGCTATTTCAGTATCCACTCCCAAATGTATAATACACTCTGGGAGTACCTATGTATGTAAAAATTTTATTAAATGGATTATTTGTTATCCAAAGAGCCACGTATTCTATGATTCCACCGTTTAATAATGAAAACATTGACAGATGCTTTTAATTTACTTTTTTTTCTCTTTTACATGACCAAATATTTAGCAACTTAAAACTACCAGTCCCACTCCATATATCCTTGTGCAGAAGTGGAACCATATTCTCATTTATCATCCCCATGCAGGAAGCAAACTCTTCAAGGAATATTACTCCATTATTTTTGCTACCTGAGCATCAAAGGATCAAAGAGACAATCTGCAGCAAAATATTGTTTTCATGTCTCAAAATTGGCTGCTGAGTTTTAGCACACTGGGATGACAAATACAAACATTAATAAGGATTTGTGGGAGTAGCAGTTAAGCAGGAGTCACCTAGTCATATAATTTCTTTCTCTTTCATTTTCTACCTAATTGCTTTAGTAGAAATTGCATGTTAATAATTAAATAAAAAGTAAAAAAAAACTGGGAAAACTTTTGAAACAAATATGACTGACAGGAGTAATATCCTACACATACACATACATACACACACTGGGATACAAAGAAAAAGAGATCTAAAAATTAATAAGAAAACAAAGCAAACTACACATTAAATGGGAAAAAGACACAAATGGGCAAGCTAATACGTATATAAATCAAAATGACCAATAAATATAGGTAAACATATTCAATCTCCAGATAACTGAAAATGTTTAAAAGTAAAATAATGTATTATCAGTGTATACATATGAATCAAAAAAGTTTTAAAAGAATTTTATTTATTTTTTAATATTTTATTTATTTATTTATTTATTTATTTATTTATTTATTTTGGCTGTGCCAGGTCTTAGTTGCAGCATGGAGGATCTTCGTTGAGGCATGCTGTATCTTTCATTGCAATGCACAGGCTTCTCTCTAGTTGTGGTGCGTGGACTTCTCTTCAGTTGCGGCTTGCAGGCTCCAGAAGGCATGAGCTCTGCAGCTTGCAGCATGCAGGCTCTCCATACCTGATGCACGTGAGCTCAGTAGTTGTGGCGCACGGGATTAGTTGCCCTGTGGCATGTGGGATCTTAGTTCCCCAGCCAGGGATTGATCCCGTGTCCCCTGCATTGGAAGGTGGATTCTTTACCACTAGACCACCAGGGAAGTCCCTGAAAAGAATTTTAATACCAGTATTGGAAAAGGTGTGGAGAAAGAGTCACCTATAAGCTGTTGGGAATGTGAAAAATTGGCACCTGTTTTCTGACAGGCTACTTAATGATACAGATCGCTAAATAGTAAGAAGCAAAAATGTTAATTTATAATAAATATAACTCATGAAAAAATTGTATAAAAGATCTTTCAGATTAAGTGTGTTATTCAATAGGGAGGTTAAAATCTGTTTTACTAATTATATGAAATATATTTTCTGAATAATAGAGAATACCCACCTTATTTAATCTATAAAATTCAAACAGTTTTTACTTCTTATAATTGAAAATTACACGCTAGCTCATAATAATTGTTACTAATATATACTCTTCTTTTTCATTAAGTAAACAGGAAAAGATTGGTTGTGAGGTTTAATGAAATTAATGGAGATATTTCTGAACTTTTACATGTAATTATTTCTTAACTATTTGTCAAAACTTAACACTAGAATTCAAAATATGAATGTATATATATTTATGAAAGAAGCATCATATATATTATCACAACATTTTGCCTCCTAAATAATTGACAGTTTTAGCTTCATATAGCATTGGATTATTTTAAAAAATCAGTAAAGAGAAACAACCATTAGACTTATAATTGTTTCATAACTTATAAACATAGATAGTTTCATTAAATTAGATTATATTGATTGTATTCAGTATTCTGTTTTACAGGATGTTTTCAATATTTAATTTAGTTTGGGTATTTTTGTAATATTCCTTGGAACATAATAACCATATTTATTTGAATTTTTAAATTACATCATGTGTTTGTTTTCTTGCTTGTTTTTCCTGGAAGAAAGTATGTCTGACCTGACTGATTAGTTTCACATTGAAAACTGGCTTTGACAGTAGGTTACATTGTGGACATTTTCCCTAAAATGAATGGGGTAAATCTGAAGTTTGAACATTTTGACAAATATTTTTGTGGAATATGATTAAAGTATTTCATTTAAAAAAACAGCATATTGCAAAGTCATATTGAAATGAATACTATTTTGATTTCCTCAGCAGTTTCTGGCTATATAGATTTGAACATTGTGTCTCTAAGTAAAAATACAGCAAATATAATTACTAGTTATTTTATATGTTTCAATAAAATATTTTTAATATTTCTTCCATAAAATGAGAAAGAAAATGACCCAAATAAAATGTTCTCAGTTACTTGCTTTCAATAAAGTTGAAGGAGGATCTAGTAAAATTGTAGCTATTAAGTCATTAAAAATAATTTTTATAACAAACATTTTTTTATTTTGAATATAAAGACTAAAAGGAGTTCAAAGAATTCCCATTGATAACAAAACTCCTTTCCCATCTTTTGTTTATTTAAACAAGATATTTCAGTGCTTGTATCTTAGATAGCAACAAAATAAAAGCAAAACAGAAAGAGAGTAAAATTGATTCCGAACCTCATTCTAGAGTTAAGTAATATGCATTGATAAACACCCAAACTAATTGAAAAAAATCCTTCTCTCTTACTAAGAGATACAGCTAAAAAATCTTTGTTTAAATAATCCTAAAATTTATATGGAACCATAAATGTTGAGCAGTTATGAAAACAGTAGTATTCACAGAAGCTGCTAGCAATACAGGCATGATTCTCTATTCTAGGCCCATTATGCCTGGATAGAATTACAAACATGGAAAAGGCAAGTAGCCAAGATCATGTGTAACTAGTGATCTTTTGATCAAAGAAAAGAATCAAACTTGTTTTAGAAAATTACTGAAAAATTTGGAAAAGAAAGAGAGATGAAGAAGTGGGAGCACTCATCCCACAGAGCTATTTATTGAGGACACCATTCTGGTGGTGCAGAATGCTTTGGGAGCCAGTGAGCCAGCTGGATTAAAGTGGAAGTTCTTTTCTGGTCTAAGAAAATAAGTCATCTGAATAGAGTCTCACTGTGGTTTTCACAGGGGTGGGCAAAGTTGATTTGGGTTCTACTAACAAAAAGAAAATGACATTTGCAACCACAAAAGAGAGTGCAAAACTCCAAAACTGGCATGATGAAATCAAGAATTGTGTAAATGGTTCATAATTCAGTTCCACTCATATCACTCAACCCAGCAGGACCTTCCTTCCTTCCTTCCTTCCTTTCTTTCTCTTTTCTTCTTTCTTTCCTTCTTTTTAAATTTGCTGTTGTTTTTTCCTTTGGATTCCCTAAGTAGCATATCCATGATTGATTATGCTACTGCTGGACACTTCTTGTTTAAGATCTGATGGGAATTTTCTACTTACTAATAATTTGATGTGAGGTCCAGTTTATTTTATTCTTACTGCATAGCTTTATTTAATCAAATCTTAGTACACTCAGTGGTAAAAATTTTTTTCAAAGGAAGAAAAAAATATTTTTTGTGTTTTGGTCTTTTAAACAGTGTCCACATTTTAAATTACCTTGCTGTAAATTGGTTTTTTTTCTTTTTTTTTTGCCTATAGGAAATGACTGCTGTTTAATAGAATTATGCAGCATTTATACTAAGTAAAGTAAAAAAATTAATTCAATGTATTGCACTATAATTGTAGGTCTGTAACATGACAGGCTGAAGCTGTTTTTTAAAAAACTCTTTGCTTTAGTATGGTACTGACATAAAGACAGAAAAGAATAGAGAGCTCAGAAATAAAAACATATATATATATATATATATATATATATATATAGTCAACTGAATATCAGATAAGGGTGCTAGGAATACACAATGGGGAAAGGTTAGTCTCTGCAGCAAATGGTGTTGGGAAAACTGGATATTTACATGTAAAAAATGAATAAATTGGACCCATATCTTACACCACACAGGAAGATCAACTCAAAATGGATTCAAGACTGAAATGCAAGATCTGAAACTGTAAAACTCTTAGAAGAAAACACAAGAAAAAAATCTTCCTGACATTGGCTTTGGCGATGATTTCTTGGATATAACACTAAAAGCAGAGGAAACAAAAGCAAAAGTAGACAGGTGGGACTATATAAAACTATATCAAGCTTCTACACAGCAAAGGTTAAAAATCAACAGAATGAAAAGTCAACTATGGATTGGTAAAAAATATTTGCAAACCACAAAGGGATTAATGTTCAAAATACATAAAGAACTCATACAACTCAATAGCAAAAATTTAAAAAAAATTAAGTAAAAATAACCTTATTACAAAACAGGCAAAGGTCTTGAATAGACATTTCTCCAAAGAAGACATACACATGGCAACAGGTATATTAACACATGCTGAAGGGGAGCAGAATATGCCATTCCCAAATACACTGCTTTGACATGTAGATTATTTTAAGCTGAATGCAATCAAGACCCAGCAAACTGAGAAAACATTTTACCTCTCCCTTACCTACCCAAAAGAATTTAGATAGTGGATGTGTACCAGAAAAACAACTCCCACCAGAGATAACTTTTTAAATGAAAGACCTGCCTGCATGCAAGGCAAACTTCTAATTACAAACATCTGTTCTTCTTATCATCCTGTGAATTCCCCTCCTCTTTGAAGCCCCAGGTCCCTATCCCCTTCCTTAGCTTAGGATGGCCTATAAGCCTCAACTGCCCAACTTGCCCTTGAGTCTCATATCTTTGAGTCTCCTGTACATATGAACTTAAATTTTTCTCCTGTAAATCTGTCTTATGTCAATTTAATTATTAGACCAACCAAAGAACCTAGAAGGAAAGAAGGAAAAAAATTTCTGCCCCTGCAAGTGCTCAACATCACTGATCTTCAGAGAAATTCAAATCCAAATCACAATACTTTTATTACCTCACACCTGGTAAAATGACTATTATCAAAAGAAAAAAAGATAATAAATATTGATGAGGATGTGGAGAAATTGAAATCCTTGTACACTGTTGGTGAAATGTAAATAAAATTGTTTAATAACTATGGAAAATAGTACGGAGGTTCCTCAAAAAACTAAAAATAGAATTGCCCTATGATCCAGCAATCCCACTCCTGGGCATTTATCTGGATAAAACTTAATTCAAAAAGATACATGCACCCCTATGTTCATTGTAGCACTATTTACAATAGCCAAAACATGGAAGCAACCTAAATATCCATCAACAGATGAATGGAAAAAAAAGATGTGATGTGTGTATATATATATATATATATATATATATATATATATATATATACACATACACACACACACACAATGGGATACTACTCAGCCTTAAAAAAGAATGAAATAATGCCATTTACAGCAACATGAAGGGACCTAGAGATTATCATAGCAAGTGAAGTCAGAAAGGGAGAGACAATTACCATATGGTATCACTTTTATGTGGAATCTAAAATATGACACGAATGAACTTCTCTATGAAACAGAAATAGACTCACAGATATAGCGAACATACTTGTGGTTGCCAAGGGGGATGGAGGGCTGGGGAGGGATGGACTGGGAGTTTGGGATTAGCAAATGCAAACTATTATGTATATTTATAACTGAATCACTTTGCTGTACACCAGAAGCTAACACAACGTTGTAAATCAACTATACTTCAATAAAATACCTTTTTAAAAAACAAAAAAAAAATTTTAGTATATATTTATAAAAATTACTAACATATTTACAGTTTTTTAGTCAATTATATACAAATGCCAATTGAAATGAAAACATTTCAGAATCTAAAGTTTTTAACTTTTTAATTTGAAATAAGTTTAAACATTACAATAACATTAAAAATAGTAAATATAAATCCTCTATATCTTTCTTTCAGCTTCCTCAAATGTCAACCTCATACATAACCACAAATAATTATAGTAAAAAGTAAGAAATTAACATTGATTCAATGTTAATTAACAGATCTTCTTCAAGTAGCTCCAGCTGTCTGACTTGTGTCCTTTTTCTGGTCCAGGATCCAATTCCTGGTCACACACTGCATTCAGTTATTGTTTTCCCTAATCACCTTTAATTTGAGAGAGTTCCTCAGTCTTTCTTTGTCTTTCATAATCTTGAGATGGCTGATGAGCAATGGACGATTATTTTGTAAAGTGTCTCTCAATTTGGGTTTGTATGGTATTTATTTGTGATTAAATTCAGGTTATGCATTTTGGGCCAGAATACAACAGAAATGATGTGTCCTCAGGGCATCACGTCAGGAGGCACATGATGTTGATTTATCTGATTATTGGTGATTTAAACTACCCATATGAAAATATTATATTTTTTGCAAGTATTTATACTTAACGATGAAAAAAATGGAAGTCAATTGAAACATACAGGGGATACATAGTTTTTCAAAATTAGTTTTAAAAATGTTTTAAGAACATTTATGTAGACAAGTTGATTGAGATATTGAATTATAATGAGAAACATAAATCAGATTCAGGAAGATGTATGGTCAAGAGAGATTTCTTTTTTAAATATGGGACACATTAGGACATATTTGTTTACTAGTAGGAATAATCTAATGAAAGGAAGACAATGCAATATTATTTTAAATTATGACTTACAAGAAACAAAATTGTCTGTTTTTATGGTATGCCTACAAAGTGGAATCCTATACAGCTTTTATAAATGATCATTATAATTGTTGGTATAGAATGTTGTTTACTATTTTCTGTTTAGTAAAAAGATCAAAATTTAAAATAGCATGCAGAATATGAATACACTTATGAAGTGGGTGTATGTGTGTCTATTTGTTTAGACTAACCTCTAGAAGAATATAAATGTTACCAGGACTAAAATTGAATTCCTCTGCTTGGTTAACATACACTGTTGCCATGGAATGTTGTATTCTAACTTTAAGAATTCAAATATAAAAGGCAAAGCCTTAATGTTGGTTAAAATTAATTGAATATTTAGACTACACTGGGAGATCTACATATATGGATTAAATATTACCACTAAAAATACAAATATTTTCAAATATCAAGCTTTCTCTAAAGATTCAGATAAAGACTAAATATTCAGATACATTGTGAACTTTTTACTTTTAAATGCAAGCTTATATAGAAACAGTAATCAGTAGACTAATTTTTTTTTTTTTTTTTGCGGTACGTGAGCCTCTCACTGTTGTGGCCTCTCCTGTTGCAGAGCACAGGCTCCGCGGCATGTGGGATCTTCCCGAACCGGGGCACGAACCCGTGTCCCCTGCATCGGCAGGCGGACTCTCAACCACTGCGCCACCAGGAAAGCCCCAGTAGACTAATTTTTTTAATCAAGTATTTTTTATTTATCTATCAGACACCAGGTGCTCTTCTAGGTGCGAAGAATACAAAGATGAACATTACATAATTAGCAGTAAGAAGGTCCAGACTTATATTACACACTATGCTGCAATGGGAAAAGATGCTCAAGTACACTTATCTATACTTCATATAATATTCCATGTGCATTTCACACGTATCTCACTTCTGATGATGACACTGACCATTAGGTAGGAAAATAATACTTATATTTATCAATCAGAAAATTGTATTTCAGACAGTTTGAGTGTTTTACTTAATTTCACAGCCTGGTAAGTGTTAAGGCTATAATTTTAACCTAGATCTTTAAATTAAGTCTCACACACGTAATACACATATTTAATTAAAATTTTATCTGTATTCCTGGAAATTGGCTACTCTTCATTTTAATGAACGACAAAATATTTGGAAGATTAGTTACACACTATATAATCAGATTGGTGTTGGGAGATCTTTTCTTTGTATTGTCAACATGAAAGTTTTAAATGTCGGTGTGAAATAATTATCTAAGGTCTTTAATAGTCAGAAATAAATACAAGAAGTTGTTTTTCTTTTTCTTTCATTTTTAACACTACAGCTTGTGACTCCATTGTGCCATGACTGTACTCCCATCATAAAGCCTATAACATTTTCTTAAATTTATTTGTTTTTAATGTGAGCTCTGTGAGGGCAGGGGTTACTTCATATTAATCTTTTTCTTTTCTCTATTCTCTAGATTACACCTTAGCATGTATTATATGCTCAAAAGTTGTTTGTTAAATAATTAAATAGATGCCTCAGACCTTAACGTTATTACAAACAAGAAACTAAAGGCATAGTGAATTATGTCTAATCTTCAAATTATACGCTTTATAAAGAGAAACCTAAAACTTATGTTTCTTGAAAGATTTTGCTTGATTTACTATTGAAAGTTTTATTTCATATTTCATTGTAATTTTATCTTCATTTTGTATTTTCACCTGTACTTCTTGGGTAAAAAATTATTACAAATATTTTATATACTGGAAAATAACATTAAAATATAGTAATTATAATATAGATATTAGTGTTTATCACAGTCAAATCATAACTCTGAAATAGGCCAACTACAATTGAAACTGAATTTAGCTTACAAAATCCCCTTGAATACCATATTTACAAGGGGATACCAGTGTAGCTGTGAGCACATTTCTGTGGATTCACATGACATAATCTTTATCTAATTGGCAATTGAAAATGCAGTTACAAATAAAGGTCCTTGGAGATTGTACTTTTGGAAAGCCATTGCAAAATGTAATACTTAAGTATCTGCATCGCTAAAATGGCAATCCAGTGTATGCCAACATATATTTTTCCCAGTAAGTAAAGCCTAGAAAAAGTAATTTTATTGACCTAAAAGTAGTATGTGTCCATGAGGCCAGAAAATAATTATTTTTTTCAAAGGTGTGTTCAGGGAACACTGAAGAGATTAAATTTAAAACTCCTCTTAAATGGTCCATGGAACGGCATTAACAGATAGTCCAAAGGGACTTATGCTAATCTACTTCCTTGGCTAAAACTAAGGATTTAATGAAAGTGATTTGTATTAATGGGTGGATAAAATAGGGTTTATTTTTGCAATTTGTTTGGTACGAAATACTGCTATAGGTGATGTAACAATACTACATCAGGTCTCTTATGTTGTATTTTCATAACAGAAGTTAAGAAACAGATATATTTGCTTGTAGAGCCATAAGGAATTCAATTTTTGCCTTAAAAAAAAATACAGGCAGAAGTGAGCTAGTTTGTGGTGCCCCTTCTATAGTGACAAATGGGAATTACAGGCTCCAGGGCATTCTTTTGAAGCTTCAGTGAAACACTTCTCCCTGCATCTAGTTGCAAAAATATAGTAAGATCTTACATAACTGGAATGAATGTACCTGTTCATTTCTGCTTCAGTTCAGTCGCTCTATTGAATCCCTTTCTTATTCTCCTGAATTCTGCTCCAGCTCAAGTGACATTCTTTTTATTCCTGCATCATGCTGTGCTCTGCTCTACCTCAGAATTTCAGCACAAGCCATTCCTTCTGCCTGGAATTTCTTCACCAATTCTTTGAACAGTTGATTCCCTTCTCTCTCTTCAGGTCTTAGATTAAACGTTAGCTCCTCATTAATTTAGACCACTCAACTTTTACTAGTTGTTGTCACATTGTCATTAACTCTATCATCAAATCTTTTTTTTTCCTTGATGACTCTTCACACTTCATACTGATTTATTAATTTGTATGTTATTGTATGCTATTCTCCATACCTCCTTTCTAGCCACCCAGGGACCAGTACCATATTTGATACATAGTTGGTGATTTATAAATATTTATACATTTAAGGACTTGGATTGCTTAAGGCCATTTTGGGGGGGGCAGTAGTGGAATTTTGAAGGAAAAATCAAATCATTTTAAATAAATAAATAGAAGTAGCCCCAAATGCTACATACTGGCCATGCCCAAGAATTGTGTGGTTCAGCTCATACTCCCACACTGTATACATGCTATCTTTAATATAATGAAAACTGATCCCTATGATAATAAACTTGAGATATACAAGATGTTCAGACAAAAAAAAAAAAGATTAATTATAATCAATATACCATTGCATCCTCACCTCCCACACTTCATGTAAACACATCACATTATAGGTAGTATTGATCATCCCTGTTGTGAAGTACTTGATGCATAGTAGATGCTCAGTAAATATTTCCTGAATGCATGTACTTAATAATTAATTCTAAAATTTTAAGCTGGGAAACAAGCAAATAAATTTCAGAAGAATTTCTGATCACAAGGATTGAAGCAAAAATTATTTCTGAATAACTTAATCATTTGGAAAATGCATTTCACTACTTCAGTCTCAAAATACATTGTAAATAGAAGTAGTATTGTGATTTTCAGTGATGTCTTAGTTATACTGGTTTAAATAAAGTACACTTAAAGCAGAAAACGTGATGCAATGGCATCAAAAGAAAGTTTCCTCTGTGTTAAAAGAGGTGTATTAAGTCCAACTGAATTAGTTTAAAACCCAGTTCTGGCGATTGGCTGGGTCCCTGGGCAACTACATAGGGCCTCTAAGCCAGAATTTGTTCACTTTCAAAAGGGGTAATACCACACCTGGTTTATCTGATTATCTGGAAATGGCTTCAAAATCTCAATAGCTCCTTGATGGCTCCCTAGGATCTTAAGGCTAGTGACATGGGGGATATTGTCAAGATCTACACACTAAAGGAATTGGCAGTTTAATGAGAGAATTAATGAATAGTAATTTTATGACAAATAGTTGCTCATTTTAAAACTAACGTTTTATTAAAATGGTACAGAAATAACACCATAGCAAGTACTAGTTCATGTTAAAAATTTCAAACTCCCAAGTGAATCAATAAAAAACTGCATGTTGTGATCATTTTCTAAAGTTTTGGTACCACACTTATGTCATTCCTAGGAAACAAAAATAGATGCCACTTGTGTGCATAATAACTCACATGATGGGCTTTTGAAGATTGCAGTAAAAGGTTTCCATCCCTGAAAATATCATTGTCATTGACTGCTGTGACTCCAATCCCCTAATACTACCATGAGAAAGCATTGGAGTTTTGTTGTTAATTGCAAACTAAGGAGTCCTAAGTCTGAACCATTTGAAACTACTGTTCTGTGTTAAAAACAAATATAGACAATTTAATATGGTTCAACTTTTATATTTAATCTATAATCAAGCATTAACTTTTTACATGAAAACATTTATCATGTGATCCCACATGCTGTGGAGCAACTAAGCCCCTGCGCCACAACTACTGAGCCGGCTCTCTAGAGCCCATGAGCCACAACTACTGAAGCTCACGTCCTAGAGCCCATGCTCTGCAACAAGAGAAACCACCGCAATGAGATGCCCGCGCACCGCAACAAAGAGTAGCCCCCACTCGCCGCAACTAGAGAAAAGCCCGTGAGCAGCAACAAAGACCCAATGTAGCCAAAAATAAATAAATACATTTATGAAAAAAAAAAAGTTAATCAAGAAAACAGACTCAGAATTTCTTCATATATTTGTGGTGATTAGGTCTTAGCCAGACCTGACATTCCTGGTGTTATTCACCACAAGCTGATGAATTTACCTTTGAAGAATCTATCAGATAAAAAATGATAAGGAGAACGCCAAGATTTCTTCAGCATTAGGGTATATGCATAAAGCTGGTACTTCACACACACACACAGACACCCGCTCACACACATCCAAATAACCTCACAAACCTGATTTAGAAAGAAATAGTAACTTTTGCCTATTGAAGCTTACTAAAAACAGCAAGCTATAGTTAATATTAATGATTCATATTTTCACAAAAAGAAAAATAAATTTAAGTACAATGGAGGCTGGATGTTTCTTTTCTCCACTTAATTCCCCAGGGCTTCCCCATTCTGGTTATTAAAAAAACAAACAAATAGAATTTCCTTAATACATATCATTTAAAAAGTGAGTGAAAGTACTACTGGATTCAAATTAATCATAACAACAAAATTACAGTAAACCTAGTTCTGAATAGCCTTCCTCAGTTTAGCAATAAAAGTTTTGCTCTATTTCAATTAGGCACATCATGTCTTAAAAAAAATTTTTTTTAATGCTCGAAATGTTTTATTTTGCCTACCCGAGTTACCAGTAAAACTCCCTTTCTTTCTATCTAGCCATGCATCCTTCTGTCCTTCTGCTGAAGCCGAATTTGAAGGCCAGAGGGTATACACATCTGCCCTGGGCAAATACAGTCAATGTTTCTTCCACAAACACAGGCTCCCATGACAACCAAACAGAAAGGGGAAAAAAAAACAATGAGAAGCCAGGGATATTAAATTTCTCTTAGACCCACCATCTGATTCTCATTTGACCTACTGTCTGGGTCTTATTAAGCCCAGATCTCTTTTATTCCCGTAGTCTTTTACAAGCTGGCCATATGGAATCCTAAGGGTTCATACTTGTCCATGTTACTGGACAACGATCCTAGCAAGGGAAGAGAGCATTTGTGAAGCCATTTTATTTCCATGTTTTTAGGTTGTTGGGTTCTTCTGCAGAGGCTATCAGCTCCAACTGTGTGAGCACACCTGTCCACCAGAACGAGACTTAGATTACTAATTCATTTCACATGGGTCGCCAAACTCATATCAAATAGCAGTAGCTCTTGCTTATTACTAGCTTAGATCAGATTCAAACTGGAGGCTCAAAGCTAAAAGGCTTAACCTCCAGCCCCTTCACCCTGGGTCACTCCCAATCTGTCTCTGGGGCACTTTTAATTAATGGCAGAGTGAAAAGGATTATAAATTCCAGCATTCCCATATACCATTCCTTATGGATGTCCAACTCACTGACAGCAAAGAAGGCTTTCCACTAACACGTATTTGTTCATGTGACTGTATCTGCACAAACAAAATTAAGCGGAGACATGAGGAGGCAATTATCTTGAAAATTCAGGCTAAAACAGAAATACTTCAAGTGAAGCTTGGGAATTTACCTTTCTGAGATTGGAGAAATCTGCCAGATGATGTCCTTGCATTAAATTTAACTTTGTATGTGCTGGTGCCGAAGGGCAAAGGAAAGTGGAAAGTACGGGTAATTATCCAGAGCCTTAAAACCCAGCTGTGCACTAGTGAGAGAGAAAAACATAGAAGAAAGCTGTAAGTAACCAGATTTATCTAATTCAGCATTTAGCCAAAATCTAAAGCTGCCTTGTGGTATAAATATAGTTAGGACTATTATAGAGTAGGAAAGCAGAATTGCTGGACACTAACTTTGCACGTGTTCTATATATTTGTTTTCTAGTGGAATACTCCAAGGTTAAAGAAAGTGCTAGGACAACCTAATATCCTTTCTGAATCATGTACTTCTTTTGGCCATGTCCAGGGTGCTTATAGCTTAGGTTTAAACTGTTGAGATATGGTACTTAGAATCAGATAGTTGTGTAGAACACAATGAAAGTCTTTTTCTGAAGCTACTTCTGAGAATAGGTACCTGAATTAAGTGTACTAATACAAACACCAACCACATAGCTAAGCCTACCCCATGCTAGGTTCTTTCTCATGATATTAAATCTCACCTTGACAGAAATCATATTAGGGCAGTATTATTATATCTATTGTATAGATAAAGAAACAGGCTTATTTATAAGAATATTAATTCTTTGGTGTATATATATATTTTTAAAAAGCCTAACTACCTGTTATAGGTTGAATTGTGTCTCCCCCAAAAAGATATTCTGAAGTACTAGCCCTTGATACATGTGAGTGTGACCTTATTTGAAAATAGGGCCTTTGCAGGTTTAATCAAGTTAGGATAACATCATTGGAATGGGTGTTAATCCAATATAATTGATGTCCTTACAAGAAGAGGAAAATTTGGACACAGACATAGAGATCTGGGGAGGATGCCATGTGAAGATGGAGGCAGAGACTGGAGCGATGCATGTACAAGCCAAGGAATAGCAAGGATTGCTGGCCCTCACCAGAAGCTAGAAGAGGGATGGAACAGATTCTCTCTCAGGAGAAACCAACCCTGCCAACTCGTTGATTTTGGACTTCCAGGCTCCATACTGTGAGCTAATAAATTTCTATTGTTTTGAGCCACCTAGTTTGTAGTACTTTGTTATGGCAGCCCTAGGAAACTAATATATCACCCAAAAGACGAGAGAAAAAATAACAGTGAGTAGGTTAATTTTGTATAGTAAGCAAATTTGGAGGATGCTGGTATAAATCTCTTTTATGTTTCTTTAGGTAAACACAGCTAGAATATTTCCAGCAGGAAAAGATGTGTATCTGGGCTAGAAAGGGTCCCTTACAAAGTTTTATTTTGAGTTATATTCTAATGATTTTGACCACATAACTCCCTTACTGAAAAAAAATCTCAATAAGGGACACCCTGTTAACTGTAGAATGAATTCTTAACTTCTCAACCTAGCAGTGCCCTGCATGGCATAAACTCTTCAAAGATGTCTAATAATTAGACATATGATTCTCCTTCTTTTCTATACTTATCTTGTGGAGCTGCCCTAAAACACTCCAGCTAAATGGAACTCCTGGCTGTTTACCCAGACATGCCTTCCTCTTATCCAGTATCTTTCCTTTACTCATGCAGGGGCCATTGTATTAAAGAACTGACTTTCTTCCCTCTTCACTAACCTCAACATATTTAAATCCTACTAGACATTAAAACTATCTGACAAGACATCTCCTGTGTCAATCCTTTACTGATCACAGTGACTTTGGGTTTGTTATTCTTCTCTAGCAATTTGTGGCTCTCTTGTGGCTTTTCCAGTTTTGTGCTTTGCCATATATTATTATGAGTATTTATCTTATATCCACTACTGTTTAAGAAATCTCTCGGATCAGGAGGTATTTCTGCTCATCTTTTAGGTTCTGCCCCTACCTCTAGCACCTAGCATAATGCCTTACGGAGAGTTGGTCCTCTATAAATGTTTGCTGAATTGATTTTTAAGTTTGAATTAAGCAGTACAGGATCTCTTGGGTTGAAAAATCACATTGCAGATGGCATGCTTGTATTGTTCAATATTGCTGCACCAATGGAGCAAGGCATATGCTGCAAATTCTTCATCTAAATGGTAGGAGCGAGGGAAGGAAAGGTTTTTCATAAAAGGTTATCTGCAATCAAAAGAAATAAGAGAAACAGGCAAATGCTATAGAATATTTTTCCTAACCATCTAGTGGCGATTCATTTGTTTGGTTAGCGTATCTGTTAGATTCCAGTGTTAGATTCAAAATAAAGTTAAATTGCATTGGCATAGTGACTTAACTCACTAGTGTGTTATTACTATGTAAGCAGGTGTACATGCAACTACAAATAAATGCTTGCTGATAGAATCCCAGCAGGGTTTCTGATGAGTTTTCATTTTGTTGAAACTTACCCAGGAAATTACTGTGTAAAAAGCTTTGCTATTACTTCTTTGCCTGAAATATCATTTAGCTACACCTGGCCAAGTTCATGGCAATTATACTAACTATACAAAAATGACATTCCAAATTTCTCATCAGCCTTTTATATTCATTTTCTCAAATTTATTACTGAAATAATAGAAATATACAAATACACACAGATACACAAATCCCAAAAGGCACACATTAAGACAATCTTAGCATTTAAAAGTCAAAATAACTTATAAAAAGAGGATAATTTAAGTTAATCTTTCCTTAGAATAGAATCTACACTATAAGTTAACTCTAAGCTTCAAGTTACTGCTTACTAATGGTATGTATGACATAAACCTTATGTGTCTTAATTGCAGCCCTACACATGCTTAAATGGGGGAAAAAAGGAAATAATAAAAACTTTTACTGCATTATGTGATACATTAAAAAGCTGACAATAAAAATTGGGTCTCTAAATGTCACAGAACATAACCACATATATCAAATTTTTACCATAGCAAATTATGTAACATGATCAAACCCACCATACAGTCATAGCTGAGTTATAATGAATTTTGTTATACTTACTACAATACATCAGTAAGTTTGGGGTTTAAAAAATATTTTAGTCAACAAATAGCCATTGTGTGTCTCCTTTGTATGAGGTTCTCTGGGAAAGATTCAGTTTCAAAGAATATAAGATAGTTTCTGATTTCAAATTTTTCGCTCTATTTTGAAATGGGAAGTGAGACAATATTCACATTAAAAAAAAGATAATCAGGAATATATGGAAATGTATACCAAATGCTTGCTCCAAATAATGGCAGAGTGAGAGAGCCAGGCAAGGAAGAGGTTGGGGAAGTGTCCATAAGATAGAGTGACCACATGCCCTGATTTCAATGGAAGAATTCTAATTTATGCCTATATGTCTGGTGTAATAATTAATATGACCCACTTTTCCTCTCAAAAGTTCTTTGACTTAAGGACTTCCCTGGTGGCTCAGTGGTTAAGAATCTGCCTGCCAATACAGGGGACACGGGTTCGAGCCCTGGTCTGGGAAGATCTCACATGCTGCGGTGCAACTAAGCCCACGCGGCACAACTAAGCCCATGCACCACAACGACTGAGCCTGAACTCTAGAGCTCACGAGCCACAGCTACTGAGCCTGCGTGCCACAACTACTGAAGCCCATGCACCCAGAGTCTGTGCTCCGCAACAAGAGAAGCCACCACAATGAGAAGCCCATGCACCACAACGAAGAGTAGCCCCACTCACCGCAACTAGAGAAAGCCTGCACACAGCAACAAAGACCCAATGCAGCCATAAATAAATAAATAAATAAGTTTAAAAACATAAAGTTGTTTGACTTAAATGATAATTATGTGTTCATTATACCACAGGAGCAAATAGGCAAGTGTGGCCTTGAAAGAAAGGTAGAATTAAAATAAGCAGAAGTGAGTGTTTCTGGAAATCTAAGACAGGTAAATGGTATATGCAAAGAAATGAAAAAGAATCATAGCAATCAATAGGTTGGATGAAGTAGCATTTTGTGCAAGGAAGCCTTGTTTTTGTTGAGAACTGCAAATAAGGCTGCATTGGAGATCTAGCCTTCTCCATCATGTCCTCCCAGATTTCTCCTGAGAGGACAATAGGGCTTCTCCCAGGACCACTACTCTATCCTGAATATGTGGCAGGAAGAGGAATCATCTGGGGACACATCACAATCTCACACAGTATCAAGTGTCTCCTGTCAAGTGTAGCCAGGTTTAACAACAAAATGAAACAAAACAAACAGAATGTCCAGTCAAATTAGAATTTCCTATAATCAATGAATAATTTTTTAGTATAAGATAGTTCAAAATATTGCCTGGGACATAAACCACAGTTCTTTTTTAGTATTACCCAATTATTGCATGAGCTATATTAAAAAATTGCTTTTTGTGTGAAATTCAAATTTGACTGGATATCCTGTATTTTATCTGCAACTGTAGTCCTGCCTCATTTCAGCCTTCAGGGATTTCTCTTGACTATTTCTGGGGTTAATGAAACTCTACTCCTTGGCCCAGAAGACCAACTTCCTTCACTTTCAAAGGTGATTTCTGTTTTGAGCTTAAGAAGTTTGCATGAGAAATTTTACAATTGTTTAGTGATACTTTTCTCAAATATGTCCTTAGGTCTAAGTTTATTCATTATATACTGTGAATTAAAACTCAAATCTCAATTTCTAATAAAGATTAGTTCTCTAAGGTGACTAACTATAAAGGTGCTTAATGATCTTCTGACACGAGTTCGATCGGTGCTTTTTTCCTCATCATTGGCAACTCTAAAATTTAAGGCAATAAGTAGAACCAGATGGAATCATGTTATATTTACTGAACTGCTGCATTTTCTCAGTTCCGTTTCACAGTGGCCCTGAGAGGTATTCACCACATCATATATGTGAGTAAACGGGCTCAGGGAAGTTTGGGCATGCACTTCAAAGACTCCCCATAGCTAGTTAATGGTAATGGTATTAAGTTTTGAACCCAAAGCCCATGATGGCAAACTTAGCCAATTTACTTACACTCTAATATAGCCATCTTTAATACAGCAATGAACATTCCTTGTCATTATTCTTAAATGACTCAAAATTTCCTGAAATGCCAATAATATGTTGTTGCTTTCAGATTAAATATGTGAGTATTCTCTTCAGGTCTCTTCTCTTTTGATTAATATGATAATAATAAAAAAACAACAGTGACAATATGTAACACGTGTCAAGCACTGTGCTAAGTATGTTACATGTTTTACTTTACTCAATGTTATTAAACTGTCATTGAATGATTTTATTCAGTAATCAAGATTTCCTTAAACTATTTGAACCCTGAAAAATGACATCAGCTTACAATCTTCTGACACATGGATATAACCTTTTGACAGGTACCACAATAAATAAACTTTTACATCTGTTATCAGTTTGATGGACATACAGTTCTACATCAAGGAACAGACTTTGAAGGCTGAAAAATAACAATTCTCAATAATAAAAAAAGGTAAATTCTCCATGGCTAAAAATAAATACTAAAAAATATTCAAATGTTGAAGCACTAAGCTTTCTGTTGATAATTATAGGTGTTTATAAGAAATTATCTTAATGTTACAGTTAATAGAAAGGAATTCTAGAAACTCAGTGAACAAAGAGCAAATAGCAGCTGATCACAGAATTGCTAAAAACGTACAGTCTTCTTTTCAAAGAACAAGCTCTGGTCCAACATTAGTTACCCCTGGCCCTACCTAAAAGTCTTTGCAACTTCAGAGACACCTTTCTTGGTTTTCTTCCCTTGTGGCTACATGCCTACTGGCAGAGAGTGGGAAGTGTTTTCTCACCATTCTGAGCTATTCTTTGGTTTCTTCATTTCGTTTGTAACTACACCAAGCCCAAAAGACCCATTTCAAGTCTCCTTTTGGTTCCAGTCTTTAATCTAAATGGCCGATCTTAATCAAATGCAATGGGTTGTATAGGAAGTGTGATAACTAATAATTTACTTCACTTGTCAAGCATGGCTCACCTCCCATATATAACAATATCTATATTTGGGGGGTAACCCCTTTACTTTTAGACCACAGCATAATAATGCCTTAGCCACATAATTATCATAGTACTTAAACCAATTATATGTATGTGCAGTAACAGGAAAATAATGTTCTTCCATGATCACTAGAGAATATAATTAAGAAAAAAAAATTCTGTTAGGATATTTTCTCTTACAGGTAGTGAATCTGAGGATAACCTAAAAGTGACATAAAAATTAATGGCATTCATTGACATATTTGTGAACCGCTTAATCAAATGGCCCAAATAAATGAGAAAAGCATGGAATGAAAAACCTGAAAGTCAAACATGAAGACCCTTTCACTGAACTATTTTTGTATAGAATATCTACTTTTAGAGTTTATAAAGTAACACAGTACTTCATCTTATAGAAATTGAGATCAAGAAATAAAGAATTTTTAAGCTGCAGCACATATGTATAGAACATAGCAAAATTCTATTGGGAATTGTAAAGACCCAAACAAAAGGAAAAGTCCTGTAGAGATAGGGGATCACTAGAATGGAAAATATGTCTATGATCTGATGTTTGCAAGCGATACCATTCAATTTCACCATGCACCAGAGGCCCTGATTGCCTCTGTGTGTGAAACAGTAGTGCTCCTAGGATCTTCTATCCTTTTCCCAATTACTTGCTGGACTTATTCCCAAGCTTCCCATCCCTGAAAGTGGTCACTGAGATGCTAGGCGACTATTTATTTGGGATGTTGTCAAGAGGATTTCTGCACTGGTTGTGAGTGGAATTTAGACATCTTTTAAGTTCCTTTAAAACTTCAGGGGCTTATGATTTTATTGACTTTCCTCTAAATAATGGATATTTCATTTAAAAGCACATTAAGACTGTGTCTACACGATACAGATGAGTATGTGAATTGTTTTGTCTTCATAGAAGTAATATCTGTATAGAATCCTTGGTTTATATAAACTGAAATGATCTTCAGTTTGATCTTCCATGAGATGTGAGTTTAATATTCCCTAAAGAGGAAATTTACCTGTAATTTGAATACCACCACTGTCAAGAATCTCCATGAGTATGCAAATTCCAATTTGAGAGACATCACCTTCTCCATGAAGCTTTTCTAGATGCTTAGTTTTAACTCATCAAGTCCACTCTGAAATAGGTAAGTTATGTAATTCCTTGATTTTTATCCCAAATTGGTATGATAGCAGATGTAACCCTTAGACTATGTATTCAAGTGTTTATTACATGATATATGTACCTTATTTTTTTATATATATGGAAGGCTGACATAAAGTCCAAGGTCCCTCTCATGGGTATGCAAAGTTTCCTTGGCCTCACACAGCATTAAAGCATTGAAACAACCACCCACCACCATTGAGGTGACTCATTGGTCTGCACTGGTGTGATTACAATGTCCTTTGTCCTTTCTGATTTCTTTTGGTGACTCTGCTGCTTCCATGCTTATGTCATGACCGTTTTCTTTTTGATGCTGGTAATGCCTTATCCTAGGGTTCTGCCTCTTAATGCACCATGCACATAATGACACCCATGCAGCCATCTGAAGATTTGCCATCTCACTTAGAGACTGTCACCAATTTGGGCGTGAATCTCTTCTAATAGTGAAACCAGTCTGACCGTAGTTTCTTTACAGTTTAAAGAAGTCTCTCCTTTTACTGTTCACAATTTCCTTCCACTCCAGGACACCTGACATAATCTCTTCAAAAGAAAGAACAGTTAATTTCAAGCAATTTCCTTTTTTTTCTGTTCTGCCTCAAGCCTTCCATGACTAGTTACTTCCTTGAAGAAGAAAAAAAAAATAGAGAAAAACCAAATATAAACTAACATCTCAAGAACGAAGTCTTCACCAAACCATTGTAGGCCATTTGCCTCTAATTAGTATATGTTATTTCCCTGTGAAGAATGTAATATCATTCTGTCTATTCATCTTTCTCCTGATGTTTCTCTTTGCCATCTATATAGCCAATATGGGGATATCCATATCAGTGTTTATGTGATAATAAATCAGTTTTTGGTATTTATTCTCTGAGGGTTGGGGGTAGGAAAAGGACTTAGTAGCTCCCTTTGTACAGGATCTAGCATTTATGTCTACACTTCTCTAAAACTGTTAAACCAGAAACACTTCTCTAATTTGAAGAAGAATTTCTGGGATAATAGTCTGCTCTACAAAAAGACAACACTCAGAATGGGAGAAAATACTTGCAAATGAAGAAACCAACAAGGGAGGAAACTTGCACAAACCACTTAGATAGCCTCATCCACCAGAGGCCAGACAGCAGAAGCAAGAAGAACTACAATCCTGCAGCCTGTGGAACAAAAAACACACTCACAGAAAGACAGACAACATGAAAAGGCAGAGGGCTATGTACCAGATGAGGGAACAAGATAAAACCCCAGAAAAACAACTAAATGAAGTGGAGATAAGCAACCTTCCAGAAAAAGAATTCAGAATAATGATAGTGAAGATGATCCAGGACCTTGGAGAAAAAATGGCGGCAAAGATTGAGAAGCTGCGAGAAATGCTTAACAAAGACCTAGAAGAATTAAATAACAAACACCTAGAAGAATTAAAGAACAAACAAACAGAGATGAACAATACAATAACTGAAACGAAAAATACACTAGAAGGAATCAATAGCAGAATAACTGAGGCAGAAGAATGGATAAGTGACCTGGGAGACAGAATGGTGGAATTCACTGCTGTGGAAAAGAATAAAGAAAAAAGAATGAAAAGAAATGAAGACAGCCTGAGAGACCTTTGGGACAACATTGTACGCAACAACATTCGCACTATAGGGGTCCCAGAAGGAGAAGAGAGAAAGGACCCGAGAAAATATTTGAAAAGATTATAGTTGAAAACTTCCCTCACATGGGAAATGAAATAGCCACCCAAGTCCAGGAAGCGCAGAGAGTCCCAGGCAGGATAAACCCAAGGAGAAACACACTGAGACATATAGTAATCAAATAGACAAAAATTAAACACAAAGAAAAATTATTGAAAGCAACAAGGGAAAAATGACAAATAACATACAAGGGAACTCCCATAAGGTTAACAACTGATTTCTCAGCAGAAACTCTACAAGCCAGAAGGGAGTGGCATGATATATTTAAAGTGATGAAAGGGTAGAACCTACAATCGAGATTACTCTACCCAGCAAGGATCTCATTCAGATTCAAAGTAGAAATCAAAAGCTATACAGACAAGCAAAAGCTAAGAGAATTCAGCACCAACAAGCCAGCTATACAACAAATGCTAAAGGAACTTCTCTAAGTGGGAAACATAAGAGAAGAAAAGGACCTACAAAACCAAACCCATAACAATTAAGAAAATGGTCATAGGAACATACATGTCAATAATTACCTTAAACGTGAATGGATTAAATGCTCCAACCAAAAGACACAGGCTTGCTGAATGGATACAAAAACAAGACCCATCTATATGCTGTCTACAAGAAACCCACTTCAGACCTAGGGACACATACAGACTGAAAGTGAGGGGATGGAAAAAGATATCCCATGCAAATGGAAATCAAAAGAAAGCTAGAGTAGCAATACTCATATCAGATAAAATAGACTTTAAAATAAAGAATGCTACAAAAGACAAGGAAGGACACTACATAATGATCAAGAAATCAATCCAAGAAGAAGATGTAACAATTATAAATATATATGCACCCAACAGAGGGGCACCTCAATACATAAGACAACTGCTAACAGCTATAAAAGAGGAAATGGACACTAACACAATAATACTGGGAGAATTTAACACCTCACTTACACCAATGGACAGATCATCCAAACAGAAAATTAACAAGGAAACAGATGCTTTAAATGACACAATAGACCAGATAGATTTAATTGATATTTATAGGACATTCCATCCCAAAACAGCAGATTACACTTTCTTGTCAAGTGCGCATGGAACATTCTCCATAATAGATCACATCTTGAGTCACAAATCAAGCCTCAGTAAATTTAAGGAAATTGAAATCATATCAAGCATCTTTTCTGACCACAATGCTATGAGACTAGATATCAATTACAGGGAAAAAAACGTAAAAAACACAAACATCTGTAGGCTAAACAATACATTACTAAATAATCAAGAGATCCCTGCAGAAATCAAGGAGGAAATCAAAAAATACCTAGAGAAAAATGACAATGAAGACATGACAATACAAAACCTATGGGATGCAGCAAAAGCAGTTCTAAGGGGGAAGTTTATAGCAATACAAGCCTACCTCAAGAAACAAGAAAAATCTCAAATAAACAATCTAAACTTACACCTAAAGGAACTAGAGAAAGGAGAACAAACAAAACCCAAAGTTAGCAGAAGGAAAGAAATCATGAAGATCAGAACAGAAATAAATGAAATAGAAACAAAGAAAACAATAGCAAAGATCAATAAAACTAAAAGCTGGTTCTTTGAGAAGACAAACAAAATTGATAAACCGTTAGCCAGACTCATCAAGAAAAAGAGGGAGAGGACTCAAGTCAATAAAATTAGAAATGAAAAAGGAGAAGTTAAAACTGACACCACAGAAATACAAAGCATCCTAAGAGACTACTACAAGCAACTCTATGCCAATAAAATGGACAACCTGGAAGAAATGGACAAATTCTTAGAAAGGTATAACCTTCCAAGACTGAACCAGGAAGAAATAGAATATATGAACAGACCAATCACAAGTAATGAAATTGAAACTGTGATTAAAAATTTTCCAACAAACAAAAGTCCAGGACGAGATGGCTTCACAGGTGAATTCTATCAAACATTTAGAGAAGAGCTAACACCCATCCTTCTCAAACTCTTCCAAAAAATTGCAGAGGAAGGAACACTCCCAAACTCATTCTATGAGGCCACCATCATCCTGATGCCAAAACCAGACAAAGATAGTTCAAAAAAAAAAAAAAATTACAGACCAATATCACTGATGAATATAGATGCAAAAATCCTCAACAAAATACCAGCAAACAGACTTGAACAACACATTCAAAGGATCATACACCATGATCAAGTGGGATTTATCCCAGGGATGCAAGGATTCTTCAATATATGCAAATCAATCAATGTGATACACCATATTAACAAATTGAAGAATAAAAACCATAAAAAAAAGAAACCAACAAGGGATTAATCTCCAAAATATACAGACAGCACATGCAGCTCAATATCAAAAAACAAAACAAAAACAAAAAAAGGAAACAAAAACAAAAAAAACAAATAACCCAATCAAAAAATGGGCAGAAGATCTAAATAGACATTTCTCCAAAGAAGACATACAGATGTCCAAAAAGCACACAAAAAAATGCCCAACATCACTAATTATTAGAGAAAGGCAAATCAAAACTACAGTGAGGTATCACCTCACACTAGTCAGAATGGCCATCATCAAAAAGCTACAAACAATAAATGCTGGTGAGGGTGTGGAGAAAAGGGAACCCTCCTACACTGTTGGTGGGAATGTGAATTGGTACAGCCACTATGGCGAACAGTATGGAGGTTCCTTAAAAAACTAAAGATAGAACTACCATATGACCCATCAATCCCACTCCTGGGCATATACCTGGAGAAAACCATGATTTGAAAAGATACATGCACCCCAATGTTCATTGCAGCACTATTTATAATAGCCAGGACATGAAAGCAACCTAAATGTCCATCAACTGAGGAATGGATAAAGAAGATGTGGTACATATATACAATTGAATATTACTTAGCCATAGAAAAGAACAAAATAATGTGATTTTCAGCAATATGGATGGACCTAGAGATTGTCATACTGAGTGAAGTAAGTCAGACACAGAAAAACAAATATCATATGATATTGCTTATATGTGGAATCTAAAAAAAGGGGTACAAATGAACTTATTTACAAAACACAAGGAGAGTCACAGATGAAGAAAACAAACATGGTTACCAGGGGATAAGTGGGAAGAGGGATAAATTGGGAGAATGAGATTGACACATATACACTACTATATAAAAAATAGATAACTAATAAGAATCTGCTGTATAGCACAGGGAACTCTACTCAGTATTCTGCAATGGCTTATGTGGGAAAAGAATCTAAAAAACAAGAGTGGATATATGTATATGTATAACTGATTCACTTTATTGTACCCCTGAACCTAACACAACATTGTAAATCAAATATACTCCAATAAAATTTTTTTTTTAAAAAAAGGGATGAGTACAGAATAAAATGTTGGAGATCACCATTTTGTTTCTCATGTAGGCAATAACATTTCTTGACTTTAGATATACTCTACAATTTCATCACTAGCTTTAGTTTCTCTAAAAGAACTTTGTATATGAATCATTTTACAAATAGAATGAGTCTTTCAAACATATACATAATGTATATTGAATATTCACAGCATATTTTCTCCTCAGATCAATTATTAAAACTTTGGTTAAGTTCAATTTCTGGACTTACTCTCTGTAGGTCAAAATGGACTAGTTATTTACATTTGATGCCTTATCTAAGTACAAGTGAGACAAAAATTGAGAAGGAAAGGAGAAAACAAAAGCTTTACAGTGTCAAACAACAGTATTTCGGAAAATATATATTTTCACCAAAAACATTTATTTGAATCCATTTTGTATAAAGTCCTAAAGTAAAAATGGTGAGAAAAACTTATTCATGCTCTAAGCAATGTAGTTGAAGTAAAATACAGATATTAATGATAAGGGCAAATATTTATCCCAAAGCCTACTCAGAAGCATCTAAACAATGGAATTATTCTATAAGATTTTTCAAAAATAACCATGTATTTTTAAAGGTGGACGACTGTAAAAATTGAGGAATAGTTTGAAACAATGTGTAAAAATCCACTGGGTTGTAGTGGATTGAGTAGTGTGTGATATCTTGACAGCCTGAATCCAGTGGTTTCAGAACATAGAGCATTTTTACTGTAATGGAGAACAGTAATGATGTTATGGTATTCTCACTGATAATATATGGATTTTGGTTGTTCTTGATTTACTTATATATTTTTAAGGTAATAACATTTTTAAGGAGTTGAATTTCTCTTGTGAAAATTCATCTTATGTTTATATTCCATATCTTAATACATAAAGTGGAAAGAAAAAAAGAAACAAGAGAGAGTATAGAGAAAGCCTGTTACATCTGGTTGGCTGTTTCTGTCATTTAATCTTTTGGAGTTGTTTAAATTTCAAAAGAAACTTAATCCAAATCAGTTTGGGTCATAGGTATACAAATTGAAAATCAGCTACTATATAAAATCCAATATATTTTACATTGAGAATCATATTATGTAATATATAACACATATGTATCCAAAATATACATGGTTCATAAAATATTCTCATCTGCAGATGTATTTATAAAATAAATGAGTATGAATGAATAGGATGCAACTCACCTGCTATTGATGGAACATTCACATTGTTACTTTCTTCCCACTTTCAATATTGGCCATGCACTAATTTTGCAAGTCTTTTCACTGCAGATACATTAGAAATTCATCATATGAGGGGATACAGAGAATAAAAAACAGGTAATATTATTTGTCTTAGAAGTATCAGAAGACACAGAAAAGATGAATAGATTAGGTTGTGAAACAGAAGAGTGAAAACAGATACACTGGCAAAGTGCAGAATCTGGATCTGCTATAATACCACTATTTACTCTAATGAATTATCAACCCCTAAAGCTGGAAAGGACATGCAAGATAATTTTGTCCATCTTTTCCTCTAACATGAGAAAACCGAGATGGGGATAAGTTAGGTAATTCATTCCAAGTTCATAGTAACTCTTGATAGAATCAGGTCTATATCTCTTATTACACAAATTCTAAGCTTCTGTTTGAATTACAAGAGAGGCCTTAACAATATATATCATGGCAATGAAGTACCTTGTGCATATTAGACACATATGCATTAAAATGCATGTACTAAATATTAGTTTTATGAAAACTTTTCATAAAATGGAAGAAAAAATATCATTCTTTACTGAAAATGGTAGCATTTTATGGATATAATTTCAGATTATTTACCAATGGGAGAAGGGGAGGGGGAGAGGCAAGACAGGTGAAAGTGATTAATAGGGACAAATTACTAGGTATAAATTAAAAAGTTACAAGGATATAAATGTACAGCTCAGGGAATATAGCCAACATTGTATAATAGCTCTATATGAAGTAAAAACTATAAAAATACTGGATCACTACATTGTACACCTGAAACTAATATAATATTGTAAGTACACTATATTTCAATTAATAAAGAAAAAACACCAAATCAAAATTTCTCTTTTCATTCTCCCCTTTCCGAGTGTTCATAGTCTCATAACTTCATCTTTTCTTTAAACTTAAGAACTTTTAAAAAAAAATTTGTCTCTTTTTTTGCCATTTACTTAATTGGAAAAACAAGAGGTAATTCAGATTCTTAAGGTGAACATTGTTTCATTTTCATTTGTTCAAAAACATTTATACTGACACCTTTCAGAGTCTATTTGTCTTATTTAAGACACGCCTGTGCTCATTTCTTCATCTTCTATAAAAAAATTTCCTGAGATTTGCTCTGTGCTATGAAACAAAGCCTAGGCAGCTGTGTCGATGCCCCAGCAATGCCAAACAGCCAATGCTGTTGTTCTCCTTCTCATTGCTGGGCCCTTGTTTGTTTGTTGTTTGTACTGAAATGGCCAGAAGGGACCTACCAGGAGTCCACCTACCATGCCTGAGCCCTCAACTTCATTCTCAACGTGAGTATAAGAAAGCCAAGTTATGCACACCGCACAGTCAGCAGCCCACACAAGTCACATCAGTTCCTACTGTGCAACTCTGAACAATTTTAAATATTCCTGTCGGGTCGCATTTTACACAACACTACCACAATACAGGGAATACATTTAGACATTTCCAAGGTGAGGGAAATGGATGTAATGATGAGGAATCAGAAACAGAATCATCAGCTGCCTGGAAGAACTACCCTTACAGAGAGCAGAAATCTTAAAAAAAAAAAATCAATTAATAACTCAGTCAGTCTTCCATGCAGATCTTTGTAAAGAAAATGAGGCTATTTTGTCAAAATAATAATCATGTTTTCTAAGAGCTGTCCTGCTAAAAATATAGCTCCTCCAGAGAAGCAGCTACATGCTCTCTTTAAATAGCTCCCTTTGGCTTGCATCGCTGCTTGTCCTTATCTTAACTGAATAAGAACTGTCTAATATCCCTCTAAATGAAAGTAATTTTAGGACTCAGTCACATCGCGCATTTGACATCCCTTCCAGATGTGATTATGTAGAACTATCTCTCCCATTTACAATAGGCAAAGGGGGTTTGGAGATGTTATGTAGAAAATCACTTTTTCTGGCCCTTCTGGGTTTGAAATAGGAGGGTGGTCCATACGACGTTGAATATAGGTGAGTCACATGCTGAGCTTTGAAAAGAGAAGCATTCTCCTGGTCTATGAATAGGAGCCCTGCATTCTCCTTTGAGGCTAACCGAAACCCTGTGATGAAAACCACTATATAAATGCAATAAGCCTTTGTTCACAGCACCGGCAGGTGTTGTTAAAGCCTCCTGTCCTAGCTCTGACAGTGTTCCAGAAACCTAACCTACCACAGACCTGTTATTCCCACAATAGAAAAGCCCTGAGCAGAACACAGTTAATTGTGCCAGATTGTGCAATTCCATCATGATGCTTAATAGCCAAGGACAACAGATTCTTATGGTTTGATTTCATACTGATAAATGAATGTGTTTGGGTATGTGTGTGTGCATGTGTATGCATGCGTATGTGTAGGTATATATATCTCCACATATACGTACACACACATGTAATCCCCATAATAATGCTGGGCTTGGAATACCATGTCTAAATGCAGTGACTCTTAACATGTTTTCACATGATTGCAGTACAATTTGATGGGAAGTTTCTGAGTTAGCCCGGACTGTGAAGTACCTAACTCATCCAAGATCTAAGACTACTCGATTTTAATCTTTGTCCATATTCAGATCTATTTTTGTACAATTGAGTTAACTATACAAACAATTGCATATTCAGCATTTTTGCTCTCATTATTACCATCTTGAAACACAATATCTAGCTGCTCATCAAGATGGTAGAAAATACTACTGCAAAAAATTAGGTCATATTAGATAGGCACAGTCTAGGTAAAATGGAGAATGAAGACAATTAGGAAAATTTAGGGCAAGTAAAGACATTCAGAACAAATATGCAAATATAAAACTAGCAATTTAACTGATTACTTTATCTTCTAGAAAATTGCTTTAGCTGTCCCCCAGCCTAGGATTTTTTTTTCAGCATCACAGTTTTAAATATCTGTAGCAAAGAAAGTTTTGCAAAGTTTGGATCTCACTGACCAACTAGCTTATGGATTTAGAACCAGAAAGATCTGGGTTCAAATCATTATTTCACCATTTGGTACATATGTGGCATCAGATAAGTTACTTATCTGTTTTGTTTTGAGAATACAGTGAGAAAATATATATCTGTGCTTATCCCAGTACCCAGAGCATAGTAAATGACAAATTGTGACTATGAAATTTTTTCAGGGAATCCTGCTCTGCTGTGGGTGTAGGGTATAAAGAAATCCTAAGATCAATCCATTTTTACCGTTTTCATTCATACGAAATGCTTTTACACGAATGATTTTTCATCCTAAGATGAATACATTTTGGGTTTTGTCAGTAAGGAGAGTAACTTGAACTTGTTAATTTACTTTAACAGAGACACATATAGCAATGACGAGCAAGATAGAAGCCTGTCTCTTGCACAAAACTCTTAAGTTGGTGTCCAGAGAGTGAAAGTGGCTCTGCTCTATGAGGCCATGCAGGAGTACAGACTCCTTTGATCCTATTGTACCTAGAGTATCACCCTCATCCATACAATGGAAGGGATTCCCATCTTCCTGTCTGTGTACTAGCCTGTAGAGAGGTGAGAAGAGGAAAGAGAGCCAAGCTGCTTTTCTTAAAGTATATTACCTGGAAATTTTTCACTTCACTCTGCTTATATTATATTAGCCTGGAAATTTTTCACTTTGCTCTGCTTACATCGTATCAGCCAGATTACATAAGCACACCTAGCCACAGAAGCAACTGGGAAATGATGTCTATAGCCCACTATAGTATGTCCAGGCAAAATTTAGAAAGTCAATTACTAAAACAATTTGGAAGACAATTATGAATTTATTTCAGAAGATGCATGCATCAGTTATCCACTGCTGTGTAAAAACCATCCCACCATTTAGCAGCCTAAAACCATATTTGTTTAGCTTGTGATCCTAAGAATTGAAAATTAAGACTGGGCTTTGCTGGGTGGTTTTAACCGGTCTTAGTGGGGCTCACTCATGTGGCGTAGGTCAGCTGCAAGGTTCAGGGGGTACCCTCCTCTTATCTTTCAGCAGGCTAGACTTAGCCTATTTGCTTGGTGACTGTGCAAGGCCTTTTAAGATCCAGCATCATAATTTGCAGTGTCACTTCTGCTACATTCTATTGGCCAAAGAAAGTCACAAGGCCAGCACTGATTTAAAAGGTAGGGAAACACGTTCCATCTCTTGATGGGGAGGAGCTGAAAGTCACAATATAGGGAGGGGAAGAAATTGTTGCCATTTCTGAAATCCATCACAGAGGGTAATAAAATTGGAGTTACTATTCATAAATTTACTATAGTATAAATATTAAGGCAACTTTATTGTGAAACATGTGATGTTACTTTGAGACAGATCAAGCTATTTAAGGGAGTATATACAAATGTTAGGTCCCCGAGTCACACATAGTTATGAACACATGCACAAGTGTGCATGATGTTTTTTTTCTTGTTTTTTTTTTTTTTTTTTTTTGCAATACGCGGGCCTCTCACTGTTGTGGCCTCTCCCGTTGCGTAGCACAGGCTCCGGACGCGCAGGCTCAGCGGCCATGGCTCACGGGCGCAGCCGCTCCGCAGCATGTGGGATCTTCCCGGACCAGGGCACGAACCCGAGTCCCCTGCATCGGCAGGCGGACTCTCAACCACTGCGCCACTAGGGAAGCCCGTGTATGATGTTTAAATCAGATTTAGACCTTCTACAGTGTACACCCAAGCCATGTGTTTAGCGGGTAGCTGATCTCTGCTTTGATGGCTGTGACTCTCTAGTAATTTGGGGGAGAGGAGAGAAAAAATCATATCATCTCAGGACAAAATAAGTCAGGTAAATATTACAAAGCTGTGATGGAAAATTGGTCTGGGTATCAGAAGAGCTGAGTTCTAGTTCAAGCTAGGACTCACAAGTGATTTTCATAAGTTTGTTCATGAATTTGAATTCACGTTTCTTTGTGTAATTTTTAAAGGTTCGACCAGATTAAATCCAATATTCCTTCCTGTTTTGACTAGTTATCTATGAGTCACTAAGAATGATGAAAAAAGGGCTTCCCTGGTGGCGCAGTGGTTGGGAATCCGCCTGCCGATGCAAGGGACACGGGTTCGTGCTCCGGTCCGGGAGGATCCCACATGCCGCGGAGCGGCTGGGCCCGTGAGCCATGGCCGCTGGGCCTGCACGTCCAGAGCCTGTGCTCCGCAGCGGGAGAGGCCACGGCAGTGAGAGGCCCGCGTACTGCAAAAAAAAAAAAGAATGATGAAAAGAGACTTGTTCTTTCAAGTGACTACAAGACTAAGAATACAGGAACAAAAGGGGAAATACAAACGATTAGGCTACTTAGTGCCAAATGTCAAGATATTTGGAAACATCTAGATACTTATCTAAATTATGTAGGAGCCAAAACTGAAAAATTTATCTGTTTGCAAGCCGGCTACAGAAACATTTTCTTCATCAGAAGAGACCAATATTATTATTATTTTTTAAATTATTGATCTAAGTATGGCAAATAATCCCATAATAATTATAAGTAAAATGTGAACACGTATCTAGAAAAACATGATATAAATCTTAAGTGAATTTGTAATGAAAACAAATAACGGAGTTCTACATATGATCTTCTTATGTATTCATATTTGCAGGATATATAAACGTAGATAACATTTATTTTTTCCCCTCTACCGTGTGGCCCTAGGAATCAAACACTAATTTATGCTTCTTCTTCAAAACAGATACCAGAATGAAAAGTAATTTCTTAAGAAATTAAGAAGTGTTGTATAACACACAAGATGTGTTATATAATCCAAAAAGATGACAGTAACTCAACAGTGATGCTGTCATTGGAATATGGTTTCCAAACTCATATTCACATCCACATAACTAACTACAGCTTGGGCAATGGTTCAAAATTTTAAAGAAATGTATAGATTGACCAGCCCCGTGGTTATCAAAATGTGGTCACAGGACCAGGACCTGCAGCATAAGCATTGCCAAAGAACTTGTCTGAAATGATAATCCTTCAGCCACATCTCAGACACATGGAATCAGAAACACTGAGAGGATTCTGGTATTTTAACAAGCCCTACTGGTGATGCTGATGCACACTGATTTCAGAACCACTGTTCCAGCCAACATTACTTAGTAAATAATCTAGGCAGGAAATCTAGAGATGTCTGGATAGAAAAAACTCATTATCCTTGTATCTAATTACTAGCCTTTTCTGCTTTAAATAGGTCACCAAAAGTTAGCTCCATTTTCTACATGAATGATGTGTCCGTACACATTAAGTTTCTCTGGAAGAATTCGGGTGACTTTGCTTCATAAGGAGAACACGGGCATATGCTTTGTATGTAAAAGGAACCTGACAAATATTTGTTGACTTCATTTATTATAATTTCACACCAGACACAAAGGGAATTCTTAAAAAATGCATTAAGAGGATAACTTAAGTATTCCAACGAAAAAGGGGCCACACAAAGAGCTACATTGTTTTCAAAGTGAGGAGAATCACATGGTGTTATTTAGCAAGCTCTTTTTGAAAACAAAGAGGTCACAACTCACAGGGTATCATAGGTGATTTTTCCGAAGTTAGACCAATATTTAGTGACAAAATCAGGATAGGAATTTAGGTTTCTAACTGAAAGTCCAGTATTCTCTTGTTTAAAATCCACACCTCCAGATGAATTTGAGATCTAGGGAAGTATTTTATTGTTTAACACCATCTATGACAAAACAATAACATGAAAACCCAGTAGAGAAATAAACCTTTATCTGTACAGAACAATGGCAGAGGATGCAATGTGGAAGAAATAAAAATTTAGATTCTCCACAAAAGACCTGCTCTTTATTCTTTTTTTTAAAAGAGATATCAACTTTTTCCTTCTAAATCTTAAATAAGACATGACACACTAGAATGCAAAGGTTTTAACTGTAAGTTTTTTTTTTTATTTCTTAAAAATCCTTTAAGCATAAAGAAATCAAATTCCTTACCTAGGAAAACTCTTTTTATAATGTCAAAAAAAGATAAATCCACAAAAGAGGGAAAAAAAAAACTGTTGAAAGAGATTGTCATAGCAACCAGATAAGAACAAATTTGGCATACAAAGCAACCTGATTATTTCTCCTTTTTAATCAAAATTACATATCATCAAGTTTGGAAGCAAAACAATTGGGAAAACAGTAAAAGAATTTCAACGTATATCGCATGCACATTAATGTTTAGTAACTCTCTCAGCACCTAAAGTAGGTGCAAGTATTAGTCAATCTGGGAATCACTTATTTTTCATAGGATTTCTTGCCTCATTTCTTCCCTCTACTCCATACATTTAAAATCAGCAAACCTTGATTATTCTTTTCCAGAAATATTTTTTGAAATCATTTATTGTTTATATGCCTGTGAAAACTCCAACTTCATACTGCCTCAGTATTTTTAATCTGATTCTTTTACAATATGTATTGTCCCTAGTTAGTGCCTTAGGGACTAATAACACTGACATAGCTTTCAGAAATGCTCATATTTACTTGGCTTCTTGATAACAGTATGGTGTTTATAAGTCTTCTACTCTTAGTGAATTCTTTGTAACAAGGCATGGGACAGAAATCTGTATCTTGTGCACCAAGGTCAGGGCACCCTTTTCCCTTTCCATAGTTCTACGTGTCTGGAGGAGTGAGCTGATGAAACGTAAGTGCAGTCTAGGATGACTCCAATCAAAGCGGCTCAGCGAATTTCCATGAGGGCAGGACACGTTAACAATATTTCTTGGGTTGGTAGCTCATTGCTGCCCTCTTCAACTCTGGTAAATTGTGAAAGATGTAGGTTATCCTAAAGGCCCTAGGTAGATGCTTCCAAAATTTTCCGAAATAGAATGCTCCTGCTGCAAAGAAAAGAACACTGATTCCTCTAACAAAAAATTAAATAGGGCACCAATGCCCGGAAATACTTGCAACTTTTCAGAAATGAATTGCCATGAAGACAAACCTTTGACCTCTGTCTTTATTCCCATGCCCACAGCTGGTCATTCCAGCAAAGTGAGGAGAAAAGTCCCAGTCTACCTCATGCCTAACTGAAAGCTGCTGCAACCAACGGGACATGGTTACCTGAAGGCATGAACAGGGAATGCTGGAGCCAGAACAAAAAAGAGTATTCATTATTCTCTTCCTTAGTGCACATCCACCTGTGACTTTGAATGAGCATGGAAAAGTTCTCCTCTGAAAAACAAACCTGTGGCTGCAACAGTGCCAATCAATCAGATGGCTAAATCAGTGCATCCTACCTTTGGGTGTCCTAACTGCAAGTTTGAGGGCCTATGGTCCTTACTGGAAAGAGTAAATAGAAAACTAAGCCAAACTGAATGTTGACTGCATTGAAAAATTAAGAATACCATGTACATACACTAACATAGAGGATCTTAGGTCAAATTTTATAGAAGTAGAGTCTGAGATGGAGATTCTTACCCAATTAATTTATTGAAGAAGACTTCAACATGTCTCCTTCTTCTTTTTTTTTTATTTTTTTTGTTGTTTTTTTAAATTTCTTCCCAAGAATTCAATCACATTTTCAATAAAAAATATATTATTTTTCAGAAGCACTTTGTGTCCCTTGGTAGATTTATTCTACTAATTAATGGTAAAAAAAAAAAAAAGAATTACTGAAAACAAATATTGTGATAAATAATTTCCCAACTGAAATTTGTACACTTGAAAGCTGACATTGTGATAAATAATTTCCCAACTGAAATTTCTACACTTGAAAGCTGATTTCTTCAAAAATAATTTTGCTCTATTAAAAAAGAAAAAAAAGGCAATCATCAGCTTCACAGACCCAGACATGGACATGATAGGATTTCTTTTTCATAGGAAATTACTGTTATGACTGATTCTTGTTAACCCCGGGGGGTGGGGGGGAATCCAATGGCAAGGCCTAATCAGAGACTGAAACATACTGTTCTATTGTCTGAAATGATTATTTTTGTGTAGTAGTTGAAAGACAAATTAAATGTGTTAGAAAAGTGAAATATCATTTTCCCTCTTGCTTCACCAGGGTACCTCACTTCCTCACTTTAATTGAATTATCACTAGGTACCTTTGTCCCTTAACTCTCACATCCTGATAATTAAACATGTATTTCATATTTTGTTTTCATTCTGACTCACAGTGGAAGAGTGTCTGCTGGTGAGAATTAATGTGGCCTGTCCTAGAATCCCTGCCTAGTTGTATTTGCTGCCTCTACCATCCCATAGTGCCAAGGACCATGACATACACAATTTCCTGTCATGAACTCCTTTCCTAGGTGGCTTTTTCTGAAGAGCTATTTCCACCACTGCCCTCTCCCTCTTGGAAGGCTCTTGAAAGCCCTTGAAGCAGGGTAGGGACACGATGAGAATATTTGCATCTAGTAGCTTCTTTTGCTGGTTGTATTTATTTGTGCTCTTATGGGTACATGCGTTATAATTTGACATCTGTATGCCCTGTAAAGTAATTACCACCACCAGTCTAGTTATCATCCATAATCATACATTTTATCCCTTTCACCTATTTGCCCACTCTCTTTGGTAACCACGAATCTAATCTCTGTATCTATGAGCTCGTTTTTGTTTTATTTTATTTATTTGTTTTATACTTTCAGATTTCATATATGAGTGAAATGATACAGATTTGTTTTCCTCTGACATTTCACTTAGCATAACAAATTCAAGATCCTTCCATGTTGTCACAGTGGCAGGATTTCATTCATCTTTATGGCTGAGTAGTATTCCATTGTGTATGTACACCACATCTTATTTACCCATTCATCCATAGATGAACACTTAGGTTGCTTGCATATCTTGGCTATAGTAAATAATGCTGCTATGAATATAGAGGTGCATATATCTTATTGAATTAGTGATTTTGTGTTCAGGATAAATACCCAGAAGTAGAATAGTTGGGTCATATGGTAGTTCTATTCTTCATTCTTTTGAGGAATCTCCACACTGTTTTCCATAGTGGCTGCACAAATTTACAATCCCACCAACAGTGTACAAGTTTTTCCTTTTCTCCACATCCTCCCCAACTTTTTCCATTTCTTGTCTTTTTGATAATATCCATTCTAACAGATGTGAGGTGGTATCTCATTGTGGTTTTGATTTACATTTCCCTAGTTCTTAGTGATACTGAACACTTTTTCATGTACCTGTTGGCCATCTGTTAGAAAAATGTCAATTCAGATCTTCTACCCAATCAAGTTGTTTATTTTTTTGTTGTTGATTTGTATACATTCTTTACACATTTTGAGGATTAACACCTTATTGGATATATCATTTGCAAATATCTTCTCCATTTCAGTAGGTTGCTTTTTTCTTTTGATGATGGCTTCTATTGCTGTGCAGAAGATTTTAGTCTGACGTAGTCCCATTTGTTTATTTTTGGTTTTTTTGCCTTTGGAGTCAGAGCTATAAAAACATTGATAAGATCAATGGTAATGAGGTTACTATATAGGTTTCCTTTTAGGAATTTTACGGTTTTAGGTCTTATATTCAAATCTTTAATCCATTTGAGTTAATTTTTGTGTAAGGCATAAGATAGTGGTCTAGTTTCATTGTTTGCATGTGGTTATCCAGTTTTTTATTGAGGGGATTATCCTTTCTCCATTGTATGCTCTTTTCTACTTTATTGTAAATTAATTATCTATGTATGTGTGGGGCATTATCTGGGCTCTCAATTCTGTTCCATTGTCTGTGTGTCTGTTTTTGTGTCAGTACCATACTGTTTTGATTACTATAGCTTTGTAGTAAAGTTTGAAATCAGGATGCATGATACCTCCAGCTTTGTTCTTCTTTCTCAAAATTGTTTTCATTATTTGGGATCTTTGGTGATTCCATACAAATTTTAGAATTATTCACTCTAATTCTGTGAAATATGATATTAGAATTTTGATAGGAATTGTACTGAATCTGTAGATTTCTTTGGGTGATATGCACATTTTAACAATATTAATTCTTTTAACACATGAACATGGAATATCTTTCCATTTACTTGTGTCTTAATCAGTTTCTTTCATCAGTGTTTTATTGTTTTCAGTGTACAGTCTTTCACCACTTTGGGTAGATTTACTCCTACATATTTAATTATTTTTGATGCAATTGTAAAGGGGACTGTTTTCTTAATTTCTATTTCCAGTACTTTGTTATTAGTGTATAAAAATGCCACAGATTTCTGTATATTGATTTTGTTTCCTGCAACTTTACTGAATTCATTTATTAGTTCTAAAAGATTTTTGGTGGAGTCTTTAGCGTTTTCTATATATAGTATCATGTTATCTGCAAATAGTGACAGTTTTACTTATTCCTTTCCAATTTGGATGACTTTTATTTCTTTTTCTTGCCTAATTACTGTGGCTAGGACTTCCAATGCTATGTTTAATAAAAATGATGACAGTGAGCACCCTTGTCTTATTCCTGATCTTAGAAGAAATGCTTTCAGTTTTTCACTATTGAGTATAAAGCTAGCTGTGGGTTTGTCATACATAGCCTTTAATACGTTGAGGTATTTTCCCTCTATACCCACTTTGTTAAGAGTTTTTACTGTAAATGGATGTTAAATTTTTTCAGATGCTTTTTTCTGCACTTATTGAGATGATCATATGATTTTTATCCTTCATTTTGTTAATGTAATGCATCACATTGATTTGCAGATGTCGAACCATCCTTGCATTTCAGAAATAATCCCACTTGATCATGCTGTATGATCCTTTTAACGTATTTTTGGCTTTGGTTTGCTAATATTTTGTTGAGCATGTTTGTATCTATGTTCATCAAAGATATTGGCCTATATTTTTTTTCTTTTTTTGTGGTGTCCTTGTCTGGTTTCAGTGTCAGGGTAATGCTGGCTTCATAGAATGTGTTTGGAAGGTTTCCTTCTTCTTCAATATTTTGGATGTGTTTAAGAAAATAGTTATTAAATCTTCTTTAAATGTTTTTTTGTTTGTTTTTTTTTTAAGATGTTAGAGGTAGGAGTTTATTAATTCATTTATTTATTTTTGCTATGTTGCGTCTTCGTTTCTGTGCGAGGGCTTTCTCTAGTTGTGGCAAGCGGGGGCCACTCTTCATTGTGGTGCACGGGCCTCTCACTATTGCGGCCTCTCTTGTTGTGGAGCACAGGCTCCAGACGCGCAGGCTCAGTAGTTGTGGCTCACGGGCCTAGTTGCCCCATGGCATGTGGGATCCTCCCAGACCAGGGCTCAAACCCACGTCCCCTGCATTAGCAGGCAGATTCTCAACCACTGCACCACCAGGGAAGCCCCTCTTTAAATGTTTTGTAGTACTTGCCAGTGAAGATATCTGGTCCTGGGCTTTTTAAATAAATTTTTAAATATTTAGTAAAATTAATTTAAAATTATGTTTTAAACATCTAAAATTATTAATTTATCAAAAAATCTCTAGGTAACCATTTAGAAAAGAGTAAAAGACTATATAACTAACACATACCCTAAGAGAGGACTTAGGTTGAAGTCTCTAGAAACAGAACATGAGATGAGTATTTTTTGCAACTGATTTATTGAAGAATTAATTCAAGGAAACCTGTGAAGAAATAAGGGAAGCAGTACAGAGTCAGGGAGAAAGTAAAGCAAAGTTTAATTTGGGAAGTACTCTAGCCTCAACTTGATTCCACTTGGTATTCCTAAGCAGTTTTTTGTACCCTGCCATTTCAGTCATTGGTTGCCACTGCCTTGAGAGCATTATTTCCCAGGCACCTCCAGCCATGAAATCTCCCATTTGCAGAAATAAATTATTCTTAGAAGTTTGCAGCTCTAAGCCATTAGAAACCTACACTCCATGCAGGTGTGGGTTTGATATACTAGAAGAAGATAACTGGGTAGAGCACCACAGCATCTAATACAGGAGGAGAAAATGAAATAATAGAACACTTAATTAATCAATAAAAGTACAGAAAATATAAGGTAAAAAGATTACAGAGAATGTGGGACAAATAAAAAACAAAAAATAACATTTAAACCCAAATATTCAGTAACTATGTTAAATATAAAAATATTAGTTTTCCACTTAAAACACAAAGAAGAACAGACTGGGTTAAAAATATGAGCTGCTTGCAAGAGACACACTGTAAATAAAATGGTGAAAAAAAATTTAAAGTAAAAAGGTAAATAGGTATTAAAATATTAAGCAAAGAAAGATGGTGTAGCTGTGCTAATATCAGAAAAAGCAGACTTTAGGGGAATAAGAATAAACAAGAGATAAAAATGGTTATATTGCAATAATAAATGAGTTAAAAACCCAAAAAGATATAAAAAGTGAATAGCATAACCTTGAAATATATAAACTAAAAGTCAGCAGAATGAAAAAGAGGAATAGACAAATCCATAATGCTCCTATAACCATAGTGGGAAATTTTAACATGCATCATTCAATAACCGTTAGAACACACAGATAAAAGTATCAATGAGGACAAAGATCTGACAATCAAAATATAGAATAGCACACCCAATTCATAAAAGAATTCAACTTCTTTTCATATTCACATAGAACATTTATCAAAATTGACCATATATTGGGTCAATAAAGAAAAGATAACTAGAAAATCCCCTAATTTGCATCATGAAATAATATACTTCTAAATAATCTTGACTCAAAGAAGAAACTAAAATACAAGATAGAAAGCATTTTAAACTCGATGATAATAAAATTAGACATACCAAAAACTTATGGAATATAGCTAAAATTATGATTAAAAGAAAATTTGTAGCCTTAAATGCTTAGAGGAAGAGAAAGAATGAAAGAATGAAAAGTCAAATGTTTTAAGTTCCTATTCCAAGAAGTTAGGAAAAGAATAGTAAGTTAAACCCAAAGGAAGGAAAAAAGGAAAAAATAAAAAACGTAACAGCAGAAATTAAATATAACAGTGTACAATAGAAAATACAATAAATACAATGTTTAGTTATTTGAAAAACATAAATTATATTTATTAGCAAGATTGATCAAGGGAATAAACAGAGAGAGAGAGCAGGAGAGAATAAACTATCAACATCAGAAATAAAAAGAGAAACATAACTAAAGAAATTACACATTTTAAAATAAGAAGATATTTGAAACATCTTTACATTAAGTAGTTTGCAAATTTAGATAAGTCAACAAATTTTTTTAACAAATTTTTAAAAAATTCCATTACACTAAATGTGAAAAGAAATAAAAAATTTGCATACTACAAAATCTATTTTAAAATAAGTTTAAAATCTTCCCACAAAGAGATATTCAAATGTAAATGGATTTACTTGTAAATTCTACCAAATATTTAATGAAGAAATAACACAAATATTACGTAACTCTTCTGTACTCTTTTATAAAGCCAGGACAACCTTTATCCCCAAACCTGAGAATAAGATCACAAAAAGTAAAGTTAACGGGCAATTTTTATCATAAATACAGATGCAAAAATTCCAGTCAAAAATTGACATATCAGGGCTTCCCTGGTGGTGCAGTGGTTGGGAGTCTGCCTGCTGATGCAGGGGACACGGGTTCGTGCCCCGGTCCAGGAGGATCCCACATGCCGCGGAGCGGCTGGGCCCGTGAGCCATGGCCGCTGAGCCTGCGTGTCCGGAGCCTGTGCTCCACAGCGGGAGAGGCCACAGAGGTGAGAGGCCCATATACCGCAAAAGAAAAAAGAAAAAGAAAAAAATTGACGTACCATATGAATAGTGTGTGTGTGTATACATTGAAACCAAATTGAATTTATTCAAAGTATGTAAGGTTAGTTTTACCCATTTAATTCACTACATTAAAAGAATAAAGGAGAAAAAAATCTTATCTCAAAACATGCAGAGAAAGTAGTAAATAAAACTCAACATCCATTCATGATTTAAAAACGACAACAACTCGTGGAAATTTTTATGAATCTGTTAAGGGGTACCACAAAGACCACGGCAAACATGCTCTTAATGATAAAATATTTCAAACTCACTCTTGGATACTGAGAACATGATAAGAACAGCAAATGTACATAGATTGTATAATAACTCAAAACAAACAAACAAATGAAACACATAAGAACTGCAAAGACAAAAAGCTGTTCGTATTTGCAAGTAATATGACTAAGGACATAGGCTAGCCAAAAGAAGTCAAACAATAAGAATTAATAAGTAAATTTATCAATATTCCTAGATTCAAAGTGATTGAACTCAGCTATATTTCTCTAAAGCAGCAACAAGCAATTAGCAAAGCAAATTATAAAATTTATATAATTTTAATGGCACCAGTATTCACCAAATGTTCAGAAATAAATCTAACAAAGATGTGCAAGACTTCTACCAAGAAAACATCAAATATTGATGACAGAAATTAAAGAGGACTCAATTAAATTGTATTAAAGATGAACTAATAAAACAGTAAGTTATATGACATTTATTGTTTGGAAAAATGAGTATTGAAAAGATGTCAATTTCCCTCAAATTGACCTAAATATTCAGTGCAAAATTCCAGCAAGGTTTTTAAAATAATAAAATTAGAAGACTAACAACCAGGTTAGAAGCTATTTATATCTTGACTTACCTCTTGATTAGATATCATCATATTGCTCTTACTACCTTTATGTATCCTATTATTATTGTTTCTTTGTTTTTTAAAAAAAATTATTTATTTTTGGCTGCGTTGGGTCTTCACTGCTGCACACAGGCTTTCTCTAGTTGCAGCAAGCGGGGGCCACTCCTCGTTGTGGTGCACGGGCTTTCTCATTGTGGTGGCTGCTCTTGTTGTGGAGCACGGGCTCTAGGCATGTGGGCTTCAGTAGTTGTGGCATGTGGGCTCAGTATTTACATACATCATAGTAATTATCAAAAACTTTAAGATATTTAAATATTCATAATTTTTAAAAGCATAATTAAAATTACATTTAATGTATCAAATTCTCTTAAATAGTTTAGCCATCTTAAAGAATAGATAAAAATGTGTAAAATATCACAGAGGTTACAGACTCATTACTAAACACTTTCACATAAACACTGCATTTAAACATGCAGAATATAAATGTGGTTCTTTATCATTATATTCATACTTTTACCTTCTTGAGGTTGTTCTAGGATTATTATTGACACTGTTCCAGGACTGCAGCAATATTATATTTATACCTTCCTAGGATTGCTACTACAATCTTGAGAGGCAAATAAATAAAATATCAGAACATCCAATATTCTGATTACCAGTCAAATGATTTATTTCCAAGTTTTTATTCAGGAAAATATCACATCTAAAAGATAAATGAAATATTAGGGTTAATGAACCCTTCATCTAGATTTGCCAATTTTTAACTTTTTGCTGCTTTTCTTTTTCTGTCTTTGTATGTGTGTACGTAAGCCGTGCTGAAAAGAAAATTGCAGACATCATTAAACTTCGCTCTTAAATACATCAGTGTGGATGTCCTAAGATAGATTTCCTCACATAACCATAAAGTCATTATCATACCTAAGAAAATAAAAATAGATGCAACAAAATTACCTAATATGGGTCCATATTTAAATTTTACAACTGACCCCCAAATGCCCTATATATCTGTATTGCTTGTTCTTGTTTCTTATTTTTCTTTAATCTAGTATCTAATAAGGTTCACACGATGCATTTAGTTTTTCTTTTTTAGTCTATTTTAATCTAGAAAACTCTCCTTTCATTTTTTGCTTGCTTTTCATGACATTAATTTTGTAGAGTCTAAACCAGAAGTTTTATAGAATGTCACATATTCTCGATATTTTCTGGTTATCTCTTGTGTTTTTTTCCCAGCAATTTTACACAGTAATTTTGTGTATCTCTTATTATATATGTATAATTCAAATAGTGTCAGATTATTCCACAATTAAAGATGTTAAATTTGACAATTTTTCTAAGTGCTGACCCCAGATCTCATCATTTTAAAGGAATATTCTTTTCTTCTGTAATGACTAAGTAGTCTCTGGAGATACTTTGTGACTAAGTGAATAATCTCTCTTTCAGCAAACTTTCACCCAATAGTTTTCTTACCCATTGATTATCATCATCTGAATCCTATGATTCATGGATGGTCCTGAAGTAATTTAAAGATTAACCCATACAAATACATATATATAGCCAGACATTTAGACATTTTAAAAAGTTTATCTAATGGAAGAAGCAGATAAACAATACGTAATCCCAAGGAGTTATTTTAATGCTTATGTTGTTATTGTTGCTAAGAACTAAATTTATATTGCTCTTAATAAAAGCCAGTCGCTAAGTCACTCAAGCTTAATAAATAAACATGTAAATGATCAAAATGCACAATATCTGAGGATCACTCTTTACATTCAAGTTAAAGCCTATTATGAGATAATTACAAACATATAGTACCTTTGTATTCCTCTATGTAATTTGATTGAACTTAATGCTAACTGAACTAATATGTAATGAGTTTTCTGATATTTTAAGACAGTGACTATAGGTTGAATAAACCAGTTCCCTTTTGGTTTTTCATAATTAGCAGATTGTTATGTGCATAATTATTTCTTTATGACCTACCATTAATTTATGAAGTATATTTTATACTCTTCACCTGACTGACCTCATTTATAATTGAAACAAACAGGAATATTTAACTGTGTACTTCAAATAAGAGATAGGTGGGGCATGGGAATGACATTTGTTTATCACAAGTGAATACAAAATTACTTTGGGAATTTAAAAATACACCTTATGGAACAAGTCATTCAATAATAGAAGCATCATGAAATGCCTGCTTCAAGAAACCAGAGTTTCAGAAATAATCTGTTCAATGAAAATATCTCTGTTCTGATCTGTATAACACTGACAATCCACATTTAGTTTCAGGATTGGGAACAATAAACAAATAAATATAACAGAAAGATAGAAATTTCCTCCACTTTCTCTCTTCTCTCCCTGCCTTTCCCTTCTCCACAGATAAACAGTTGAGCAGCAGATAATGAAAAAGAAAATATGGATATTTTAATAAATGATAACTAGCATTTATCAAGTGGGTGTGATGCATCGATCACAATGGTATTTTTTATTAAATGCAGAATCTAACTTAGCTTTCACAACTACTCTTTATGGTGGATGCTATTTTTCTGCCTATCTTACATAAAAAGAGAAACTGAGGATTAGAAAATGTAGTGGTTATTGCAACCTACTTATCCCTTCTTAAAAGAGTAACAATTTTGATCATTATCTAATCTTCATCCATGAGTCCATCCTACACTCATTTTTGAATAGGAATGATACCAGTAATTCTATATGGACAAATTCCTTAATTCTTAAGTCACAAAGAGAAATTGTCTAACAAGCTTCTGGGAAACATTTACATGCTAATAGAAAATAGGAAAGAACTATTTAGCTTCTACCTCTGAATATGATTGTGTCTTCGTAACAACAGGATTATCTGTAGCCATCAACTGCAGTGATGATGAAACTATGATCCTGATAGATTACAGAGATGATGAAAAAAAAAAAGACACCCTGCATCCTTGATAATATGTGTTAGACAATTAGATAATATGTGTTAGACAATGAATAAACTAGTCCTAACAGCCACACGGTTGTCTAATGAAGTTTGAGTACTTGTCGAAGTCAGTTTGAGTACTTGTAACCAAAAATGTTCTAAATGAAACAGAGGTTTTTGTATTACTCAGGGTTCTCCAAAAACAGACCTAATAGGATTAGATAGATAGATAAATAGGTGACAGATATAAAGATGTACAGATATAGACTTATTATAAGGAGTTGGCTCATGAAATTATGGACACTGGCCAAGTCTCAAGGTCTGTCTGCAGGCTGAATCAGAAAGCTGCAGACCCAGGAGAGCTGATAGTTTAGTTTCAGTCTGAGTCGAAAGACCTGAGAACCAGGAGAGGTATGACGTAGTTCCAGTCTGAAGGTCAGCAAACTGGAGACCCAGGAAGAGTTCACGTTTCAGTTTGAGTCTGAGGGTAGGAAAAAAGCCAATGTCCCACTTCTGAGGCTGTCAGGCAGGAAGAACTCTCTCTTACTTGAGGAAGAATGAGTCTTTTTCTTCTATCAAGACTTCAGTTGACTGCATGAGGTCCATTCACATTATGGAGGGCAATCTGCTTTACTCAGCCTACATATACAAAGTTTAATTTCATCCAAAAACACCCTCACAGAAAAACTCAGAATAATGCTTAACCAAATCTCTGGGCACTGTGTGGCCAAGTCAAGTTGACACATAAAATTAATCATCACAGAGGTGTTAAGGTTCACACTGCTGTTAGTAGTAGAGACCAGTTGCTCTGTCTCAAGGGCTTTCGCTTACAAAAATACTAGTAGATATTAACATATCTACTTCAGGGAGAAAGAAAAGATCTCTATGGTGAAATGTAAATAAGCCTGAAAAGTGTCTCTAGTAAAAATTACTATCACTATAAGTTTTCCTATTGGCTTGAATATTCCAACACTGTCATGACTAATAACGAGATTTCTTAAGAAGTATTTTGTGAGTAGTTGGTTGATTTTATTTGGAAGTTGACATGGCAGAGGCAATGTTGCTTCAAAAAGCTTCAAACCTTTAGTGGCTAGAATGACGACAATATCAATCAAGGAATAATTCAGGAGTCTTGCTCAGTAAATTTAATTTTGGATTCTAGTGAGACATGCATATGGAGATATCTAACAGACAGTAGCTAATCTAGTGTTCAGTTGAAAGATTACAACTAGATATATAAATCTGTGGTCACAGGATTTACTTGTTTTCATTACTTAACAAATATATATAACAGCTTTACTGAGATATAATTCAAAAGCTATTTGAAGTAAACAATTCAGTGGTTTTCAACATATTCAGAGTCGTGTAACTATCTCTACAGTCAATTTTAAAACATTTCCATTACCTGAAAAAAGAAACCCTGTACCCAGTCACTTCCCATTTCTGTCCAACCCACAACCATAGGCTACCACTAATCTCCATTTCTAAGGGTGTCTCCTGCTCTGTACCTGGAAGAAGAGGATGACCAAATCTCTAGAAATTCTTATCAATGGAGAAGGCGAAGACTTAAATCTGTCTCACAATCACCCTTGTTTACTGTGTTTTTCCTGGTACCTCTCATAACTGACTCCCTGCCCCTCAGCATCCTCTTTTGTCTTTAACTGAGGATGGTGTTTAAGGTGAGGGCTTTGGCCATTGGATGTTACTTAGTTTTTCTGGAACTCTCCCATGTATACATGTTATTAAACTTTGTTTTGGTTTTCCTCCTGTAAAACTGTTTCATATCTATTTAATTCATAGACCAGCCAGAGGAACTTAGAAGGGTAGAGGAAAATTTCTTCCTTCCTGACACTTTCTAAGAAATTGGTCAAATTTAAGCATAGACTGGGCTCAAAGCAAACGAAGCCAACTTACCGCAGTACACTTCCAAGAAAGGATTTTCATGACCGTTTTATCTACTTCATCTAAATGGAAAATAGGAGGCACAGAAAGGACACCACTCTATCCAAACCACCTGCTCATTCTGTGTAGTCTTTTGGACTGAGGCAGCCCTAAGCTGAAGGAGAGAAAATCTGATTTTAAATCAAGTCCAGAATTTTTATTAAGATTTTAAACGGAAATTGTAACTTTGGAGTTTAGACTGTTTGCAGTTTAAAGTGAGAGTAGAATCTGGGTCAGCCATTTCTTAAGAGTGAGAAGATAAGCCAAATGTCCTGCCAGAATTTTCATCTTGGGCCAGGGGAAGGTCACCCTCACCAAATCAAGGTTAAAAGGATGCTGAGAGCAAACATAAAACTGCATTTTTATTATTACACTAACTGCACTTGTCCAATGGTACTCAATAAAATATTATATCACCTTTACCATAAGGTTAAGGAAAATTATGTGATGGCATGGAAAGTTTTTCAAGGTATATTTTTATAGAAAAGCAAGTTGAAGGATACTAGAATTTGCCACTCCAAAATACACCTCTTTGGCATATGGATTATTTTGAGCTAAAGGCAATTCGGAACAAGTAGACATAAGAAAAGCTCTTTACCTCCCCCTAACTGCTTAAAAATAGAATATAAAATTTCTCCTTTTGTAAAGAAAGTTTACATTTGTAAAAGATATTTCCATTTGTAAATATGTCCCCTTACCAGGAAAAGAGCTGCTTCCTGAGAGAACTGTCTCCCCACCTAAGAGACTCTAAACTGCCTAACAAGACATCCCTTATTTGCCATATATTTCTACCTCTCACCTTTCCATTACTTGCTTTCTCCACCCAGAAGCCCCAAACCCCTTTTCCTTTGTTTATCCTAAGATGGTATATAAGCCTCACTCATTTGGCCACCTCTTTGAGTCTTGATTCTTTGTGAAACTCTTGTAGGTTTTTATATATAATTAAAACTGTTTTTTCTCTTGTTAATCTCCTTTTATCAGTTTGATTGGCAGGTCCCAGCTTTTGAACCTAGAAGAGTAGAGGGAAAATGATTTTTCCTCTTCTACAAAGTTAAAATAATATGGCTTTTTGTTAAATAAATAGAATATTTATAATAAATAACACTGATTTATTCATTATGTTTGTATGTATATTCTAAATTGTCTGCACTGAACTTATGCATAATTGTAAGGAAAATATAATTTTTAAAGTACATGCACTTAGAAAATTGATCCATTGTTTACCAACTGTTTTGAGCCATCTCCCCATTACTATAATTTTTAAAATAATATTTAGGTTATTTCTTAAAATAATCCTATATAATATAAAGGGTTACATTTTTAAGATGCTTTATAGTTTAGAGCAAATAAATTTCACATAAAGTATCTCATTTCAGCTTTATAACAATTCCTTAATGTACACAGGTTAAGTGTCATGGCCATTTACATCTGGGTTCAGAGAAGGTAAATAAATCTACTGATGAGTGAGAATAGGTTATTAATAAGAACCTTTCAAATCTAAATTAACATACTTTTTAGTTGAGTACATTTCCTCTGCTTTGGAATTGTTATATTCAAAGGAAACCTTGCATTTAAAAATATTTTCACATCCATTTACACCATCAATTTTATATCAAACAAATTCAAAGTATGTGAGCATCATAATTATATAGTTTAGTTCAAACAAATTGTCAGAAATGTTAAAATTTTAGTAAATGTTCTTGAGATTTATATGGACCATAAACTAAATATAAAAATATATAAAAATGAATATTATATCTATATAATATTTAATATATATATTGAATACCCATGACATAGAAATGCCTAGAATGGGAAGTGGTTTTCACCAATATTCTTTTTTTTTAAAAAAGCATTAATTCAGAATTTTATTTTTCATGTTATAATTTTTTATTGAAGTATAGTTGATTTATCATATATTAGTTTCAGTTGTATACACAGTGATTCAATATTTTTTCAGATTATACTCTATTTAAAGTTACTACAAAATAATGGCTATATTTCCCACTGCTGTACAATATATCCTTGTTGCTTATCTATTTTATACATCATAGTTTGTATCTCTTAATCCTATATTTCTATCTTGTCCCTACCCCTTCCCCTCTCCCCACTGGTAACCACTAGTGCATTCTCTCTGTATCTGTGAGTCTGTTTCTGTTTTAGTATATACATTTCTTGTTTCATTTTTTAGATTCCACATATAAGTGATAACAGAGTATTTATCTTTTTCTCTGACTTGTTTCACTAAGTATAATACTCTCTAGGTCCATCCACATCTTTGCAAGTGGCAGAATTTCATTCTTTTTCATGGCTGAGTAATATACATGTGCCACATCTTCTTTATCCATTCATCTGTTGATAGATACTTAGGCTGCTTCCATATCTTGGCTATTGTAAATAATGCTGCTATGAACATTGGGATGTGTGTATCTTTTTGAATTAGTGTTTTCATTTTCTTCATGTATATATACCCAGGAGTGGAATTGTTGGGTCATATGGTAGTTCTATTTTCAGTTTTTTGAGAAATCTCAATATTGTTTTCCACAGTGGCTGCACCAATTTACATTCCCACCAACAGTGTATGAGAGTTCCCTTTTCTCTGCACCTTTGCCATGTTTTTGTGCCAGTACCATACTGTAGATCTGCAGTACAGTTTGAAGACAGGGCGTGTGATACCTCCAGCCTTGTTCTTTTTTCTTAAGATTGTTTTGGTCCAATATTCTCTTGTTGGGAGTTACAGAGTACCCTCATCAAGCATGATAGCATAATAAATGCTTTATATTTTGAGGTGCCCACTGTTAACAAATGTATGTGTGTGTGTGTGTATAAATACACACACACACACACACACACACACACACACACACATACACACACATCCTTATTCCAGGCTGTACAAATCCAAAAGGCAGTTTCAAGGCTCTTGAAAGGGGTCAGGACATGCCATCCTAAAATATACCACTTTAATATAAGAATTATTTTGAACTGAAGGCATTTGAATTCCTGGAATCCCTTATCCATCTAAAAGCAGAGCTTCCCCCCAAAAACTCAATTGTCATAAATCTCACTCCCAGGAGAAACTTTAATCTTCTTTTATCAGAAGAACCACAGCCAGACATTGTCATAGAAGATAATATTTCCCATATATTCTACTAAGGGTCTATTTACCTTTTTAAAAAAATCACTTGCTTTTTCGTAATGCACGTTTTCCCTCTCCCTTTTCCCTACTAAGTTGGATATGTAGACTACAAATTCAAAGCAGCCAGTAGAGCTACTCCTCATTGGATACTCCTGTGTGTACATAAGGTTATAAACTTCTGTTTTTCTCTTGTGAATTGTCTTTTTTTAGGCTAATTTACAAGGCCCTCGCCAAAGAATCTAAGATGGGTAGGGGCTTTTTGCTTCTCTTACATTCTTTACAATAATTTTCAAAGATACAACGTCATTCCCCTGAAATTTGTCCTTAGAATGTACACACTTCACAGCATCACTTTGAGGGTCTTATTTTCCTAATCTGTAAAATGATGATAAAAACACATTCTCCACTAATTACAGGAGTCCTTCAAGAAGCAATGTGTGCAAATGATTTTGTTCTTTATATGTAAAAATATGTTTTTGCCTTATTATTATTGTTATTGCTATTATCATTTCTCTATAATTTCCATATATTTTCTATAAGAAAAATATTGTGGTAGTTAAAAACCAAGTCTCTTTAATCAGACTACTCAGGGTGAAATCCTGGCTCCATGCTTTCCTGGTGGTATTGACTTGGGCAAGTTATTTTACTTCTCTCAAACTCTTTTTTTCTTTTTCTTTTGTCTGTGCCACACAGCTTGTGGGATCACAGTGTCCTGACCAAGAACTGAACCCAGGCCCAGCGCAGTGAAAGTGCAGAGTCCTAACCACTGGACCATACCAGGGAATTCCCCCTCTCAATCTCTTTTTCTTCATCCATCAAGCAAGGATAATAGTACAACTTTTTTCAAAGAGGTATGGTACAATTAAGTGAACTAGTACAGGAAGAGCATTCAATAAATGTTGAGCAGTTATGAAACATTAGTATTCACAGAAGCTGCTAGCAATACAGGCATGACTCTATTCTAGGCCCATTACGCTTGGATGGAGTTACAAACATGGAAAGGGCAAGTAGCCAAGATCATGTGTAACTAGTGACATTTTGATCAAAGAAGAGTCAAACTTGTTTTAGAAAATTACTGAAAAATTTGGAAAAGAAAGATATGAAGAAGTGGGAACACTCATCCCACAGAGCTATTTATCGAGGCCATCATTCTGGGGGGTTCAGATGCTTTGGGAGCCAGAGAGCCAGTTGGATTAAAGTGAAAGTTCTTTTCTGGTCTAAGAAAATAAGTCATCTGAATAGCCTCAGTGTGGTTTTCACAGGGGTGGGCAAAGTTGATTTGGGTCGTACTAACAAAAAGAAAATAACATTTACAACCACAAAAGAGAGTGTAAAACTCCAAAACTGGCATGATGAAATCAAGAATTGTGTAAATGGTTCATAATTCAGTCTCATTCATATCACTCAACCCAGCAGGATCTATGACTGAGATAAAATTTCTTTCTTTCTTTTTTCTTTCTTTCCTCCCTCCCTCCTTCCTTCCCTCCTTTCTTCTTTTTCTTTCTTTCTTTCTTTCTCTTTCTCTCTTTCTCTCTCTCTTTCTCTCTTTCTCTCTTTCACTCTCTCTCTCCCTCTCTCTCTCCCTCCCTCCCTCCCTCCCTCTCTCTCTCTCTCTCTCTCTCTCTCTCTCTCTCCTTCCTTCCTTCCTTCCTTCCTTCTCTTCTTTTTAATTAACTGCTGGTTTTCCCTTTGGATTCATCAATCTTTTAACCTAAAGAGAATATCTGTGATTGATTATGCTACTACTAAACACTCTTTGTTTAAGTTTTGATGGGAAATTTCTACTAACTAATAATTTGATGTGAGGTTCAGTTTATTTTATTCTTACTGCATAGTTTTATTTAGTCAAATCTTAGTAGACTCAGTGGTAAAAAAAATTTTTTAAAGCAAAGGAAAAAACGTTTTTTGTGTTTTGCCCTTTTTAACAGGGTCCACAATTTTAAATTACTTTCCTGTAAATTTGTTTTTATTTTTCCTTATAGGAACTGACTGCTGTCTAATAGAATTATGCAGTATTTATACAAAGTAAAGTAAAAACTGGATTCAGTGTATTACACTGTATTATAGTCCTAATTGTAGGACTGTAACATGACAGGTTAAAGCTGTTTTTTAAAAAAATCTTTGCTTTAGTATGGTGCTGGCATAAAGACAGAAAAGAACAGAGAGCTCAGAAATGAAAACACACCTATATGGTTGACTGAATATTTGACAGGGGTGCCAGGAATACACAATGGGGAAAGGCTAGTCTCTTCAACAAATGGTGTTGGGAAAACTGGATATTTACATGCAAAAGAATGAAACTGGACCATTACCTTACACCATAAACGAAAATCAACTCAAAATGGATTCAAGATTTAAAGGTAAGATCTGAAACTGTAAAACTCTTAGAATAAACAGAAGAAAAGCTTCCTGACATTGACTTTGGCAATGGTTTCTTGGATATGACACCAAAAGCAGAGGAAACAAAAGCAAAAATAGACAAGTGGGACTATATCAAACTAAAAAGCTTCTGCACAAGCAAACGTTAAAAAATCATCAGAATGAAAAGGCAACTTATGGATAGGGAGAAAATATTTGCAAACCACATATCTAATAAGGGATTAATATCCAAAATATGTAAAGAACTCATATAACTCAATAGAAAAAAATTTTTTTTTAATAAAAATAACCTCATTACAAAATAGGCAAAGGTCTTGAATAGATATTTCTCCAAAATACATACAAATGACAAACAGGTATATTAACAGATGCTGAAGGGGAGCAGAGTATGCCATTCCCAAATATACTACTTTGACATGTAGATTATTTTAAGCTGAATGCAATCGAGACCCAGCAAACTCAGAAAACATTTTACCTCTCCCTTACCTACCCAAAAGAATTTAGATAGCGGATCTGTACCAGAAAAATAATTACCACCAGAGATAACTTTTTAATTAAAGACCTGCCTGCATGCAAGGCAAACTTCTAATTATAAACATCTGTTCTTCTTATCATCCTGTGAATTGTTCTCCTCTTCTTTGAATCCCCAGGTCCATATCCCCTTCCTTACCTTAGGATGGCCTAAAAGCCTCAGTTGCCCAATTTGTCCTTAAATCTCATAACTTTGAGACTCTTATATATATAAACTTAAATTTGTTTTACTCCAGATTAACAAATTTGTTAATCTGTCTATGTCAATTTAATTAGACCAAACAAAGAACCTAGAAGGAAAGAAGGAAAAATTTCTCTCCCCTACAGTGCTCAACATCACTAATCCTCAGAGAAATTCAAATCCAAAATCACAATACTTTTATTACCTCACACTTGGTAAATGACTATTTTCAAGAGAAAAAGATAATAAATGTTGGTGAGGATGTGGAGAAATTGGAATCGTTGTACACTGTTGGTGGCAATGTAAAATTGTTTAATAACTATAAAAAACAGTATGGAGATTCCTCAAAAAATTAAAAATAGAACAACTCTATCATCCAGCAATACTACTTCCAGATACATATCCAAAAACCTTAACATCAGGATCTCAAAGAGATAGCTGCACTCCTATATTTAGTGCAGCATTATTCACAGTAGCCAAGATATAGAAATAACCTAAATGCCCACTGACAGATGAATGAATAAAGACAATGTGGTATATGCATACAATGGAATATTATTAAGCCTTAAAAATAAATGAATTCAGCAAGGTAGCAGGATACAAGATTAACATACAGAAATCAGTTACATCTCTTTACACTAACAATGAAATACTAGAAAGGGAATGTAAAAAAAAAGTACATTTTAAACTCGCACCCATGACTTCCCTGGTGGTGCAGTGGTTAAGAATCCACCTGCCAATGCAGGAGACACGGGTTCAAGCCCTGGTCCGGGAAGATCCCACGTGCCGTGGAGCAACAAAGCCCATGTGCCACAACTACTGAGCCTGCACTCTAGAGCCCACAAGCCACAACTACTGAAGCCCGCGTGCCTAGAGCCCATGCTCCACAACAAGAGAAGCTACTGCAATGAGAAGCACGCACACCACATTGAAGACCCAATGCAGCCAAAATAAATAAATTAATTAATAAATCAAAGGCCATTTAAAAATAAAATAAAATCACACCGCCAAAAATAAAATACTTAGGAATAAACCTGGAAGGAGGTGAATGATTTATACACTGAGAACTATAAAACATTAATAAAGGAAATTGAAGATGATTCAAAGAAATGGAATGATATCCCATGCCCTTGGATTGGAAGAATTAATATTGTTAAAATGGCTCTACTACTCAAAGCAATCTACAGATTTAATGTGATCCCTATCAAATTACCCATGACAATTTTCACAGAACTAGAACAAATAATTCTAAAATTCATATGGAACCATAAAAGACCCAGAAGTGCCAAAACTGTCTGGAAGGAAAAGAACACAGCAAGTGGACTTCCCTGGTGGTCCAGTGGTTAAGACTCCATGCTTTCACTTCAGGGGACACGAGTTGGATCCCTGGTCAGGGAACTACGATCTCACATGCCATGTGGTGCAGCCAAAAAAAAAAGCAGGAGGCATAACCCTCCCAGACTTCAGACAATACTATAAAGCTACAGTAATCAAAGGGTGTGGTACTGGCACAAAAACAGACATAAGGATCAATGGAACAGAATAGAGAGCCCAGAAATAAACACACACACCTACAGGCAATTAATCTTCAACAAAGGAGGCAAGAATATACAATGGGAAAAAGTCAGTCTCTTTAGCAAGCAATGATGGGAAAGTTGGACAGCCATTTGTAAATCGATGAAGTCAGAATACACCCTCACACCATACACAAAAATAAGCTCAAAATGGCTCAAAGACTTAAACATAAGATATGACACCATAAAAATCCTACAAGAGATCATAGGCAAAACATTCTTTGACATAAATCGTACCAATGTTTTCTTAGGTCAGTCTTCCAAGGCAATAGAAATAAAAACAAAAATAAACAATGGGACCTAATCAAACTTACAAGCTTTTGCACAGCAAAGGAAACCATAAACAAAACAAAAAGACATCCTACAGAATGGGAGAAAATATTTGCAAATGATGTGACCAACAAGGTTTTTAATTTCCAAAATATACAAACAACTTATACAACTCAATAACAACAACAACAACAAAATTTTAAAAATGGACAGAGGACCTACATGGACATTTCTCCAAAGAAGAAATACAGATGGCCAGTAAGCATGCGAAAAGTTGCTCAACATAGTTAATAATTAGAGAAATGCAACTCAAAACTACCTCACACCAGTCAGAATGACCATCATTAAAAAGTCTCTACAAGGGCTTCCCTGGTGGCACAGTGGTTGAGAGTCCACCTGCCGATGCAGGGGACGCGGGTTCATGCCCCGGTCCAGAAAGATCCCACATGCCGCTGAGCGGCTGGGCCCGTGAGCCATGGCCGCTGAGCCTGCGCGTCCGGAGCCTGTGCTCCGCAACGGGAGAGGCCACAACAGTGAGAGGCCCGTGTACCACAAAAAAAACAACCAAAAAAAGTCTCTACAAATAACAAATTCTGAAGAGGGTGTGGAGAAAAGGGAACCCTCATACACTGTTGGTGTGAATGTAAGTTGCTGCAGCCACTATGGAAAACAGTATGGAGGTTACTCAGAAAATTAAAAATAGAATACCATATAATCCAAAAATCTCACTCCTGTGCATATATCCAGACAAAAGTATACTTCAAAAAGACACATACACCCCTATGTTCTCAGCAGCACTATTTACAATAGTCAAAACATGGACACAACCTAAATGTCATCAACAGATGAATGGATAAAGAAGTGGTACATATATACAATGGAATACTACTTAGCCATTAAAAAGCCTGAAATAATGCCATTTGAAGCAACATGAATGCAATTAGAGATTATCATACTAACTGAAAAGAGAGAGACAATTGAGAGTGGATGGAGTGGTAGGCTGGGGTTAGCAGATGTAAGCTATTATATATAGAATGGATAAATAGTAAGGTCCTACTGTATAGCACAGCGAACTATATTCAATATCCTATGATAAACAATACTGGAAAGGATATAAAAAAAGAATGTGTATATATATATGTATAACTGAATCACTTGCTGTACAGCAAAAGTTAACACAACACTGTAAACCAACTATATTTCAATTTAAAAAAATAAATAAATAAAGGAAATTCTTCCATATGTGACAGCATGGATGAATCTGGAAGACATTATGCTAAGTAAAATAAGCCAGTCCCAGAAGGAACAAATATTGCATGATTCCACTTATATGAGGTATCTAAAATAGTTAAATTCATAAAAACAGAGTAGAATGATAGTTGCCAGGGCTGGGGAGAGGAGAAATGGGGAGTTCTTTAATAGGTAAAAAGTTACAATTATGCAAGATGAGTGAATTCTAAAGACCTGTTGTATATATAGTGACTGTAGTTAACAATTTATTATTGTATAGTTAAAAATTTGTTACAAGTCAGAGAGAGAAAGACAAATATTGTATGATGTCACTTATATATGGACTCTAAAAAACTGATACAAATGAACTTATTTACAAAACAGAAACAGACTCACAGACATAGAAAACAAACTTATGGTTACCAAAGAGGAGCTGGGGGATGGATAAATCAGGAGTTTGTGATTAACAGATACACACCACTATATATAGATAAACAACTAGGACCTACTGTATAGCACAAAATAAATCATTTTGCTATACATCTGAAATTAACACAGCATTGTAAATCAAATATACATCAATAAAAAAAAAAAGAGTAGATCTCTTGTGTTATTATGAAACAAAAGAAAAACAAAACCAAAGGGACAGAAGAAAGCTTTCGGAGGTGATAGATATGTTTATTACTTGGTTAGGGTGACGGCTTCAAGGGGATATGCATATTTCCAAACTCATTAATCTGTACACATGAAATATGTCCATATTTTTTTGTATACCAGTTATACCTCAATAAGACTGTTCAAAACTAATGATTTTAAAAAATGTTTAATACATGGGGCTTCCCTGGTGGTGCAGTGGTTGAGAGTCCGCCTGCCGATGCAGAAGACACAGGTTCGTGCCCTGGTCCAGGAGGATCCCACGTGCCGCGGAGTGGCTGGGCCCGTGAGCCATGGCCATTGAGCCTGCGCGTCCGGAGCCTGTGCTCCACAACGGGAGAGGCCACAACAGTGAGAGGCCCACATACCGCAAAAAAAAAAAAAAAAGTTTAATACATGTATATATGTGTGTGTGTGTGTGTGTGTGTGTGTGTGTGTGTGTGTGTGTTTATATTTAAAATTGAAGAAACCATCAAAAATTTTAAAAATAAAATTTATAATAAAAATTATTATAGTCAAAACATATCACCTCAGATTTTTCACACTGGGAATGAAAAATGTTGTCTGCCATATCAGTAAACAAAGGATGCTGCAGCCATCAAGCCACTACAGCCAACCCCTACAGCGAGCCCTGAGGGGACTCAGGACGGAGACTGCCAGCTACAAATTGCCACTTGCCATTTGCCTCTACGAGGTTTAAGTCACAAGCTGCTGCAACTGAATTGTAACTCGCCCTGAAAGGAGTTCAGGGTGGAGGTCAGGAATGAGGTGTTCTGTGCTTTGGGAAAAATTGGCAGAACAGGCCTTCAGGTAGTTGGATATTTTCAGAAGATTTTATGAACCCAATTCTTGCATCTCCTCGTATCTAGAAAAGCATTAAAATCATAAATGGTGACTTCTGCTCCTGGTGACTAGCAGTAACCTTCTGCAAAACTGTGTGCTTGATTGCACGTACCCCCTTCACCAAAATCACATATATACTGACCTTCCCCACGACCTCTTTGGAGCAGCTCCTCAGAGCTATCTGAAATGCTGTCTCCCAGGCTATGGTCCTGATTTTGCCCCAAATAAAACTTAACTTGCAATTCTCACGTTGTGCATTTTTTTTCAGTTGACAGTTTCGGTGGCCAACGAAAGGGTTCCAGAGTAGACTTCTTTCCTTCACCTGAGCTCTACGAAGAACCAGAATCTTGGTACCAGCAGAGACCCTTTGTGCCTGTCCACCTCCTCAGGGAGTTCAGACAAATTTGGGTGAGTCTCTCCTGTTTCTTGGATCTCCTGTATTTGTTGATGATCCTCAGTTTTATTTGGAAGTATATAACAGGTACCCGATCCCCCTGTTAAAAGGTACTGGGGAGGCCTCATTGAAACACACTGCGGGGAGGCGTGGTGGGAGGCTGCTTGAAAGATATTGGTGTTTGCTCAGTTGAAAAAGGCTGAGTGGCCTGGGCTGAGTGGTTAGGTAAGAGGCTGGTCTCAATTCAGCTGCCTTAATAGAATTTGTTGAGATAAGAGTGAAGATATTACATGAGAGCTTTTGCTTCAAAGAAAAGGGACTAGACTCCCGCTCGGTTACGACTTTCTCAGCCAACTGAGAAATTTACGGGAGTGATGGAGGTATAGTCCTAATACTGTGCAGTGGGTCCCATAGGGAAACCCACTCATTAATTAAAGACTTGCTCATCCGGGGGTCACTTATAAGAATTGGCCATTCAGTGATCTGAGCACCCGCGGTGGTCTTAGACTACTGAAGGGAGAAACTGAGACATGTAAGAGGGCTGAAACGACTCTAGAGTGATGCCTAGAGAAGTTAAGCTCACAAGCAGCACACTCACCCACCACAAAATTTCACTAGTAAATTTTACCCCGATAAATTCAACTTAAAATGGGAAATAGAGTCTCTCAAATAGAGAAATGAGGGGCATCAGAAAACCAACCTCTGGTGAACACTCCAGCTGGATTCATGTACAATACCTACGGAGCTCATACTTGCAAGTACCCACTTAATGGGGAAATTATACTAAAGGGAGTCTCAACCTAAAACGGCCAAATTGGGGGTCTTTTGATATTCCATAATTGATATTTTTGCCCACACAGTTAGAAAAAGCTGGCTGTGAGATTGAACCAACTGAATAGAATGCTTACTTTGACTGGTATTTAGGAATTTCTAAAAGAGGAAATGATAGAGTAACTTCTTTGCAGGAAACCACCAAGAAACTGCTTGAAACTATATCAAAACAAAAATGGCCACTATCACCGACACTGCCTCTTCCTTGGTCCTCCCACCTATCTTCTATCTGAACTGCCTGGCCCCGATGTTATCTCTTTTCCTCTTCTGACTCTTCCATCTCCTGCTGCTCCCTCTTCCCCAGTAAAGGAGGATAAAAAAACTCAGAAGTGATTTTTATAGCTCCCCTTAAGGAGAAACCTATTATAGGGAGAGGTGAACCGTCTTCAGTGCTTACCTACACACCGTGGACCAGAGCAGAACTGAGAGCCCTGGCTAAGGAATTTCCCAATCCAAGTCAGGATCCACTGGGATTTGCTAAGGAATTTGAGTTAACCATCCAGATCTATGAGCCTGGGTTTTCAGATAGATATCAATTAATACAGTCATTAATTTCTGAAAGCAAAGCAAAGGAATGGATAAAGAAAGCAGGACGGAAACATCCATTAATGGACTTTGAATTACGTAGTCCACAGGCTTGCACTGAATGCAAGGAATAGCTCAGAGATTACTCAAACTTATTCTAGAGCTTTTTCCAAAAACCATACACTGGACATAGATTTAGCAGTGCAAGCAAGACTGGATGAATCAATTCCAGACTATTATGAAAGGTTTGAAAAAACTTTTAAGAGAAATTATGGCTTGCCACCTGAATCATTCTCTAACCACCAAAATGATCCTTTGCTTAACTCTGCCCTTTTAGAAGGCTTAGATGGGGATTTGCCTACTCTAGTCAAAAGACACAATCCAGGTTGCTCCCCATTTCATACAAATGCCCTGTTACACTAGCTGACCAACTTTTCAAAACCATTAAAAAGAAATAAAAGGGAATATCTACAAAAATTAACCTTCAATTGCAGCAATTAAGTAGTCAATGCCAGTCAAAGGTTAACCATACCCCATTTAATCCCCAACCTGTAGAGTAACCCAAAGTTTGCTTTTACTGAAGAAAACCAGGGTATCAGAAAATGAACTGTAAGTTAAGAAGGAGAAACCTAGAAGGAAAACTGGATTTTAGACTGGAATTTCAAGCTAAACAAGAATAGGACTGCTCCCAGGGAACATGGGGAGTCTTTCCCCTTCTCCTCTCTAACACCCTGGGGGAAGCAGAAATGATTCTACAAGGAGAAACAATTAAAGCCCTAATAGATACAGAGGCCACCATTTCAGTTTTGAACGCTTCCAAAAGGAAAGGCTCTCTCTCTTGGAGTAATGCCTCAGTACAGATGGTAGGGGTTGTTAATGCACCTATTAAGGCTCTTTAATCATTGCCTTTAGAATTCTACTTAAGGGAAATTAGAGGAAGGCACTCCTTTTTTCTAATAGAAAGTGTTCCTGTTCACCAGATAGGTAGAGGCCTATTAGAAGCTTATGAAGTCCATATTTCCTTTACTCCTAAGGGAGAAATGTTTCTAGATCAGAAGAATCAATCAGACCTCCTTTATCATATAATGTTTGTGACTCATGATGAGGATGATGCTGAACAAGACAAACTGCTATGCTTATTACCTAAAGAATTATGGGCACTTAATTCTACTGATATTGGAAGAATACATATCACCCACTGATAATCTGGGTGCATCACCCACTAAAATCAGTATAGATAAGAATAAGCCCCTACCCAATATTCATCAATATCTATTAAGGCAGGAGGCTACAGAAGGAATAAAACCTTTAATATCAGCTTACATTGAGAAAGATCTTTTTGTGCCTTGCACCAGCCCTTGTAACACTCCCATTTTACCAGTAAAAAAACCTAGGGACTTCCCTGGTGGTGCAGTGGTTAAGAATCTGCCTGCCAATGCAGGGGACATGGGTTCAATCCCTGGTCCGGGAAGATCCCATATGCCGCGGAGCAACTAAGCCGTGTGTCACAACTACTGAAGCCGGCACACCTAGAGCCCATGCTCCGCAACAAGAGAAGCCACTGCAATGAGAATCCCACGTACTGCATCGACAATGAGAATCCCACGTACTGCATCGAAGAGTAGCCCCCACTTGCCGCAACTAGAGAAAGCTCGCACGCAGCAACGAAGCCCCAATGCAGCCAAAAATAAAAAATAAATAAATAAATTTATTTTAAAAAAAGAAAAAAAAAACCTAATGGCAAGGGTTAGAGATTTGTGCAGGACTTGAGATATCAATATTATTATCCCTCATCATTCTGTAGTGCCATATCTTACTGTCTTATATCCCTAAAAACAGTGACTTCTTTTCTGTGACAGATTTCTGTAGTGCATTTTTTAGTATCCCAGTACATCCTGATGATCAAGTATCTTTTCGCTTTCACTTGGAATGAATGACAATATACGTGGACTGTAATGCCACAGTCATTGGCATTGAATGCCAATGACTATATGGAAAGACCCACTTACTTCTCCCAGATATTAAAAGCAGATCTAGATGATTTGGATTTTCCTCATAAATCAGTTCTGATACAATATGTAGACAATTTGCTGCTGTGTTCAAATTCTTTGATAAACAGCCAGCAAGGCACCCTGTATTTACTTCAGAAGGTAGCCTTAAAAGGACATAAAGTGTCCAAAGAGAAATTACAATTCTGTAACACTAGTGTAAAATATTTAGGGCATAGGATATCTAAAGAAGAACTTTTAATTGACCTGGATAGAGTGAAAGGCATTCTAGCTTCCCCTACCCCAAATACAAAAAAGCAGTTAAGGGGATTTTTAGGTCTTGCAGTTTACTGTAGGAATTGGATTCCAAATTTTTCTTTAATAGCTCAGCCACTACATAATCTACTCAAACAAGACCAACCGGAACCTGTTTGCTGTGGTGTAGAACATTCTGATGCCATGGGAGACCTAAAAAACATTTCTGGCAACGGCCCTGGCCCAGGGACATCCCAATTATGATCTACCCTTCTCCCTCTTTGTTCATGAAAGCAAGGGGACTACACTAGGAGTACTAACCCAGAAACACAGCAGTTACTACCAGCCAGGAAGATATCATAGCCAACAGCTAGATTTGGTAGCCAGGGGCCTACCCCCTTGTCTCTGGCCTGTCATAGGGAGAGCTGTGCTATGTCCGACCACAGAAGAGATAGTCATGAGTCATCCTCTATCTTTGTTCCTCACTCTGTGGAAGCCTTACTAAAATCTCATCACACAAAACATTATTCAGCAAGTCAATTAACCTCCCATGAAATTATCCTGCTCTCACCGCATATGACTCTTCGCAGATGTAATAACCTTAATCCAGCCATCTTGGTACCTGAGGAATCAGATGTAAATGATGAAAAACATGATTGCATTTCTTTGCTTGTTTAATTTTTGAATTTTATTTAGTTTATTTTTTTATACAGCAGGTCCTTATTAGTCATCCATTTTATGCACATCAGTGTATACATGTCAATCCCAATCTCCCAATTCATCCCACCACCACCAACCTCCCTACCACTTCCCTCCTTGGTGTCCATGTTTGTTCTCTACATCTGTGTCTCAATTTCTGCCCTGCAAACAGGTTCATCTGTACCATTTTTCTAGGTTCCACATACATGCGTTAATGTACAATATTTGTTTTTCTCTTTCTGACTTACTTCACTCTGTATGACACTCTCTAGATCCATCCACGTCTCTACAAATGACCCAATTTTGTTCCTTTTTATGGCTGAGTAATATTCCATTGTATATATGTACCACATCTTCTTTATCCATTCACCTGTCAATGGGTATTTAGGTTGCTTCCGTGACCTGGCTATTGTAAATAGTGCTGCAATGAACATTGGGGTACATGTGTCTTTTTGAATTATGGTTTTCTCTGGGTATATGCCCAGTAGTGGGATTGCTGGGTCATATGGTAATTCTATTTTTAGTTTTTTAAGGAACTTCCATACTGTTCTCCAGAGTGGCTGTATCAATTTACATTCCCACCAACAGTGCAAGAGGGTTCCCTTTTCACCACACACTCTACAGCATTTGTTGTTTGTAGATTTTCTGATGATGCCCATTCTAACTGGTGTGAGGTGATACCTCATTGTAGTTTTGATTTGCATTTCTCTAATAATCAGTGATGTTGAGCAGCTTTTCATGTGCTTCTTGGCCATCTGTATTTCTTCTTTGGAGAAATGTCTATTTAAGTCTTCTGCCCATTTTTGGATTGGCTTATTTGTTGTTTTAATATTGAGCTGCATGACTGTTCATATATTTTGGAGATTAATCCTTTGTCCATTGGTTCGTTTGCAAATATTTTCTCCCATTCTGAGGGTTGTCTTTTTGTCTCGTTTATGGTTTCCTTTGCTGTTCAAAAGCTTTGAAGTTTCATTAGGTCCCATTTGTTTATTTTTCTTTTTATTTCCATTTCTCTACATTTTGAGTTTATTTTTGTGTATGGTGTTAGGGAGTGTTCTAATTTCATTCTTTTACATGTAGTTGTCCAGTTTTCCCAGCACCATTTATTGAAGAGACTCTCTTTTCTCCATTGTATATCCTTGTTCTTTTGTCATAGATTTGTTGACCGTAGGTGCATGGGTTTATCTCTGGGCTTTCTATCTTGTTCCATTGATCTTTGTTTCTGTTTTTGTGCCAGAACCATATTGTCTTGATCACTGTAGCTTTGTAGTATAGTCTGAAGTCAGGGAGTCTGATTCCTCCAGCTACCTTGTTTTCCCCTCAAGATTGCTATGCCTGTTCCGGGTCTTTTGTGTCTCCATACAAATTTTGAGATTTTTTGTTCTAGCTCTGTAAAAATTGTCATTGGTAATTTGATAGGGATTGCATTGAATCTGTAGATTGCTTTGGGTAATATAGTCATTTTCACAATGTTGATTCTGCCAATCCAAGAACATGCTATATATCTCCATCTGTTGTTACCATTTTTAATTTCTTTCATCAGTGTCTTATAGTTTTCTGCATACAGGTCTTTTGTCTCCCTAGGTAGGTTTATTGCTAGGTATTTTATTCTTTTTGTTGCAGTGGTAAATGGGAGTGTTTCCTTAATTTCTCTTTCAGATTTTTCATCAGTAGTGTATAGGAATGCAAGAGATTTCTGTGCATGAATCTTGTATCCTGCAACTTTACCAAATTCATTGATTAGCTCTAGTAGTTTTCTGGTGGCATCTTTAGGATTCTCTATGTATAGTATCATGTCATCTGCAAACAGTGACAGTTTCACTTCTTCTTTTCCAATTTGTATTTCTTTTCTTTCTTTTTCTTCTCTGATTGCCTTGGCTAGGACTTCCAAAACTATGTTGAATAATAGTGGTGAGAGCGGACATCCTTGCCTTGCTCCTGATCTTAGAGGAAATGCTTTCAGTTTTTCACCATTGAGAATAATGTTTGCTGTGGGTTTGTCATATATGGCCTTCATTATGTTGGGGTAGGTTCCCTGTATGTCCACTTTCTGGAGAGTTTTTATCATAAATGGGTGTTGAATTTTGTCAAAAGCTTTTTCTGCATCTCTTGAGATGATCATATGATTTTTATTTTTCAATTTGTTAATATGGTGTATCACATTGATTGATTTGCATATATTCAAGAATCCTTGCATCCCTGGGATAAATCCCACTTGATCATGGTGTATGATTCTTTTAATGTTTTGTTCGATTCTGTTTGCTAGTATTTTGTTGAGGATTTTTGGATCTATATTCATCAGTCATATTGGTCTGTAATTTTCTCTTTTTTTGTAGTATCTTTGTCTGGTTTTGGTATCAGGGTGATGGTGGCCTCATAGAATGAGTTTGGGAGTGTTCCTTCCTCTGCAATTTTTTGGAAGAGTTTGAGAAGGATGAGTGTTAGCTCTTCTCTAAATGTTTGATAGAATTAACCTGTGAAGCCATCTGATCCTGGACTTTTGTTTGTTGGAAGATTTTAAATCACAGTTTCAATTTCATTCCTTGTGATTGGTCTCTTCATATTTTCTATTTCTTCCTGGTTCAGTCTTGGAAGGTTATACCTTTCTAAGAATTTTTCCATTTCTTCCAGGTTGTCCACTTTATTGGCATAAAGTTGCTTGTAGTAGTCTCTTAGGATGCTTTGTATTTCTGCGGTGTCTGTTGTAACTTCTTTTTCATTTCTAATTTTATTGACTTGAGTCCTCTCCTTTTTCTTGGTGAGTCTGGCTAATAGTTTATCAATTTTGTTTAACTTCTCAAAGAACCAGCTTTTAGTTTTATTGGTCTTTGCTATTGTTTTCTTTGTTTCTATTTCATTTATTTCTGTTCTGATCTTTATGATTTATTTCCTTCTGCTAACTTTAGGCTTTGTTTGTTGTTCTTTCTCTAGTTCCTTTAGGTGTAAGGTTAGATTTTTCATCTGAGATTTTTTTCTTGTTTCTTGAGGTAGGCTTGTATAGCTATAAACTTCCCTCTTAGAACTGCTTTTGCTGCATCTCATAGGTTTTGGATCGTCGTGTTTTCATTGTCATTTGTCTCTAGGTATTTTCTGATTTCCTCTGATTTCTTCAGTGAGCTCTTGGTTATTTAGAAACGTATTGTTTAGCCTCCATGTGTTTGTGTTTTTTACATTTTTTCCCCTGTAATTCATTTCTAATCTCATAGTGTTGTGGTCATAAAAGATGCTTGATATGATTTCAATTTTCTTGAATTTACTGAGGCTTGATTTGTAACCCAAGATGTGACCTATCCTGGAGAATGTTCTGTGCGTACTTGAGAAGAAAGTGTAATCTGCTGTTTTTGGATGGAATGTCCTATAAATATCAATTAAATCTATCTGGTCTATTGTGTCATTTAAAGCTTCTGTTTCCTTATTTATTTTCATTTTGGATGATCTGTCCATTGGTGTAAGTGAGGTGTTAAAGTCCCCCACTATCATTGTGTTACTGTCGATTTCCTCTTTTACAGCTGTTAGCAGTTGCCTTATGTATTGAGGTGCTCCTATGTTGGGAGTATATTGAGGTGCTCCTATGTTGGGTGTATATATATTTATAATTGTTATATTTTCTTCTTGGATTGACCCCTTGATCATTATGTAGTATCCTTCCTTGTCTCTTGTAACATTCTTTATTTTAAAGTCTATTTTATCGGATATGAGTATTGCTACTCCAGCTTTCTTTTGATTTCCAATTGCATGGAATATCTTTTTCCATCCCCTCACTTTCAGTCTGTATGTGTCCCTAGAACTGAATCGGGTCTCTTATAGACAGCCTATATATGGGTCTTGTTTTCGTATCCTTTCAGCAAGACTGTGTCTTTTGGTTGGAACATTTAATCCATTCGCGTTTAAGGTAATTATCGATATGTATGTTCCTATGACCATTTTTTTTAATTGTTTTGGGTTTGTTTTCTAGGTCCTTTTCTTCTCTTGTGTTTCCCACTTAGAGAAGTTCCTTTAGCATTTGTTGTAGAGCTGGTTTGGTGGTGCTGAATTCTCTTAGCTTTTGCTTGCCTGTAAAGCTTTTGACTTTTCCATCGAATCTGAATGAGATCCTTGCCAGGTAGAGTAATCTTGGTTTTAGGTTCTTCCCTTTCATCACTTTAAGTATATCATGACACTACCTTCTGGCTTGTAGAGTTTCTGCTGAGAAATCAGCCGTTAACCTTATGGGAGTTCCCTTGTATGTTATTTGTCGTTTATCCCTTTCTGCTTTCAATAATTTTTCTTTGTCTTTAATTTTTGCCAGTTTGATTACTATGTGTCTCGGTGTGTTTCTCCTTGGGTTTATTCTGTATGGGACTCTCTGTGCTTCCTGGACTGGGGTGGCTCTTTCCTTTCCCATGTTAGAGAAGTTTTCAACTATAATCTCTTCAAATATTTTCTCGGGTCCTTTCTCTCTCTCTTCTCCTTCTGGGACCCCTATAATGCAAATGTTGTTGTGTTTAATGTTGTCCCAGAGGTCTCTTAGGCTGTCTTCATTTCTTTTCATTCTTTTTTCTTTGTTGTGTTCCACAGCAGTGAATTCCACCATTCTGTCTTCCAGGTCACTTATCCGTTCTTCTGCCTCAGTTATTCTGCTATTGATTCCTTCTACTGTAGTTTTCATTTTAGTTATTGTATTGTCCATCTCTGTTTGTTTGTTCTTTAATTCTTCTAGATCTTTGTTAAACATTTCTTGTATCTTCTCGATCTTTGCCTCCATTCTTTTTCCGAGGTCCTGGATCATCTTCACTATCATTATTCTGAATTCTTTTTCTGGAAGGTTGCCTATCTCCACTTCATTTAGTTTTTTTTTCTGGGGTTTTATCTTGTTCCTTCATCTGGTACATAGCCCTCTGTCTTTTCATCTCATCTATCTTTTTGTGTGTGTGTTTTTTTTCCACAGGCTGCAGGACTGTAGTTCTTCTTGCTTCTTCTGTCTGCCCTCTGGTGGATGAGGCTATCTAAGAGACTTGTGTAGGTTTCCTGATGGGAGGGACTGGTGGTGGGTAGAGCTGGGTGTTGTTCTGGTGGGCAGAGCTCAGTAAAACTTTAATCCAATTGACTGCTGATGGGTGGGGCTGTGTTCCCTCCCTGTTGGTTGTTCGGCATGAGGCAGCCCAACACTGGAGCCTACCTGGGCTCTTTGGTGGGGTATAAGCAGACTGTGGGAGGGCTCACACCAAGGAGTACTTCCCAGAACTTCTGCTGCCAGTGTCCTCATCCCCACGGTGAGCCACAGCCACTGCCCGCCTCTGCAGGAGACCCTCCAACACTAGCAGGTAGGTCTGGTTCAGTCTCCCCTGGGGTCACTGCTCCTTCCCCTGGGTCCTGATGGCACACACTACTTTGTGTGTGCCCTCCAAGAGTGGAGTCTCTGCTTCCCCCGGTCCTGTCGAAGTCCTGCAATCAAATCCCATTAGCCTTCAAAGTCTGATTCTCTAGGAATTCCTCCTCCCATTGCTGGACCCCCAGGTTGGGAACCAGACGTGGGGCTCAGAATCTTCATTCAAGTGCGTGGACTTCTGTGGTATGAGTGTTCTCCAGTCTGTGAGTCACCCACCCAGAATTTGTGGGATTTGATTTGACTGTGATTGCACCCCACCTACCGTCTCATTGTGGCTTCTCCTTTGTCTTTGGATGTGGGGTATCTTTTTTGGTGAATTCCAGTGTCTTCCTCTTGATGACTGTCCAGCATCTAATTGTGATTCTGGTGTTCTCGCAAGAGGGAGTGAGAGCACGTCCTTCTACTCCACCATCTTGGTTCCTAATCCAATTGTATTGTTTTAACTGACAGTCTTTCATCTCCCAGGATTGATCTCTGAGAAAGCCCTATGGAGAATCCTGATTTTATATTATTCACTGACAGTTCATATCTTCGAGGACCGCATGGAAAGTACCAGCCTGGTTATGCTGTCATTCCTCCAATGTCAATCCTTGAAAATGGTCCCTTACATAACACCTATTCTGCCCAACAGGCTGAATTAATAGCACTAACAAGAGCCTGCCAGTTGGCAAAAGAGAAGTCCACTAACATTTATACTGACAGCCGCTATGCTTTTGGGGTAGCTCATGACTTTGGCATGCTTTGGAAACAAAGGGGATTTTTAACATCCTCAGGACAGCGTATTAAAAGTGGGAGACAAGTTGCAGAATTATTGGATGCAATTTTGCTACCATGTGCATTAGCTATTATTAAGATATCAGGTCATTCAAAGGCTGACACCACAGAAGCAAAAGGAAACTCATTAGCTGATCAGGCCGCCAAAGACAGCAGCTCTGCAAAAAATAAAACGGTCAACTAACAGCTGTTTTCTCTTTTCTGACTCCCAGTAACTTTACTGATGCCCTGTTAAATTTTCAGGGAATGGCACGAAAGGACAAAAGGATACTTGGAAACAAAAAAGAGAAAGGTTTGACCCCAATAAGGGGCTCTGGATAGGCCCAAACAGAAAGTCTGTCCTTCTGTTTGGAGCTCAATATCCCACTTTACAATACATTCATGAGTTAACTCACTGGAATCCTTATGAGATGGTATTGTGGGGCAAACAGTATTTTTTGAAGCCTTCCTTCACTATAGCTTGGAAGGTTTATTCTAGATGTACTACATGTCCAAAATACAACCCAGGAAAGCCATTACATAGCTCTCAAGGAAGCTTTCCATTACCTGCAGGCCCTTTTGAAATTTGGTAGATTGATTTTATCCAAATGCCTCCCTCTCAAAGTTACCAGTATGTACTTATTATGATTTGTATGTTTTCACATTGGGTTAAGGCATTCCCACGCAGAAGGGTCACTATTCAGTCAGTAGGCAAATTAATTTTAGAAAGGGTGATTTCTGTTTGGGGATTCCCTTCAGAAAGGACAATATAAGCTTGTTTCTAAGCTTATCATGGTATCTATCTTTGGATGAAGATCAGATATCCTGTGGTCTACAACCAGGAAATTACTTACATTGAAAAGACATCTAGAAGACTCACTACAACCCAGATGGGAAGACCCTCACCAGGTACTCTTAACTAGCTCATGTGCAGCAAAGCTAAAGGGAATTGACTCTTGGATTCATATTTCCCACTTAAAAAGAGCCCCTGCACTGAACTGGACTACAGAGAGGACTGCTGACCTCAAAAGCACCTTAAAGTGATGCTCAAATAGAGGAGAAATGACACTCACACCACAACGAGAAGATGACATCAGAAGCAGATGGCTTACCCAAGATGCTGGACCTGACCCATATGATCGTTTACAGTGCTTTCTTGACTTCTTGGACCTTTGCATATGAATCACATATTTTTCTATCATGGGCACAATCTTATGCTAGTTTTAAAAATTAATCCAGTTGTTGGATTTGTGACCAATTACCTATGTCTAGTACTTCTGAGATACCTTGGTGGACTTCTCTTCTCCAAGGCTCTGATTGGATAGCCCTTAGGAAAGTTATTTTAGAAGAAAGAAAATTATATTCTGTTCAGGTTATTATTCATATTACTAGGTGTGATCCCCTCACCTGGCCAATTAATAATATCTGTTCTCACCCTGGCCATAAATATGAATTTTCTTTTAGGGTCACTCAAGCTCAATCAGAACAATGACTTAAGTCCCAAGCAAAAAAATGTAAACTCCTGTTTATTAGAAGGAAACCTCCCACAATTATGGGATGGATTTATGTGGTTAACACCAGGCTATGGTCATTTAAGTTCAAAGGCTCCTCTATTTTGGGAACAATTAAATCATACTAAGGATAATCAGCTTAGTAATGTTAGGAAATTAGGCTGGGTGCCTTATGAATAATGCCTACATATTATTACCCTTAAACATAGTGATTGCCATGGAACTGACTGGGTCAGATGACCAGAGGTTCACTGGGTTGCACCTAATGCATCTCAGTGGATTTGTGGTACTAATTTATGGCCTTGGCTTCCACCAGCATGGATAGGAAGATGTACCCTAGGATTCCCTTGGACTCAAGGTCATATACATAATAATTTAGAGATGGCCCCAGCCAATTTACCATTGGTATGAGCCTGATGAAACAAGAGATCTGTGTTCCACTGATATGACCATTTAGCAGCTATTTGTGTGCCTTCAATAGGATTGGAAGATGTAATCAGCCATATTGAAGCCTTAACAAAATTCACTAAACAGGCTTTAAGTGATAGTAATCAGGCTTTTAGCTTACTGAATTCTGAGGTCTCTGTGATGAGAAAAGCAGTGCTATAAAACTGCATGGCCCTTGATAAGCTTACAGCATCTCAGGGAGGCGCCTGTGCTGTAATTAAAACTTAATGCTGTGTTTTCATACCCGATGAATCCCCTAATGTAAAATATTTAATGAACCATATGAAAAATCAGATTTCTGCCTTAAGTGACTCACTCAGTAGTGTTGGCGACCTCTTCAAAAACTGGTTTGGTGGAGGAAGCTCTTGGCTTAAATGTTTACTTATGAGTCTATTAATGTTATTAGCTATGTAACTTGTATTTTGCTTGTTTTACAAGATTATTGTCTCTTGTATTACCAAATGTGTGACTGAGCCTCCAACAAAAAAATTGATGACTAGGCAACTTGAAGCAGTTAATCAGATATATAGTTCTATATGAGATCAATGATTGTAATAGTGTAACTCTAGATATGGGAAGATACAACAAGAAGGATTTTTTTTTCTGGACCATAAAGACTAGTAAGATAGGTGGTCCAGATAATTTTGGCTACTGGTAATAAGGCCTAGTCCAGTAATAGCACATTGAGTGGTTTATCAGTGAAATCCATGCCTGGTCTAGGAATGAGCATTCCTAGCACCATGGTACAAAACAGTCGTGAAATGCTGCCCAAAGCATGGTAGAATTTATGACCAAGAGGGGGCACTGCCAACTAAAAATTGGCACTTGCCAACTGCCTCTACAAGAATTAAGTCACAAGCTGCTGTGACCGCTGACTTTCAACTCACCCTGAAAGAAGTTCAGGATGGAGATCAGGAATGAGGCACTCTGTGCTTTGAGAAAAACTGGAAGAACAGGCCTTCAGATAGTTAGATATTTTCAGAAGAAGATTTTATGAGCCCTGTTCTTGCATCTCCTCATATCTAGAAAAGCACTAAAATCATAAATGGTGACTTCTGCTCCTGGTGACTAGCAGCAACCTTCTGCAAAACTGTGTGCTTGATTGCACGTACCCCCTTCACCAAAATCACATATATACTGACCTTCCCCCCACCTCTTCAGAGCAGTTTCTCAGAGCTATCTGAAATGCTGTCTACTGGGCTATAGTCCTGATTTTGCCCCAAATAAAACTTAAATGCAACTCTCACGTTGTGCTTTTTTTTTTCAGTCGACAAGACACACAGGCTGTCCACTGCCAAGCCCTCAGCCACTGCAATCACCCCCAGTGGTGCTGCCTGAGGAGACTCAAGATGGGAAAAAAACAGGATACTGGCCCTAGATACCTAAGGCTGTCAAAAGAATGATTTCAATGAGCCCAGACGCTTACATCTTCCCATTCATAGAAAAGTACTAAATTCCTTCACTTAAAATATCTGTTTGTTTGTTTTTTTTTTAATTAACAGTAATCTTGGGACTTCCCTGGTGGCGCAGTGGTTAAGAATCCGCCTGCCAATGCAGGGGACATGGGTTCAAGCCCTGGTCTGGGAGGATTCCACATGCCACAGAACAACTAAGCCCGTGCGCCACAACCACTGAGCCTGCGCTCTAGAGCCCGCGAGCCACAACTACTGAAGCTTGTGTGCCTAGAGACCATGCTCTGCAACAAGAGAATCCACTGCAATGAGAAGCCCATGCACTGCAACCAAGAGTAGCCCCCACTCACCGCAACTAGAGAAAGCCCGCACACAGCAACAAAGACTCAACGCAGCCAAAAATAAATTAATTAAATAAATAAATTAAAAAAAAAAAACAAACAGTAATCTTTTGAAGTTCCAACTACCTGATCTTTGTTGCAAAAATTCTTATATATCCTGGCTTCTCCCTCACCTCTTGGGAGCAGTCCCTCAGACCTACTGAGAGGCTGCATCTCAGGCTTAAGTCCTCAGTTTTGTCCACCAACTAAAACATAATTCTCAACTTTTAGGTTGTGCTTTTTTTTTCAGTCAAAACAGTGATCATAAATCAGAAGCATGAATTTGGAAGCTAAAAATACTTGAAGAAAAAAACTTCAAGGAGTACAGGACTTATTGCTATGTATTTTCCAGGAACATAAATTGCTCATTTCTTTAAATATCTGCCTAAGTTCACCTCTAATTGAATTATATAACTTTACAACTCAGACAGAAATATACCTTTGCAATATTTTTGTTTTAGATGTAACATTATTAATTAAATAAGAAGGTTGGCCTGTAGGGAAGGAAACTTTTTTTTCCCTCTACCCTCCTAGGTATAATGGATGAGGTCTGTGAATAAAACTGATAAAAGATAGATTCAAAAAGAGAAAAGGTGGCTCCAGGAGGCGAACAGATAAATGAGGCTTATATACCATCTTAGCCTAAACAAAGGATAAGAGGTTTGGGACTTCTGGGTAGGGTGGTCAAGTCTTGGGAAAGTGAGGGGGAGAAATGTATAGTAAGTAAAGAATGTCTTGTTATACAGATAAGAGTCTCTCAGGTGATGAGAGTTGTCTCAGAGAATAGCTCTTTTCCTGGCAAAGGGACATTTTTACATAGGAAATTTATTTTATATATATAAATTTCCTTAACAAAAAGACAATTTTTACATTATTCTTAAGCAGTTAGAAGGGTGGTAAAGAGCTTTTCCTGTCTGCTGATTCATAATTCCCTTTAGCTCAAAATAATTATTATGCCAAAATGGTATAATACACAAGCACAACAGTCAGGGGCTTCCCAGCTGCCATGTGTGCCTCCTGCTGTGCATCATTCCACAATATTATTCTTTTCTTTAAATTATAACTCATGGACCATCTCCTTCTGAAAAGTCTAACAAACTTGCCTAACCCCTTTTCTGTGCAAACAAGGCAACCTATGATCCACCCTTCCATTTGTTTATATATTTATAATTATAATTTTTACTGCAACTATGTATATCTCTTCCTTGCCATTAGAGGGTGAATCCACTAAGCAGAGATCATACCTATTTTTTATTATATACCCTAAATGCATAGCTACCATGGACTCAATAGATGATAGCTGACAGCTGATAGGCAGAAATATGCAAATTTCAAATAGAAGCTTGGATTTTTTTTTTTTTTCTGAAATTCTTGCATAATGATAGGGATAGAATAGGATAGTTACACAGGTAGTTTTAGAAGTACCACTAGGGGATTATACATAGAGAGGGAAATGTAGGGAACTTTGGGAGACCACTGTAAGTTAATGATTGCTCAAGAAAGCTATTGGAACACTGTGGAACAAGGCAGGTTTACTTAACTATAAAGCCATCAATAAAAGCACAAGATATGCCCCAGGTCATTAAGTGAAAAAATGAGGCCTAGATCCTGCTGGTCAAGTCCAGCAAGATAATGATCCTTAGAACCAGGGACAGGAATATAAGGGAAAGTTGACATTCCAAAGTAGGAGGTCCTCATTATGCTGAAACCTGAGATGATTTAACATATTTTAGTATATGTTACTGCCCTTCTGCTGATTCGAATAAGTGCCATGACAGTCCTAGTTTGACCTCATAGGGTCAAACACTCTCCTGCCTAATGTGAAGAAGGAGCTAGTGATGCAAGCCTGCTGTCTACTCAAAGAATGAGGAAGAAGGCGCCCTCCCCTCCCCCTACTTTCCTTTGATTATAAAAATGTAGCTCACGTAGTTCTCAGGCAGAGCCCCCTCACTTGCCTGCTTGTATCCCTCACAAGTGTCCTATATAACTAAATTTATTTCTTGCCTATCACTTTGCCCCTCGCTGAATTCCTTCTGCACTGAGACACAAAGAATCTGAGCCTCAGTAAGTTCAGACAACAGGTGAGTGATTCTAATTAAAAGATCATGGGTTCAAGTCTCAATCTGGGTTTTGTCTGGGTTCAAGTCCCGGCACATGGGTTCAAATCCCAATCTGACGTGCATGGTTTCAATAAGAGCATGAAGACACTCAGAGCTGGATAAAAAGCATACTAGAACTGGGAGGGAAACTGTCCAAAACAAACAAACAAAGCAAAACAAAAACACCAAAACTATAAACATAGGACATTGACCCTTAGCTCCCGAGCTCTTATGAATTGAGTTCTCATGTCTCACCCCAAATAAGTTTGACTATGTTGCCCCAGCCAATCAGATTTTTTTTTAATTTTTCTCTTCCTTGTTCTTTATTTTTTGTCTTGTAAAAGCTTCCTGCCTTCCACCCCATTTTCAGTTCTCTGAATGGAGACTGCCTGCTTAATAAAGTGTTAAATAAAGTTTGTTTGTATCACCTAAATTTTCTTCTTTTTTCTTTTTAATCTATTCTGCCAATCTCTCTGCCTTTTGATTGGAGAGTTTAATCCATTTACATTTAAAGTAACTACTGATAAGGGTATACATACTTCCTTGCCATTTTGCATTATATCTCTTTTGTGTTTGAGTTTTTATACTAAAACGTTTTAATTTTCTTATTTTATTTTGTGTATATTCTATAGCTATTTTCCTTGTGGTTATACTTAACATTCTAAAGTTATAAAACTCTAATTTTAATTTATACCAGCTTAACTTCACTTAAATTGTTTTCTTCAGTCATTTTTTTTAACAATACACTGATACATCTTTTGCAATTTTAACAAATTAATAAAATTTATTACATGGATAAACAGAAGATCACTTGACGGTGAGAAAAGCAATTCACTTTTCTTTTAGAGGCAGTAGAAGGTAATGATTAAGAGCAGAGGTGTTGGCAGTAGTGTGCCAAAGCCAGCTCATAGTGGTTACAAGAGCCAATTGCTAAATATTGAGGAATATTTATGAGTCAGTTGTTAAACCACCCTTGATTGAAATCTGCTCTAGTGGGAGTATCTACACCACAGAAATGGGCAAACACTACAAACAAACACTCTTCTAGATCATGTGGGAACTAAGCCCAGCTAAACCAGGTATTACAGGAAAAATGAGGTAACTAATTGTAGAAAAATTATTTAAGCCTTCTGGGCCTCAGTTTCCTCAACTGAAAAATGGCTATGGTGATAATAATGATAGAATCTGTTTCAGAGTATTATTAGAAAGTATCCAAATTGAATGTGCCATCTGTTTTCTACTGGGTCCTTCACTGACACACATGTTCCTCCAAGCTTCTGCTATTCCATCAGAATATGTTTATTTTTGTGAGGGACAATAAATCTTACCTAATTGGTTACATTGAGAATGATAGTATTTCAAATTGAACAACATTTTGTGAGTTCATTATGCCTTCCTAATAACTCTCCAATCACAGCCCATGTCTATCTGTCTATACAGGACAACCTTGAATTTGGGCATTAAAAACTGGAGAAGGCTAATACACCATTTAATTAGATAATAATGCCTACAAATAATTATTTTTCGGTAGTATATAATGTATTTAACACTTAACTAAGTTCCAACTAAATGCACAATTGTATTTTAAATGAAAAAAAAATATGGAAAGAAATGTGTCTTGTCTTCATGAAGCTTGGGCAGGTGGAAACTTTTCAGATTTAGAATCAGAAAATCCTAGTTTTGGTCTTAGTTTGCCACTATATATTATGACTTGTGGATAAATCATTAAAATCATTAACTTTAATCAAATATCTGAGGACTAGAGAGAAAAATATCTGTCATGTTTACTTACAAGCTTATCTTGAAAACTGAATTAGAGAATATCTCTATAATCATATTATAAGATACAAATCAATATAAAGAAAGGTTTTATTATTATGAAGCTTACTAGTAGTAATATGGGTGTCTTTTTATTTAAAAAAAATATTCTAAGCCATCTGTATTCATTGGTTTAACAAGATCTCTGACTGAAAAGACAGGGAAACACAATGACCTTTAAGATTCTTCTGAGTTTTAAAGTTGTAAGATTTAAAGTTATGTTTGTTTGTTTTAATGTGAACTGGCAGTATATCAGAGGAAAGAGTATTAATTTATAAGAAGTTGGAGCTGATATAAATAATTTGAGATTTTCAAGTAAATCACAAAGTGTGTAAAATGAATTAAGAGCAATTAATTTCTTAGATTTTTTAGGAACCAATCAAAGTACTCAAAATCCTAATGGAAAGATGTTTATATCCTAAGGGAACATTTTAATTGGTGAAGGTTATTAGCTTTACTTAATTGCAAAATTCATCTTAATCTACTGGCCAAGACACTCACAAATGTTAAAGAACAGCTAATCCAAGTAAATTAATAGCCTTACACTGGTAACAAAAGCCACAGGTAGTGTATTTACATAAATATTCTTAAAAGAAAAGCTGCTTTCTTAATCTTTTGAGTAGTTATTTTTAACTGAGTGATAACATTGCATAGTGATTCAAAGCATCACAGATTCTGGAGTCAGACCATGTTCAAGTCATAGCTCAAGCACTTGCTAGAAGCATAACTTTGAGCAACATGCCTAGTCATTCTCTGCCTCAGGTTTCTTACCTACAGAATTTGGATAACTGTTATAATAACACATTTTGCATAGTGTTAGGAAGATTAAATTAGTTCAATTATACAAAGCACTTGGAACCATACACAGCATGTGCTATGTTACTTATTATTGCTATTATAATGCAATGCCAATGCTACCTCCTTTTCTGCACTGTCCCAGCCTACTCCCCATTCCCATTCCCCAAAAAACATACACTCATGGAGACACTGGTGTAGCACTTTGTATTCCCTTGTATTCCCGGTCTTAACCCTTTTTCTTTAATTAGTCTAAAGCGAAGGCTTTACTTCTTACCTATGTATAGGTATATGCCTACCTACGTAGGCATGTTTGTATATGCCTACCAAACACTCTACTAATAGTTTACATATATGACCTAATTGAATCTTTGCAAATACCTATAATGCAGGCATATTACCCTGTTATAGAAAGGAAAAAAGGAGGTTCAAAGTCTTGAAGTAACTTAATCGTGTTCACATATGCAGTGTGTGTAAAGCTGAAATTTGAACACAGATCTGACAATTCAAAGACCAGTGCTCTTAAACTAAGCATTCTGATGAAATCAGAACAGCAGCGGCCTGCAAGAGGTGAGAGAAGAAACAGGACTGGTTGGAAAATAGTAAGAGGAAACAATGGGATAATGATTGGGGTTGGAGCAGACAGTTTTCCCTTTACTCTTCTGAGTTCTTGGCTGAGATGCCTATAATAAAAGACTGATTAACAAGAGTAAAACAAACAGAAGTTTATTAACATGTAAACCTCAGGTATACATGGGAGATACCCAGGGAAAAATGAGTAATTCCCTGAGGTGGCTTAGAATTCAGGCTTAAATACCATCTTAATAGGAGAAGGGGAGAAGGGACGTCTGAGGAGAGAGTAAATGAAATGACCTCTGAGGAGAGAGTAAATGATTTTCAGGAAAGGTAAATGGGCCTTTAGAAGAACAGGTGGGAGATATGATAGTTTGTAACAGTTTGTCTGGGTGTGGTGTGGACTTCTAGTCTCCTCTCCTTTGATAAGACTCAATCTTCCCTGGTTGATGAAACTTTCAGGGAGAGGATCTGTGACAACTGACTTCCTTTTGGAAGATCTGTCTTTAAGCAGGTAAGTAGCATTCAAAGAAAGCCTCTCGCTGCATTTGCTGCTTTTCAAGTGCCCACGGTTTAAAATAATCAATATACCAAAGCAGCAAATTCTGCTACCTTTCAATGCAAAATGTTCTGCATTTTGATTGGGATGGTGGTCACATGTCACATACATTTCTCAAAACATGGCAAACTGTACACTTCAGATTTGGTACTTTTTTGTCAAACTGTACACATAACATATATGCATTGCACTGTATACAAAATATATTCCTCCAAAACTGTATGTTCTTTATGGTACTTTTTTTTCTTACTCTAGGAAGCCTTATTGATCCAAAATAATTGTTCTCTCACTGTTTTATTACTGCAGTTACACCAATTTTACGGTTGGTATTTACTTAAATTCTCAAGTTTTTTCAATATTTATAGATCGTTCTACCAAAACGGATTTCTTGACAGCATAGAACATGTGTTTAATCTACTTTTTTCCCCAACAGTGCCTAGGTAAATATAAACTCATAGAGAAAGATGATATGTGAGGGAGGGGAAGAAATATTTCACATTTTTGGCTTGCATATTTCTATATAATCTGTTTATTCTTAAGTGGAGAATAAAGCATTAATAGGAAATATTCTTATGTTTTTATAGAAACAAAGATGAAAATAATTTGCAATAATTTATGAAGGATATTTCAATTTATTTTCTTCCTTACTGTGATTTTAACTGAAAATGCAAAGTTCCCCCAAGACGCACACATACACGTATGCACAAACACCCCAGCATGCACACACACACAAGTGGACACACAACAGCAGGGGTTGCCTCAATTGGAGAATAATAATTCCTCACATTGTCTTCCACTTACATATAAAACAATAATGTGGGAAAGTCTTTCTTTTGAATTTGGCCCTGCTTTAAATGTACACAAGTGGTCATTTTAAAGCCTTGGATTTATCTTTGTTTAGCCAGAGAATGGCCGTCAAAAACCAGATGGTCCTGCTGATGGAAGACAAAGTGCGACATTAAGCTTTCTTTTTTATGCACCTGTAGATTTCCATGTATAGTTAGGAAATGGGAAAATAACAACAACAACAAAAACATGAGAAGATGTCTACAACACTCTCTTTAAAAATATATAAAATTTGGGCTTCCCTGGTGGCGCAGTGGTTGAGAGTCCGCCTGCCAATGCAGGGGACACGGGTTCGTGCCCCGGTCCGGGAAGATTCCACATGCCACAGAGCGGCTGGGTCCATGAGCCATGGCCGCTGAGCCTGCGCGTCCGGAGCCTATTGCCCCGCAACGGGAGAGGCCACAACAATGAGAGGCCCGAGTACCGAAAAAAAAAAAAAATATATATATATATATATATATATATATAATTTTATCCTCCACATGGGCAAGGCCTATGAAGATTCTATTGTATTTTAAAAAAGGCTTCTGTTTAATCTAGATCTATATTTTACTGTCTCTAGGATTTACTGTTTGTTTTTGGGAGAACTGTGTTTCTTGTGTGTGTGTGTGTGTGTGTGTGTGTGAGTGTGTGTGTGTGTGCGTGTGTGTGTGTCCCAAGTGGCTAGAAAGAATAAAGAGGACTATACAAAGCGTGCATTGACTGGAATAAATGAGTGAGGTCAGGATTCAGAGTGCTAAATTTCATCCTAGGCAGTATTATAAAAATACCCTCACCCTCTCCCATATATTCTAGAATGAATAACTTGGACTTTGGATTATACATTACTGATGGATATTTTGTCCAGAGATTTTCAAGTGGAGGAAGAAGGATTAAAGCTAGAGTGAAAGCAGATGCTGTGTATTCCTTTAAAGCTTACAGGGGTGGGATGGATATTTACAACATAGAGGTTTGATGAGAGCACACTGTCTGTGGGTGGACCTTGTCAAGACTAGGATCTAGGATATGCGCCTTTGAAATGATCACTTCCAAATAGTTTAAATATTCTTTCTTGTCTTATGATAGCAGTCTCACTTGGTATGAAAATATCTCCACCTTTTATTTGGTCATTTCATTCAGCAACTCCGAATTCTGTAGTCTCATGTCACAGTATAGCCTGGTGTAGTAGCAGTATGCAGAATTAAAAGAAGAGACAGTGAAGGGAAGTGTGGGTTACCCCACTTCTATCCATCCACTGGGGAAATTTAGAGAAAGTTTCCATAGATTATTACCAGCAGAGTAGGTAGCTATAACCCATAGGGGACCTGGAAATGTCTGGAAGAACCTCACATAGAGCAAGAGTTGCCATGGGGCAAGTCAGAAGTGGGCATTCAAAAGTTCCTTCCTTCCCAAACATGCTAAAGAAAGATTACCTTTGAAGGAAACAGGAAAGATTACAGCTCTAAATAAATGAATACATTAAACATACAATATTTCATTCCTTTTAAATTTTGTCCTTTTTTAAAAAATCTCAAATTTTGTACTGTACTTTCATCTCTAAATGATAGAATCAAAGATATGACTCCTCAAAGAAATGGTCTGCAATAGGTTAGTCTCCCTAGGATTGCCCTAGATAAACCACAGTGGTCAACTGTGAAGAAGTAGTTGTACAGGTGGAATATTGAAACAGAAATTGGACTCATGCAATTGTGCTTATTCAAAATATAAAGTGTCAGCATTGCCACGATTTTATTTTTATGACATGTCATCTGACAAGAAAATCATGTCCTTTCAACTCAGTGATGAATGAGCATTTGAGCCATGCAAATGTATTTTCCATTTGAACTTTGTATTTCTTTATTGTTTCAAATGACTTTGATTTTGCTGCCCTTCATATAGGCCCCATAGATTTCATTCAGGGGGAAGAAAAACTTCATATATTCTTCTTAAATTTGTATGGCAAAGGAACTTAACCTCTAAAAGCCTATTCTCTTCATAAAGAAGTCAAGAACCTGTTATGTGCAAAGCATTAAACATCTTTGCTCTGAACTCGCTGATACTCTAGTCAGGGAGGCAAGGAAAAATAAGATAACAGTGCAAGGCAGCATAGGCTAAATACATTCATTAAACTTTTTAAAATAGGTTCAAATAAATTTATTTCTCTTCTGCAGTACACAAGGAAGCAGGCTAGGCATCGTAGGAGATAAAAAACATTTTTTTAAAAAAGGCAAGGTCCTTCCCTTTTAAGGAATTTCCAGTCTAATGAGGGAAAGACATGGAGAATTTGAATGCAAACAGTGATTTAGGAAAGAATAAATATGAGGATTAGCTAGTCACTCTCAGGTTTAAAAAGTTGAAAACTGGTTTTACTGTGTTTCCTTGAAAATCCTTGTCAAATATCACTGTTGGGAAATCCTTCATATGTGTCTTGACGTGGAGAATAAGCCAAATGAGTAATACCAATGACAGCTTCTGTTTACTGAACATCCCCTTTATATGAGGCACTCTATTAGCATTTTCACTGCCTCTTTGGCCTTGAAGTGCTACATGCTTCCTGCAGTTGCAATGTGGCCTCTCCAAGGAGTCTCTTAATTGTTTTGGGGCCACATAACTCTACAAGAATAGCATGTCCCTTTCTCAAAGAAGCTAAAAAGTGCCCCAGAGGATAGGAATAGTAAATGAAAAACTAAATTAAAAGTATTTGTTCTAAATTTCTTAAAAATACTGCCCAGATAATCCTTTTAGAGGGATTTGGACTTGGGTGACCACAGAATGCTTGAGTGAGGTGACATCATGAGTTGGGCTTTGAATGGGTGGTGAGACTGAAGGATGGAGTCCTGGGATTCATTTCAATAATGGCATTTGCAAAGCCTTGAGAATTGGGAAGAGAAGAGTCAGGAATCCTTGGCAGTTTTTATAAAATTTTTTTTTTTTGCGGTACGCGGGCCTCTCACTGATGCGGCCTCTCCCGTTGCGGAGCACAGGCTCCAGACGCGCAGGCTCAGCGGCCATGGCTCACGGACCCAGCCGCTCCGCGGCATGTGGGATCTTCCCGGACCAGGGCACGAACTCGTGTCCCCTGCATCGGCAGGCAGACTCTCAACCACTGCGCCACCACGGAAGCCCCAGTTTTTATAAAAATTTTGAAGTCAGTCTCCACTTCTTACCTGCAATTTGCCTTCTTATACATATAGTCCCTCAATTTCTTCATCTATAAAATGAAAAAAATATTGATGTCATAATCTTTTATAAAATTAAATATTCAGTCAAAGAGCCTGCCTCATGCAAGGACTTTAAAAAAGTAAAAATAATACATTGGTAAATGAGTTTATTTCTAACAGTCACATAGTGCTGGGGGAATGTCATTGGGCATGACTTATGGCGATAATACTCCCTCAAGAGTATGCTGAGTTTTGAAGAGATATCACACCCTATTATTATGTGAGCTTTGTTTATATTGATAGGTGTTTGTACTGCTTTGCAAAAATGCTACCACATGGAGCATACAGCAACTTGACCAGTTGACAGTGTTCAGTTTGGGACAGGTAAAAATATGGCTATCATTCTTAGATGCTCAATAAGAGTTGTTCCACTACTTTGGCAGGAGGGAAATAGTTTATGTTGGTTAGAGTATGGGGCCCAGGTGTGGGAGGGAACTGTGGAAGACAGGGCTGAAGAGGCATTTTAGAGGAGATTTAAGGAATTTCTCTGCCAGAGTGACAGATTTTCCCTATCACAGCCATCAATTTGCTTCCCCATCTGGGTCAATAAATATTTTCATCTTAGTTGTCACCTCCTCTATGAAGTCCTGATTCTTTTAAGTAAAACTGATCAGCTCCATTTCATAACATGGCTGAACTCTACAAACTTTTGTCATAGAATTTGTACCGTTGCATTTCACTTTATTACATTTTCTTCTTCCTACCCTGAATGGTGAATTCTCCTGTACATAGACTATATCTTATTCATATTTTTATCTCTTACATTTATATGAAATGTCATATAATAAGTTCTCAATAAATGCTCCTAAATTTCAGCTGTACTATTCAATTTATTTTGCTGTTGGAACTCCTAATCACCTCTTCCTGGACCCAAAGATATCTTTTCCACAAATCTCAAAATCACAGTCTGGTCTGCTTCAGTATAGAGAATTAAGTGCACACACACACACACACGTTTTCCCACATAGGACTTCTGTAAAAATACACTAAAAAAACTTATAAATGTTATTAAACCCAAACAAAGATTGGGGTTAAGGCATTAATGGATGAGAAATTTCAACACATTTCTTAAAGACTAAGACAAGTGGTAATGATGAAAAAAAGAGGAAATATTTTCTTTGCATATAGGTAGAGAGAGCTATAACAGAGGAGGGAGACCCTGTGCCCAGATAATATACCTAGAACAAGAGGATTCTGAAACAATGATATCCGATTATGCAGAAACCAGAAGGGGGACAGAAAACATGGGAATTGCTGAAGATCTTTATGGGGATTAATTTCCTCTAATCATCATCCCCTACTGTCTCCCATATAATAGATAGGTATTCATCTACGATCCAAAAACTGCAGTGTTCTTCCCTAAATAAATTGAACAAACTTTCTCGGTAGAAATAGGCCAGCTTGAAGCAAAGTCTTCTTTACCTTGGCATTTAGGTATCACACAGAATAACATCTGGCACTTTACCAACTCACCTTAAAGTAATTTGACAAAGTCTTGCTTTGTATATAGAACCCCAATAAACCTTTCTACTGACCTCATTCTTAAATATAAATAAACAACAAAGGATAAATAGACTTTAAAGCATGAACATGATTTTGGAATAAACGGCTAGACTTCACTCACAGAGAAACAAACGTCAGACTGGCATCAGACTTCAGACTTCCAGGATGTAATACCTTCAAAGACCATGAAGCAATATCTTCAAACTTATAAGAAAATGTTTTTCGATCTAAAATACTGTATACAACCAAGCCAGCAGTAAAGAGTAAGGCAGAATAAAGACATTTTCAGACTCTTAGGTCAGAGAAAATTTACCAGTTTGCTTACAAAGTTAAATAAAGGTACTTATGCAAATTAGTCAAAAGATATAGAGGACAATTTATTTTAAAAACCCAGGGAAGTCGTGAAGGAAACCCCTTATACTCAGTCCTTGCTCTCCGCTGTTTCAATCCCTCTGTCCTTTCAGATTGTAAGTCCTGCATCTACAGTCACCCTAGTGCCACCACAAGATGCAGAAGCAATGCCCCCCTTAGATTTCTCCACTAGTCACTTTTACGATCCTGCCTTGGAAGCAGCACATGCTTGGCTTCCTAAATTCCTCTGCAAGGTCCAACTTGTCTACCTTTGCCAGTTGGTGGTTAGAAACTTTTCTATAATCATCCTACTTTGCTTTCCAGAACTTACTTCCCTAGCTCCTGCCACAATTTCATACATCCTAATTTCTGTAGTGAATCCCTTGTTCAATAATACTTATAGTGGATTTGCTTCTCTAATTCAAATTGGATTGATACAGACTCCTTGGGAAGAAAGTGTAAGTCTAGCATACTACATAGCTCTACAGTGAACATAATTTACAGTCTTGTAATAAACTAACCATTGAATATTTGTTTTCAAAATTTAGAATAAACTTATGGAAAAGTCATAGGAGATTGAACTATGATACTGCAACAGGCATGGCACTCAGAGTTTGGAGGCAAAATAGGGTAAGAAAATATGGTGAAGATCGGAATTCCTGATGCTTTCAATTCTATGATGAATAATAAAGAATTGAAGCATGCTGTATCAAGTTGTGGAGTGGACTGGTAAAAGAACTTGGAATAGTGATATAATTATTTGGTAAGAGAGAAAGGAGAAGAGAGGAGGGCAGTAGAAATAAACTAAGCCTCATTAATTAATCATAGGAGAAAAATAATATAAAAAGTCTAAAAATGATAAATCAAGAAACTGCAGAGCAAACATACTATTTGGAGACATGGATTTGATGACTGAAAGACCAAATATAGACACATATAGAGATAGTTACCGCTACAGAATCGTAATTATCTAATAAGATTGGTTCCTTTGGAAGAAAACTAGGAGATGGGAGTTGGAAGGACTTTCACTTTTCTCCATACCTACGTTTATAGTGATTGAATAGTTTCTCATACGTGTGTTAGTTTTTGAGGGCTACCATAACAAAATACCACATGTTGGGTGGCTCAAATAATAAATATCTATTGTCTCACAGCTCTGGAGACCAGAGGTAAAGATCAAGGTGCCAGCTGGGCTGGTTTCTTCTGTGATCTTTCCTTGGCTTGCAGATGGCTGTCTTCTCACTGTGTCCTCACTTGGCTTTTCTCTGTGTAACCTCATCCCAGATGTCCCTTTCTCTTCTTTTATAAGGACACTAGTCATATTGGATCAGGGCTGCACTCTTATGACCTCATTTAACACTAATTAGGTAATAAGTAAATAAGTTTTAAAGGCCCTGTCTTCAGATACAGTCACATTAGGGATTCAACATATGAATTTTGCTGGGACAAAATTCAATCTACAATAATGTGTAAGGTGAATTAATTTATAATAAATAAATAATCTAATTTAAATCAATATTTAAAAGAAGCTGTATCTAGAGTGCAAAACTGGGTATGATGGGTGAGACAGGGAACTTGTTCATTTCATTTTAAGCCCATGCATATTATTTAATTCTCTTAATTTGGCATAAATGTTTTTATACGTTAAGTAATGAACCATAAGGTGAGAGAGTTCATCAGCATTGAGATCACCTCTGTATGGAACATCAAAGGTGGCTACATTCTCTTATTGCCTTCCGACTAGCAAAAGTTTTTCTCCTTTGTCCATCATCATGAGTTTGTTCTTTTTTGTTTATAAGTTTATTTATTTATTTTTGGCTATGTTGGGTCTTTGCTGCTGCACAGGGCTTTCTCTAGTTGCGCTGAGCGTGGGCCACTCTTCATTGCGGTGCGCAGGCTTCTCATTGCAGTGGCTTCTCTTGTTGCGGAGCACAGGCTCTAGGCATGCGGGCTTCAGTAGTTGTGGCTCACAGGCTCTAGAGCGTAGCCTCAGTAGTTGTGGCTCACAGACTTAGTTGCTCCAGGGCATGTGGAATCTTCCTGGACCAAGGCTGGAACCAGTGTCCCCTGCATTGGCAGGTGGATTCTTAACCACTGCGCCACCAGGGAAGCCCCCATGAGTTTGTTTTTTTTTTTTCTCCCTTTCTCTTTCCCTCAGTGTTTTTAAACTGTGAGTTTTATGGAGATATTCTAATCTTTCTCAAAGTAGCATAAACTCCTTAAGTACTAGGATGCTACCAATCTCCCTGGCATCCTTCAATGACTGGAGTAGTCTGTACTAGGAAGAACTTACAAATAAGTGAGGAAATAAGAAGAGATCAGGAGGAAAGGACAGACAATGCTAATGAAGGAATTTGCCAAGGATATAATCCCATATTCCAATTTCCTTATTCTAAAGAAAGCACATATACAAAACACAATATACTTCATGGTTAGGCAACTGGATCTGTGGAGTGAGCACAGGAGAATATGTTGTTAGGATTATTGAGAGACAAATAATAACAACGCTAAAGTGCAGAATCCAAAATCAATCATTCAACATTCAGCTGATACAGATAAATAATCAGGGAGAGTTACAACAGTGAAGCCAGATCAATGCTGTTGAAATACAGAATGAAATCGGCAATAAACCCTAGGGTCTAGTTAGACTTTTATACAAATCTGATGTTCATTTGGCTCCCAGTCAGATGATTCTGGGAGAAGAAGGCAGATTCCAGGAGTCCTGAGGAGGGGCCTAGAGAGATCAAAGGTCTGAACATTTCAAGCCTAGAGGAATTGCTCTGTTCCATCGGATGCCCCATTTATAATGTAGAAATGTCAACACTCTGTTCTTAGGTAAAAGATGAATGTGTTTATTGTATTTGCATTCAAGGAATACTGACACTATGGTCTTAGTTGATGTTGGTATCAATTTCATTTTAATTCTAAATTCAGAGGAGTCAAAGATGAATGCATACTTTATGAAGGGGAGGCTTTATTTCAAATTTAAATATTTACAGTATTTGTCAGTTCAGTGTGCACCGAAGACATTGATCTAACTTCAAAAGTTTAGCACAGAAACTGACCTGACTGCTCAGAACATACTTAATCATAAAACAACACAAAGAATAATATTATGCTGTCATTGTTTCGTGGTTCTGTGGGTACAAACTGCATTAATTTTATTTGAGTCCATGTCAAAACAATTATTGTAGCTTCAAACTACCAATTGAAATATTCAAGGTCATTTTTTTAGTTTGCCATTTAATAGATATTTATTGAGATCTGTGCTAGGAGCTGTAGTGAAAGAAGCCACTACCCTCAAAGTCTGTGATCTACAGAGGCAAGACTCACTTATGTTTTAAAATTAGTAACAACACCAGAAACACTGCAAGTTAATTTAGAATAAAGTACCAGCCAACTGGCTCTCATGCTTCCCTCATCATACTCATATTTATTATAATTTAAGAAGAACTCAGGGGTTATATATCAGAAATAGAAAGGAAAATTAAGCACTTTTAACTTTTTCCTTCAAACATACAGTTCAAGTTATAGTCCTCGAGATGAATATTCAAGATGGTGCAAAATGTTTTTCTTCACAATTTTGAAAGAAAATTATTTGTAGTTTCCTTCTGTCTTTTTTGTCTCTGCCTCTGTCTGCCTCTGCCTCTCTCTCTCTCTCTCTCTCTCTCTATCTCTCCCTCCCTCCTTTGTGTGTTGGTAATGGGCTATCCACAAACTGTGCAAATGAGATAATGTGACTAAACTAAACTAAACTTAAAAATAACAACAGCAACAAAACCTGAGCATCCTGAGTCTCACATACTCAATTATTTCTAAGCTAAAAAAGTATTTGTATTCTAAGTCTCCCATATCCCCCAATTTTTTAAAGTCCTAGGGCTTAAATAATCCAAAAGATGCAGGATCTTCTGACTTTTACCCCCAAGCAGGCAGGTCTCTGGGCTTCCTAGGAGTCTGAGTTGCTACTCCACTGTCCTGCAGATGGTAATACTCACCTGGAAGTCCCAGTTTTTGTTGTTTGTTAGTTTGTTTGTTTTGCTTTTGGCCACACACTGTGCAGCATGTGGGATCATAGTTCTCCAGCCAGGGATCAAACCCACACCCCCTGCACTGGAAGTGTGGAGTCAACCACTGGACGGCCAGGGAAGTCCTGGAAGTTCCAGTTCTTTCTGCAGTGGAGTCTCACTTGTTCAGGTTTCTGCACAGCCTAGGGTCTTTGGAAGGAAGACCCTCCTGCTCTCTTGGGGTCAAGGTGGTTGGATTTTCAGGTTTGTTTGTCAATTTATATGTCTATGGTCAACTAAGGTTCTCCACAGATAAGGATAAGCACTGCACTGGAGGAGTTTCCAGAATCAGTCACACCTTAGGCCAAAGACATTTTACCCAAAACATAAAAATGCAAGGTGAAGTAGCAAATCAGATGTAGAAGCTGCAGCAAGTTATCCAGAAGATCTAGCTAAGATAATTAATAAAGGTCGCTACACTAAACAACAGATTTTCAACATATATGAAACAGGCTTCTATTGGAAGAAGATGCCATCTAAGACTTTCATAGCTAGAGAGGAGAAGTCAATGCCTGGCTTCCAAGCTTCCAAGGACAGGCTAATGCTCTTGGTAGGAACTAATGCAGCTGGTGACTTTAAGTTGAAGTCAATGCTCATTTATCTTTCTGAAAGACCTAGGGCCCTTAAGAATTATGCTAAATCTACTCTATCTGTGCTCTATAGATGTAACAACAAAGCATGGATGATAGTATACCTCTTTACAACATGGTTTACTGAAACTTTTAAGCCCGCTGTTGACACCTACTACTCAGGAAAATATGACTGCTCATTGACAATGCACCTGGTCACCCAAGAGTTCTGATGGAGATGTACAAGAAAATTAATGTTGTTTTATGCCTGCTAACACAACATCCATTCTTTAGCTTATGGATCAAGAGGTAATTTCGACTTTCAAGTATTATTATTTACGAAATACACTTCATAAGGCTATAGCTACCATACATAGTAATTCCTCTGAAGGATCTGGGCAAAGTAAATTGAAAACCTTCTGGAAAGGATTCACCATTCTAGATGCTAGTAACAACGTTGGTGGGTGAATAACAGACCTAAATGTAAAATAACAGACCTAAATGTAAAATACAAAATGATGGAACTCCTGGAAGATAACATAGGAGAAAACTAGATGACTTTCATTACAGCAATGAGTTTTTAGATAATATGACCAAAGGCATGGTTCATGAAAGAAATAATTGATAAGCTGGACTTCATTAAAATTTAAAATTTGTGGTCTGTGAAAGACAATGTCAAGAGAATGGGAATACAAGCCACAAACTAGGAGAAAATATTTGCAAAAGACATATCTGATAATGGACTGTTTCCCAAACTACACAAAGAACTCTTAAAACTCAACAAAAGGAAAATGAACAACCCAATTAAAATATGGGCCAAAGACCTTAAGAGACAACTCACTAAAGAAGATACACAGGTGGCAAACAAACATTTGAAACGATGTTCAGCATCATATGTCATTAGGAAATTGCAATGAGATACCACTACACACTTTATAGGATGGCCAGAATCCAGAACACTGACAACACTAAATGCTATCAGGATGTGGAGCAACAGGAAATCTCATTTATTGTTGGTGGGAATACAAAACGCACAGCCACTTTGGAAGACAGTCTGGCAGTTTCTTAGAAAAATAAGCATACTCTTACCATATAATCCGGCCACTACACTCCTTAGTATTTACCCAAAGGAGATGAAAACTTATGCCCATACAAAAACCCGCTAACCAGTGTCTATAGCAACTTTATTCATAATTGCCAAAACTAGGAAGCAACCAAGATGTACTTCAGTAGGTGAATGGATAAATAAATTGTGGTACCAGACAGTGGGATAGTATTCAGTGTTAAATTCAGGGATAAAAAGAAATGAGCTATCAAGCCCTGAAGAGACCAGAGGAATCTTAAATGCATATTAATAAATGAAAGAAACCAATCTGAAAAGGCTATATACTATGATTTCAACTACACGTCAGTCTGGAAAAGGCAAAACTATGGAGACAATAAAAAGGTCATTGATTGCCAGTGGCTGGGGGTGAGAGGAAGGGATGGATAGGTGGTGCACAGAGGATTTCAAGGGCAGTGAAAATACTCTGTAATGGTGGATATGTGTCATTATCCATTTATCCAAACTCATAGAATGTATAACACCAAGAGTGAACTATAATGTAATATAAACTCTGGTCTTCCAGTGATTATGATTATTAATGTAGGTTCATCAATTGTAACAAATGTATCACTCTGGTAGGGGATGTTGATAATGGAGGACGGTATGTTTGGGGAAGGGGTTATATGAGAAATCTCTGGACCTTCTCCTTAATTTTGCTGTAAACCTTAAAACTTCTCTAAAAAAATACAATAAATGTTAAAAAATTAAAGATTATTTTAAAATATCTAATAAAAAATCATATGGTTATTACCATAAAAAAAAAAGAACATTGGTAGTTCATGGGGAGATGTCAAAATATCAACATTAAGAGGATTTGATAGTTTATTATAACTCTCAGATAACTTTGAGGAGTTCAAGACCTCAGTGGAGAAAGTAACTACGGATGTGGTGGAAATAGCAAGAAAACTAGAATTCGAAATGGAGCCTAATAATGTGGCTAAATTGCTCCAATCTCATGGTAAAACTTTAATGGATGAGAAGTTGAAAAACTTCCTTTTGCATTAGCAAAGAAAGTGGTTTCTTGAGACGGAATCTACTCTTGGTGAAGATGCTGTGAAGATAGTTGAAATGACAACAAAGGATTTGTAATATACATAAGCCTAGTTAATAAAGCAGTGGCAGGGTTTGAGTGGATTGACTCCAGTTTTGAAAGAAGGTCTACTGCGGGTAAAATGCAATCAACCAGCTTTGCATACTATGGAAAAATTATTTGTGAAAGGTAAAATCAATTGATTCCACAAACTTCACCGTTGTCTTATTTTAAAAAATCACCACAGTCACCCCAGTCTTCAGCAACCACCACCCTGATCAGTCAGCAGCATCAACATCAAGACAAGATCCTCCACCATCAAAAAGATTACAACTTACTGAAGACTCAGAAAATGGTTAGCAATTTTAAAAAAATAAAGTATTTTTTAATTAAGGTATGTATTTTTTTAGACGTAATGCTATCTCACACTTAACAGACTTAGAGTGTTGTGTAAACACAACTTATATATGCACCAGGAAACCAAAAATATTGTGTGACTCTATTGCAGTATTTGCTTTATTGTGGTAGTGTAGAACCGAACCCACAGTATCTCTGAGGTAAACTTGTAATTTTATCCTCAAAGCAACCTGATTTTGATGTTAATTGTATAGTCATCCTACTTGATAGCAGCATTAGACAGAGTTGATTGATTTTTTTCGCTCACCAGACATTTTCTTCACTTGACTTACATTCTTCTGGCTTTCCTACTTTCTTAATAGACACTCCTCAGTCTCATTTATTCATCCCTCCTCTTCTCCACAACCTCCTAATGGAGGAATCTTGGGCTCTCTAATTGGATTTCTTCTCTTCCAGTAGGTAGTCACTGTTGAAATAGTTAATGTAATTACACTGAAAATGAAATGACAATGATTTATCACATAAGGGAGTCATTTCTCTTTGATGATTTTCCCTTTGTAAATGAGACTAAAGCAAATGGATTTAAAAAATATATATTTCAAAGGGTTTGCAAAAGTGTCAAAAATTATTTCTGCTTTATTTCTTTTCTGTCTTCCATCTTGGCTCACCTTCCCACTTCCATTCATAAAAATAAAATATTTCTAACATTATAGTGGTCAAAAATAAAAAATGCTCTGTTCAAACAAATGGAAGTATAAGATCAAGCTCTAACTTGACCAGTCCTCCAAGAGTGTAATTATTGATACTAAATTTCACTGTAAGTTTCTTCTAATAGTGGCTAAACAAAAGGCTTAAAAGAAAAAAAAAAAAGCTATATATGTATCTGTAAAATGCAGATTGGTGCTTTGAATATTATGTATAATCTGCAACCTCATTCTCTCTAACCAGAGATTTTCACATAATGAAAAGAAAATTGGTAGAGCATTGATTGCTCCAATTTTAAAGCAAGTACTTTTTTTCTTTTGTTTATTTTGTTGGTGAAAGGATAAGGGAGGCTTTAAGAGAGAGGCATGTTGGAAAGCAACCCTTGAATATAAATGTAAATTACAACATTCCCACAAATTGTAACATATCATTATCTCGCCCATTCTTTAAAGAAAGAAAAACAAGGCTAATAATCATCCAGTTACATATTGCAATAGAAGAGTTTTGGGTTTTTTATTAGACTATTATATTCACTCATTTATGAATCAAGATGTTTGGAGCTGGAGTGGCCCCTTCTGACCTTTTGGATGTCCTAATGAGAAGGTTGCTACTCATTACTGGACAAATCTATTGTCAGTAGGCTACTCCTTGTCTACATCTTTTGTATTGCTGTTTCTCTGTATTTGCATAGTAAAAGTCTTGCTTCATTTCTTTACTGACTTGAGTCTATTCAGATACCAAATAATTTCATCTGAAACTGAAAGACAGAAGTCCAATATTCATTCCTTCATAAATGTCACCAACACAGATCAGAATATCATATGGATTAGATGCTTCTTTAATTCATAACTGTGGTCCGTTAGCACAAGGACTGAAATCTCTTTATATACATTAAATCTTGCTCCTTCAGTAGTATGTGATGTTTAGCTGATCTGTCAAAGTGTTTCTTTTATCACATTCCCACTGTCTGTTTTTCGTACAAAACTGCATTGTTGAGCTTCTTTTTATTGATGCAAAGAAATCTTACATGCAATTTCCATCCCATTAACTGTTTGAAGGAGATAATCCACATTCTAATGGTGCTGAACAGTGAACCACAGCCAATTCTGAGTTGCTGTCTGATCTTTTGTTGAACTGCCTTTTTTTTTTTTTTTCTGTAAGCATGCCTCTCACTGCTGTGGCCTCTCCCGTTGTGGAGCACAGGCTCCGGACGCGCAGGCCCAGCGGCCATGGCTCACGGGCCCAGCCGCACCGCGGCACGTGGCATCCTCCTGGACCGGTGCTCGAACCCGTGAACCCTGCATCGGCAGGAGGATTCTCAACCACTGTGCCACCAGGGAAGCCCTGTTGAACTGTCTTTTGATCCTCTTTGACATATCGGCCATCTTTCTCTTGAGAGCCTCCACTATTTGCCTAAAAAGATACCGGGCTAGTTGTAACCTGTTTGAATGGAGAAATAGCTGCTGTGTTCAAATTATTTGCTATAAAAAGAGATACTTTCAAATAGGATTTCAGTGGATAACTCAAGTATTATGAATGTGAAATACCTGTGCTTATTACCAAACTTGTTAATCGAGACTTTATAGATGTCATTAAAAATATGGAAACTTTAATATTTAATGTCTCAGTTTTGAAATCAGAGAATCCTACCCTAGGTTTATAATTTAATACCTCTAAGTCATATGTGGATATATGTGGGCAGCTTCTTCATCTATCAACATATCATCATTCTATCATCATAGAATGGATATAAGAGGAAAATTAGTTAAGGTATGTGGAGCTGAAAGCCTGACACAGTAGGACTTCCACTGACATTGTATTTATTATCAGTAACTAAAATTCCAGGTCAGGGGACCCTAATACTGTCTTTCAGAAGTTCAGTGTGGACAGAATTTTAATTGCTGCAAGTATTATTCTTTGTCATTGTCCTTCCTATTTGACCAGTTTTTATGATGGTATTGATTTATCCTGGGATGAAAAGTATTGCTAACATGTGGGTGTGGGCCACCCAGGCTGTGACTTTGTAATTGTCTCTGCGCAAACAGGGACTTCTTGGTTTCTTCTACTATCCTCTCCATATGTATTTCTGCTCATATTTCTGATGTAAGAACACTTGCATACATCTGTAGCCAACATTTTATATTGTTCAAAGTAAATTTCCAATTATACCATCTTATACTGCCATAAATATATAATATGCTTGATCATCCAAGTATTTTTTTCCTCTTAAATATAGAGCTAAACCTCAAATTGCATAATATGGTAGATCTTAGTTCAAATATTCTGCTGACTTCGACTGCCACCATGAAATATCTGAATTCACACGCACATTGCCTTTTTTTAAAATAAATTTATTTGTTTTATTTTTGGCTGCATTGGGTCTTCGTTGCTGTGCGTGGGCTTTATCTAGTTGTGGCGAGCAGGGGCTACTCTTCGTTGCAGTGCACGGGCTTCTCATCGCGGTGGCTTCTCTTGTGGCAGAGCATGGACTCTAGGTATGTGGGCTTCAGTAGTTGTGGCACACAGGCTTCAGTAGTTATGGCTTGCAATCTCTAGAGTGCAAGCTCAGTAGTTGTGGCTCGCAGGCTCTAGAGCACAGGCTCAGTAGTTGTGGCGCACGGGCTTAGTTGCTCCACAGCATGTGGGATCTTTCTGGACCAGGGCTTGAACCCATGTCCCTGTGTTGGCAGGTGGATTCTTAACCACTGTGCCACCAGGGAAGTCCAGTCTTTTTTTTTGTTTTTTAACAAAAGGTAAATTACAGGTTAAATGAGTCCATTCCTAAGTAAATATATTTTATAGTTTTAGATTTCAAATCACCTACCAAATATTAATTTAGCAATTAAAAATACATTCAAGGTATATTAGAGAATTAGTTCTTTCTTTGCATTGCTGCCAAAGTTTCAGTTAGTAGTTCATGACATCACTAACACCTAAAACTGTGTGGAACATATGGAGTCAGGATGTGGGTAGAAAGAACAGAAGCAAAATAAACCAATTACAAAGCTAGTCTTGAGCTCCATTTACATTTGAAAAATTAAGTACTTTACTAGCAGACTTCTGAAATCACTGAGTAACCTTGCAGAGCTGAAGCTTTCAAAGGAGCAAATAAATAAGAAGATGGGCAAAGAGGAAACATAAAAGAAAAAAATGTGAGAATTTCCAGGGAAGCAAAAGATACAGTAAAAGCCGAGGATAAAATGTGCCTTTAAAAGGCATCTTGAGGTTAAGATTAAGAAGTTGTCTATCAATAGAAATGTTTTCAAAAGGTGGAAGAATATTAAATATCTGACTTATTTCTTCACATTTCAAATGTATCTGCTGCTGCGAAGACAAACAAAGTTTATAATCAAAAACTGGAAATTTCAGATCTAAAAAGGAACTTAACAACTAAATAGTTTAGACCCTTTTGACAAATGAGAACTTTATTAAAAATGGAAGTTACTTACTTAGGCCATGGAAGCTATTGTCAGTTCTCCAAGATTCTCTATGACTTCCTTCCTTCTAACTTCTAATACTACCCCCCATAATGAGGCCAAACAAACTGAAATGTCAGAGTTTGGAGCAGAAAAAGGTTTATTGCAGGGTCATGCAAGGAGACAGGTGGCTCATGCCCTAAAAACTGCGAACTCCCCGAGGGTTTCAGCAAAGCATTTTTAAAAGCCAGGTGAGGGAGGGGAGTTGCAGAGTCTGTGATCAGCTCATGCACAATTCTCTGATTGGCTGTTGCTGAAGTAACAGGGTGGTGTCAGAGAGTGGTGTCACATTATCAGTCCTTAGGCTCCAGGAAGCCTGACGCTATGTGCTCATGGTCATCAAGTCATTAACATCTTCCATTTGGTGGTGGTGAGGGGTTTTCCCATTTGTAAAACAACTCAGGAAATGTGCATCAGCTACTGTTACCTAGGTAACTCAGAGAGGAACTAAAGCAGAGGATATGGGGAAAGGACCTGTCCCAGGAAGGCCCCATAGGGTTCTGCTTAGTTACAATGCCACATTCCCCTGGTTATAACTATAGTCCAAATGTGACTCAGGAAGAATCAATCAGATATGTCCTGGGCTTTCACTTTGGACACTGAAAGAAAGAAGTTCTTTCCTCCTGGGTTGCAGTCTTGGAGCTGTTAACACCCCTAAGTACCCAATCACAGGAGGTAACCCACAGCAGTAAATAGATAAGACTAACACATTGACTTTTTGTTTTGGGATTTTTTTTTTTTTTTTGGCCTTTGTGTTCTGTTATGCTTGAAATCAGAGTCAACCCTGACTTGCAAATGTAAGAGCTGTTTATTTCCCTTTTGATTTGTGCAATTTTGGATTGAGTTTCTGTCACTCAACAAAGCATCTTATCTAAATGTGTGTCTATTTGCAAGTACATTCTGGACAGCATTTTTATAGCTACAAATATGTTGTCTTTGGCATATAAAGTGAGTCTTCTGACTCACTTTATAATAGTATTGATCTATTCTGAGATGACTCTGTGCCCATATAAGTGTTTCCAGCTAGTTTGAGAACCTAGGTTTCCTAAGGTCATTATCCTTTCATTGCAGAGCACATAGTCTCTTCCTTCACATTGGAGGGTGTTTCAGGAAAGAGTGGGGTGCAAGAGTATGGTCACATCCCAGGTTTCGGGCAAGTCCCTGGGATGGCTTCTTGGCTTTGTGCAGGGAAGAATTCAAGAGCAAGCCATAGTAAAGTAAAAGAATGTTTATTCAGGGACATACAGACTCCATAGACAGAGGGTGGGCCATCTCAGAAGTAAAGAGAGGCCCCACGGTACTGGGTTGTCTGTTTTTAGAGGGGTGGGTAATTTCATAGGCTAATGAGTGGGAGGATTATTCCAACTATTTGGAGAAGGGCAGAGATTTCGAGGAATTGAAATGGTTGGCCTCAGAACTGTCATGGCACTGGTGGGTGTATCATTTAGCTTGCTGATGTATTACAATGAGTGTATACTGAGGTTCAAGGTCTAGTGGAAGTCAATCATCTGCCATCTTGGACCTAGTTTGTTCTAACCAGTTTATGTCGTGTCCTCAATGGCTATCATTCTTTTAAAGGTTGTGCCCTGTCCCCTTCCTATCTCAAAGGGAGGAAATCTTTTTCTTCTATATTTCTAGTTACCTGGCTGGCCTATGGATCACAATGAAAAATCAATCAGTCAATCTAAGAAAGAAATGGAAAACTTTATTCAAGCGAAAATGAGGATTATAACCCAGGAACAGCTTCTCAGAAAGCTCCAAGAACTGTTCCATCTGTTAGAGGTCAAAGCACAATTACATAAGCTTTTGAGACAGAGGGCTATACATCAAATGACGTATCATTGGCAGTTTACATAATCCAGATCTACACATACAAAAGAGTAGTGGTCATGGGTCACTATGGCCCCTTACAAGATTAAGAATGATGGTTATCTCCTAAGGAGTTGTGATCCTTCATGATTAAGAAGGAATGTTATCTCCTAAGGAGGTCTAGTTAATGCAGATGCACAGTACACACTAAAAGGGGGTCGGGAGGTGGAAGATGCCCAAACTGGCAAAGAAAATTTTTATGTTTAACTTTTTCTTGTCTTGCTATAAAATATGAAGTTTATTTCATTGTTGACAAAAGGCACATGAACAGGAGAGGGGAAAAAAGTTTCAATTATATGCATATACAGGAGACTTTCACAAAGAAATGAGACTCAAGGAGATGATCAGAGGGTTGAGTTTTATATACCATCGTAGGCTAAACAAAGAAAAAGGAGGTTCTGCCTTCTGGATGAGGGAGGCAAGTTATTGAAACCAAGCAGTGCCCTGTGGGGTACAAATCCTTTCCATGTCTGCTGTTTCTTATTAGTAGGAAAGAGGCTTTATTCAGCCTCCTTGACCTTCCCTGAGTTCCAAAGGGCAGATTCAAACAATTGCTAATCAGAAAAGTGAGGGAATGCAGAAAAAAATGGAAGAGCAATCAAGAAACAATAGTGCCCTGATAAAGCAGGATCCTGGTTCCTCCTCAAGGAATATACATAACAATATCTTTGAGTTCTTCTGCAGGAACTAAGGCCCCCCACCCAAGTGGAGGAAGGTAACTTCAGGCTGAGCACAAGAGTCCTGGAGTACCAACCTGTCATCTCACCACTAACCAATCAGAAGAAAGTCTGCACACAGTGGAAGATAACAAAGACTCTGACACCTTCTTCAAATGATTAACTGCAATTCAATCCCCCTTTTTCCCTTTAAAAATTTTCAAGGTTGAGCAGAATCTTTGGAATTGGTTCTTAAACACGAGCCCAGCTTTTTCCCAGGTGCTGGCCTCCTGAGTAAAGCAACCTTTCTTTTCTAACCAACACCTGTCTCTTGAGTATTGACTGTTGAGCAGCGATTAGCTGAACTTGGGTCTGGTAACATTATGGGAAGGTGAAGGAAGAAATGTATGGTAGATGAGGGATGTCTTGTAATGCAGACAGGAGTTTCTCAAGTGTTAAGAATTGTTTCAGGAGTAGGTCTCTTCCTGACAAAGAGACAGTTTTACAAATGTAAATTTCCTTTACAAAAGGAAAATTTTATATTTTTAAGTCAGTTAGGGAGAGATAAAAAAACTTTTTCTACATCTGCTCATTCTCCATTGCCTTTAGCTCAAAATAATCCTTATGCCAAAATGACTTATTTTGGTGTGGCATAGTCTGGTGCCCTTCAATATCTGAAATTCATAAAACTCTTGAGGACCCTTCCTTGTCAATCTCAAAAGTTGAAATTGGTCAAAGACCCAAAATTCTAGCTTGGTACTAGGTTTTTTCAAGCAGACAATTTATTACGCAGGTTTTCTTGGTTAATCTTCTCAACAGCCTTAATATATATTATAGATTGATCATCTACATTTTAAATGTAGAATACCAAGATTAAATAAGTGAAAAAGTTAAAATTGACATTAAAAAAAACTTCCCTTCCACTATAGCATGTATAGGTCTATAATTTCTACTTTTCTATGACATTGTAGGAAAGGAAAAAGAAATCTTTTTACTTTACCCTTCTTAGGTTCTCTGGCTGGGTTCTTATAAATTAGACTGGCAATGACAGATTAAGAAGAGAAAAACAGAAATGCATTAACATGTGCATCATGCTGTACATATGGGAGCACTCAGTGATGACTAGACCTTGCACTTTTATACCATTTTAGGCTAAACCAAGGAAAAAATTTGGGCTTCAGGGGAGGGACTTGGGGGTGTGTGTGTGTGTAAATCATGAGAAGATGACCAGAAAAGTATAAACAAGGGTCATTTAGTATGATTTGTTATGCAGATTTAAGTCATTGCCTTCATCATGGATGAATTGTTAAGGGTTCTCCTCTTTCTGTTATGGGGGAAGACATATTTACAAATGGAAAATCCCTTTACAAAAAGAAAACTTGTGTCCTGTTTTTAGAGCTTTTCCTGCATCTGCTGATTCTCAATGGCCTTTATCTCAAAATAAATGCCAAAGAGGTGTATTTGGAATAGAATAGCATATTCCAGTACCCCTCAGTATGATATATAAATATGAATATGATTTTATAATTGAATCTGGTTACGTATCTTCATCATCTAAAAGACTCATTATAATTGCATTTATACTTAATTCCCCCCCTTTCTATCAGTAAGTTGCTTAAAAGTTCTACCACATTAAGTCTTTTCATTAAGTTAGGTGAAACAGCACTGGACTCTCAAGTGCTGCATTGTTTAATTATATCTCCTAAAATTCTAAATTAAAACCTGTCTCCTTCTGAAATGTGATTCTATTTTCTCAATACCCTATATGTTATATTCCACTAACATAAGTTTAAATATATATCAGACTAGGGATAATTTTTAGATAACTGCCCTTAACTCAAATTTATCTCCCAGAGAGATATACTAATTTTTTTATTCTATCAATTTGTATCCATTCCATTGTTTGTATATACAAGACCAATTTTATAATGTGTATATACATATATGTATATATATATAGTATATAAATATATATTATGTGTATATATATAGTATATAAATATATATTATGAGACACTTTTTTAGTGTAGAGTTTTATCACATAAACAAGAATTTTCTATAAGCAGATATCACTTTTCAGTTGTTATTCATCTGAAAAATTATGAAATAAATGTTACTTATCCACAAAACATTACCATTTTTTAACAACTCATAGTTTGTTATAGTGAACAAGTATTTACTGAACAAACTCTAGGAATCATCATTTACTAGGAATTTGAGGTGACTTTCTCAAATCAACGTATGGTCTGTGCTGACTAATAACTCAGTTCTCAGCCCTGAAGTAAATGTTTCTGTTTTCTAAATTGATCATTGGCATTTGAAATAACTTTGTTGTTATTAACTTTCTCCCTTAGATTAACATCCCTGTCATTATTTTTCTAAAACAGAACTAAACTAAGTCCTCTTTGAAAGGCCAAAATCTAATGTCTACATGATTAGACTTAAAGTCATATTCAGTTTAACTACTCTATTCTAATTCTAATGAAAGACCTCTTTGGATTTGTTTGTTTGTTTGTTTGTTTTTAACCCATGCAGTAACAGCAGGTGGTTAAGTACAAAATAGTTTTAGATCTTCTACCACCAATGTTATTTAATAAGAATTAAGAAAAATTAAGAGACAAATTCCAGAAATATTGTTAATAAGATGTATATAAACACCTAGAAATTTTAAGTCAAATGTTATAACAATCATTTCAAATTAACAGTGAAGCTTATAAGAAAATTAGGGAAATATCCTAGGATTATAAATAGAAAAAAAATGTTGAAAATCACAGCACTAAATCTGGTGGGAAGACTGATGGTCTGTGTCAGTCTGGGTCATCTTTGGACTTCTGCAAGATGGAAGTTTGGAATCAAGATTCCCTACAAAAATTCCAGACTCCCCCTCAATTCTTCTAAGTGCTCACTCTCAGTAAAAACCAAAATTAATAAAAAAGGAAAGAAGGAAGGAAGAAAGAAAGAAAGAAAAAGAAAGGAAGCTGACAAGGAAGTTGTCACTCTTGGTCTGGGTTCATAAAGGAAAAAGAAGTCTCAACTAGGATGCCATAATCAGAGATTCAGCTTAAGAATCAGACTAAGGATTCAGACTTAGAATTTATGTAATCTACATAGTCAAGAAATTCCCCCAAGACAGTAACACCCCCCGCCACCGCCGCCAAAATAAAAGTTCCAATCTGGTGATAGCTCAAAGGCACTTAGCAGAAACAAAGACAAAACTCTTTGAAGAAACAGGCCCTCAATGCAAACTTCAAGAATTCCAATAAATAAAGTTCCACTTAAGAAGAGTACACATTCTTTTAGTCCCAGACACTGTGCTTGATATTGGGGATGTACAGTAAACAAAGCAGACCACAAATCGGTCCTCATGGAATATACTGGCCTTTTATTGTAAAATAATTAATCTAGATTTTGTGTCCAAAATTGATTGGGGAGAATCAAAATAAGAGGATAAATTAATCAGGGTCTGTTGTAATAATCCAAAAAAGAGAAGACAGTGGCAGGACCAGATTAGAGATAGTGAAATTTTAGAAAATATTTTGAATATAGAGACAGTAGGATATCCCTCCTCTGTTGAGCATGGGACACCAGAAAAAGAGAGAAATTCTTTAAAGATGAAGTCAAGATTTTTGACTTGAACAAAAAGTCACAAAGCATTAAGTCACAATTAACTTGAGATTGGAGGAAAGGGAGAAAAGTAGATTTAAGAGGAATAAAACTGAATTTCAGAAATATGTATTACATTTCAGATGCTGAGTGTTATGTAAATATGTTGAATGAGCATTTGGATATGCGAATTTAGAACTAGGTGAAGAGGTACAGGCTGGAGATGGAAATTTGGAGTTGTCAGTGTATGAATGATACTTAAAGTCTGAACACGACCATCTGGGAAGTAAATAAAGGTACATAAAAGACTCAGCCTGTTAAGTAGTCAGGAAAGTGGGAAAAAGATCAGATTTTGGAGAATTGTAGGGAAGAGGAATTGATCAACTACAGCTAATCCTGCTGTAAGCCAAGTAAAAATGAGGACTGAGAACAAATCATTGGATTTAGCAATGTGAAAGTAATTGATGACCTTCATAAGAGCTGCTTCTTTAGACTTCTGGGGGAGAAAGCCTTACCATAATATAATCTAAAGAAAATTGAAGACAAAATAAGAAATTAAATGTAGACAAATTTTTTAAAACTCTTACCAAAAAGAGAGAAATGGGACAGTAGTTGAAGAGAATAATGGGTCAAAGAGACCCTTTCTTATAATGAGATAAATTATAGAATACTTCTACGTTGATAGAAATGATTTTATAGTTAAAGAAAAACTGATTAATCCATAGGAAATGGAGCAATTACTAGGGCCATATTCTTAAGTAGGCAGAGGAAATGGGCTCAATTGAACAAGTAGGAAGGTTGGTCTTAGCTAAGAGCATGTACAATTGAACCATATTGTAAGGAGAGAGGGCCAAAGCATGTGGACTCAAACATAGGTAAGTTTCCATATATAATGGGGAAGCTTGTGAAAAATGTCTGATTAATTACATTTTTATAGTGAAATAGAATGCAAAGTCACTAGCTAAACTGAAAATAGATTGGTGGGGGGCAGGGGTTGTTGAAAGTTTGGAAAGAAAAGAGACTATATAAAATAGTTGTCTAGAATTATGAATGGATGTGGGGAAAATGTTGGAAATCTCTCTGGACCCACTTGAGATTAGTGGCCATGCTTTATAGTGAGACCATGTAACACGGTTGTGTGTTTGGGATTTTTTTGTTTGTTTGGTTGGTTTTGTTCTGTTTTGGGGTGTTTTGTTTTAGTTTTAGTTGTTTTTTTTTTTTTTTTTTTGGCCAGCCATATTTAGCTGTGTGGCATAAGTATGGAATACGTAGACAGTAAATTTAATCAAAACTAGAGTTTTTCTAGGCAAGTGTAACTAAAAAGCAAGAAGAAACAAGATAGATGAGGGTATGTACAAGGGAGTGAAAAGTGGTTATCATATCATGATATACCGTAATTTAAAGCTAGGTAAGCAAAATGAATTTATGAGGGTGATAAAGAAGAGTAAAACGTTATGAAATCAATTTATCTAGGTCCTGATGACATTGTATGATTTTAGGAATTAGTATAATAAGGCAGTGAGTTGGAAATTCAGAAGGTGATAGATTTAGAACAGGATGATTGAAATTGAGATTATGAAATTCTTGTAGCCACTAGTAACGGTGAAATTTGATGTATAGTCATTAGATGAGGTTGGGTGAAGTATGAAATTAGTGCAGAAGAGGAAGTCAAAAAATAAGAGTACAGAATATTGGAAGAATCATCTATGGGAATAATGAAATCATCAAGAACAGCAACAGGAACAATGATGGAGGGAGTAACAGAGTCACAAAAGTTAAATTTTGTGGAGGAAAGGGAAATTATAGTAGTAGATAACAACAAAAATGAACGCACTGGGTGTACCATTTACAGAAAAATATAGGACACCCAGTTTAATTTTAATTTCAAATAAACAAAATATATGTGGGGGGATATAATTATATTGAAACTATTCATTTATCTGAAATTCAAATTTAACTTGGCATCTTGTATTTGTATTTAGTCTTCATCTGGCAAACTTAACTGGGTGGTATAATTTTATGTACAATTCAAAGTTTGAGGGTTCTAGGGAAGAGAAAGCACGAATGATATGTAAGCAGCCTTAAGGATCAATGAAGACAATCTCTCCCTTTCTGGACCAATACTACAATGAATTTGTGAGCAAACATTAAGAACCAATTTTCAATTAGAGCAAGACGGTAAAGAAATCCTTCAAAGAAGAATCTGATGATGTAGCATATTTGGGGAATGACAATCATGAGCTCTAGAGATCAAAGTGGAAGGGTTTAAAGGGTTGAAAGAGATGTAAGATGAGGTTAATAATAAAGGGGTTGGCTTGAGCAAAATGGAGATTTGAATCCAGGGAATGACCTTAGAGTCCTGTGTTTCTTGTGGTGACAGATACAAGCAAGGTTATAGATAACAGTGATATTATTCCTGTGGGTTTCAAAGAGCTAGCGAGAGTTGAGGGGGAGAAGGGGAGAGGGAAAATTCTTCCTGGAGTGTCATCAAATTCTTCTGGGTGTCATCTCTTCTCCTCTGGTAATGTGGAAACTGGAGAGAAGGTGGAGTTCTTGAGCTTTAGCTCTTGGTGGAGGAAGGGGTGATCCAAATGAACTCATGGAATGGAAAAGCAAGATGGCCAGCTCTGGCCCCAGGAACCAGCCTACCCTGCACAATAAAAAATTAGGATTGATTCTCCAATAATTTTGGATAATTGAACAGCTTACTAGCAATTCTTAATGATTAATGTGATTGTTGAGATACATTAAATTAATGAGAGGTTAATTGTCTCCTTCCTGACTGGAATGTAAGGTCCATGAGGGCCGCGGTTACATCTGATTTGCTCAACAATTTTTCCTTGATCACTAGAACAATGCCTGGCCCTTAGTTTGTAATGGTTAAATAACTATTTAATGAATTCAGTCAATGAAGGAACCAACTGAACTATCCAAAAAAATGTTTTTTAATTACAAGATATGAGAAGAGATGCAGGTTTTGAGACTGTACCAGAAAGAACAAGTAAAAATGAAAAAAGTAGAGACAAATTTATCAGCAAAAGTTTTAAAAAGAAAATCTAACAGAAAAGACTAAACTGAAGATTAAACACCGTTGAATAAATGAGTTAGTAACTTGGTAGATAAACCTAAAGAAATTAAATAGTATGTAGAACAGAGAGATGAATCATTGGAAAACACAGAGGTGAGGTTGAGAGGCAAGAAGTATTAAAATTTCCAAATCACATAAAATAGATACTTCAGAGGAAGAAAATATGAAAAAGAAGCAATATCTAAATATACAATGGTTGACTTTTTTAAACAATTGGTAAAAGATAAATCCTCAGACTAAGGAAGAAGATGGGATCCTGAGAAATATAGGAGAAATTTATTCCACATTATACACATGGTAATAAAACTGCAAAATACTAAAAGAAAAAAAGAGTACATTTTAAAAGTAACCAGAAAGAAAGAGAATAAGCAAACAATCATTATCGCCAAAGAAAAGGTAGCAATAATGACCACTGTCAAAGAATCAGGAAAATGCAAATTAAAATGAGATACAATTTACACACACTACACTGGGAAAATTAAAGTGTGACAATTTCAAGTTAAAAATAGAATGTAAAGAAATTGAATTTTTAAAATATAAATGACTAAAATTTCTTTTGAGAGTAATCTGAGAGTAATTTGATCTTATAACTCAGCACATCCACATCTAGGTATACACTAATTAATAACATTTCATGCACATGTACACAAAATTTGTGAACACAAATGTTTTTCTTGCAGGACCATTATTCTAAGGCAAAATGGGAAACATCCTAAATGCCCACTAACATGAGAAAGGATAAATTAATATGAAAATATTCATGCAATGGAATTATGTGGAATTACATGCAGTTAAAATGCATGAACTGGAGCTACATTTATAAAAACTTAAAAACTCAAAAACATCATGTGCATTTATATATATATATAGATGCAGTACTTGCCTATATATATGCAATATTAGATCATTTATATAAAGCATTTAGACATACAAAAAAGATGACATTTTTTTTTCTAAATATGCATGTGGTATGTAGTAGAGACATTTGGTATAGTGTAAGAACATCCACAGGAATGATTCAGGATAGTAGTTACCTGAGGAGACAGAGAGGGGAGAAGAGGGAAGGATACACAGGGAATATCACTCTGTAAGGATTTTTGTGGGAGAAAATCTGAAGCAAGCATGGCAAAATATTGAGTCAGCAAAACAGGCTGGTGAATGATATTGATGATTGTTGTATTATTCCCTATAGTTTCTTAATGCTTGAAAACTTTGGCTTAAATTCTTCATTATGAAAATAAAAATGTCAACCATTTTCATGAATTGTACGCATCAATCTTTTGATTTTTTATTTCTCTTCCATTTACAGTTCCTAGACTATAAGAAAGGCTTTTTCGTCTGTGGACTATCAAGAGTTCAGTTACATTAAGTGTTATTAGATGGTAAAAGTTACTCTCCTTTAACATCTCACAAACCATGACCTGTCTCTCTTCCATTTTTTAGAGGGTAATGTAGTTTAATAAACATAGATAAGCTCATTAGACTATTTTTTGTGTTGACTTAATCAATATATCGTAGAACTTAAAAACCCTGGCAATTCTTAATGCTGGATTCCCCTTTGAAAGTATCTACTTTAAAAATCTAGGTTTGGGTCAGAATACATATTAAGGTTAAGAGGTAATCCAGGTACTGGCCTAAGGGCAAGAGATTACTTTACGGCATGTGACAATTTCGAGCCTATTTTGCACAAAGGTTTGATGGTTCAGACTTCACCCTATGATACACAGCATGCTTTTAATTTAGGATGGTTAGAGTTTAGTGGTGCTAGCAACATGACCTTTGCCTAGTTTCTTGAGAAACAAAACAAAACATAACAGAGAAACAAAATTGTTTTAAAGAAGTGTTCAAGTTCCAAGCTTACAGATCCCAGATAGATGGGGAATCTCTATGACTGTTTCCAGAGGGTGACTCTTGAGACAATTAAAGCCAATGACAATGAAGAATGAAATAGAGGGATTACAATAGTGACAGGTAAAACGATCTTCCCAGAGAGACCTGCCATATCTCTAGCACTGAATCACATTATTTAGTTACAAAAAAGCCTTTGTCATCAATAATTCATAAACAAAACAACTTTCCCTCCACTATTCTCTTTTCCTATTTTTTCTTTTTTCAGTTTCTCCCTGAATAATCTTCATTTATCTCATCATTCTATGTCCTTAAAACAGACTGTTACATAATTTAAACATATGACATAAATTTTTGTAGACATAGACATACTTACTCTAAAATTTATATGGAAAAACACATGCCCTAGAAGAACAGAAACCGTCTTGATAAAGAAGAATAAAGTGAGAGAAATCATTCTATATACCTAATCTTAAGGCCTACTGTAAGCTACAGTAATCAAGACAGTGTGACACTGGCACAGGGGTAGCCACATAGATCAGTGAAACAAAATAGAGGAACTATAAATAGACTAGCACAAATATGACCAACTGATTTTTGACAAATGGGCAAGAAACAATTCAATGGTGGAAGGACCAATTTTTAACAAATTGTACTGTAATAATTGGATTTCTGTATATGCAGAAAATAATTAGTAACCTTAACATTATACCTTATACAAAAATTAACTCAATATTAATCATGGACTTAAGTGTAACATGTAAAATATAAAACTTTAGGGAAAAAAAAGAAAATTTTCAGGATCTAGGGCTAGCCAAAATGTTTAAATGTTTTGAGACTAGAAATACTAGAAAATATTGACAAATCAGATTTTATTAAATTAAATAATTTTGCTCTTAAAAAAAAAGAATGACAAAGCAAGCTACAAACAGATAATATCTGCAAGCCACATGTTCAATAAGGGACTAATATATGAAGAACTCTCAAAATTCAACATTAAAAATTAAAAAAAGCAATTCAAGTACAAACTGGGCAAAAGAAAAAGGCATGAACAGACATTTCGCTAGAGAGAATACTGTACACAGATAGCAAATAAGCACATGATAAATGGTTCAAAATCATTAGCCATTACAGAAATACAAATTAAAACCACAATGAAATATCACTACATACCTCTCAGATGACTATAACGAAAAACAGTGACAACAAAATGCTTATGAAGATGCAGAGAAACTGGATCAACCATACAATCCTGGTGGGAATGTAAAATGGTACAGTCATTCTGGAAAACAGTATGTCAGTTTCTTATAAAACTAAATATGCAATTACTATATGACCCAGCAATTGTACTCTTGGGCATTTATCCCAGAGAAATGGAAATTTATGCAAATACAACAAGCTGTACTGTCTGTAATAGCCAAAAACTAGAAAGATTACATATTTCCTCCAATGGGTGAATGGTTAAAGAAACTGTCATCTATCTAGTCCATGGAATAGTACTCAGCAGTAAAAAGGAACAAATTATTGATACGTGAAACAACTTGGATCTATCTCTGAGGGATTATGCTGAGTGAAAAAAAAAAGCCAGTCCCCAAAGTTTACATACTCTAGGAATTCATTTATGTTATAGTTTTGAAATGATAAAATTATAGAATTGTAGAACAGATTAGTGATTGCCAAGGGCTAATCACAAGGGAGAGGGTGGGTGGAGAGGGATGTGTGGTTTTAAAAGAGTTAACAGAAGAGATTCTATTGCGATGGAACTGTTCTGTGTCTTGACTGTGGTGATGGTTACAGAACTTAAACGTGAGATAAAACTGCATAGAACTAAATACACACATACAAACACAAATAAATACAAGTAAAATTGGGAAAATCCAAAAAAGACCAGTAGATTTTATCAATGTTAACATTTTTGTTGTGGTATTATATTATAATTTGCAAGATGTATTATTGAAAGAAACTGGGTAAAAGGTATACAGAATCTCTCTATATTATTTATATGTGAGTTTACAGTGATCTCAAAAAGTTAAAAAATAAAAAAGCATGTCTGATGCTATAATTATAAAAAAGTCATTTTTCTTTCATAACTGAAAGTTGCCAACACTGGGACATATTATGGCAACTACTTGAGATGGTTCAAAATATTTCCTTATGTCACTCACTTCTATTGGGGTCAAGTATAGTAACAGTAGAATCATTGTGAATTTGCTCAGTGACAGATAGCTAGGATCTGACTGTGCTGACAACTTTGAAATAACCTTGAGGCAGAATACTGTGGTTCTTTTGAGAAGAAAATCTGTGCAAACCCAGGCAATAAAGGGTTCAAATTTAGGTGTGCTACCTGCAACTTTTGAGAGTAAAAGGGAGTTGATGAAAGACAAATTAGAATTGATGAAAGTTGCTAGGGGCTGTCCAAAAGTCAAGACTATTTGATTAGTTATAAACAAGTCACTGAGACTGCTCCTTTCTCACTTCCAATTCAGAAAGGAACTAAAGTGGTTCCAAAAGCAAAGTTGCTTTTGTGACTACTGTACCAGTGATCGCTCCAAAGCTATCGGTCATCTGTCCATAAAATGAGCAGATGTCTTCCACAGGAAGACAAGAATTACATATTTATGTGATGGGAGTCAACTTTCATGTAAAAGGATCCAAAGGTCATTGCCCACATAGATTCTGATGCAAACTGTGAGACTGACAAGGGCACTGCGTTTGGTTTCAATACCCAGTGATGGCTTTCCAGGTACTCCAATACTTCCACTGATTTCAGTGCATTCATAGGAGGATCAAAATGCCTGCTGGTTTCAGTTAAGGTAATGAAGACGCATTTACATGTAGTTTTATATATGACTTCATGTCAGTGTTTTTAGAGCATATACTGTGTATGAGGACTGGAATTTATGGTATGCTTGGACTTACTCTTATAACTATTTCATGATAGAGAGCTGAAGTTCATTTGTAATTGCTACCTAACATTTAAAACAATGTTCTTTGATGAACTTATGTTTACCAGGGGGGAAGGGTAGGGGGAAGGAATAGTTAGGCAGTTTGGGGTTGACATGTACACATTGTCATATTTAAAATGGATAACCAGCAAGGACCTACTATATAGCACAGGGAACTCTGCTCAATGTTATGTGGCAGCCTGGATGGGAGGGGAGTTTGGGGGAGAATGGATACATGTATATCTATGGCTGAGTCCCTTTGCTGTGCACCTGAAACTATCACAACATTGTTAATTGCCTATACTCCAATATAAAATAAAAAGTTAAAAAAAAGTAAAAAAGGAACAGTCTCTAGGACCTTATGAAGTAGCCAAAGACCTTGTTCCCCCTCACACATTTCTTAAGTATCTTTGACTTCCGGGTGCCTACTAATATTCCTTGATGGCAAAATGGAAAATAAAATTCTCTTAGGATACCAAAAAAACCAAAATGTTCTTTGTTCTGACTTTATTTATAAAAGAAATGGTTTAGGGTCCTTCTTTAACAAAGAAAATGTCATCACTTTTTAGTTTCTTATAGGATCCTTAAGTAATTGTCCATCAAATAAGTCAGTGATGATCCTTTTTCAGAAAAACCTGTTGTTTCCAGCTTTAGCATGCACATTTGCAAATAATCAATTTCTACTTAAATTTAATTGAATGAGAACTAAACAAGTGGGCTCTATTTTTTAATATATTTGCTATACTTTGTGTATGTCACATGAACTTTTTTTTTAATCTGAAATCATGCAAATGTCTTTCTTTAAAATACCAGAGATTTTACTCTCCTATAAAATTTGCGTTGTTAGGAATATATAGCATAAAAAGAACCAAATGCTATTAAGGTTTTTAAGCTGTCAATTAAATTCTGCACACTACACTTATTCTGTTCCCATTTGCTAACAAGGAAAAGTGCAAAGTCAAACATGTTCTTACAAAAAGCACTATAAGCTGCATGTAAATGAGCCCACTTCTCCTGAGGATCTATCTTCAATTTGATGGTACATTTAAGTGCTTGCTTTCATTTAGAGGAGACTGAAATATACATATAGGAATTGAGAGCAGTGAAAATGCCACTTATCCAAGATTTTCCCCAGGAATAAAAGAATCAAAACAGATTATGCTGTCTCTTTAAAGCAGCTTCTTGATTAATTAAACAATTAATTTCTATCAGGATATACAGACAGTAAATGTAGAAGCAAATGCTGCAGGCAGTAACTGACCAGAAAGAAATACTAAACTGGCAATTTTATTGAATAATTTTTCTGTTAAGTGATTCAATGTCTCTCTTTTCTTTCTTTCTTGGTTCACATACAATACTGATAACTGCAGATGAGGTTAGACTCAACAACTATGGCTACTTACCATAAATTTGTAATTTTCCAAATAGTAGGAGCTCTACAGATATGTAATTCAGGCCAAAAAGTTCCACTCATTCTTTCTACTTTAGTTCAGGATTTGTGGACACAACCAAACATTGTAATATTTGTCATTATGGCATGTTTTATCAACATTACCTGTATCATAGCCATCTCTACAGTGGTTTCCCAACTGGAACCCATTTTGGACAAGTGACTTTGACATGCATGGTTACATAGAGGCTAAAAAGCATAATTTCTGCTGTCAAACACACCTAAGTTTAGATCCTAAGTCTCCCCCCTAACTAGCTATACCACAAAGGGTAAGTCACTAAACTACTTTTGTAACAACAGAACCAGCCCAAACTGGCCCTTGTCCTGTTTCTAGCAAGACGCTGAGCTGTTTTTCAGAGACAACAGAAACAAAACTGCAAGTCATGCAGGTGAAGCACGAGCAGATGAGAAAATCTTGAATTCATATAACACCTGGAGTCAAAGTTTCTCTACCTGCCCCAAGGAACAAAAGAACTGGGACATGACCAGAACTTGAACACCGGAACCCTTTCAGAAGCAAATGGTCTGTTGTTCGGGAAGATGCGGTGCTAACACGCCCTTTTACCCTATCTTACCATAAGGGCCAAGTTCCAAAGCCCTCCAGTTGAAACCTGCCTCACCAGTGCTTCTGCATACCAACCTTCCTCCCCTAACTCATAAAAATGGATCGAACCCCAGAGGGGGGAGACAGATTTGAGCAGTGCCTCCTGTCTCCTTGGTGGTTGACCTTGAAATAAAGCTTTTTCTTTTCTCAAAACCTGGTGCCATAGTATTGACTTCTGTGCATGTCCTGCAACGAGCCCTTGCTGGGCTCCAAGCTTGTTTCCTTTTCTACACAATAGGTATGATCTTACCTAACTTATCAATAAAATAATATTTATAAATTTCTTTTAGTCCTGAAATTTAAAGAAAAATAATAGATGTCAGCTCTTTTCATTTTAACTTGCCTCAGTTGTGTGTCACATCCAATAAACTCTGAAGAGCAACTCTGTGATGAAAATAATTTTAAGTAACACTAAACAGGGTAGGTGAAACTTAGTTTGTGTATCAGATTGTATATTGCTTGCAAAAAATTGGCCCATCTCTTTTCTGTGAGAGAATACATCACCCCATTGAATTTGGGTTAGGTCACTTGACATGCTTAGGCCAGTGAACGTGAGTAGAGATGACTAAGCTACTTTCTAGCAGAAGCTTAAACAGGCGTCAAAGCTACCACAAGATGTCTTGATTTTTTCCTTCAGACATGAGAACTGGCATGTCCCTCGCAAGGGGACTCCTTCAGCCTATGTCCTAGAGCAGAGCTGACCAGAGATAAGCAGCAACCAAAGTACAGTAGTCAGTATATAATTAATGTGAATGAGAATAAGTGTTTGTATTGTACGCCACTGAGATTTTGGTATTGTTTGTTATTTCAGGAAAACTGACTAATACAAAAATTGATACTTAAAAGTAGGGGACATGGGCTTCCCTGGTGGCACAGTGGTTGGGAGTCTGCCTGCCGATGCAGGGGACACGGGTTCGTGCCCCGGTCCGGGAAGATCCCACATGCCGCGGAGCAGCTGGGCCCGTGAGCCGTGGCCGCTGAGCCTGCGCGTCCGGAGCCTGTGCTCCGCAACGGGAGAGGCCACAGCAGTGAGAGGCCCGCCTACTGCAAGAAAAAAAAAGAAAAAAAGTAGGGGACTGTATAACAAAACTCTGAACTATGTGGCTTTGGCTTTGGGGTCAGGTGTCTGGATTGAGAAAATTGTTATTGCAGTCTGGAAAAATAATATCTCATAATATGCAATGGCAAAACAACTTGGATGGCGAATGATAGGTGTGATAAACCTGGCTTTAGTCAAAGAATTTGCAAAATTCAATGTTACCAATACCCCTTGGTTGCCAATGGTTGCTTTTCACAAAGCATGACGAAAAAGAGGTGTTCTCAGATCCATCATTTTTCAGGAAACAGTGAAAGGTGAGAAGAGAGAATTTAGGTTATTTTAGGACTTGTTGAAAGATGCAAATATTCATCTTTTGAGCAGTAAACGTTGGTTTAGATTCAGTCTTTGGGCAAAGACCAAAAAATCAAGGGTGAAATCTTCAAACCCCTTTTCAAAGGCTCTGATTGGATTAGGGTGGCCCCTAAGAAATCCTTTCAGTTACACTGAACGGCTGAGCAAAAAGAGACAAAGTATGTGGACCCCGCAATATGTGGCCTATAATTATCTTTAGAAAAAGGACTGTCCCAAAGAGGCTGTGGATTGGCCATTGGCACATGAAGCAGATTGGAATCAAATAGATAAAATGAAACACAAGAAAGACTGGCTGTTTGAAATGTAAAATGACCTTTGGCTTCCAAATTTTCTCAGGCAGGCAGTAGCCTAGACAAGTGCTCAACCTGTAAAGAGAGTGTATTATACTAACCCCTCTTATGATGTAGCCATGAAAAATAATATTAGAAACTACTGTCGGGTGGATCCAAGCAAATGGAGATCAATGGACTCGGAGTCTACTCCCAGCTAAGCGAACCACCACGGCCTATTCAAGAAATATTGCCCATGACCAAGGTAAGTGCTCCAAAGAAGTTTTCCCAGAGGGATTTTTTTTTTTAAATGGCCATGCATCAGTGACTGCTATGCATCTTCATTTCTTCCTCTGTGAAAGGCAGTAATTGATGTAGTTACCCTCTCTTTGTTTTGCCACTGGATATGAGTTGTAGGAAGCAGAACTTTCCACCCTAAAATATGGCTCTTTAGTATATTGTTTGTTTGGCTGCACTACAGGGCATGCGGGGATCTTAGTTTCCTGACCAGGGTAGAACTCATGCCCCCTGCTGTGGAAGGGCGGAGTCTTAACCACTGGACTGCCAGGGAAGTCCCTAGCATATTGTTTTAAGCTGGTTATTTTCTGAGAAACAGAAGACATCAGAAAGGCTCTAAAAACCAAGTAGGAGTTGTTGTTTTGTAAGAAACATTTACATTCCTAAAGGAAATCTCCATTGATAAAGGTGTCTCCCTCTCATAATTAGAGGAGAATGACCAAATCTCTAAAAAACCTTAACAGTGCAGAAGGCATTGACTTAAAACTGCATCACAATCATCCTTGTTTGTTGTGCTTTTCCTGGTAACCTCTCATAACTGACTCTCCTCTCTCTCAACATCCTCTTTTTTCTATGGCTAAGAATGCTATAAAAGGTGAGAGTTTTGGCCATTTTGGTGAGTTGCTCAGTTTTTCTAGGTCTCTCCCATGTATACATGCTATTAAACTTTGTTTTATTTCCTCCTGTTAATCTGTCCCATGTCCATTTAATCCTTAGGCCAGGCAGAAGAACCTAGAAGGTTAGAGGAAAATTTCTTCCTCCCCAGCAGGGTGTTGGACTGAGGGGAGGTAAATAATATGTCTTTTCGGGTCATGGGATTCTAGATCATGATACCTGATATAAAGGATGCCATGAGATCCCAGAACTAGAATTTGATGTCATGATTGGATGAACCTTTTGGGTATTCTTTTGGGGGTAAGATCTGGGTGTGTTTTGAGTACAGAAAGGAGAAAAATAAATACTCATAACTGAAAAGACAGCTCACAGTAGACTTCACATACTTAGAGCCTTCCTCCCTGTGGGAGAAGAATGTCTTCACCCTACTGATATGTATGTGGACATGTGATATGCTTTGCCAATGAAATGTGTTGTGCTGTGCTGGGGAAGGAAGAACTTTTCCTCTACCCTTCAAGGTTCCATATGTCTGGTCTAAGTATTAAAGTGACATGAGACAGATTAACAAGAGACTTTGCATTTTACTTGTAATAAAGTTGAAACTTCTTACGTAGCCTAGAGAGTCCTACATTATCTTGCCCTCTCTCTCTCTGATCACAAATCTTTCCATTCTCCCACATTTCTTCCTGGGCAAGATGCACTAGTCTGTATTTATTTATTTATTGTCCTTCAAACTCACTGAATTTATTCCCACCTCAGGGATCTTGTACTTCTGGGTATAGTGTTTCTCTCCAAAAATTCACATTGCGCATTCTAGATCAACATTAAGTTCTGAACTCAAACGTCACCTTCTCAGTAAGGCCTTTTCTAACGCCTTCCCCAGACATGCTTTGGTATATTATACTCTTTCATCTTCCTCATAGTACAAAGGTATTTATCTACTGGTTTATTGTTTTTCCTCCATCAACTTGAACTGGAAGTTTTAGGAAGACAGGGTGCTTATCTAATTCACTTTCACAACTTGCAGGGCCTAAAACAGTGCTTGGCATATGATAGACACTCAAATATTTGTGATGGAAATTCCTCAATAACTAATGCATACTGTGTTAAATTTACAAATTCCCTAAGTGCAAATAATGAGGAAACAATTACTCATTCCCTAAACATCTGAGTTTACTAGTCTCTTGACATAGTATTCATAGCACTAGTGGCTGTGAATACACCTGCTGGGAAAGTTAATAGCCAAAATAATAGCGAAACTGCTACATATGTTAATTTCTTTGCTAAAGATATATATTTAATGACTAGCAAGTCTGTTAATTCTCAATTTCAATTAGTATGCAATAAGTATGCCAAGAGATGAAAATATACTAGCAGTTTTTATTTTATTTAATCCATAAAATAGAATATATATAGCATACTATTTAAATCTTCTTTTAATGGAAGATAAAGGCCGAAAAATTTTCCTAAATGTCAAATTTGTTACTATATATATTTAACAAAAGCTATTCAAATAACTCATCAAAAGGAAATAAGACAACAAATTAGGGGTAGAACAGGTAATTAAAAACTACATAAAATTACATAATTTTCCTGAAACTACAAATTATATATGGCAAAGAAATGATGATGAAAATATTTTATTTAATATAAGACTTTATATAAAAATATTTTTAAATACCATGGCACCATAATTCTATTACGATTTACTTATTAATCTCTATTCCTAGACAAAAAGAAATTTTTAATGTTCCTTGCACTTGACATCTGAGAAAGGCCCAAGGTTATTTAGTAATTCAGATGTGAAAAATTATGATGAAATCAACCCTGACTTTCCCATTGCAAAGTTAGATTTGCACAGCATCAAGCACACACTATTCTTACATGTAGTAGTTGCTCAGTAAATATTTGTTGAATGAAGGTTGATTGAACACTTAATTAACTGTCTAAAAACCTGATTTTAGGAATTCATTTTACCCTCTTTGTCTGTGAAATCTTTGAACTGGTAGCAGAGAGGGCTTTTTTTCCTCTCACAGCAATGCTAAGAAGTGGGAAAATAAATCCAAATGTAGTATAACTCAAAGAGTCAGGTTCAATGTCTCTCACATGAATTTGACACTAAGTAGATCTTTATTTTATTATTCCACCTTTTTTTCCCCCAATGGCTTTGTGCATAAGTCTTTTTTTTTTTTCTGATTACTTTTTCAGTTGCAATACACAAAACAAAAAAGAAAAATAAAGTGTCTTTGGGGTTTAAGCCCTCCATATATACTCTTTCTTAATGCTACTATCAAACAAACTTCCATTCTCTCCTGTTCATTTATTGAAGATTTTGGGGCCAGTTCACAGTCTAGTAGACCTTTTTTTGCTCTCTCTTAAAAAGATTTATATTTCCATGTATACGCAATCTGATAAACTCACCTTGATATTTCTACAACTTCTTAAATTCAGTGGCCTCACATATCTTCTACATCAATCTCCCATCCTCTGGTCCACCTTCCTCTAAGATGTTCTAACACAAAATCTGAAGATCCAGTAGTCCACTCCCTTACCACCATTCATATGTCTTCCTGTTCAACTCCTGAGTTCTTTCCTATCCCCCCCCCAACCTCAAGGACCTCATAGGGACCTTTAATACTTTGACCCCTCCATTTTCTTCTTTGTGAGCATTTCATAAGCTCTACGATCTCTCAGTTTTATTTTAGCCTCTATTTCATCCCTATTTAGTTTGGACCTCAATTTTATTATAAGAACAGTAAGCCAAGCTATATAGAAGCATGTCTATTTTTGTTTGTTTGTTTTTACACCTTCCTACATCTCCTTGTTTTCATCCTCCCAGCAAAACTGCAAGGTAGTTAAGTACTGCTAGGAAATCACACAGTTCTAAATAGAAGGATCTCTATACATTCTTGGCTTCCAAACCAACTTCACTGGGGCTCTAACAGGGTTTTCTAACTGCTAATCCTAGAAACATTGTATGACCCATTTCGAGGATCTCTCTGCTTCCTTTAACTAAACAGATTGTCTCCACTTTCTTCAGATTTTGTATTCTATGGTCTTCTGATATTGCATTGCTCAGATTTTCTTTGTGTCTTTGTGTCTTCCAACTTTTCTTACCTTCTCTTCTTGGCAGACTTCTATCCATACCTTTAAAGGTATTTCTCTCTTCCTCAGTCCATGCTCTACCCACTATACAGGTTCTCCCTGAGTAAGCTCATTCATTTTTTACATAATGGTAAATTACAGATCTATATTTCCAACTGAGATTTTACCGTGAATTCAGACTTGTATATCCAAAAGCATGCTGAATATCTAGTTCCACCTAGAAGGTCTGCAATACCTCAGACTCATCACACTTTACCTGGTTACTACTCCAATATCCATTCAACATTTTTGGCTGGTACCCTGAAAGGCACTTTTGTCTCTTTCTTCTCCTTCGCCTCCCATATTCAAGAAGTCAGTAAGTCCTGTCAAATTATTCCTATAAATATTTTCCTAATCTTTGTCTTGTCCATTTCTACTGCCTTCATACTGTCTCAGTCTTTCTTCTCCTCTGGCTTGGCAACTATTATATGATCATTATTTCTCCTGTCTTCTCTTTCTTCAGAATGGTCAACATGATATGTGTAAAGAACAGTCTGGCCAAGTCACTTCTGCTCCTAATATATTCCCTATGGGGTAAAGTCTAATACCATATTTGCCCCCTAACTAACTTTCCAGACCTTTTTCTCTCTTGCTCTTACCTTGTACACCATACAGATATATACCAGGAGTGTTATTATATACTATGTAACCACACACCCTCTCCTATATCCAGTCCTTCTTCTAGCAAATTCTGATTCAGCTTTTCTAACTCAGCTCAGAAATCACCTTCTCCAAGAAGACTTACCTGACTTCTCTATGGTTTTGTCTCAGCCACACGGATTAGGTGCCCACGTGGTATCCTCAGTGTCCTGAGTATATGTTTATTTTTGTATTTGCCACATTGTGCTATAGTGCCATATATATATATATATATATATATATATATATATATATATATGGGCTGTGCTGGGTGGCTTGCGAGACCTGTGTTCCAGGACCAGGGATTGAACCCAGGCCTCTGGCAGTGAAAGTGCCGAGTCCTAACCACTGGACTGCCAGGTAATTCCCTACATTGTGCTACAAACATATGTTTTATGTCTATAGCTGTAAACAGAAAATTTGTTACTTCAGGGTAAGTACTGTTTCTTATTCAACTTTGTAGTCTGAGCACTTAACATAAAATGTGACAAAAGTAGAAGATTTAAAAAATATTTATTGAACTATTTAATACTTCAAGCATGCCAATATTTATCTGGACAGTCTGTTCAACTATTCTCTCTCTACGAATATGCTACATTTCGGTGGATTTGGGGCTGTCTGGCATGTTTTTTCCCCATCTTAACTAAAGGTTGAAAGTGATTCAGGCTTGCCTAGTCATGGATTGTTTTGGACACAATGGTTTGTTCAGAGATAGCTGTTTGACTAAACTAAGGCCAACCTGAATTTTTCTCAGACGTGACATATGAAACTAAGGGTGAGGCATTCTTTTCCACATGGGCTGCTAAGTTGGTAGAATGTGAATTTGTAGCTAATGGTAATAGCCATCTCCACCTGCCACAGAGGAATTCTTTTTGCAGAAGGAGACATGAAACCAAAAATTAGAAGGAAGCAGAGCTGAGAAACAATGAGATACAGTCCTGTTGATCTTGTGTGAACCTTAAAAGCAACTGGGTCTGAAATCACATTCTCCCTGATACTTCCCTGTTATATAAGCCAATAACATCCCTTAAGCTAATTGAGTTTATAATTGATAATTTAAAGTAAGACTGACATCTAGAGCATCATTTAAAGCATGCTTTGATCCCCGAGTCTTCTCTAAACCTCATAGCCCACAATATATAACTCCCTCTGGGTTCCATGGATCAATTTTCTATTGGCATCTTATATGTAACAATTAAGATTGTCCAAGTAGAGGCAGAGTCAAGAGATGAAGCTATAGAACCATATAATTTCACACACACTTAAATCTATCCATACCAGGAACCAATGTATACACCTTGGTCTTCACCTTAGGTGAGGCAAAATGTGCTTACTTGTTCTATTTTTCTTCTTTCTTAAAATAATTTGAGTTGTATTTCTGCCTTTCACTTACAACTGAAAGAGTCCTGATGAGTCTGCATGAACCTCAAAAGCTAGAGCTCCCGCTCTCAAGGAAGTTCTAGACCACTGACCACGGAGGAGAAAGACCTGTACAATGTACCACAGTGTTCTATTCAAAGCAGCATGTAAAATGAATTGACAGCCTAGAAGAAGAATTGATCATTTAAAATAGAGAAACTATAGATAAAAGCTAGAATAGAGGAACTATGGATAAAAGTTAGAGTTTAGACACAAAGAAACCCAGTAAATGCATAATTCATAGTTTTTGAATTAGTAAATAAAACCTGGAAAAATTGTTTTAAGAGGAAATTATCTGGTTTTCTTTCAAAATCATTAAACTGTTTTCACTGAGAGAACAGTATATAGAGAAAGCACCTCCTGTCATACAAGTGTTGTTCACAATTTCAGGCAAGGTTGTTTAGGTCAGTGTCTTAGGTGCTAAGGAGATGTGCTACAAAGACATCAAAGTCAAGTAAATATCTCATCATGAGTTATTGTTTTAGCAGAAACCATTCTTGCCCTACATAACGTGCTTTTGGGGAAATAAAAGGCATAATGAATAATTCATCTTTGGATGACCTTGTTATATTTCTAAGTTCAAGGAACAGCCAGATTCATAAAATTCACATAACCAGATTACCTCAAGGAACAAAACTCTGGGCATAGAGTGGGTCAAGAGTAGTCCTCCCAAGTGGGCTTCTTTTGCAGTAGTCTCAATATATCTTAAAAGTAACAGTGCCCCTGCAGAAAATATATAGCTCTTAGTACATCCGGTGACAGGAATTGTTATAGCTAAGGGGGAAGACCATGTAAGCCTGTCTATTCTCATAGGTCAAAACTAAACTAACCGCCTTCCCCCTTGCTCTTTCTTCTGTATTTTCAATCTTAGCAAATGACACCATGGTTTATTTGGCAATAGAGCTAGAATATTGTAAGTCATTTTATATCCTCCCATTTCCCTCTTTCCCCACATCTGTTTTCTAACTGTAGTTTGTTCATTTCAATGCATCAGCATGAAAGCAGCAATATCTTCACAACCCGTTTCTTTCCATTCCTATTGCCTTAATTCTGATGTCACCACCTCTCTTCTTTATCTAACTGCATTTCCAGAGAGAAAGGCTTGCAAGAGCAAGCATGGATGTTTGTGAGCTAGACTAAGGGTAAATAACAAAAACCAAACAATACCAGAAACAATTGTTTGGAAAGAAAACACCCAGGTAAATTGGAAAAAAAAAAATAAGGTGAGGCAATGTTTTGGTTTGGATTTAAGCATGGAGAAGGGGGTAGAGCAATGTAGGATTAAAGATATGGAAGCAACCTAAGTGTCCATCGACAGATGAATGGATAAAGAAGATGTGGCACATATATACAATGGAATATTACTCAGCCATAAAAAGAAATGAAATTGAGTTATTTGTAGTGAGGTCGATGGAGCCAGAGACTGTCATACAGAGTGAAGTAAGTCAGAAAGAGAAAAACAAATACTGTACGCTAACACATATATATGGAATCTAAACAAACAAAAAAATGATTCTGAAGAACCTAGGGGCAGGACAGGAATAAAGACTCAGATGTAGAGAATGGACTTGAGGACATGGGGAGAGGGAAAGGGTAAGCTGGGACGAAATGAGAGAGTGGCATGGACATATATACACTACCAAATGTAAAATAGATAGCTAGTGGGAAGCAGCCGCATAGCACAGGGAGATCAGCTCAGTGCTTTGTGACCACCTAGAGGGGTGGGATAGGAAGGGTGGGAGGGAAACGCAAGAGGGAGGAGATATGGGGATATATGTATATGTATAGCTGATTCACTTTGTTATAAAGCAGAAACTAACACACCATTGGAAAGCAATTATACTCCAATAAACATGTTAAAAAAATAAAGATATAAGAAAGAAGAAAACAAGCAGTAGTTATTCTCTGAGGAATGCAAATATGAGGTGATCTGGATTAATTCTGAGGCTGGTGGCATTAACTATGGGGACCCATATGCACTTGCATAATTGAGCCATATTCATTAGTGTCTTGGATAAGGTGGACCTGCAGGACCTTTGTTTCAATCCCCCTCACCTCCACTGAATTTTCCACATTACTGAGAGTCTTGCCCCTCAGTTACCTGTTCATATTTCTCTCCTATTTAAGACCATTACGTGGTTTTCTAATGGCCACTCTCAGCATGAAAGCCATGCTAATAACTGTCAACTGATCTTGATCCTTAGTGCCAGTGAAACAGAAAAGAAGGCACTGGCAACATCCAAGACAGGAAGTAGTATCGAGTGTGATCAGTCTGTGCAATACACTATGTGTACTGTGGCTAGAATAGCCAGGTCTATGGGAGAAACAACTGCACTGAATTGACCATAATCCTCCAGCTCCCTTGCACTGGTCATGCAGGGCTGCTATGTGAACATACTGCATCTCTTATTATGCTTGCTACATTTATGTCCTTAATCAAAACTCTGATTTTTTTTTCTTCTCCTGAGATTTTATATAATTTCTGTTGGACCACTCAGGAAAAAAACTAAGAAATGGATTGAGGAGCAACGTCTAGGTCCAAATACCCCTTCCTTCAAGAGTGGAGAATCATTATACATTCAGCAGTGGAAGCCACATTAGCACACTAAATAGGGCCAAACGGCCTCATGCACAGGTCTCTTCAGCCTCTTTCCCCATCAGTTGAAAGAGGGTGGTCCCTCCCCAGCGCCTGGTAGGATGGTGACTTTGGCACTTGTATCCAACAGAATCATAAAAGTTTGAGGCCCTCCCCTGCTGGAAGTTCCCCAGCATATTCAGATGGGTGATTACTGTCTTTGTCCCTTCTTGGGGACAAAGAGATCTTGGCCCCTTGCCAATCATCTTTCTCCATAAAGCAGCTAAATGTGGATTGGAAAGCAAGGGAGGGAGAAAGTGGCTTTATGCCAGTAAGCACGTACTATTGCCAAATATTTGTGCCCTCTCAAAATTCATATGTTGAAATCTTAATGCCCAATGTGAAGGTGTTAGGAGTTATTAAAAGGGATAGGGAGGTGCTTAAGTCACGAAGGTGGTGCTCTCATGAATTGGATTAGTGCTCTTGAGCTCACTAGCCCCTTCCACCATGTGAGTACATGATCCGAAGTCTGGGACCTGGAAGGAAGCCCTACCTTGGGCATGGTAGTACTCTGATCTCAGACTTCCAGACTCCAGAACTGTGAAAAATAAATTTCTATTTCTTATAAGCCACCCAGTTTGTGGTATTTTGTTATAGCAGCCTGAATGGACTAAGACAGCACGGAACATTTACTTGTGATTTTGAGCTGAACTGGGACTGCTGGTGGTTCAATTAAAGAAAAAAAATGTTCAGTACGGTCTGTTCATGCAAAGACTTACATCAGGAGGCAAGGTCATCATTATTATCACAATCTACGTCAGTTTTGGGGACACCTTGACTCAACGACTACAGCCACACTGCTTTCAGCTAGATCTATGGTGTTTACTCTTTTGGGCTGACTCAAGCTTGACTTACACTTTTTGTCAAGGGGTGCACCTATCTAAGGTCATTTGCTTCCCATTGTCATGATAGCATCTCTTAAATATCACTTGGTTTTAATGTACAGACTGGAGGGGTTTTCCAGGGTAGCAGCTCTGACCACAAGAACTTATCTAGACGTATTTGGGTCATTTCTCATTCTCCAGTGGGTGACCTTCATCAGTATTTTTGATACAATTCTCCCCAGGAGCCTCGGAATACTAAGCAAACTGTCATTTATGGACAAAGCATTATTTATCTTAGAACAATCTCCTTAAGAAGACCAAAGCTCCCTTAGAGCACATAAGACCCCCCTGCCCAAAACCCTGAGACATTATTTTGGATAAAGAGCTCAAGGAAGGCCGCAGTGAGGACATATTTTAGAAAGATCTGATTAACATATGAAAATGAACCATGTTGGTATCTGGGAGAAATGTGATCCAGAAAGGAAAAGAGCAAGTTCAAGGATCTTGAGGCAAGAGCTCGCAGGGTATATCAGAGGAACAACAAAGAAAGTGGGACTGGAATGGTGTGAAGGGAGAGCCGTGGGGCAGGCAATTGTTAATTCCAATACAATGTCTAAAGGATGAACTATCAAAATATCAATCATCATGAAGTATGAGTCATGATTACACTTCAATATTCATCCATTAGAAAGTCATAATGTTGTATGTTTTTTCATATTTATTCACTCATATCCTCTCACTCTTCCCTGTTTTACCTTCTCTGTCTCCTTCTCTTTTACTTTTCCTCTTTGGTCTTAACCTTTAACCCTAGTAGGGGATTACGCTTTATTAAGTTTAATATTTATGGTGTGTTTGCTCAGAGTGTTAAATGCACTTTGTTCCAATACTAAAAATGGAAAGAATATGCCCACTTCCTTTTGAGAATGTGGAAGAAGATGTCAGGAGATGCAAAGGTTAACACGTATGTGAAATCGAGAATGATTATATTGGCCGCTGAGTAAACAAAGAAAAGGAGACAGCTCTGCTCTCTTATTGTAATTGCAAATTTATTTTTTATAGTTTCTACAGTTTCTATTTTCCTTTAAACTGCCTTAATCTGTCTTCCTGCTGTGACCTATTTCCAGTAATGCATATTCAGTATAAAAATAGTAGATCAAATCATATCAGAATTCAAGCTACTCCTTGTCGTGCAGAAACATGTACTTCTACATAACACTGAAATCACTTTCCCTCATACTAATTATTTAATTTCCATAAAACACTGAGAGTATTCTGCCATTAAGTCTTCACATTTAAAACTTGTTTTGTAATATTTTAATAGTTCTTTTAAACAACATAGTGAGGAAATACACTTACTATTTTATAGATCCAGCAATTGAGCTGTTGGAAAGTTAAAATATTAATCTAAGGCCATACAATGAGGTTATGTTTATGCTTATAACCAGAGTGTCATTTCAGTTCAAATGAGAGTTGACTGAATGAAAAATTCATCAGTCAAACTGACATGACCAAAATGATCAACTGTTAGGATTGACCATTCCAGGCTGCTATTTCTCAAACTGTGGCCCACAAATTGTCTGCATTGAAATCTCTACAATGTTGATTAAAACACAGATTCTGCTTCTTACCACAAATCTACTAATAAAAAGATTTCCAGGGCTAGGGCCCAGGACTCTGCATTTTAAACAAGTATCCCAGATGATTCTTGTAGATGCTAAAGTTCGAAAATTATAGTTGTTAGCAAAGTGCAATTAAGGTATTTCTTGAACTTCACTTTTTGGGAAAGTAACATTATAATAAGACCTGGGGGTCTAGTATTCAGTCAGGTGGAAATTACTGATGCTACATAAGCCGTGGAGGAGTGAAGCAGAGCTTGCCAAAGGTTTAATAATTCTGGATGTTCTTTCAGACATTAAATGCAGCTCTTCAGGCTTCCTGCAGAAATCTGAAAATGTTCTCTTTATTTGGATTTCATATATGTAACAAATTGTCCCCAAGGAGCCAAACTGTGGTGTACATATATGTGTATGGGTAATTAAGGAAAAATAAAGTTCTGTAAACTATTTAATTTTTTGTGTGTTTCAACTATTTAATAAGACCACAAAATGTAAAAAACAGAGATGATTTCACTTTTTCCTTAAGGAACATCCAATGCAATTTCCCCAGTAATTGAAGAATACTTCTGACAACATCTTACCGGTAGTAAGAGCTAATAACAACTGCAACAGTAACACTAACGTGTACCCTGGTCTTACATGAAAAGTGTGTATCATACTTCACAATGCAGCCCATTCCACTGTTTTACAGTTCAAATTATTAGGAAATGCTTTGTTATATTAACCTAAATTTGATTGCTTATGATTTTCACGGTACTCTGGTGGCAAACAGAAAATGCTAATTTCCTCATCACCTCTCAGCTGGAGTATTTCCACCACAGGCTCACTCCCACCCAATTTTTCAGACAATGCTGACCAAGACAGGAATTATATTAACAGCCACAGTCCCCAACAAACGGTCAAACATTACTGCTGCAACTGTAGCTGTGAAGTGCAGTAAGTCTGTGATGAGTCCTAGATATCCTAGACCACTTGTTCAAAACCTTTTAGCTCGCATCCTTTTTATCTCCACTGAAGCTTCTTGTCCTCATTAGGATGTCTGTTGCCTTCATACCTCTCATGCTCTCTCTCTCTCTCTGTTATTCTTCCTCCTAAGTTTACTTCTTCTCTTAGCTAAACTGGACATATTCAGTGTACCAATTCTTTCTCTTACCAGGATATTCACAATTCCCTACCTTGAATCAATACAACAATCTTCTTTTTAACTCAGGTAAGCAATCACTGCCAATTTAGAATTCTACTGCCTGATGCAAAAATCGCTTCAATTACCATATTCACCATAAAAATTCCTTTGTTTACTCATTTGTACACTCATTCAATAAATCTTTACTGACTACCTACTCAGCATCTAACATGCCTGAGGCAGACCTCTGTATATTATCGGATTCTCCTGCCCATCACTTCCTTTTTCAGCAAATGACTTAGACTTCTTTGCAAAGAACATTGATGGTAGCATGAATCCTGCTAATTCTATCCATTCCCCCCAACCTATCACCATAAATTTAAATACAGTTATTTCTGTTTTTAAAATGAGAATTTGTTCCAACACAATTGACACATTAAGAAACAATTTAAGCATAGCAAATTTTATGTTTGCTAATGCACGATTTCATTCATGAGAAACACCAGGTAAGCACAGAAAGCTGCACTAAGTTGAACAGAGCTGCACTGAAATAAATGAAATGCACCCATGAACACACCTCGAACATCTATCAGCTCAGTCTCCCCATTGTGTTATAAGCCACACCCATCCACATCTGGCATTGCTACTTTTAGGCCAAAGTTAGCTAAACCTCCTTCCGCCACTTCACAATAACTCTCAAGCTGCCACCCTTCCAAAATCTACTTCTACAAGTAAATTTCTTTTTTTTTTTTCAAGGTAAATCTGTCATATTTATCGTAGTGTCTTGTGGGATGGTCAGTTTTATATGTCAGCTTGGTTAGGCCACGGTAGTTGGTCAAACAGAAGTCTGGACATTGCTATGAGGTATATTTCAGCTAACATTTATATCAGTAGACCTTTAGTAAGCAGGTTACCCTCCATAATGTGGGTGGGCTTCAACCAATCAACTGAAGGCCTTAAAGGAAAACAAACTGAGGTTCCCGAGCCAGAGAGAATTTGGCCTCCAGACTGTCCTAGAACTTGAGTTGCAACGTCAACTTTTCCCTGGTTCTCTGGACTGCCATCCTGCCCTGCACATTTTAGACTTGCCAGTCTTCTAACAGAGAGACAGAGACAGAGAGAAACAGATAGATAGATATATACTATTGGCTCTGTTTCTCTGGAGAATCCTGACTAATATGGCTGGTGACTCTTAGGAACATATATGAAAGATTACATCGACCTGACTGCATCTCTGAACTCATTCTTATTGTTTTCCAGCCATTTCCAAGAACTGGACACTTCTTTTGTATCAGACAAACTTTTTCTTCTCTGTTCTATATTCCATCTCTTCCTATTTCCACTGGAATCTTGCCATTTCACTTTTTCTTCTTTCCTATCGTGTTTCTCTCTTTCTTTGTAGTTCCTTTCCTTCATAATGTAAGCTCAGACCACAAGGGCCAGAAGTTGGAGAGGAATGGAGAGCTATTAGGATAGTTTTATCTTAGCTCATAGACGATAATAATGTTATAAAAGCAAAAATAAACAAATGAGACCTAATCAAAATTACAAGCTTCTGTACATCAAAGGAAACCACAAACATAATGAAAAGACAACCCACAGAATGGGAGAAAATATTTTCAACTGATGCAACAGACAGGGATTAATTTCCAAAATATATAAACTGTTCATACAATGCAATACCAAAAAAACAAACAACCCAACTGAAAAATGGGCAGAAGATATAAATAGACATTTCTCCAAAGGAGACTTACAGATGGCCAATGGACACGTGAAAAGATGCTCACTAATTATTAGAGAAATGCAAATCAAAACTACAATGAGGTACCACCTCACACTGGTGAGAATGGCTATCATTAAAAAGTCTACAAATAACAAATATTGGAGAGGTGGGTGGAGAAAAGGGAACCCTCTTACACTGTTGGGGGGAATGTAAACTGGTGCAGCCATTACGGAAAACAGTATGGAGGTTCCTCAAAAAACTAAAAATAGATTTGCCATAAGATCCAGCAATCCCACTCCTGGGCACATACCTAGACAAAACTGTAATTCAAAAAGATACACGCACCCCTAAATTCATAGCAGCACTTTTTACAATAGCCAAGACATGGAAACAACTTAAGTGTCCATCAACAGATGGATGGATAAAGATGTGGTACATATATACAATGGAATATTACTCAGCCATAAAAAAGAATGAAATGATTCCATTTGCCACAACATGATGGACCTAGAGATTATCATACTAAGTGAAGTAAGTCAGAAAGACAAAGATGAATACCAGACGATATCACTTATATGTGGAATCCAAAATATGACACAAATGAACCCATCTACAAAACAGAGACAGACTCACAGGCATAGAGAACAGACTTGTGGTTGCCACAGGGAGCGTCGTGGGGGAGGGATGGATTGGGAGTTTGGGATTAGCAGAGGCAAACTAGTATATATAGGATGCATAAACAACAAGGTCCTACTGTATAGCACAGGGAACTGTATTCAATATCCTGAGATAAACCAGAATGGAAAAGAATATGAAAAAGAGTATATATAGGTATAACTGAATCACTTAGCTGTACAGTAGAAATTAACACAACAGAAATTCTTCAGCTTTAGCTCCTTAATGATCTTTCCTCTGAACATTTAAAAATTTATAAACCTAAAGGTCATAGAGTCAAATGTCTTCCAAACAGTATGATGGAAAGTTCTGCTTTCTCAATGTACTCATCACTTCCACTACAGCAACAACATTTTCAGTGTTGATAAGTGTACCATTCGGCCACAATGTGTAGCACAGCAGACCCTGATGATGCCAATGAACTCTTCATGGTTTCTTAATATAGCCCACTGGGTTTATGTGGAATCAGCAAATTAGAAAATTACTGTAACATTTAGTTGTATTAATTCCCTCCAGGCTGATTCAATGGCATATAGAGCAGGGTGAGATTTCCGTGTGACACAATCAACAGTCACAATGAACTGAAAAAATCAAATTACCCTAAACCTTAAAACTCCTAAAATTGATTACTACCTTCCTCAGCTATGCTATTTTCTGCAATGAAAACAATAAATACTTCTTAGCTACCAAATCCATAAAAACTTCTTTCATTTCTTGCTGAGTGAATTTTCTTTCTAAAGAACAACTGCATATAATGCTGAACAAAAATAACAAAAACTGGATTTGAACCCTGGCTTTACTATTTACTAGCGGTGTGACCTTGAACAAGTTACTTAAATGATCTGCGTCTCTTTCTTTATGGATAAAATAGGGGAAAAAAATACTAATTTTTAGGGTGGATGGAGGATACAAAGCAAATATGTATTTTAAGTACCTAATACAGAGATTGGTATTTATTATGTACAAAATAAAATAGCAGAGTCTTTATAATGTTCAAAATATAAGTACATACTATATTTGTACTGTAAAATCATTTACAAAATCAATGTATGCAATCTGACGTATACGTCAAAGGAAAACATTGTTACTTTCTCTCATAAAATCAACATATGCATATTTTAAAATTTTCACAGAATTCAGAAGTGAATATGAGTAATAAAAGAAACTCTGTTTATATCATTCTCAAGATGATAACCACTATTAACGATTTGCTAAAAATGCTGTCAGATATTTTTATGAGTACGTTTTCTGCTAAAAAGGGAGCCACGTTATAGGTATTATTCTGTAACTGTTTTTCACTTAATTTGTAAGAAAAATTTCCTAGTCACTTAGCCATCTCTAATAGCAACTGAGTACTTATTTGTGTTTATCACATAATTCAGGAAGAACTTCTGTCTTTGTTTGTAACCAGCGCAAGAATCCTAGGAAGAGAGAGAAGGCAGCCTTTGCTAAGAAAATGCTACAATAACCCCACTGTAAGATGGAGAGTGGCATCCTGGCTGTCAGGCTGGCAACTGGAAGTCCAGAGGAAGAGGGCATCTCCCCTCCCTGAGGAGGGAGGAGAACATGGATGCCCTGGAGAGGTGAAGAGTGAAAAAGGCCAGATGCAAAGAGGGAGGAGCTAGGAGAGCTAAGGGGTGTGTATGTGTGTGCGTGTGTGTGTGTGTGTGTGCGCGCGCGCGCTGGGAGGGGGGAGTACACAGAGAAGACCTGCCTAGCAATGTGGAGATGTGGCAGAGAAGAAAGGAGAGACATGTCTAATGGAATGTTTCAGTAACTCATAGGCCCTGTGAAGTAAAACTAAAAATAGCATAATGTGCTTTATATGATTATTTTGTTATGGAAACTGGAAAAAGGATTGGTGAAGGGTGGGAAAAATGATAGCCATATGTATATTGGGGAGGGGAGTTGATATCTGGATAATCAATTGAAAGAGTATAATTTATTTAAGTGATGATAAATAGATGACACATCAGTCAAAAAAAGTCCTTAAGAAGGACACTTTGAATATGTATCTTTGCATTTACTTCTCCCATTGGTTTATTAGGTTTACATAGCTAATTGACACACTTATTGACCTGTAAGTCAGGTTATATACCTTTCCTACTATCCAAGAATTCCCAAAGATGTTCAACCTCTTTCTTCCTATAAGAATTCCATTCTAAATAAAAAGTTCATTCTTTGTTTCCCAAATACATCATGAAATTTTTTATCTTTGAATTTCTTACTCATATTTAACCATTTATGAATATAAATTTTATGAATTTCTATGAAAGCAATGAATTTAAATTCTATACTTTCTTAAAACTTAAGCTTAAGATCTATTATCTCCATGAGTCCATAATGATTTCTTTCTTCTCAAATTCTTTATCACTTGTCACTTGCTACCCCTTGATTTGGGGTGCTTGTCATATTGTACACATTTCCTGTCTGCAAAACTGGACCATGAAGTTAGAAAAGCCACCTCATCGACGGGACTTATTTTAGTGCTCATTCAATGAAAGGCTACCATAAATATTTATCTTAAAACACTCATATTTTGAATTTCATATTTAATAATTTCATACGTAAAGGATTTCAAAAAGGAACCATATCCTCAAATTGCTGAAACATTATGATTGCCCCCAGAGGAAAATTTCTGAGTTGAATAATAGTTTGCATTTTGTTCCACACAATTCCTGTTACAAATTCAGGTTCTGAAAATAATGATTAAGAGACAGTTAATAATAACTGTATATTTACTACCAGAGACTATTCTTAAATCCTTATATAATTATTATATTTAATCCTTACAACAGCCAGTGAGATACGCAATACCATTTACTGAAATTTATTGTTGAATATACTAAGATTAAAATATTGTAAATAACATACCTAAGAATATACAGCTAGTAAGTAGTAGAGCTGGGAATCAAATTCAAGAGTGTTTGACTCTAGTTTTAAACCAGTATTGCAACTAAGCTTAAATTGAACTACACTTCTTAAAGAGCTTGCGTTGACTCATTCTTCAAATAATTTTTTAGATTAATTTGCCCTAATAAAATAAGAGGCTGAAGTTAGTTTTGCTTTGTGAGTTAATATAATGAAGCAATATCCTCTTGAAAATCCTCTAGGATTTAAAATAAACTCTAGGTAAAAGGCAGACAAATTAGCATAACATTCATATTAATGCCTCCCAAAGTGTGTTACACAAGAAGTCAATTCTTTGGAATCTATGCAGTGCTAGATATATTATTTTCAAAGGGGCTTTGGTTACTCATTATGGTGATGGATGACTGTGATGAAAATATCAACATATGTCTAAGTTTTTCCTTCAGTATTTCTCCCATAAATATAACATAGTGATATAGAATGAAGATTATTTAATGAGACAAGCAATGGGATTATTTGCAGTGGTTGCAAGTAAATCTGATTTTCAAATCGTAAAGTGTGACATTCCTCATGATATTACCTACTGATTTTATTTGACCTTACTATTGTTAGAATTAAGAAATGTCTGAACAGACAACAACCAGTTCAATAGTTTTCAATAAACTGATCGTGCCTCATTATAAAATGATGTATACACCAAAGGGAGACAATTTTCTTAAGGAGAGACAATTTTTTTAATACATATGACTAATGGATTAGATGTAGCAGACCGTCAGTACACAGCCTAGTAGGTGTATAGAATTTGTCATCAGCTATCAAAGCTATACTTAATTATCTAACACACAGATACGTCAAATATGAGAAAATGAGTACAGAAAAATTCAGTCAATTTAAATATATAAGAAAATATTTTGTAGATATAATTCTTTGTACTGTGCTTTGTACTGTGGTTCAATTGTCCTGAACATCACACATAAGTGGGTTGAACTTGAAGGTGCACAAGAGGATAAGTTGAACTATCCACACTTGCAGTTAGCAAAGTTGAGCACATTTTATATTTTACATAAATAAATACTGTATTTCTAAGTAATACATAATATTAAGTTCCAAGGGAGGTTAGGCAAGAGCTAGAAAGTGGCACATCCAGCATATGCAGTATGGCTTCAAGTTCCATACTTGTAAATGCTCTGACGCTGCCCCTCCTGAATAAATTTAACCAATTACTGTTCACAGCTCTAGGCCATCCTATATGCTCAAATTATTCAGTCCTCAATTCATTAGAGTCAGAATTCCGCCCCTCTGAACTGTTAGTAAATTCCTAATTGAAAATCCTATGTCTAAGTTCCTGTCTTTGCGCAGCAAATACTCTGGAATATTGGATTTTGAGGAAAGGCAAATCATCTCTAAATGAGTTTCTTCACCATAACCTTGGTCAGATAGGAGACTGGTCAGAGACTCCTTCGAAACACCAAGTTCATCTTGGAGTAATCAGTTAGAATGTGAGGCGTGGTAGGAAGAGCTATCTAGTGCTTGGGCTGCAATTGACGACTTTCCCACTTTCTAACTGTGTGATCTCAAAGAACTTAACATTTCCTACCTTGGCAACAGTCATAAGTGAAGGGTATGGTCCAATATCTGATAGGCATTAAAACGGCAGCTTCTGTTTCTCAAAGAGTCTCTGTGTTAACAGGGCTGACCTAGGACCAAATTAAGATTAACCCTGAGTCTTTATCATATTCAAATGTCTAATGATTTGAGGATGGATTGATACATATATTTTTCATCTTTCTTATAAAAAGAAAAATTATTCCCTAAAGAATTGATTCTATGATATTAATTTTTGAACAAAGGAATTTATAAGAGGAATGCTTGTTCCTTTAAGCACAAGGAAAACTATAATATAATATAAATCTGTGAAATGTACAAGTTTGTTGAAAAATCATTATTGAGAGCATTTCTCTTTGGCGTTTTGAATCCATGTTAAGTGTACTTTCTTTCTTTTTAAAAATAAATTTATTTATTTATTTATATTTATTTTTGGCTGCATTGGGTCTTCTTGCTGCACACGGGCTTTCTCTAGTTGTGGCGAGCAGGGGCTACTCTTCGTTGTGGTGTGTGGGCTTCTCACTGCAGTGGCTTCTCTTGTTGTGGAGCATGGGCTCTAGGACTGTGGGCTTCAGTAGTTGTGGCACACGGGCTCAGTAGTTGTGGCTCGTGGGCTCTAGAGTGCAGGCTCAGTAGTTGTGGTACACTGGCTTAGTTGCTCCGTGGCATGTGGGATCTTCCCCGACCAGGGCTCGAACCAGTGTCCCCTGAAGTGACAGGCAGATTCTTAACCACTGCACCACCAGGGAATCCCTTAAGTGTACTTTCTATCTCCAAACAGGAAGCAGTTGTTTAGCCAGGTTTTTCACAAAATATACATTCACAAAATGCTGCAGAGTTAGAAACAGTCTCTTCCTTGTGAAAGGAAATGTTAAATATAGTTACTAAGATGAGCCCTGGATCAATACATCAGTATAGTTCAGATTTCCAGAAAGATGTGAAGCCTGATGTGAACTAATACATAATTGAAGTTATAAAGAGAAGCCATTGTTACTTAGGGGCATTTTCCTCAGAAAAGTATTGTTTCCTCTCCCACAAATCATGCCTACTATGTAGTTCTGAAAAGTAGCTTTTGCCAGAGTATCCTAATGATCAATTTAATCTCTAAAGACCCTTCTTCACCTTTCATTCCTGTTAGTTAAAGTGATTTTATGTGTCAATTTGACCAGGCCACAGGGTCCCCAGATAGTTTATCAAACATTATTCTGGGTGTGTCTGTGAGGGTGTTATGGATGAGATTAACATCTGAATTAGTAGCCTGAGAATAGCAGATGACTCTTTTCTCCAGTGTGGGTGGTACCCATCGAATCAGCTGAAGGCCTGAATAGAACAAAAAGGTTGACCCTCCTGCAAGTGAGGGAAGTCCTCCAGCCAGATTACATGAGCTGAGACACTGGTCTCTTCCTATCTTCAGATTTGAACTGAAATGTCGCCTCTCCTGGGTCTTGAGCCTGTCATCTTTCAGACTAGAACACCAGCTTCCCTGGTTCTCAAGATTTTGGACTCAAACTGGAACCACACTATCAGTTGTCTTGGGTCTCCAGCTTGCTAAATGCAGAGCTTGGGACTTCTCAGCTTCCATAATCATGTGAACTACCTTATAATATTTTTTTTAATTTTATAATGTATATCTATGTCCTCATATAATTTAAAGAAATAATATAATAATAATATAATCCTTATAATTTATATTTATACAATATATATTTCTCCATACATATTATCACCTATTGGTTCTCTTTCTCTGGAGAAGCCTAATACAGTAAGTTATAGACGCATTTAAGTAAACATGGCTACATAACAGAAGAATTTCCTTTCATCAGATAACTTGAGATACAACAGCTCCTTGTTCCCAAATATGAGTTTAATTAATTTGTATTTTTGTCCAATAATGTGATCTTTATTTGGGAAAAATGTTCCAGTTTAGAAAACATTACAATTTATTTATTTATCTCTATGTAGAAATTTATTGAAAGATTGGATTCTTCTTGCCACTCCACTTCAATCAGTTTTTCTCCCTCTTCCCTATCAAACTCAAGGGTCGTCAGGAGCTGCAAAAATAGTTTTTACTATTAACCCAAGAAAAACAGAGAGTTTTGCTCAAATGTACTTAAGAGCTTTTGGAGCTATTGGCTATTTATTAATTCTATGCCCTACCTAAATTATTATAGATCGATAACTACAGTTTAATAAATAGTTACTGAGCCCTCCTTACTTACATATTATGGTCTATAGTAGAAAATAAAGAGAAATTAGACAGAGTGCCCACATTCAGAGGCTGCATTAATCACGGTTCTCTAGAGAAACAGAACCAATAGGTTTTTAGTTATTTATTTACTTTTTATGAGGAATAGCTCATGCAATTATAGAGGCTGAGAAGTTGCACCATCTGCCATTTGCAGTTGAAGACCCCAGTGGTGTAATTCAGTCCAAGTCTGAAGATCTGAGAACTAGGGGAGCCAACGGTGTAAATCCCAGTCTAAGGGCAGGAGAAGATAAGATGAGATGTCTTAGCTCAAACAGTGAGGCAGGGGAAAAGGACACGAATTCCTTCTTTCCCTGCCTTTGGTGTCTTTCAGGCCCTCAATAGATTTAATGATGCCAACCTACACTGAAAAGGGCAATCCACTTTACTGAGCTAAAATCTCATCTGGAAGCACCGTCACAAACATACCCAGAAATAATGTTTAATCTGAACACCCTGAGGCCAGTCAAGTTGATACATAAAATTAACCATCGTAGGAGGCTGAAATAACTTATTACCTAGTCTCTCCTCACTCTCATTTTTATTCAGTCATTTGATTGCTTGATTGTAGTAAGTGTAATAAGTGAATTCACTAAATTCGCAACACATAGAAAGAACCCTCCTTGACACCAAATCCCTAAAGACCAGTTGATGAATATGGGCAAAGGAGGAGGGTCAAGATTTTGTTGCTGAATTGACCTGGGCACCTGCCAATTGTAGAATATACCTGCAATTACCTGGGGAAAATGTGTGCACGATGACTTTCCCACAGGGGCCAGTGGCAGCAAGACTTTCTCTTAGTAAGTTTTTCATCAGTAGACATGAACAAATGGGAAAGAAAAAACTAAGCTGAATTTGTCTTTAAACCATAAGGATTTTTATTTTATCCTTTTTCTTTTATAACCTTGTTTTTGTTTCTTTACTCTTGGCTCTTTATATTGTCTTGGTACCTGTTACAAAATTTATGTGTTACATCTAAAAGTGTTACGAGTCAGAATCCAGGTTCTAAAGGATGACTGTGGTCTGCATAGCAGAGTGGTGAAGTAGAAGGGCTTTCTAGTCAAATGAACATGTATTTGAAAGACGATTCTACTTTTTTTTACAGGTAAACCTATACTTAGGTTTCTAAATTAAGATTGGAATAAAAATATTACTAACCTCAGGATTGGGCAAAAACTACATTCAATGATATAAAAGGCGATGGGGTCATTCTACATACCAGTTATTCTCTGATTGTAGGAGGGGTGAGATATTATCCCCTAGTAGAGTGTTCAGAAGGTGCAGAGAGGGGATGAGTGACTTATGTAACTTCAGTTGCCTTCTCCCTTTGAAATTTCATGCCTTAGATTCTCATTTCTACATTATACCAACACAAATATAGGGCTTCAGATAAACACCATAACTAAATAATATTTAGTTACTTATTCATTTTCTGGATGAGACTGATTGAAAGAGAACAAAATTCATTTAATCCTTAAAAACACAGTTAATGTCACTGTTTGCAGATGACATGATACTATACATAGAGAATCCTAAAGATGCTACTAGAAAATGACTAGAGCTAACCAATGAATTTGGTAGAGTAGCAGGATACAAAATTAATGTACAGAAATCTCTTGCATTTTTATAAACTAATGATGAAAAATCTAAAAGAGAAATTAAGGAAATACTCCCATTTACCACTGTAACAAAAAGAATAAAATACTTAGGAATAAACCTACCTAGGGAGACAAAAAACCTGTATGCAGAAAACTCTAAAACACTGATGAAAGAAATTAAAGATGATACCAAGAGATGGGGAGATATATCATGTTCTTGGATTGGAAGAATCAATATTGTGAAAATGACTATACTACCCAAAGCAATCTACAGATTCAGTGCAATCCCTATCAAACTACCAATGTCATTTTTCACAGAACTAGAACAAAAAATTTCATAATTTATATGGAAAGACAAAAGACCCTGAATAGCCAAAACAATCTTGAGAAAGAAAAATGGAGCTGGAGGAATAAAGCTCCCTGACTTCAGAGTATACTACAAAGCTACAGTAATCAAGACAGTATAGTACTGGCACAAAACCAGAAATATAGATCAATGGAACAGGATAGAAAGCCCAGAGATAAACCCATGCACATATGGTCACCTTATCTTTGATAAAGGAGGCAAGAATATACAAAGGAGAAAAGACAGCCTCTTCAATAAGTGGTGCTGGTAAAACTGGACAGCTACATGTAAAAGAATGAAATTAGAGCGCTCCCTAACACCATACACAAAAATAAACTCAAAATGGATTAAAGACCTAAATGTAAGGCCAGACACTCTCAAACTATTACAGGAAAACATAGGCAGAACACTCTATGACATAAATCACAGCAAGATCCTTTTTGGCCCACCTCCTAGAGAAATGGAAATAAAAACAAAAATAAACAAATGGGACCTAATGAAAAAGGCTTTTGCACAACAGAGGAAAACATAAACAAGACGAAAAGACAACCCTCAGAATGGGAGAAAATATTTGCAAATGAAGCAACTGACAAAGGATTAATCTCCAAAATTTACAAGCAGCTCATGCAGCTCCATATCAAAAAAACAAACAACCCAATCCAAAAATGGGCGAAGACTGAAACAGACATTTCCCCAAAGAAGATATACAGATTGCCAGCAAATACATGAAAGGATGCTCAACATCACTAATCATTAGAGAAATACAGATCAAAACTACAATGAAGTATCACTTCACACTGGTGAGAATGGCCATCATCAAAAAAATCTACAAACAATACATGCTGGAGAAGGTGTGGAGAAAAGGGAACCCTCTTGCACTATTGGTGGGAATGTAAATTGATACAGCCACTATGGAGAACAGTATGGAGGTTCCTTATAAAACTACAAATAGAACTACCATATGACCCAGCAATACCACTACTGGGCATATACCCTGAGAAAACCATAATTCAAAAAGAGTCATGTGTCACAATATTCATTGCAGCTCTACTTACAATAGCCAGGACATGGAAGCAACCTAAGTGTCCATTGACAGATGAATGGATAAAGAAGATGTGGCACATATGTACAATGGAATATTACTCAGCCATAAAAAGAAACAAAATTAAATTATTTGTAGTGAGGTGGATGGACCTAGAGCCTGTCATAAAGAGTGAAGTAAGTCAGAAAGAGAAAAATAAATACCGTATGCTAACACATATATATGGAATCTATAAAAAAGGTTCTGATGAACCTAGGGGCAGGACAGGAATAAAAACACAGACATAGAGAATGGACTTGAGGACATGGGGAGGCGGAAGGGTAAACTGGGATGAAGTGAGAGAGTAGCATTGACATATACACACTACGAAATGTAAAATAGATAGCTAGTGGGAAGCAGCCGCAGGGAGATCAGCTCGGTGCTTTGTGACCACCTAGAGGGGAGGGATAGGGAGGGTGGGTGGGAGGGAGATGCAAGAGGGAGGAGATATGGGAGTATATGTTTATGTATAGCTGATTCACTTTGTTACACAGCAGAAACTAACACAACATTGTAAAGCAATTATAGTCCAATAAAGATGTTTAAAAAAAAAACCAACACAGTCAAACAAGTTTTCTACCTTCATTAAATACACTATCCTAAAACAATCTCAGAGGTAAGTTAGCATACATAAAACCACAATTTAAAAAAAAAAACTATTCTAATCAAATGTAATAATAATCCAAGATATCTTCATCTAGTTCAACAACATACAGGAGGACTAAAATCAACTACCAAAAAGAGCAAAAAGACAGCTCTGAATAAGGGCTTCTGCCATATCTACCTACATCATAGATATCCTTAAGGTGAAGGGATCAGGGGGTGGGGGGAATCTGGCGAGAAGCCAAGAAAGGGAAGGAATGCCAGTGTTTTTACTCATATATCAAATCTGACTCTCAGAGTGTAATGGAGAATAAATAATTCACTTGTCATCTGATTGACAGTTGACAACACCACGGTAAGATCTGTCAGCTCAGGGCTGGGAATGAGAGTGTCTGGCATTGGGGAGAATGGGGGGAAATCCCTTAAGACGAAAGCTTTTGTTTTTGGAGCAGACGACACTGAGTTTTCTAAATGTTGCACTGCAGTTATAGCAAAGGTTTTAGCCTACATGGTCTGATACTACAGTTGGGTGAGATGGGTGAAATCTGGGGGGACATCCTATAGAGAAACTATGGAAAAGAGTAAAAGGAAGGCATGGGGCATATGGCAGATAAAGTGGCCAAATGAAGACCAGACAAGATGGATACATGCAAAGACAAACATTATTTTAAAAGTTTTGCATACCTGGCTTTTTTCAGGTGCAATTATTATATAAGTGTAACTAAAATAATCTAACATGGAATTATTATTTTTCCTTCTTGCTATACATTCATTCATACCATTTCTATGACTGTTTAATCATAAGAGGTGGAATACCAACTGCATGGATACAAATGCCACTCTGAACAAACTGAACCTGTGCTGAAAAAATATCTACCCCTGGACTTTTCAGGTGTGTCCTTCCCTCTAAAAGAAATTAAGTAGCAAATCAGAGCAAGACTTACATGATTGAAGATCCCACTGACCTTTTAAATCCTGACAATTTGATCTTTTCTGGGTATTTCCAATGGCACTATCACTATTAGTAACCTATTAGAGTCATGTTTTATACTTTGTTCTTAGACTCTTGTCTGACATTTTTCTCTTTAATTTCTAACCAACAGAAGGCCCATAAAGAATGTTAGGAGAAAGGTAGCTCTCCTCTGAGACTTGGCATTAGAAGAAAAGGTCTGTTTTCGGGTCAGCCACTTGGGTAGAATTACTCTCCCAGGGCAGCACTAATTCTCTGAGGGAAGGTGCATCTTCCCCTGTTGCCCTTCCCGGGAGTAATGAGATACACAGGTCTGCAGCGCCAGCCACCTTTTGGGCTCACCACCTAGTTTATCCAGGGGAAGTTTACTATGGGAGGAACTACAACTACAAAAAGGGAGCTACTCTGATTTAGATGGTGCTGAAACAAAGGCGAGGGCTTCTCCCTCCTGTCTCATTTGATCATTTTTCATGCTTTACCTCTGCTTCTAGGCGCCAATTTATCTTTTTTTCCCCCCTACAGGCTGTGCTTTAAGTGTTTTCAGTTCTAACTGTAACGTGTCTTTGAACCAAGAAGATTTACTTCTCTCCTGGTTCGTTTCTTCCTCTCATTTCTGTTTATTTTCTCCCTGGCTCTTACAGCTTTCCCCTTGATAATGTGAGTGCTGCCTCTATATTTTCATCTATCCTCATCTCCTGCCTGTGAACTCCTTTAATAAGAAGTGTCTAGTGTAGTAGAGACAGGGGGATTTGGCTGAAAGATCAGGCTGTGTGACCTTTGGTATGCCAATTAGCTCCTTTAAACAGCAGATTTCTCTCTCTAAAATGAGGATGTTAGATTCAATTATCTCAGTGATCATCCCACCTCTAATTTACCAGGATTTCGTGTGTTCTCACTGTGCTCAGTCTATCATGCAAGCTCAGTTCATGTGAATTTGTTTCCTATTGCTGCCGTAACAAATCACCACAAATGCAATGGCTAAAACAAGACAAAAATTCATCATCTCATAGTTCTGTAGAGCAGAAATCCAACGTGGTCTCACTGTACTAGTATCAAGGTGTTGCCTGGGCTATGCTTCTCCCTGGAGACCCTAGGGGAGTAGCTTTCAAGAATTCAAGTGACCAGATTGGGCACATTTTGACAATTCAAGATAATCTCCTGATTTCAATGTCAGGAGACATTAACCTTAATCACTCCTGCAATGCCCCTTTTGCCACGTAAGGTGACATATTTACAGGATGTGGGCACCTTGGGGGGGCCATTATCCTGCCTACTACAGCATGTCACTTGCTAACAGAAGCATTTTATGTCTGGTAGCACCAAATGAAGCCAAAGCAATCAGATACCTCTTCCCTTTTCTGCTTTTCTTGTTTCAGAAGGCATCCTGGAATGACCCAACTCATCCTCAAACTATCAGTGTCTAGAGTATCTACTTTTGAAGCTGTCCCACACTGTCTTTCAGATTAGCTCTTCCAAGAATCCCCATTCCTGCCTAGAGCTGTCCTGAATCTCTATGGTCCCTGCTCAGACTCACAGTGTGCTGCTAAATATATTCCAAGGACTGCCTCTTCTGTACCATCTTGTCAATATTCCAAATTAGCTTTCCATTATTGGTTTCTGCTCCTTTTGATCTTTGGTCACTCTAAGTGGCTGCTGCTTTCTGATGATATACTCTATGTCCCTAATGGGGACAAACGTTGACACTCAAATTTTGGTTTCCTGATGGGCTTCTAAACCCTTGAATAAAAACAGCAATTCTTACCTAGCCCTCTAAACTTTCTCTTTTGAGATTCCTGCACCAGCCATGCACTCTTTAATCCTTTCCAGTTGTCATTATCAGTTTCTGGGCCAACTTCATGGGTGATGGACCAAAGCAACCACACAGGGTCTCCCATTCAGAAGAGGCCTGCATGCTAAGGATATAAAGCTGTTTGTTCCCCACCTTACAATTTTTAATAACTTCATTCTGGATTTATATTTTGTTAGTAAAGTCTGATGGTGCAACTGAAGCATGTACTGGTGGCTTAGAGCCTTGGCTCACTGATATGCTGATTCCTGCTGCTTCTCTACCTCCCTGGGATGGGTTCTCTGCCACCTGCTCCCCCATCTCTGACCAGTCACTTGTACCATCCTTCTCCCCTGGCACAGCCTGGATGTGGGCAAAGAGAGAGTTGACGTCAGAGCCCAGTTGTAGGGTGGAACCCTGGACATCAATGAGGACCTGCAGTGGCCCAGCCACTAATCCTGCCCAAGGAAAGGTGACCTTCCTTAGCAAATAAAAAACCACCATGACAGGTAAAGTAAGAGACAGCAAAAAAAAAAAAAAAAGGAAAAAACATTTCTTTCCTGCTTTTTGGACATGGTACCCTGCATTTTCATCTTGTACCAGGCTCCACAAATTATGTAATTTGCCCTCATATTTTAGCTCAAGATTTCTGAATTTGAGCACTTTTGACATTCTGGACAAGACAATTATCTGTTGAAAGTTACTGTCCTCTAAGTTGCAGAGTATATAGAAGTATCCCTAGCCTCTACCCACTAAATGCCAATAGTACCCCCTCTGAGTTGTGGCAACCCAAATGCTCCCTGAGAGGAGAGTAAAACTGTCCCAGTTGAAAATCACTGGTTTGGTTTCTGGAAACTTAATTCTCACTTTTGAGCTTCCTGTTTGATGAAGGTGCTGATATCTATGCTCTAAACTTTAAGTCAAACTATTCTTATTATCAAATATTGAGTAACATCACAGGTTCTAGAATCCAGCCTAGATTTGAAACCTAGTTTTGACCTTGATTAGTAGTATTACTGTGAGCAAGTTACTTAATCTCTGCAACCTAGTTTTCTGACCATTAATTAAAAACAATAGTAATAACAGTAACTACAACAAAAGTTTGTTGTGAGAATTAAATGACAATGTATGTAAAATTCTTAGCACAGTGCTTGGATTGGCACGTAGTGAGTAATCAATAAGTGATATTATTATTATTGTTATTACTATTAGAATCAACTCCATCAGTCCTAGAAAACTTGACACTGCTCGTTCCTTGGAAGTAAAAACTTCTTCCTTTCACTGATTTTCATTGACCTGTTCATTGTTCAGCACAATCACTAGTAGTTTTGTCCTTAGATAACATCGGTCTTCTTTGTTTATTGTTCTAAGCTAATTTTAGAAGCTTTTTTAGAGGTCATGGGGTCCTGATAGCAGAAGCCAACATAGTTGTGTGATTTCTTTCCTGCAGGGCAGCCCAAATGCCATCTCATCACGTTTTATTCCATTTGAATCTCCTGCAGAATTGCTGTTTACATTGTGAGGGCTGACTGCAATTCTCAGGTCATTTACAGAGCAGAAACTGGCTGAGACCAGTCTAGTGAGAGTCTTTCCACTTCATCCATCAGTCTCCTCTGATTCTCTCACAGGGCTCCTTCAAAAGCCTCCAATCCCAAGAAAGGCCACTTTCGTAAGACAGTAATTCAAATCATATGAAAGCAATTGGCTGTTACTTTCAAAAGGAGAAAATGTTGATTTCCTCACATGCATAATAATTACCAATAAAAATCATGCTGACAAAGCCTATGTGATGGCTTAAGGAAGAACCTGCGAGGATATAGCACAAGAAAAATCCTCTTACAAATTATACCACTTACAGATATGCAGAAAGTTAAAACTAACAGTGACTTAAAGTAACATTCCTCAGATAAAGCTGCAATAACATATCATTCCTATAAAAGTAAATATTTGGATTAAATATAGACATCATCATCTTTACACATGCATACACACAATGTAATCTCGAATCTTTTGCATAAAGCATCATTATTTAGAGCAATAAAAGCTTCAGCTCCTTCTTTCTGGCTTCTTTAGGCCAAATAATAGGCTGGAAGTTATTCAGACTGACCGAAGCACTAAGTCATTTAAGGAAGTACCTTGAATCAATTGCTCATGTTCAAGTTCCTTGAACATTTTTTTCCAACAAATTGAGGTTTTAAAAAAAGGAAAACTTTCAACTCAATAAAACAAACTGATTTGGCTAATCACTTAATCTCCTGAATGGTTTACTATTATATTCATAGAAGGAGCAGAGGTTTTGTTAAACATGTTGGCAGGTGGATTCAGCTGAGATTTGTGTGTCCATAGCTCTCTGCACATGACCCATTACTGCACTCACCAGTTTGTACTCTAATTATGTGATCAATGTCTATCTGCTGCACTGGACTGTCATCTCCTTATGCCAAAGTGCCTGGCATAGGTTAGACCTCAAAACATACTCACTAATTTGTGAATTGCCTATGCTTCAACAATTTCCACCTGGTTGAATATTAAAAAAAATATATTAATGTAAATAGTAAAAAAATGGAAAAAAATCAAAGGACTATAATGAAAAAAATCAAAGGGCCGTAGATAAGTCATATACCTCTTATTTTGAAAACTGCTTATAAACTCACTTGAAATGAGGATATACAGTTCAGATTTTTTTAAAAGCACTAATACAGAAACACAGAAATCATTTTTCCTTTTGAAACATAAGAAGAAATTTGATCATGAACCAAAATGCTTGAATGGAACTGAAATATGCTTTCTACCTGCTGTTAAAGAATGAGCCTATATCTTAAAAATTGGAATGTAAAATTAGAAACCTCTTATTATTAAAAAAATTATACTCATCTTGGTTGTATTTTGGGTAAGAACTTTTTCAAAACAGATGACGTTCCCTTCATAACCTAAAATGTTTCATGCATACTCATTTAGATTCCTAAGAGGATCTCATTATCTCATCCAAAAAAGAATTAATGATCCTTAATGGTTTCCAATGACACTTTGTCTTTGTCCCTTTCTCAATTGTGCAGATGACTTTAAGCATACAAATGTTCCTGCTCATGCTTTGACCTCTAAAGTCTCTTGCATGATCACAGGATTAAAAAGAAATCATTTTTCCTACACTGACATGAATTTTGCATTCTTCTTTTACTCATGTTTAAAAAAATGTACCTGGGCTTACTTTATACATTTGTACCTTATTTTTAGAATTAAAAAACAGCAAAATAAGAAAGGGATACTTGTTTGGTCATAGAGAAAAACAGGGTACTGATTATAAAGGACCCTCTAAGCCCTTATGGGGATTTGAGATCTGTTTCTAAGAGAAAAGGGAAATCACAGAAGAGTTATCAGAAATGAACAAATCAAACAGACCTGGGTTTAAATACAGCTTCAAGTCCATACAGTTTCCTCAACTCTTCAATGGGCATACAAATAGTAACTCGCTCAATAGATTATAAGAATGAAGTGAATATAAATGATTTATATTTATATGACACCTAATATGCATGTACACATATTAATATATCCAGTTCAACAGTTTATTTAGAAGTTCATACTATGTGTAAAAATGAACCATTGATGATCGAAAATGATCTGGAGTGGGGAGAAGGCATGATCTGATTTCATTCTTCCTCTCACTCCACTACGTTACAGTAGAGACTCTATCTTGGTCTGATTCTGAAACGAAAACAATGTCTCTCTCTCCAAGTCCTAAATCTTCTGTTGTTGGGTGGTTAAGGGGAGGGAAGACAGGAGACAGCTGTCTGCTTGCATTCCTGGGCATCTGCCTGGATTGAGACGGCATTTCTGGTCTCACACTAGCTGTTTTTATCTATACCTGGCATGTAGTTTCATGGTAGTCTCAGAATGTGTGTGGTTTTCTTTGAGCAGATACATTTTCACTTCACTCCCATTCAAACTGAGTACTCCCTCAGAGAATGGCAGCTACACCTCTGTATGGCCTGACAATGGTCCAACCCCCATGTCCTCCATGGATGCTATGTTGCTTTGTTCAGCTGTCACCAAGAAAGTTCAAAAGCTTTTGCTTTTTCCTTTATCCACTGTGCACCTTCCTGTAGCTGCTAAGGTCTTTTTAAGAAACCTGGTGTGAGAAAGGCACTCTTTTCTTCCCAGGCATTCTACACCAAGTTACAAATGACCAGGGAAAGATTTCCCTCCAACTCTCCCAGCTTTGAAATCTTTGGGTAAGAAGCATGAACCGTACTCTAAATTCATACACATCCCTAAAGGGAAGCTATCAAGCTCGCTCAAGAACTTCTTCATCTTGTTCCTCCCTGTTATTATTTGAGTAGGCTTGCAGACTGCAACACAGAAAGCATCCAGCCTAGGGCCAAGAATCCAGTCTTCCCTTCTTTCTGGGATCTCTAATCTCTCTTGATGATTCTCCCTGAGCATAAGTTCCACTGACTAGTGAAAGTGTAGGGGCAGGAGAGGTTAGATATTTTCTCATTGAATAGTTCACTTCCTTGAAAGCAGATGATACCAGATTCTGATTCTCCTCTCCTCTTTCCCACCTGCAGGTACCTCCTTATATGATATAGGAGGGTTAGATGGTAAGGAGAGCAGGGCCTGTTCTGCCTTGTTCTGATGAAAATATGGAGGAGTTTTCCACCTAGTCATTTTTGGAGTAATTGAGCTACTTCTTCACCTGCAAATGGAATAATCTAGTATGCAGAACAAATATAAAGAAGCAGCTATAATTTGGGTACTGGAAGAGAACAGAAAGGAGTAGGTTGAATTTTTTTAGCTAAAGCAATGGCTCACATCAGAATTAGGATAAACAACAACCAACCAAAGGGGAAGACAGGAGCATGCCACCTTAATAATCTGTATTTACTCATTTGGGCTTGTGAACAACTAATTTTTCCAAGGCTGCTTCATTATATATACAATATAGCCAAGACATTTTAGAGTTAAGGAGTATCATCAAAATCCATATGCAACGTTTATTCCCTTTTGCATCATGAAGACATGGATTCCATGTCACAGATGAGACTTTCTTCATCACTTCATTGGCTTTGTTTTGGGAATCCTGCTGCTTACTCATTTAATTGTTGGCATGGCTCCTGCTGAATGCTAGAGCTGTGAGGGTGACAGAGTCACTCAAGTCATACATTTTTCTGTTAGAATTGCTTTGTTTTCCTAACAGGAATGAAAGCCAAATCATATATTTTTAAAATATACTTATACAATCATATTTCAATTTCTCTTTTTCTTCATCCTTATTTGGGGCTTTTATTATTTAATTTCTTAATATCGCAATTTGATGACTTGAAACCGTCACTCGCAAACCATGTATTTACAGTTGCAAGTAGTCAGGGAAAGTTACATTTTGTATTATCCTTAGGCATTATAAATTCCTGAGTGTTATGCAACGCATTACTAGAATGATTTGCACAACAGGGGGTTCCGTTTTTAATAAAAGTGACTCTTATTTTTAATTATAGCAATTAAAATCTTCTTATTGGCAGGAAGAATACCGCTTTGCAGTCTTAAGGCTTTGTTTCTGCGATTCCACTGCGCTTAGAATATATCCTACCCTTTTGTGTATGGTTATTTCCAAGTCTCAAGATTATTGAACCTAGATGAGTAATATGTAGAAGGCAAATTCTTCAAAATATGTCTGAGGAACAGTTTTTATCTAAATAGGCTCAGTTTCTCATCATATCTTATGAAAAGAAAAGAAAAAGCAGCAATGCCTGAGGAATGAATACGTATCTTTGTGGAAACCTTGGTTGAAAATATTTTGTCACTATAACGTATTGTGAATGGATATTACACTTCAGGTTGGGTACATACTTAAACAATATGTTTTAAACAAACGACATTCATTTTTTTCACTCTCTCTGTGTGGTCCTCTTAAAGGAGAAAACTCATACAGGAATTAAAACTGCGGAAATGCCAAGTCTGTGACAGTTCTATTTCTGCAGTAGACCTAATTAAACCTGAAATTTTCCAATATTTTCACTGACATCATTTATGTTGTAATTAACAATTTTTACTGATAAAGACGGTTGTTTTCAGATGAAGTCTTTTAGCTTGTTGTGTTTAAAACTACAAAACTGAAATAATAAATCTATAATTACAAAAATTTCCTAGCCACAAGTTTGTACATGAGACTGCTCTACATCTGAGCAAAAACAAAAGGTAATTAAACGCAGATGGGAATAAGATTGCAGAATCCTAGAGCACTGCCTAGTGTTTCTATCTTTCTGGTATATTTTAACAATATTTGCAATTTGGCAAGTTATTTAGATGATAGCATTATTCTAAACCTATAAAAAATGCATCTTTTTGAGCAGGTGGCGCAGCAAACTACAACAGTGTATATGATGAGGACTCAGAGAACTATATATAAATATTATGATGACACCTGGAAGTCTGTAAAATTTATATAAAGTAGCATAACAGTTGGGAACATGAATCTGTAGTCTGACATACACACACACACACACACACACACACACACACACACACACACATCTTAGATATAAAGTGTTGGGCTAGGTAATATACATATTTGATGGATAAGTAATTAAATATTTCTTAATATTACAATACTTGCAATGTATTTTTTTAACTTCCATGTTTTACCTAAATTCATTTCAATAAGAAATATTATGAGGAAATAGAGCCCCATTTATAGTAGTTTTCTTTTAAGTGGAACAAGGTTGGAATAAATGGAAAAAAAATTGACATTTCATCTTATCGGTCATCGTAAAAAATGAGAGAAAAAGACATGGCTGCTACAGAATGATTTGATCTGTTGTATTGATGGGTGGAGATAAAAGTGCTGAGAACCATACCTCAAGTTGGCACAGCTCACTGAAAGCAAATTTGCTGTGAATGATGATCATTTGTACTGAAAGAAATTAGTGCCAATTTGATTAGGAATTGCCCTTCTGTTCAGACTGCAGTGGCTCATATATCCTGTCGCAGTTACAGCTTTATCTAGGATTTAGGAGTACAACAAAAAGAGAGGAAAGAGAATGATTACAGAGAGCATTCTACTCCTTTGATTTGTAATTTTGGGGGGAGCCAAGAGGAGGAACAGAAAATTGATGGTATTTACATTTCATGAAAAACTATACATTTTTTCCACCTGCAGGGCATTATGATAATTTATCTTAGGCTCAATGCATGAAATGAAAATGTTTCTAGCTCTTGTTTTCCCTTCATCTTACAAGTAAGAATAATTGATCAATTAAAAAAACACTAATACAGAACATACTATAATTTGTAAAGTGCTTTCACAACTTTTATTTTACTTAATTTTTACAACAACTCCAAGTTATAGGAACATTGACTCACAGAATCCAAGTCCTCATGACAAGTACACTTTACTATACTAAACTGTTATGCATGTCCCTCCTAGGGGAATGAATCACCATTCCAGCTCTAATTTGCTCTACTTCCATCAATAAGTCTGCATAGTTCTAAGTTCCTGAAGAGATTGTGTAAACAGATCTCACTCAATACATTCTTAACCATTATATGTCTGTGATAACAAGAAAGTGTTGACCTTCCCTTTATTAATAGATGACAAAGTTCTTATCCCTCTCCCTTGAATCTTCAAATATAATTTATGCATATTTGATTGAAGCCTATCCAATTTTATTCAATTTGTGATATAAATCAACTAAGAAATCAATCGATCATCAATCTTTTCTTAAAATATTGTGCAAGGTGGGCAAGGATTAGGTGGTGGAGAAGAGGAAGTAAAAGAATAGCCTTACCTGGGCATTTACAAGTCTTACTTTCTCCATTTATGTCTCTCTCAAATATCATCTTTCCAGAGAGGCCTTCAGTTGCCACTCTAAATAGCCTAGAGCCATACCTTCACCCTAACCCTTGCCAATAATACGCACACCATATACTCAGCCTTTTTTAATTTTTGTTTAGAGCAATTATCACAACCTACATTTCACTAGTACTTATTTATTTGCTTATTGTGTCTCTATTAGAATGCTTTCTCCATGGGGTTAACCATTTTGTCCTACATCTAAATAATGCCTGGCACATGTTACTACTAATAACTAACACTCAAAGAGTGCTCACAACATCATTCATTTACTTAATTTAGAATGAAATAGGTACTACTAGCTTCTCCATTTCAGATATGAGAAACCTAAGGCACAGAGTGGTTAAGTAATTTGTTCAAGGTCATACAACTAGACCTGGTAGAGCTGGGATCTGAACCTAAAAAGCATGGCTCCAGAGTCTGTACCTTAACCACTATGTTGCAGACTCTGAAAATATATGCTTGATTAATAAATTGATAAATACAATTTTATTACTAGTGTAGTTTTGAGTATATAACACACTTTGTTTAAAAAATACGAGTATCTTTCACCTATGACCTTAGCCAAAGAACCTATTAATTAATTTGGAACCTGAAAGGAGATGAGAGTTTATTCAGATAATTTGTTTAAATTTTCCCTACGCCACATGGTCAAGAAACTTTATAGTTGGTGTGTGTTTGTGTGTGTGTATTTTCCTTTATAGACTTAACTAATCTCCTATAAAATGAGAACCGTTGTTAGGAACTTGTTAATTAGGGTCATGTTTACCCTGCTAGAAAAAAAGGAAACAACCATTTGATTATTTAGAGTTATTATTTCCCATGGTAAAAGTCCAAGAACTTGAATTTCAAAACTGGCAAATTATCTTGTAGGTCTCTGTCAGCATTCTACTAGCAGTCAGGATGGAAATTGAGAAATTTAGTGGACATTATCAGTTTTCACAATAGAATTGCCATCAGGATCCAAAGACTTGATGATGAGTTTTTCTCTTTGCCTGGAGTTCACAGTTTAGTAATAGCAGGTGTATGATATATGTGTTAACTATATACAGGTTTAAAATCAAAAATACATTGTTTTAAGTGCTTATAAAAAATGTGATGACCATTGCTTTCTCCTGTAACCAGATGCAGTTTTAAAACATATTCAGCTTTACTTATCAACAACTAAACTTTAAGGGGAGTCTAAGCTTCCATGTGAATCTCATTTCTGAAAGTTGCTTATCTTTTGTTGTTCTGCCTTATTCCTCTGAAGCTGGAGTCTGGGTGATGTACTTTTCTGGGCTTCAGCCGTTGATCTGCTCTGCTGCTCTGAACAAGATGAAAAATGAACTGCAAAATCTTTGAGAGGAAGGGCTACCTGGAGTTGTATTTATTCAACTTACGGCTCTAACCCAAAGGAAGGCCTTAAGGATTGGAGAAATAAATAAATTAAAAAAATAAATAAATAGAATATGCCAGTTCCTTCCACCATAAGTCTTATTCACTATTATCTCAATAACAAGGGTTTCTACTGTTGATGTTTTACTATTTGGAGTATTTGGTCTATAAAAGCTCTGATACATTAAAAAAGTAAAAATGATGGTTTAATATTTAATATGGGATTATTTATTTATTTTATAACAAAGTGCCCACTGCCCATGTCTTTAGATAAAGGGTAAATAATACATTTTATTTTCAGTATAAATAAATCATATGGACTCAATTCATACTACATTTTACCAATAACAATATGACTACATTTTAAGCTACATACAAGGCAGAAAAGCTAACATTTGCCAAGTTACTCGTTACATCCAAAACAGTTCTTTAATATAGTACTTAGTAAAAAGGCTTAAAAGCATCTGGTTCAGAGCGTGACATTTCATAGGACCTAAACATACAATTTTGAATTGGATTGGCTGAAAACACTAAACATAGAGAGATTTTTTGAATGATAATTTATTTCTTGTCACTGAAGGAACACTTAATCTCGAGCGAACTTCTAATGCATTCTTCTTTCTATTTACACAAATTAGCTGTAGTGTAAACACATACAACACACTTTAAAAGAAAAAGTAAGAATGGAGTAAAAAGTGAATCTGCTAAAAATATTTTAAATACCTTTAAGCTGTTTCATTTCTTTTTTTTTAAGCACAGCACTCAGTTAAAGTAAGTTAGTATTGAGTGTAATTCATTCTTGAGCTTATCCCAGGTTTAATAAATAGGGCACTGCTGGGATGGTAGGCTTCAGAAATATAAATTGTCCTCTTGAAACAAAGCCACATTGATTGTTCTGACTCCAGTAAAAGATGTCATAAAGGTGATGGGTGTGGATTCAGAAATCTCATCTCCAGCAATAAAAGCTTAGACCAGAAACCCATAAGCTTCCAGCTACCATCTGTAAAGTCAAGTCTACCAGCAAGTAAAGAATTATAGTCCCTGGGACTTCCCTGGTGGCGCAGTGGTTAAGACTCTGCACTCCCAATGCAGGGGGCCTGGGTTCGATCCCTGGTCAGGAAACTAGTTCCCACATGCATGCCACAATTAAGAGTTCGCATCCCACAACAAAGGAGCTGATGAGTTGCAACTAAGGAGCCCATGTGCTGCAACTAAGGAGCACACCTGCCACAACCAAGATCTGGTGCAACCAAACAAATATAATTAATTAAATAATTTAAAAAAAAAAGAATTATAGTCCTGTAAGAAATTATTAAACTTCTATATTTTTTTCATGTTATTTGTGATTTTCTGTTTTCTCACAGTAATCAATAGAAAACTCTTAATAAGTAATAATGGTTAACATTTTTGAGCATTTATTACATGCTGGACACTCTTCTAAGACACATTAGGTTCAGTTCTTATAAAAACCTTATGAGAACATTTAACATACCACAGGCTAATTTTCAAAGAGGATGGATTAGGGAAAAAATCACCAGCTCCTATTCAACGCTGGCTATCCTTCCTTGGGTCACTTCTGACTCCATGACCCTGCATATTCCTCCTTCAGTTTTGTTAATATACTCCTGACCCCCACACATTGGTTCCTGGCAAGAAGTAAACACACAGCAGGCTTGTAGAAAGAGAGGACAAACGTACCTTTCTACTTTATGTTACATCTGGCATCAGGCAGGCTCTATCTAATCCCACCTAATCCAAAAGCTGGATCACCAGCTCCCTCTCATCTTTGGTTCCCATGCAAGTCCTTTCCTACTTTGCCGGGCACATGCAGACCAGTTTTCTCCTGGCTTTTTTCTGGCTCTCCTTTCCCTCATCCCTGGTGCTATCTCCAGGCATCTGCTCTGCCAAGAGAGAAGCAGAGTGTTGCCTGAGAAAGAAAACTGAGAGAAAGAAATGAAAGTTGCCAGAGAGCCCTCTCCAAAGGGCAGAGCAGCTTTAGTGAAGGCAGAAGAAACCAGAGTTGCAGAGTGGTCACCTGTCATGTTAGATGCCACCCCTGTTGCACTAGCTGCAGCCCCAGCTCCAAGCCCCAACCTTGGCCCCCACCAGGTCATCCAGTGTGACTGACCCTGCTTCTACTAAGCCCTCTGCAAGAGGACACAAAGTTTCTAGCTAAGAGGGGAGCAGCCAAGAAGGAAAGAGAGAGGAGGAGAAGGAGGGAAGAACTCACAAGACAAAAGGGAGAGAAATTGGCTCAAAGATGGTTGAAGAGTGGACTCACATTGAGGAAGAATTCTGGCATTGAGAAGCTAAGGAAGCCAAGAGAAGGAAGAGCAACTGCAAAGGCAAGCAGAAGAGAGAGAAAGAAGCAGCAGGGAGATGGAACACATTCAGAAATATAAAGAAGAAGCTTGTGTTCCAGAGGAAGAGAAGATCCCACTGGAATGACAGAAGCATTTCTAGAGAGAATAGGATGGTATGAAGACAAAGAAACAACTTGAGCAGGTTATGAAAAGGACTAGAAGGAGGGAAGCTGAAGATAAAGTTGTCAATCTAAGAAATGGACATATAGGCAAGGGAGCTAGCAATGGAGGAACAACATCTCCGCTTCCATGTGAGACAAACTCCAGGGAATGGAGAAACAGCAGCCATCTTAGAGTCACTGTGTTCCAGGTACTCCCCAGGCTATAATCATAATCAAATGCAACCAAAATTTTTCATGAGGTTTGCCTGGTGGACAAAAAATATCTTTCAGATATTGTTAAATTTAAGATCAAGCCAAATCAGCAGGAAATTATCCAATGGGAATCTTACAAAAGCAGTTTCAGCAGAATTAAGAGACAGAAACAGGATAGGAGCTAGTTGGGGGTTCATCTAATGGTAAGGGAACCTGTGACAAGATTATTACTTTGAAAAATGTGCATGAGAGAGGAGGAGGTAGATACTAGACTGAGGATGTAAACTCAAAGGAGAGTTGTGTTTCTTTGGTTTGGCTTGGTTTTTAGAAAAAGAAGAGGTATAGCATATGTGTACAGGTTAAAGGCAAGAAGACAGTAGACAAGGAAAGACAGAAGCTACAAGAGAAGCAAGAGATAACTGAATGAGGAAGATTCAGGAAAAAGTAGAAGATGGGTACATGGGGAGACTGTCTTTGAATAGAAAGAAAAAGAACTCACTCTGTGAATGATTCTATGAACCATTCTATGGTTCTGGACAAAAAGGGCTGTTAGAAAATCTGAGGTAGGTGATGGACATGAATTTAATGGAAGGCATGCTTATGTCTGAGTTTTCTCTGTGTGCTGGAAGGCAAGGTCATCAGCTAAAGGAGGGGTGGGTGGGAGTCAGGAAAGGTGGAAATGTTGGGAATACATGCTAAGAGAAACTAGATAGGGAGATGGCAAAAGACAAGTAACAATGACAAGCAGTATTAAAGTTTTAATAAATATTATTGGATACAACAATTCATAATTTATACATATATATTACCCTGTGTTATTAGATATTAGGTAATATATTTCAGAATATTTGGTAAGACATTGACTTGGATTTGATACAAATATGTAGACTACGAGGTTACTTCTTTGACATGATAAAACTGTCTGTAGGGCTTTACAGCAAAAATGCCTTTCTTACTACCCCAATTTCCTGCATTAATAATTCACTCATTTGTTATGAAAAGCTTTTCAATTCAAACAATTTCCCCCTAAAATTCCCCTAAAACCTTGAGCATTATTAGCTGAGGACAAAGTCCTGGAGTAATGGAAGACTACTGTCTTCAACAAAGAGCTCGTCCCTAGGGAGAGAAACCAGGTGGGCTTTGAAACAGGATTTGGAGAGATAGACCCTGAAATTGGACAAATAGCACTGTATTTTGATGGGGGCTACTTTGCTTTTCAAATCTTTTACTTCTGTGAAAATCTGAGGTTCTTACCTAAGAACAATTTGATAAACAGTTAACATACTGAGAATTTTTTTTTTAACATCAGAATTATTTTTCCCAGAGCTTATCCACCTCTGTTGAAGTCATGGATATATTTGTCTTTGGATTTCTTCTATTGTGTAGACGCTACTAAGTGTCATCCGTGTGTGTGTGTGTGTGAGAGTGTGTTTCTCTTCACTGAATCTACAATACAGGAAACATTGATTTTGTTGTCTAAAAGAATACTATATCCTCAACAGAAATGATAACTTGCCATTTATTATGAAATCTGACCTCTATGTTACAGCAATGAAACTGCTGAAGATCAATGTGATATCTTGGGGAAAAAAAAAAAAAAACATTAAAAATCAAAGTTGATGAAGGTCACTCTATCTTCTAATTCTCTTTTGTACTATTTCCAGTCACCAGGAGAAATTAAGAAAGGAAAGACTAACATTTTTATTCCTTCTCTGAGAAACAATGACACTAGAACAGACTTCTTGTTTTAGCAGAATAAAATGGTGAATCTATGGCTATACACAGCAGGAGAGCTAAAACACTTTGCACAGTTAAATTGGGATGCATCTCAGAGAACAGGCTTGGGAGATTTAAGGATGAGGCCAAGTACTTGGGCAGAATCAATGCAAAGGTAATCACATTTGCCTTAATGCAGAGCAAAAAAGTGAGAGCAGCCTGAAGGATGAGATAGAAGTAAAATGGAGTGAATTAGAAGTTGAAACATGGAATAAGAGGGGGCCTTGTGACTATAAACCTCTAAAAATCACATATATTGGGGGATGGCCTTCCCACAGTACCGGGGTAGTGGACCCAGCCCATTTTATTCCAGTGTCATAGGGCAAGATGACTTCAAGTGATATCTAGGTTACTTCTCTAAGTTATAAGCTTCATGAAGTTTTAAATCACTAAAAAATTTTAACTTAGTTGGGATATCAGTGCCTTATTGGTATCATATGTTACACATTTTATGTTACTTTCTAGTAGCCCCCTTTTTTTTGTGGGGGGGAGTCACTATTACACATTAAAAATGCAAATGAGTATGTATGTGGCTCATCTCCACTTAAGGAATGTAACTCCTCAACTCAGCTTCAGCTCACATGTTCTGTATCTTGGATCTCATTGCAATGACTAGTGAGTGAACTGAAGAATTTTCTGGAATGTGGTTAGTTTAAATACAAATATCTAAATAATATGTCTAATATAGACTTCGGTAAATGTTACCCACTAATGAACATCATTATGCCTCGTGAGAAGTGTGTGATATAAATGGATCCCAAACTAGTTCATATTATACCTTATTTTTTTTCAGTGTTTATTACATTGTTCAGCAGGTATTTTAAAAGTGAATATTACATGTGAATTTCAACAGATTTGGTATTGGCATCTGTATTTCTTAGAGAAGAAGAGAGAATAAAATTTTTAGGTAATTCAAACAAAACATATACAAAACAATAAGCTAATACATTTATTAAAAGTAGCTTGTTTAACAGTGAAGAAAGGGAGATTTAAAAATTATCTAATCAACTTTATAAAATGACAAACATGACAGATGAGTTTCTTACTACTTTCCTTCATATTTTTCTACAGATTCCTCCCTCCACACACCCCCGCAAATTATGACTCTTTGAAAGAACACACATGCATTTATCTTCAGTCAAGAGCCTGAGTCAAGTCTGGAAACATAGACTTGGTGGTTGTGAAGTTAAAAAAAAAATAAAATTAGTTTTTAAAACAAAATAATAATTTGCTGTGTTTCCTTGATCTAATTTGTCTTAGGGTTCATACCTCATATTACCTCACAGATAAATTAGGAAACAAACGCTGTCTCCTATTTTACAAAATTGTAAGCTTAAAATGAAAACACTGCTCAGACTCTCTCAGTGAATAGCTCTACTCCCCATAACTAAACTAAGCATTTGAGATAATGCATCAACTCTTCAAGATCATAGTTTTGTTTAACATACATAACAACAATGCAGTGAGTGATACCTTGGGGAGTCCCCATTTATCTGAAGCACATGCATTTATATCAGAGTATATGAAAAAGGGTTAAAGTAAAACTATCACATAAATATTTATTTAGGAGAATTTATTTTTGAAAGTGGTAAAAATGAAGTCTTATGCTGATAAAAGGGGTGAAAAGCATTAAGTCAACTGAGTCAATATTTGAAGAGGGAGGGTGAATACCAACTGCCAATTTGCTAATCAGCTTTCATAAATGTCCAAGATGACTGTCTTTCATTGAGAATGCATTTCAGTCTTTGTTTATTAAATTTCAGATGGTTTACTAAAACTGCCAACAAGAGGACTAATTGATGCCAATTATAGCGTCTTTCTCAGAGGAATTGGAATGAGTCCACACATTCATTTCACACACATGACTCATCTGCCCTCAATTTAATAATGATGATTAGCCACCTTGATACCATTATAGATAAAAATACAATCCCTGATTTGTCTTGTATAATATCTCATCTGACATTAGATCCAGATATTAGTCATACTGATATAACAGATTTCCCAGAATTTGGATTTAATTTTCAGTTTTCCCAGTATTACCATCTCTGTAGGAATGCAAAATTCAATTTCATAAGAAACAAGAATCTAATTTTAAAATATTATCGAAATGCTACTGTTAAAAAAGTCTTTTTATAGAAAATTCAAAAATAACACAAGCTGTGCTACTATAGTGCACGTCTGAATTGACAATGCAAGAAGCATGATTTTAGTCTAATTCTGAATGACAGTTGCTATTTATGATGCTGCTTTTTTAATGTAAATAGCTGATCATATCCCCAGAAGTTAACGTCCTACTTCACCAAGCCCTATTGAAATACTCACTCCGATATATGAACGTCCTGCTTCTTCAAGCCTTATTGAAATACCCACTTCTATTTAAAAGCTACTACACATCTCTACAACATCACAATGTTTTTATTCTTATAGGCAAAGAATGAAATTCTTAGACTGCAAAAAGAAAGTCTCTCCCTCATATATTCTTAATAAAAATTGGTAGGATTATTCCTTAAAATGAAGTAAGAGAACAGAGGATAAAATCTACCATTTATCATATTCTACTATATGCCAGGCATTACACTAAGTATTTTATATGCATTGTCTAATTTAATCCTCAGAGCAAATTTATGTTGAAGATATGGTGATCTCTTCTCAAAGATGAGTAAATGGAAACTAATTCTCTGGTGACATCATTATGCAATGGAGAATAGAGCATAGAAATGAAAGGAGGCCTGGGAGGATGACTTGTAGCAACTACAGAATTTAAATGGTGGATGACTTTGCTTTGAGTGTAAAGGTTTTCATACGAGTTCAAGTAATTATATACATGCTCAAGCAAATGTAATGTCAATTGGGTTTCTTGTTTTTTACTTGAAAACGTGAAGAAATTTAATTTATTTATTTTGGTTCTACATACAGTGTATGATTTTGGTACAAAGGGTAGGCAGATTTTCTCAGCTAAGTAAAATTATATGTTTTAAATCCATTATCCCACTATCACCCAAATGCCTTCTTGGGAACACAATGTACACAAGCAAAGTCTAGTAAAAAAGGAGCCAGAGTCTAAATTTCTAAACATTTAGAAGAGGAGAAGATCCTGGGGATCAAAAGTGGTCAATGCTACCTGAATAACAGGGAGACTATCAAAAATCATAGTCAAAATTGATGCTTGCACGTTACAACCATCGCATCTCCTACGTTAAGGTTATTTACACCTTCTCTTTTTCATGGGATTTGCAATAAATTTGGAATATTGAAATGCCTTGTCTCGCTTTGGACTAATATTTATACTTTATCCTATAGAATAAACTTCCTAATAATAACATTGTATGAACTCTCTTGTGACGCAAACCATCATATTATCTAAAATTTTTGTATTAGTAGACTTTAATCCATCATTTGAAAGGGTGCACTAATGGGTTATGGCTAAATTTATTTTAAAAAATAATTCACTTCAAATAATCATTGTATATTAATAAACTCCCTAATAGTTATTACCCTTTCACATGTCTCCAAAATAGGTTTCAAAATTTTAATTGAGAGCGTTGAGAATGTCCTTGAAGAGTTCAATGGGTTTGTTAGTGAGTGATTCAAGTAAATTTCAGTTTATATATTTCTGCATGCCTCATCTTTTTAAAAGTAGATCAAAAGTATCTTAATAATAAAACAGATATGCCCATAGTATCTGCATGGTTTCTAAAAGAAAGGTAGTGGATAAGCAAAATGAGCAAAAGTCCCTAAGCAGGATAAGTGCTCACCTTATATAGTTCCCAGACATTACAAAATCAAATTGAGTTAAAAAAGATGAACTATGCTTTTGAAAACTTAAATCAGCCATTGTTTTATTTAAGAATTTGCCTGCTGGATCAGTCTTGCAAATTCAAATTTGTCACAACAAGAGCAACAAAATCAAAACAACAAAATACACAAGTGCATGTCTTTGACTTTAATTCTAATTTTACTAATTTCACTCAGAGCAACAGTTCACCTACTCTGCTCTTTGCCTGTTATTGGCAGGTGATAGTACCATTTGTGTCCATCTTTCTATTAATTTCCAGCTTAAGTAGAAGAAATCCCTTTGTCCTGAGAACCCTGGCATAAGTTACTGAATGAAGAGTACAGACATACAAAAGGATTTACTTCAGGGTCTAATGAAATCTGACAAGCTTTTCTAGGAATTTCAGGATAATTTTTTTCATTAATTAAGATCAAATATGGAAACATTTGCCAAGTGATTTCAAGAGTTATGTTAATGAAGCCATGAAAATGTTTGATGTCTCCATAAATAAGGAAAATAATGCTATGATACAGAGGAGGGATTTTTTTTTTTTAATGCCATCACACAACTTTGGACAAATGAATCAAGTGAATAAATGAATGAATATACAAAGAATTGAACGAAGGTTAAGCTTAGCATGGGAAAAGAGAGTTTAATTATAGTAAAGGCCTTTTAAAATATCAAATATCATAGCAGAGCTGAATAAAATGATTTTCTCCTAAGCTTATTTTTTCAAAGACAATATGTATCAGACATTGTACATTGTATCCTGAAAGCCTTTTTTTTTTTTTTTAATATTACAAAATGTCTGTAGAGAATGAAGCCCCAACATATTGGAGATGTTATTTTTAACTGTGTAGTTTATACACTGGGAATTTGACATAAAGAAAAAGATTTCACTGTTGTAGTAGAACATCATTTTGAATGTCCAAAAACCCTCAAAGGACTTGGTAACAAGAGCCACTCAGTATAAAATATTCCATGTACTGTGATATACTGGGAACTGTTCACTAATGAGAAGCAGAAAATAATAAGAAATAAATGTAGGTGCTTAGAACATTTGCCGGAATTGCCAGAGGGATAAAGGGAAACTCTGATCCATATGTTATGGGAAAGAATAACAAGATGTTTGTCTAAAAGCGACTTTTATCAGAAGTGACTTAAAATATCCACCTATTTTACGTCTAGTTTCAACAGACTGTTTCACTTTTAAACGACTTCAACATGAGATCAACATTTATGACAATAAATATCTAATGCCTGAAATAATCAGTTAGCTGGCTAAATCAATAAACAGCAATATTAGTTTAAACAAGGAAAGGAAATATTGTGATTGTATGATATGCTCTACAAATTTGCAAGTCATTAACAATTTAAATATCACTAATAAGGATGAATTTAGTGATTATTGAACACATTTACTACAAAATGGGCAGTTTATTTCTAGGAAATACTTCCATCATCAATAATCAGCATATGTCAATCTTCTAATTTATAAATATATTTTAACTTATTTATTTAATTTATAATCTAATTTATACATATGCAGTATAAATACATTTTTCTTCTAATTTCTGTGAAACCTCACATACCTTTCCCATAAAATATTCATTAAAATACTTTTTATGTACTTGATATAACTGATAATATTTATGTAGAAGTAACTGTAACTTTGCTTTTCTTATAATTTAGAGAAGAAATTTAGAATTCAAAGGAGAATTTTTTGATTGAATAAAAATAAAGAAAGGTTATATATGGAATAATGAAACTTTAGAACAAAAACTCAGTAGTTAAGGTACAATAAAAGATAATAGGAAATTCTTACTGAACAATTTTACTAGCCTCTTTGCATCATTATGATAATATACAAGATATATTTAATGCATTTTACACTGATGTTTTATACCAGACATAATGGTGACTACAATAGTATCCAATAAAGAATATAGAGGCACTAGGCTAAGGACTGTAAATGCACATTAATCCTCACAACTTAACACATCTACAGTTAAGCCCATTTTACAGACATGGACACCAAGTTGTAGACATGATAAAAGAATATGATGTTAGTTAATTAGAGGCACTAAAGCAGGGGTTTTTAACCAATGCTGTCTGAAGCCAAACCCTCTGTTCTTTCCCTACCATACTGCTTCCTGCAATTACTTATTCCACAAATGTTTATGGTTTGTCTAGTATGAATCAGGCATCATATTAGGTGCCGGGTACTACGCTAGGTGCTAACAGCTAAGGAGGTAGAATGTATGCAAAAGGGTATGCACTTTGCCACTAGACAAACTTGAATTTAAATTCCAGTTCACTCACTGTAAGACCATGGACTGATTATGTAACTTGTTAGGGTTGTGGTTCCTCCTTTATAAACTGGAAATGACAATGACAATAGTGTTGCTATGAAGATTAATTGTTATGAGCGTTAGGTACTTAGCACAGTGCCAAGACATGATATATGCACACACAATAGTATGTGTTATCATTGGCACTTCAGAGTCATTATGAAGGTTAAATGAATTGGCATTATCAAATTTTTGGCACATCAAAAATATTGGTTTTAAACTTTCCCATTCTACTAGAGAAAGATATAATACATACTTATTGGATCAAATAATTATCATTTTCTACAACACTAAAACCATGGATGATAAACAGGAAATTATAGACATAGCTTATTGAAAACATAATTATTATAGACTAAACTGCTTATGAATCCAACCTGTTTTATAGATTATATGAAAATAAGTGAATAGAAAATTATTATCTAGAAGAGGCTTTTCTGCACATTAAAAAAAATGTCTTGCATTTTTTGTCTCATATGTTAAGACCAGAAAGATTGAGCTTATCTTATTTGGATTCAATAAACAATATTTATTGAATGGGCATATGATTCTCTTTTCAAGATAGAGTGTGCATGTGTATGTGACTTTCCAAATTAGGCTAATTCAAGAAGAATACATATAAGAGGAAGAGAGTCAAAGAGAGAATAGAATAGGCAAAAAAAAAAATTAATAATTTTGGTTTTGGGAAATTTTTTTTTATCTTGACATTAAAATTAATAAAATTGTTTGGTTCTAGATGTTTTTGGCCCTGGAGTAATGGGATGTCTCGGGCAAAAACATTAGAAGACCTGGGTCTGATTCTGCCTTTGATGCTAAATCAGTGAGAGCAAAGCTCCTCATTTCTTTGGGATCCTTTGTGTGGATAGTAGTATTGTCTAAAATGTATTGAGCACTTACCATTAAGTCATTTATTCTTCCAAGTAATATTATTCCATATTACAGATTAGGGACTTTTGGCACTGGGAAATTTTTTAAATGTCCTGAGTCCAAAACTACTTTGTACTGCAGTCTGGATTCAAATCCAGACAGTTTACTACCAGGGTTGTACTCTCAACCAATACTCTGTGTAAAAATTCTGAGTTTCCAGAAACATACAGTCTGCCAAAACTGAATCAAGAAGAAACAGAAAATTTTAATAGACCGAACACAAGGAGTGAAATAGAATCTGTAACTTTCAAATTCCCTGCAAATAAAAGTCCAGGGTAGAATGGCTTCACTGGGGAATTGTATCAAACACACAAAGAAGAATTTATGTACATCCTTATCAAACTATTCCAAACGACTGAAAAGGAGGAAATACTCCCAAATTCATTCTATGAAGCCACCATCACCCTGATACCAAAGTCAGACAAGGACACTACAAAAAAAGAAAATTACAGACCAATATATTTGATGAATATAGATGCAAAACTCCTCAACAAAACATTAGCAAACCAAATCCAACAATATATAAAAAGGATCACACACCATGATCAAGTTGGATTCATTCCAGGATCACAAGCACAGCTCAACATATGGAAATCAATCAGTGTAATACACCACATTAAGAAAAGACAAAAACCACAGGATCATCTCAATAGACTCAGAAAAAGCATTTGATAAAATTCAACATCCATTCATGATAAAAACTCTTGCCAAAGTAGGTGTAGAGGGAACATATCACAACATAATAAAAATCATTTATGACAAGCCCACAGCCAACATAATACTCAATGGTGAAAAGCTGAAAGCCTTACCTTGAAATTCAGGAACAAGACAAGGATGTCCACTCTCACCACTTCTATTCAACATAGTACTGGAAGTCCTAGCCATAGAAATCAGACAAAAATAATAAATAAAATTTATCCAAATTGGAAAGGAACAGGTGAAATAATCACTCTTTGCAGATGACATGATACTCTATATATAGAGAATCCTAAAGACTCCAAACAAAAACTATTAGTACTGATAAACTAATTCAGCAAGGTAGCAGGATACAAGATTAATTACAGAAATCTGCTGCATTTCTTTATACTAACAATAAAATATCAGAAAGAGAAAGTAAAAAAAAAACAATCCTGTTTAAATTGCATTTAAAAAAAAAACTTGTAATAAACTTAACCAAGAAGGTTAAAGACCTGTATGCTGAAAACTATAAAACACTGATAAAGGATACTGAAGATTATTCAAAGAAATGGAAAGATATCTTGTGCTCTTGAATTGGAATAATTAATATTGTGAAAATGGGCACACTACCCAAAGCAATCTATAGATTTAATGTGATTCCTATCAAAATGGCCATGACATTTTTCACAGTACTAGAACAAATAATCCTAAAATTCATATGAAAATATAAAAGACCCAGAATTGCCAAAGCAATCCTGAGGGAGAAGAACAAAGCTGGAGGTATTAACCCTTCTACACTTCAGACAATACCAGAAAGTTATAGTAGTCAAAACAGCATGGTATTGGCACAAAAACAGATATGTTGAACAATGGACCAGAATAGAGAGGCCAGAAATAAACCTGCACACCTATGGTCAATTAATCTACAACAAAGGAGGCAAAAATATACAATGGTAAAAGTGGTGTTGGAAAGCTAGACAGCTAAATGTTAATCAATGAAATTAGAACAATTTCTCACACCATATACAAAATAACTCAAAATGGTTTAAATAACTAAATATAAGACATGATACCATAAAACTAGAAAAGAACATAGGCAAAACATTCTCTGACATAAACTGTAGCAATATGTTCTTAAATCTGTCTCCCAAGGCAAAAGAAATAAAAGCAAAAATAAACAAATGGGACCTAATCAAGCTTAAAAGATTTTGCACAGCAAAGGAAACCATTAACAAAACAAAAAAGACAACCTATGGACTGGGAGAAAATATTTGCAAACAATACAACTGACAAGGTCATAATTTCCAAAATATACAAAAAGCTTATACAACTCAATATCAAAAAAAAAAACAACCCAATCAAAAAACGGGCAGAAGACCTCAATAGACATCTGTCTAAAAAAGACATACAAATGGCCAACAGGCACATGAAAAGATGCTCAACATCGCTAATTATTAGAGAAATGCAAATCAAAACTACAATGAGGTATCACCTCACACCGATCAGAATTGCCGTCATCAAAAATCTACAAACAATAAATGCTGGAGAGGATGTGGAGAAAAGCGAACCCTCCTACACTGTTGGTAGGAATGTAAATTGATAAAGCCACTATGGAGAACAGTATGGAGGTTCCTTAAAAAACTAAAAATAGAACTACCATATGACCCAGCAATCAGACTACTGGGCATATACCCTGAGAAAACCATAATTCAAAAAGAGTCATGTAAGAGAGATCATCAAGACGGCGGAGGAGGAAGATGTGGAGATCACCTTCCTCCCCACAAATACATCAGAAATACATCTACCTGTGGAACAACTCCTACAGAACACCTACTGAACGCTGGCAGAAGACCTCAGACTTCCCAAAAGGCAAGAAACTCCCCACGTACCTGGGTAGGGCAAAAGAAAAAAGGAAAAACAGAGACAAAAGAATAGGGAAAGGACCTACACCTCTGGGAGGGAGCTGGGAAGGAGGAAAGGTTTCCACACACTAGGAAGCCCCTTCACTGGTGAAGACGGGTGGTGGCGAGGGGGAAGCTTCGGAGCCACGGAGGAGAGCACAGCAACAGGGGTGCAGAGGGAAAAGCGGAGAGATTTCCGCGCAGAGGATCGGTGCCGACCAGCACTCACCAGCGCAAGAGGCTTGTCTGCTCACCTGCCGGGGCAGGTGGGAGCTGAGAGCTGAGGCTCCACATTCAGCTTCAGAGTTCAGATCCCAGGAATAGGACTGGGGTTGGATGCGTGAACACAGCCTGAAGGGAGGCTAGTGTGCCACAGCTAGCCGGGAGGGAGTCCGGAAAACAGTCTGGAGCTGCCGAAGAGGCAAGAGACCATTGTTTAGGAGTGCGCGAGGAGAGGGGATTCAGAGCACCACCTAAACGAGTTCCAAAGATGGGCGTGAGTCGCGACTATCAGCACGGACCCCAGACACAGCATGAAATGCTAAGGCTGCTGCTGCAGCCACCAAGAAGCCTGTATGCGAGCACAGGTCACTATCCACACCTCCCCTCCTGGGAGCCTGTGCAGCCCGCCACTGCCAGGGTCCTGTGATCCAGAGACAACTTCCCTGGGAGAACAACTGGCGCACCTCAGGCTGTTGCAACATCACGTAGAACTCTGCAACCACAGGCTCATCCCGCATTCCGTACCCCTCCGTACCCCCAGCCTGAGTGAGCCAGAGCCCCCTAATCAGCTGCTACTTTAACCCCGTCCTGTCTGGGCGGGGAACAGATGCCCTCAGGTGATCTAGAGTCAGAGACGGGCCCAAATCCAAAGCTGAAACCCAGGAGCTGCGCAAAAAAAGAAAAGAAACGGAAATTGCTCCCAGCAGCCTCAGGAGCAGCAGATTAAATCTCCACAATCAATTTGATGTACCCTGCATCTCTGGAATACCAGAATAGACAACGAACCATCCCAAAATTGAGGCAGTGGATTTTGGGAGCAACTGTAGACTTCGGGTTTGCTTTCTGCATCTAACTTTTTCTGGTTTTATGTTTATCTTAGTTTAGTATTTAGCGTTTATTATAATTGGTAGATTTGTTTATTGATATGGTTGCTCTCTTCCTTTTTATATATATATATATATATTTTTTTTTTTTCCTTTTACTCTTTTTGTGAGTGTGTATGCGTATGCTTCTTTAGGTGATTTTGCCTGTATAGCTTTGCTTTTACCATTTGTCCTAGGGTGCTGTCTGTCCATTTTTGGGGTTTTTTTTAGTATAGTTTTTAGTGCGTATTATTGGTGGATTTGTTTTTTGGTTTGGATGCTCTCTTATTTCTTTCTTTCTTTCATTCTTTTTTTCCTCCCTTTTCTTCTGAGCTGTGTGACTGACAGGGTCTTGGTGCTCCACCCAGGTGTCAGGCCTGTGTCTCTGAGGTGGGAGAGCAAAGTTCAGGACACGGGTCCACCAGAGAAATCCAGGCTCCATATAATATCAAATGGCAAAACCTCATCCAGAGATCTCCATCTCAATGCTAAGACCCTGCTACATTCAATGACCAGCAAGCTAGGGTGCTGGACACCCTATGCCAAACAACTAGCAAGACAGGAGCACAACCCCACCCATTAGCAGAGTTGCTGTCTAAAATCATAATAAGGTCACAGACACCCCAAAACACACCACCAGATGCAGTCCTGCCCACCAGAAAGACAAGATCAAGCCTCATCCACCAGAACACAGGCACCAGATCCCTCCACCAGGAAGCCTACACAACCCACTGAACCAACCTTAGCCACTGGGTGCAGACAACAAAAATAATGGGAACTACAAACCTGTAGCCTTCAAAAAGGAGACCCCAAACACAGTAAGTTAAGGAAAATGAGAAGACAGAGAAACACATGGCAGATGAAGGAGCAAGGTAAAAACACACCAGACCAAACAAATGAAGATGAAATAGGCAGTCTACCCAAAAAAGAATTCAGAGTAAGGATAGTAAAGATGAACCAAAATGTTGGAAATAGAATGGAGAAAATACAAGAAATGTTTAACAAGGACCTAGAAGAACTAAAGAGCAAACAAACAATGATGACCAACACAATAAATGAAATTAAAAATTCTCCAGAAAGAATCAATAGCAGAATAACTCAGGCAGCAGAATAGATAAGTGCCCTGGAAGATAAAATAGTGGAAATAACTACCACAGAGCAGAATAAAGTAAAAAGAATGAAAAGAATTGAGGACAGTCTCAGAGACCTCTGGGACAACATAAAGTGCACCAACATTCGTATTAGAGGGGTCCCAGAAGAAGAAGATAAAAAGAAATGGTCTGAGAAATTATTTGAAGAGATTATAGTTGAAAACTTCCCTAATATGTGAAAGGAAATAGTCAATCAACTCCAGGAAGTACAGAGTTCCACACAGAATAAATCCAAGTAGAAACACGCCAAGACACATATTAATCAAACTATCAAAATTAAATACAAAGAAAAACTATTAAAAGCAGCAAGGGAACCCAGCAAATAACATACAAGGGAATCCCCATAAGGTTAATGGCTGATCTTTCAGCAGAAACTCTGCAAGCCAGAAGGGAGTGGGAGGACATATTTAAAGTGATAAAAGGAGAAAACCTACAACCAAGATTACTCTAGCCAGCAAGGAACTCATTCAGATTTGATGGAGAAATTAAAATCTTTACAGACAAGCAAAAGCTAAGAGAATTCAGCACCACCAAACCAGCTTATAACAAATGCTAAAGGACCTTCTCTAGGCAGGAAACAAAAGAGAAGGAAAAGACCTACAATAACAAATGTAAAACAATTAAGAAAATGGTAATAGGAGCATACATATTGATAATTACCTTAAATGTAAATGGATTAAATGCTGCAACCAAAAGACATAGACTGGCTGAATGGATAAAAAACAAGACCCATCTATATACTGTCTACAAGAGACCCACTTCAGACCTAGGGACACATTCGGACTGAAAGTGAGGGGATGGAAAAAACTATTCCATGTAAATGGAAATCAAAATAATCCTGGAGTAGCAATTCTCATATCAGACAAAATAGACTTTAAAATAAAGACTATTACAAGAGACAAAGAAGGACGCTACATAATGATCAAGGGGTCAATCCAAGAAGAAGATATAACAACTGTAAATATTTATGCACCCAACATAAGAGCACCTCAATACATCAGGCAAATGCTAACAGGCATGAAAGGGGAAATCGACAGTAACACAATCACAGTAGGGGACATTAACACCCCATTTTCACCAATGGACAGATCATCCAAAATGAAAATAAATAAGGAAACACAAGCTTTAAATTTTACATTAAACAAGATGGATTTAATTGATATTTATAGGACATTCCATCCAAAAATAACAGAATACACTTTCTTCTCAAGTGCTCATGGAACATTCTCTAGCATAGATCATATCTTGGGTTACAAATAAAGCCTTGGTAAATTTCAGAAAATTGAAATCATATCAAGTATCTTTTCGGACCACAATGCTATGAGACTAGATATAAATTACAGGAAAAAAAAACTGTAAAAACTACAAACACATGGAGGCTTAACAATACACTACTAAATAACCAAGATATCACTGAAAAATCAAAGAGGAAATCAAAAAATACCTAGAAACAAATGACAATGAAAACACGATGACCCAAAACCTATGAGATGCAGAAAAGCAGTTCTAAGCAGGGAGTTTATAGCAATAAAATCCTACCTCAAGAAACAAGAAACATCTCAAATAAACAACTTAACCTTACACCTAAGGCAATTAGAAAAAGAAGAACAAAAAAAACCCCCAAAGTTAGCAGAAGGAAAGAAATCATAAAGATCAGATCAGAAATAGACGAAAAAGAAATGAAGAAAACATTAGCAAAGATTAATAAAACTAAAAGCTGGTTCTTTGAGAAGATATACAAAATTGAAAAATCATTAGCCAGATTCATCAAGAAGAAAACTCAAATCAATAGAATTAGAAATGAAAAAGGAGAAGTAACAACTGACACTGAAGAAGTACAAAAGATCATGAGAGATTACTACAAGCAATGATATGCCAATAAAATGGGCAACCTGGAAGAAATGGACAAATTCTTAGAAAAGCACAACCTTCCGAGAGTGAACCAGGAAGAAATAGGAAATATAAACAGAACAATCGCAAACACTGAAATGAGACTGTGATCAAAAATCTTCCAACAAACAAAAGCCCAGGACCAGATGGCTTCACAGGCGAATTCTATGAAACACTTAGAAAAGAGTGAACACCTATACTTCTCAAACTCTTCCAAAATATAGCAGAATGAGGAACACTCCCAAACTCAATCTACGAGGCCACCATTGCACTGATACCAAAACCAGACAAGGATGTCACAAAGAAAGAAAACTACAGGCCAATGTCACTGATGAACACAAATGCAAAAATCCTCAACAAAATACTAGCAAACAGAATCCAACAGCACATTAAAAGGATCATACACCAAGATCAAGTGGGGTTTATCCCAAGAATGCAAGGATTCTTCAAAATATGCAAATCAATCAACGTGATACACCATATTAACAAATTGAAGGAGAAAACCATATGATCAACTCAATTGATGCAGAAAAAACTTCTGACAGAATTCAACACCAATTGATGATAAAAACCCTCCAGAAAGTAGGCATAGAGGGAACTTACCTCAACATGATAAAGGCCATATATGACAAACCCACAGCCAACATCATTCTCAATGATGAAAAACTGAAACCATTTCCTCTAAGATCAGGAACAAGACAAGGTTGTCCACTCTTACCACTATTATTCAACATAATTTTGGAAGTTTTAGCCACAGCAATCAGAGAAGAAAAAGAAATAAAATGAATCTGAATCGGAAAAGAAGTAAAGCTGTCACTCTTTGCAGATGACATGATACTATACATAGAGGATCCTAAAGATGCTACCAGAAAACTACTAGAGCTAATCAATGAATTTGGTAAAGCAGTAGGATACAAAATTAATGCACAGAAATCTCTTGCATTCCTATACACTAATGATGAAAAATCTGAAAGTGTAATTAAAGAAACACTCTCATTTACCATTGCAACAAAAATAATAAAATATCTAGGAATAAACTTACCTAAGGAGACAAAAGATCTGTATGCAGAAAACTATAAGACACTGATGAAAGAAATTAAAGATGATTAAAACAGATGGAGATATATACCATGTTCTTGGACTGGAAGAATCAACATTGTGAAAATCACTTTACTACCCAAAGCAATCTACAGATTCAGTGCAATCCCTATCAAACTACCAATGGCATTTTTCACAGAACTAGAACAAAAAATTTCACAATTTGTATGGAAACACAAAAGAACTGAATAGCCAAAGCAATCTTGAGAAAGAAAAATGGAGCTGGAGAAATCAGGCTCCCTGACTTCAGACTATATTACAAAGCTACAGTAATCACAACAGTATGGTACTGGCACAAAGACAGAAATATAGATCAATGGAACAGGATAGAAAGCCCAGAGATAAACCCATGCACATATGGTCACCTTATTTTTGATAAAGGAGGCAAGAATATACAATGGAGAAAAGACAGCCTCTTAAATAAGTGGTGCTGGGAAAACTGGACAGCTACATGTAAAAGAATGAAATTAGAGCACTCCCTAACACCATACACAAAAATAAACTCAAAATGGATTAAAGACCTAAATGTAAGGCCAGACACTCTCAAACTCTTAGAGAAAAACATAGGCAGAACACTCTATGACATAAATCACAGCAAGATCCTTTTTGACCCACCTCCTAGAGAAATGGAAATAAAAACAAAAATAAACAAATGGGACCTAATGAAAAAGGCTTTTGCACAACAGAGGAAAACATAAATAAGATGAAAAGACAACCCTCAGAATGGGAGAAAATTTTTGCAAATGAAGCAACTGACAAAGGATTAATCTCCAAAATTTACAAGCAGCTCATGCAGCTCCATATCAAAAAAACAAACAACCCAATCCAAAAATGGGCAGAAGACCTAAACAGACATTTCTCCAAAGAAGATATACAGATTGCCAGCAAATACATGAAAGGATGCTCAACATCACTAATCATTAGAGAAATGCAAATCAAAACTACAATGAGGCATCACCTCACACTGGTGAGAATGGCCATCACCAAAAAATCTACAAAAAATAAATGCTGGAGAGGGTGTGGAGAAAAGGGAACCCTCTTGCACTGTTGGTGGCAATGTAAATGATACAGCCACTATGGAGCACAGTATGGAGGTTCCTTAAAAAACTAAAAATAGAACTACCATATGACCCAGCAATCCCACTACTGGGCATATACTCTGAGAAAACCATAATTCAAAAAGAGTCACGTGTCACAATGTTCATTGCAGCACTATTTACAATAGCCAGGACATGGAAGCAACCTAGGTGTCCACTGACAGATGAATGGATAAAGAAGATGTGGCACATATATACAATGGAATATTACTGAGCCATAAAAAGATATGAAATTGCATTATTTGTAGTGAGGTGGATGGACCTAGAGTCTGTTATACAGAGTGAAGTAAGTCAAAGAGAGAGAAACAAATACCATATTCTAACACATATATATATGGGATCTAAAGAAGAGAGAAGATGGTTCTGAAGCACCTAGGGGCAGGACAGGAATAAAGATGCAGACGTAGAGAATGGACTTGAGGACACAGGTAAGGGGATGGGTAAGCTAGGACGAAGTCAGGGAGTGGCATGGACATATATACACTTCCAAGTGTAAAATAGATAGCTAGTGGGAAGCAGTCGCATAGCACAGGGAGATCAGCTCGGTGCTTTGTGACCACCTAGAGGGGTAGGATATGGAGGATGGGAGGGAGATGCAAGTGGGCGGGGATACGGGGATATATGTATACATATAGCTGATTCACTTTTTTATACAGCAGCAACTAACACAACAATGTAATGCAATTATACTCCAATAAAGATGTTAAAAAAATATATAAAGAATAGCTAACATCAAAAAGTCTACAAATAGTAAATGCTGGAGACAGTGTGGAGAAAAGGAAATGCTCCTACACTATTGGTGGGAATGTAAATTGGTGTAGCCGTTATGGAAAACAGTATGGAGGTTCCTCAGAATAGTAAAAATAGAGTTACCATATGATCCTGCAATCCCACTCCTGGGCATATATCCTAAAAAGACAAAAACTCTAATTTGAAAAGATATTTGCACCCTAATGTTCATAGCAGTGCTATTTACAATAGCCAAGACATGGAAACAGTACAAGTACCCATCAACAGATAATTGGGTTAAGAAAATGTGGTATATATATTCAAATATATACAATGCAATATTAGTCATAAAAAAGAATGAAATATTGCCATTTGCAGCAATATGAATGGACCTAGGGAATGTCATACTGATATGTGATATCACTTATATGTAGAATCTAAAAAATAATACAAATGAATCTATATACAAAACAGAAACAGACTCGTAGACATAGAAAACAAACTTATGGCTACCAAAGGGGAAAGGGAGGAGGGAGGGATAAATTCTGAATATAGGATTAACAGAGAAAAACTACTATACATAAAATGGATAAGCACCAAGAATTTACTGTATTGCACGGCACAGGGAACTATATTCAATATCTTGCAATAAGCTATAATGGAAAATAATCCGAAAAACTGTATATATACACATATAACTGAATCACTTTACTCTATACCTGAAACTAACACAATATTGTAAATGAAGTATATTTTAATAAATTTTTTTTTAAAAATTCAAAAATTTAAAACATGAAAATTATGTTAGCTGATGATCAAGATTCTTCACAAATTCTGTTTTTCAGGTGTAATAAGTGGGGGTAGAATCTTTAATTCTTAAGAACAATTCTCATGGGATTTTTTTTTTTTTGATTACTTTCATAGAATAACTGCAAGTATTTTTTACTAAGGGATATTTTACTCTTCTAATAGATTTTCAAAGGAATATGATTTATTTTCCTGTAGAGCTTTCCCTCTTTAATATCAATATGCTTTGTTATAGATTTTAAATGTTTTATTATTTTTTTAATATCTCCATTGCTTATTAGTTTCTGATCATACATATAGGTTTGAGAGAAAAATACAGTCCCTAATAGTATGGTATATTTTACACACACACACACACACACACACACACACCACTCACTACTGGTAGATGAAACAATCTAGAATTTCAGATGCCAAAGCCTATTCATCACCTATTGACAGTTTCAGCCCTATTCCTGAGAGTTGAGAGTGAGGGAGGAGATAGGGTGTCATTCTAATTTTCATTCATTTGCACATTTATTTGTTTAATTCATCATGTGAGTGCGTGAAGCCTGTATTTTAAAAGGAAAGAAAAGGGGTAGCCTATTCACTCTCTCTAGGTATATGCAAACCTCTTGAAACCAATTAGATGTCAACAGAATTGTTAATTATCCTGGGGTCACCACCTTTTGTAAAGCCTTTCAGAGTAAAAGGGGGGTGTGGCTTAGCTCACAGCAAGGTTAAAACAGCCCTCTAATTGACAAATTTTATACTCAGCAGTTGGGTTGGCTAGAGAGGTTAAATCACATTTACTCTCCTTCCATAAAAAAACATGGATGGACTATTATGTATACCTTTCCTTCATTTATGAAGCAAATACCTATTGATTCTCTGATTTAGGCTTCAGAGATCCATAGTAAACAAAAGAGGCAGCCATTGTCTCGTGAAGCTTATATTCTTTCTTTATGAGAAAACACTGTCACTTACAAATTTACAACAACTGAGAGAAACCTATTGTAGGATATGTCAGAAAACTCTAAGTCTAAAGACTTTCAAAGCCTAGGCTGCTTTGTTTCCTAATTCTGAACATCTAGAAGGAGAAAGTGCTATACATTCACTCAGGCTAGAAGAATTAACAGACTCCTCCTAAGTCCAGCCCACATCACCAATAAAACACCCACATTCCCCAGCTGCATTACCAATTCCAAGATTTCCACTCCCCTATGAAGGAACCACCACCACCACCTTCCTATTACCACTGTCAACTAAAATAAAAGTGCATAACTTGAGGGCTGTTTCATTTTTATTTGGAAACCTTACTGACGACAATAGCCTGGGAGACAGCCTCTAAGTTAGCTCTGGGGAACTGCTCCAAAGAGGTAGGGGAGAGGCCAGTGTATATGGTGATTTTGGCTAAGGGGTACATGCAATCCAGCATACATCTTGGTGGAAGGTTGTGCTAGGCATGAGTAATAGATACCTCAGTTAATAATTTGAATACTTTTCTAAGTATGAGAATATGCAAGAATCTACGTTCATAAACATATTTCCTGAAATATATCTAACTATCTAAAGGCCAGTTTTGACTGTTTCTCAAAGCACAGAGTGCCTCATGCTGTTCTTTGTCATAAATTCCTTTCAGAATGTACTGTAGGTCAGTGATTGCAGTGGCTAATAACTTAATCTGTGTAGAACCAGATGGTGAGTGGCATTCCTTGTTTCATACCACTATCATAAAATGGAACATGGATTACACTGGAACCTACACTTTCCCACAGAATCAGTTAAGCATTATTCTTAGAAAAATTTGAAGTACCATTAGTCATTTTAATATTTAATTAATTTAATATCTTTCATTGGCCTTAACTATGAAATGGGGATAATACTATTTCTTGCCTACTTAACAGTGTTAGTATAAGGCTTAAAAATAAACTCTGTGTGAAATTAATTTGAAAATCAAACAATAGTCTACAAATATAGAGCCTTTAAAAATCACTATGCTTTCATTCTACAAACTGGAAATAATAACGCTTATAATCCTCCCAGCATAATTGTTCAGCGGAACAGCAGTTTTCAAAGTGTGATCCAGGAACACTTTGTAGTTCCCCACATCATTTAAGGAGTCCATGAGATCAAAACTATACAGATAATACTACTACAAAGAATTATTTGCTTTTTTCAGGCTCATTCTATCATGACTGTATAGCGCATTTTTCTATAAGCTGCATGGCACATGATATCGCAACAGATTAAATGCAGAAGCAGATATGACACTCTGAATAGTAAGGAGCTTTTCCAAAATATTTTTTTTAAATGCCTCTCTCCTCAGCACTTATTTTTTGTTTCGGAGAATTATTCAAAAATTTCCTAAAATGTGTTATTTATATTAATATGTATTGAGTTTATTATTGTTTCTTTTGAATGAGGTTATAAATTTTTTTTTAATTTCTCAATTAAAATTTCTCAATTTTAAATTCTAATAGAGTGACTTTTGATAAATATAACCTATATATATATATATATATATATATATAACCTATATATACACTTTAGAGGTCCTCAATATTTGTTTAAGAGTGTAAAGGGGTCGTGAGGCAAAGAAGTTTGAAAAACACATGGCTAAAAGAATATATGGAAAGAAACTTTGTATCTGTGATTATCACATATGTAAAAAATATTGAAATAATCACTGTGTTAGAATTAAGAAGACATCCATGAATTGACCTATATAATTTACTAGCTCTTCCATACTCTGTGTTCTAAACAATCTATTTCAATATAAAAGTTTGTAATACAACTTGTTCTTACATAGGGGTTTGCTGACATTTATGTACACTTAAAAACTAATGGGACAATGTTAAATAATGGCAGAAAATATAAATGAAATTCATGTCCACAACTAACCTAATATTACTGCATTATTTAGGATGTGAAGAGTGTTAATATGCAAACACTTTCTCTCCGGGGGAAATGCCATATTAGTGGCAAGTAAATCTCTGTCACGCACTTAAAGAAAGTAAAAGTTGAAGAATGGGGTTATTCAGGCCCTTCCCCTCTTGCTCTTGGGGATATTGGATCGGCAAACTTGGTACTCATATCTGGGGTTTTGAATCCTAAAACAAAAAACAAAGACACAAAGACAAAAAATTCACAGCGATGGTGGCAGTGTTGAGAATTCAGCTGTGAGCTGGTATCTGTCTGCCCTGCAGCAGTGGTGGCTATGTGTCCAATGATAATGGCTTTACTACTAAAGACCTGATCTTGGCTCTTTTCTCATCAGCCTACTCTCCCTTGGTTCAAGTCCAAAATCCGAGTCCAGTTCTATAGTTTTCCCCTGGATGCTGCAAGCTACCTCATATCCATCAAGTTATCATCTTTCCTGCTTATTTAACCAGGATTGAATTTTTGTAGTTTGCCACACAGAATCCTACAAATCCTGACTGCGCACTTAGATAGATTTGGGCATTTAATTCTCTAGTTCTGCTATGTACAAGCTGAGTGAACTTAGGTAAATTATTTCACCTCCTAAAATACTACAGATGATAATAATCTCTCTGCTTTTCATTTATTAATCTGTATATTGGGAATATTTTTATGAGGGTCAAATGAGGTAATGCACATAAAAACTTAGCACAGTGTCTGTGCATTTGCAATGGATTTGAGATGTGGTCAGAAAAAAAGCCCACTTCAGAAATAAATTTACTCTAAAATTCACATGTGTGAATACAGAAAGCAAAATATATCACTCATATTATTTTAACATGTCCTTTCCTGAGGGAATAATGTACAGTTTAATAAAAAATGACCAATGACTTTTCTACTAGACCCTTGATTCCTTTAATCCACTTCTGTTGGCATCTTGAGTCACCATTTCTCCTTTTTAATTGGAACCCATTCTAATGTTTTTTCTCAAAGCAGTCCTTTGGTATTTTGAGTGGGATAAGTCTTGATTATACAGGACTGCCCCAAGCATAGCAGGAATTTATCATCACTGACCCTTGCCCACTAAATGTATGACAACCCAAGGGGACAGTTCTGTCCCCAGTAGAGAACAATTGTAAATCTTGATTGTTTTATAGAACATTAGCACAGTAGCCTACTTTAAAATACTTTAAAATGATTATGAAAAGTGAACATACTTATTAAAATTGGTAATGTTCCCAGACTGAAAATTAGTATTTTGAGGAACCAAATACTGAAACATCATAATGGTCTTAGCAAATTATAGAGGTTGACAAATAAAAAGGGATTCATTATTCTATGTACAAGTTTAAAGTCACTGAAGAAAAACATATTCATAATATTGTGAGAAACTTTGAGAACACACAGCCAAGTTTTACTCCGAAGTTGAGGTGCCTCAGAATTGCCTATATGGCTTAATATAAATATGGGCATTAAATTATTTTATAGGATGACTAAATTGGAATCCCAGAGAGTAGGCCAGGGCATGAATATTTTTACACAACAAAAATATTGTTTGTAAATGTAGAATGCTTTAAAGTTAATGGATTTTGTAGGTTTTCCTCATTCAACATAAATAATAAAAAGGTTTCTATTAATACGACACAATTCATCAGCACCTACTATGTGACTAGCACTATGATGCTATGAAAATGATGATAAACAAGATATATCTCTGAATTCCAAAGGCTTACCATTTTAATTGTGGGAAACAGACATTAAATAATTGATGTACAGTAATGTGATAAGAATTTTAAAAGCCAAAAAAAAGGGGAGGGAGCTGGTAAATACAAAACAAGGACCAGAACTACATCCTAGAGGATCAGATGAAGTTTGGTGAGGGATAGATGTGAGTTAACATGGCAGAGTGTGGAGTTTTGATCTTCATACAAAAAATTTTGCGGTACACACAAGGAACAATCGACTTTGAGCAATTATAAAAGAATGACATCTGTATTCGTCAGGAGGTTAGAGATTAATATAATCGCATGTGCTAATCATTCTGTTGTCCTGATTAAATTAAATCACTACTTAACTAAAAAAAGGATTTAAATTTGAATGCATTTTAACTTGAAAATGCAAGCAGAGATAGCAGAAACAATATTTATTAGAACAGATAGGGGTTCATTCAGTTAGGAAAGCAATATTGAATTTCCCTAGAAGATTATTGCATATTGCCCAATGAAGTATATGTCAACTTTTCCCTTCTTTCTTCTTCCCTCCCCCCCTTCCTTCCTTCCTCTCTTCCTTTTTTTTTCTTTCAGCTCATACCACCATATTACAAAGCACATCCAAATTGTAATGAAATTGTCATTGCAAATTTTAAAAAATTATATCAAGATATATCAGTCTATAGATCTAGTTTTAACTATAGTTTTTCACTAATGTGCAAAAAACACTCCCCTTATAACTGCCAAAATACCCCATTTTTCATGTATTTGTCAACCTAAGAGACAAATAATTATCCTGACATAAGAAGATATTGCTTTTTAACAATTAGCAAAATTATAAAGAACAAGTATCAAATAAACATGTGGATGACTTATATTTATATTATTTTCTGTGACTTTTATAATAGACCAAATTTCAAGTTTTTTTTCCAATGTTTCCCTTTTTTTACAAGGAGTAGGAAGAATGGTGCCATGTGATATAGCATATAGCAACACATATATGTTGGGATCTTATACCTCATGGGAAATATAATGAAAGTAATGAACACATTTCCCCAGAAAAATGCACATGTGCATAGCTGGAAATCACATTAAACAGTTCACAGATGCCTTGGTATCTATTCCAGGTAAGAAGCGTCATCCAGGGAAAGAACATGAATTCATCTAGGGATGGATTCCAGAACTACATATCTGCCTGACTGTAGACAAGTTACTTATTCTCTCTGTCTCAGTGGTCTCATCTGTTAAACTGTAATAGTAATTGTATCAACCTAATGAGACTGTTTTCGAAATTAAATGAGGTAAGACCCCAGCATGTTATTTGCTATCATTGTCATCATCATCACCATCATCATAATCAATTATAATTATCTCTAAAATGGGACTAAAATTAACACCACCTCATAGGGTTGTGCAAAGAATAAATAAGACAAATTATGTAAAATATGTGGTTGTTCATAGTAAGCACTCAGTACAATTTAGCTATTATTGTCATTTTGGTTTATTCTCTATAATATAAACTTGAGAAAATGGATGCTGTGGCTCTCTGTATGTAACAGGGAAAGCTTTTCTTACCCTTGGCCTGTGAGATAACAAACAGGGCTTTATAAACCATGCTGGTTTTTAGCAAGAATTACATTTCCAAACTGAATTCTTAAAAAATATTTCAAACTGTAAAATGTAACTCATGCAAATATAAGGTGAACATGTGTCAAAAATTTTATAAAACTCATTAATTAGTGAGTAAGACTGGTTCAAAGGAGAATTTGAGAAACAAAGGTGCAGCCAGGGATGCTGAAATAAATTTTCTAATGCAAAATTGGTTAGTATCCTATAGGAAAATATTATGTAACAGGTGCTTTCTGTTCTAGATGGGTATTAATTGTAGATTCAACTTCTTTAATAGACATAGGCCTATTCAAATTGCTTACTTCTTAGGAGGCTTTTGGCAAATTTTGTCTTTCAATAAATTGTTCCATTAAATACAGGTTTTCAAATTTGTGGTATAAGTTGCTCATAATGTTTCTTTACTATTCTTCCAATGTATGTAGGAACTGTAGTGATGTCCTTTCTTTCATTTCTGATATTAGTAATGTGTTTCTTCTCTCTTTTTTTGTTGTTGTTGTTGTTAACCTGGCTAGAGGCTTATCAATTCCATTGATTTTTGTCAAAGAACCAGCTTTTGGTTTTGTTGATTTTCTCTATTGGTTTCCTGTTTTTAATCTCATTCATTTCTGCTTTAGTTTTTACTATGTCTTCTCTTCTGCTTCTTAGGATTTAATTTGCTCTTCTTTGTCTAGTTTCCAAAGGTGAAAGCTTAAATTATTGATATTATTAGATCTTTCTTTTTTCTAAATTATGCATTTGATGCTATAACTTTCCCTCTAAGCATTGATTTGCTGCATCTCACAAATTTTGATAAATTTCATTTTTTTTTAGTTCAAAATAATTTTTATTTCTCTTGAGTATGCTTCTTTGTCATTATTGTTATTTAGAGGTGTTTAATTTCCAAGTATATTGGGCTTTTCCATTTATCGTTCTGTTACTGATATCTATTCATTTCCACTGTGGTCTTAGATCAGATAATGTATTATTTCTATTCTTTCAAATTTGTTAGATGTGTTCTATGACCCAGAATGTGGTCTATCTTGACGAGTATTCCATATAACCTTGAGAAGAATATATAATCCTCCATTCTTGGATGAAATAGTCAATAGAAGTCAATTATATCCAGCTGATTGATGGTATTATTGAGTTCAACTATGTACTCAGTGATTTTTCTGCTGCTCATCTGTCCATTTCTGATAGAGGAGTGTTGAAGTCTCCAACTATAATAGAGTATTCATCCTTATTTCTCCTCGTGGTTCTATCAGTTTTTGCTGAATTTATTTTGATATTCTGTTATTAAACACATAGACATTAAGGCTTGTTATATTTTCTTGGAGAATTGATCCCTTCGTCACTATGTAATGTTCCTCTTTATCACTGATAAGTTTCCTTGCTCTGACGTCTACTCTGTCTGAAACTAATATAGCTACTTCCAGTTTCTTTTGATTAGTGCTAACATGATATATTTCTGCATCCCTTTTTTTAACTTTTTATTTTATATTGGAGTATAGTTGATGAACAATGTTTTGATAGTTTCAGGTGTACAGCAAAGTGATTTAGTAATAAATATACATATATCTATTCTTTTTCAAATTCTTTTCCCATTTAGGTTGCTACATAATATTGAGCAGAGTTCCCTATGTTATACAGTAGGCCCTTGTTGATTATTCATTTTATTTTTTATTTATTTATTTATTTTTATTTAATCTTTTTCTTTTTATATAAAACATTGGCTGTACTCCCTGTGTTGTACAATATATCCTTGTATCTTATTTTTTTTAATACAGTAGGTTCTTATTAGTCATCAATTTTAGACACATCAGTGTATTCATGTCAATCCCAATTGCCCAATTAGCACACCACCACCACCACCCACCCGCAGCTTTCCCCCCTTGGTGTCCATACGTTTGTTCTCTACATCTGTGTCTCAACTTCTGCTCTGCAAACTGTTTCATCTGTACCATTTTTCTAGGTTCCACATATATGCGTTAATATACGATATTTGTTTTACTCTTTCTGACTTACTTCACTCTGTATGACAGTCTCAAGATCCATCCATGTCGCAACAAAAGACCCAATTTCGTTCCTTTTATGGCTGAGTAATATTCCACTGTATGTATGTACCACATCTTCTTTATCCATTCCTCTGTCGATGGGCATTTAGGTTGCTTCCATGACCTGGCTATTGTAAACAGTGCTGCAATGAACATTGGGGTGCATGTGTCTTTTTGAATTATGGTTTTCTCTGGGTATATGCCCAGTAGTGGGATTGCTGGATCATATGTTAATTCTATTTTTATTTTGTAAGGAGCCTCTATACTATTTTCCATAGTGGCTGTATCAGTTTACATTCCCACCAACAGTGCAAGAGGGTTCCCTTTTCTCCATACCCTCTCCAGCGTTTGTTGTTTGTAGATTTTATGAAGATGCTCATTCTAACTGGTGTGAGGTGATACCTCATTGTAGTTTTGATTTGCATTTCTCTAATACTTAGTGATGTTGAGCAGCTTTTCATGTGCTTCTTGGCCATCTGTATGTTTTCTTTGGAGAAATATCTATTTAGGTCTTCTGCCCACTTTTGGATTGGGTTGTTTGTTGTTTTAATATTGAGCTGCATGAGCTGTTCATATATTTTGGAGATTAATCCTTTGTCCGTTGATTCACTGGCAAATATTTTCTCCCATTCTGAAAGTTGTCTTTTCGTCTCGTTTATGGTTTCTTTTGCTGTGCAAAAGATATTAAGTTTCATTAGGTCACATTTGTTTACCTTTGTTTTTATTTCCATTACTCTAGAAGGTGGATCAAAAAAGAACTTGCTGTGATTTATGTCAAAGAGTGTTCTTCCTAGGTTTTCCTCTAAGAGTTTTATAGTGTACTGTCTTACATTTAGGTCTCTAATCCATTTTGAGTTTATTTTTGTGTATGGTGTTAGGGAGTGTTCTAATTTCATTCTTTTACATGTAGCTGTCCAGTTTTCCCAGCACCACTTATAGAAGAGACTGTCTTTTCTCCAATATATATTCTTGCCTCCTTTGTCATAGATTAGATGACCATAGGTGTGTGGGTATATCTCTGGGCTTTCTGTCTTGTTTCACTGATCTATGTTTCTGTTTTTGTGCCAGTACCATATTGTCTTGCTTACTGTAGCTTTGTAGTATAGTCTGAAGTCAGGGAGTCTGATTCCTCCCACTCCGTTTTTTTTCCCTCAAGACTGCTTTGACTATTTGGGGTCTTTTGTGGCTCCATACAAATATTAAGATTTTTTTGTTCTAGTTCTGTAAAAAATGCCATTGGTAATTTGATAGGGATTGCATTGAATCTGTAGATTGCTTTGGGTAGTAGAGTCATTTTCACAATGTTGATTCTTCCAATCCAAGAACATGGTATCTCTCTCCATCTGTTGCTATCATCCTTAATTTCTTTCATCAGTGTCTTATAGTTTTCTGCATACAGGTCTTTTGTCTCCCTAGGTAGGTTTATTCCCAGGTATTTTATTCTTTTTGTTGCAATGGTAAATTGGAGTGTTTCCTTAATATCTCTTTCAGATTTTTCATCAGTAGTGTATAGGAATGCAAGAGATTTCTGTGCATTAATTTTTTATCCTGCAACTTTACCAAATTCATTGATTAGCTCTAGTAGTTTTCTGGTGGCATCTTTAGGATTCTCTATGTATAGTATCATGTCATCTGCAAAGAGTGACAGTTCGCTTCTTCTTTTCCAATTTGTGTTCTTTTTATTTCTTTTTCTTCTGTGATTGCTGAGGCTAGGACTCCCAAAACGGTGAGAGTGGACATCCTTGTCTTGTTCCTGATCTTAGAGGAAATGCTTTCAGTTTTTCACCACTGAGAAAAATATTTTCTGTGGGTTTGTCATATATGGTCTTTATTATGTTGAGGTAGGTTCCCTCTGTGCCCACTTTCTGCAGCATATTTATCATAAACGGGTGTTGAATTGTGTCAGAAGTTTTTTCTGCATCTATTGAGATGATCATACGGTTTTTATTCTTCAATTTGTTAATATGGTGTATCACATTGATTGAATTGCATATATTGAAGAATCCTTGCATCCCTTGCATAAATCCCACTTGACCATGGTGTATGATCCTTTTAATGTGCTGTTGGATTCTGTTTGCTAGTATTTTGTTGAGGATTTTTGCATCTATATTCATCAGTCATATTGGTCTGTAATTTTCTCTTTTTGTAATAACCTTGTCTGGTTTTGGTATCAGGGTGATGGTGGCCTCATAGAATGAGTCTGGGAGTGTTCCTTCCTCTGCAATTTTTTGGAAGAGTTTGAGAAGGATGGGTGTTAGCTCTTCTCTAAATGTTTGATAGAATTCACCTGTGAAGCCATCTGGTCCTAGACTCTTGTTTTTTGGAAGATTTTTAATCACAGTATGAATTTCATTACTTGTGATTGGTCTGTTCACATTTTCTATTTCTTCCTGGTTCAGTCTTGGAAGGTTGTACCTTTCCAAAATTTGTCCATTTCTTCCAGGTTGCCCATTTTATTGGCATAGAGTTGCTTGTAGTAGTCTCTTAGGATGCTTTCTATTTCTGTGGTGTCTGTTGTAACTTCTCCTTCTTCATTTCTAATTTTATTGATTTGAGTCCTCTCCCTCTTTTTCTTGATGAGTCTGGCTAATGATTTATCAATTTTGTTTAACTTCTCAAAGAACCAGCTTTTAGTTTTATTGATCTTTGCTATTGTTTTCTTTGTTTCTATTTCATTTATTTCTGCTCTGACCTTTATGATTTCCGTCCTTCTGCTAACTTTGGGTTTTGTTTGTTCTTCTTTCTGCAGTTCCTTTAGGTGTAAGGTTAGATTATTTATTTGATATTTTTCTTGTTTCTTGAGGTAGGCTTGTATAGCTATAAACTTCCCTCTTAGAAATGCTTTTGCTGCATCCCATAGGTTTTGGATTGTCATGGTTTCATTGTTATTTGTCTCTAGGTATTTTTTTTGATTTCCGCTTTGATTTCTTCAGTGATCTCTTGGTTATTTAGTAACGTAGTGTTTAGCCTCCATGTTTTTGTGTTTTTTACATTTTTTTCCCCTGTAATTCATTTCTAATCTCATAATGTTGTGGTCAGAAAAAATGCCTGATATGTTTTCAATTTTCTTAAATTTACTGAGGCTTGATCTGTGACCCTAGATGTGATCTATCCTGGAGAATTTTCCGTGCACACTTGAGAAGAAAGTGTAATCTGCTCTTTTTGGATGGAATATCCTATAAATATCAATTAAATCTATCTGGTCTATTGTGTCATTTAAAGCTTCTGTTTCCTTATTTATTTTCATTTTGGATGGTCTGTCCAGTGGTGTAAGTGAGGTGTTAAAGTTCCCCACTATTATTGTGTTACGGTCGACTGCCTCTTTTATAGCGGTTACCAGTTACCTTATGTGTTGAGGTGTTCCTATATTGGGTTCATATATATTTATAATTGTTATCTCTTCTTATTGGATTGATCCCTTGATCATTATGCAGTGTCCTTCCTTGCCTCTTGTAACATTCTTCATTTTAAAATCTACTTTATCTGATATGAGTACTGCTACTCCAGCTTTCTTTTGATTTCCATTTGCATTGAATATCTTTTTCCATCCCCTCACGTTCAGTCTGTATGTGTCCCTAGGTCTGAAGTGGGTCTCTTGTAGACAACATATATATATGGGTCTTGTTTTTGTATCCATTCAGCAAGCCTATGTCTTTTGGTTGGAGCATTTAATCCATTCACGTTTAAGGTAATTATTGATATGTATGTTCCTATGACCATTTTCTTAATTGTTTTGGGTTTGTTTTTGTAGGTCCTTTTCTTCTCTTGTGTTTCTCACTTAGAGAAGTTCCTTTAGCATTTGTTGTAGAGCTGGTTTGGTGGTGCTGAATTCTCTTAGCTTTTCCTTGTCTGTAAAGCTTTTGATTTCTCCATCGAATCTGAATGAGATCCTTGCTGGGTAGAGTAATCTTGGTTGTAGGTTCTTCCCTTTCATCACTTTATCATGCCACTCCCTTCTGGCTTGTAGAGTTTCTGCTGAGAAATCAGCTGTTAACCTTATGGGAGTTCCCTTGTATGTTATTTGTCGTTTTACCTTGCTGCTTTCAATAATTTTTGTCTTTAATTTTTGTCAATTTGATTACGATGTGTCTCGGCATGTTTCTTCTTTGGTTTATCCTGTATGGGACTCGCTGCACTTCCTGGAGTTGGGTGGCTATTTCCTTCCCCATGTTAGGGAAGTTTTCTACTATAATCTCTTCAAATATTTTCTTGGGTCCTTTCTCTTTCTCTTCTCCTTCTGGGACCCCTATAATGCGAATGTCATTGTGGTTAATTTTGTCCTAGAGGTCTCTTAGGCTGTCTTCATATCTTTTCTTTTTTTTTTCTTTATTCTGTTCCACAGCAGTGAATTCCACCATTCTGTCTTCCAGGTCACTTATCTGTTCTTCTGCCTCAGTTATTCTGCTATTGATTCCTTCTACTGTAGTTTTCATTTCAGTTATTGTATTGTTCATCTCTGTTTGTTTGTTCTTTAATTCTTCTTGGTCTTTGTTAAACATTTCTTGCATCTTCTCGATCTTTGCCTCCATTCTTTTTCCGAGGTCCTGGATCATCTTCACTGTCATTATTCTGAATTCTTTTTCTGGAAGGTTGCCTATCTCCATTTCATTTAGTTTTCTTTCTGGGGTTTTATCTTGTTCCTTCATCTGGTTCATATCCCTCTGCCTTTTCATCTTGTCTATCTTTCCGTGAATGTGGTTGTTTTTCCACAGGCTGCAGGATTGTAGTTCTTTTTGCTTCTGCTGTCTGCTCTCTCATGGACGAGGCTATCTAAGAAGCTTGTGCAGGTTTCCTGATGGGAAGGACTGGTGGTGGGTAGAGCTGGGTGTTGCTCTGGTGGGCAGAGCTCAGTAAAACTTTAATCGCTTCACTGCTGATGGCTGGGGCTGGGTTCCCTCCTTGTTGGTTGTTTGGTCTGAGGCAACCCAACACTGGAGCCTACCTGGGCTCTTTGGTGGGGCTAAAGGCACACTCTGGGAGGGCGCACGCCAAAGAGTACTTCCCAGAACTTCTGCTGCCAGTGTCCTCGTCCCCACGGTGAGCCACAGACACCACCCACCTCTGCAGGAGACCCTTCAACACTAGCAGATAGGTCTGGTTCAGTCTCTCCTGGGTTCACTGCTCCTTCCCCTGGGTCCCAATGCACACACTACTTTCTGTGTGCCCTCCAAGAGTGGAGTCTCTGTTTCCCTCAGTCCTGTCGAAGTCCTATATTCAAATCCCACTAGCCTTCAAAGTTTGATTCTCTAGGAATTCCTCCTCCTGTTGCCAGACCCCCAGGTTGGGAGGCCTGACGTGGGGCTCAGAACCTTCACTCCAGTGGGTGGACTTCTGTGGTATAAGTGTTGTCCAGTCTGTGAGTCACCCACGCAGTAGTTATGGGATTTGATTTTGCTGTGATTGCGCCCCTCCTACCATCTCATTTTGGCCTCTCCTTTGTCTTTGGATGTGGGGTATATTTTTTGTTGAGTTTCAGTGTCTTCCTGTCAATGATTGTCCAGCAGTTAGTTGTGATTCTGGTGTTCTCACAAGAGGGAGTGAGAGGACGTCTTTTTACTTCACCGTCTTTGTTCCTGATTATCCATTTTAAATATAGCAGTGTGTACATGTCAATCCCAAACTCCCTAACTATCCCTTTCCCCCACTCTTTCCCCCTGGTAACCATAAGTTTGTTCTTTAAGTCTGTGAGTCTGTTCCTGTTTTGTAAGTTCATTTGTATCATTTCTTTTTAGATTCCACTTATAAGCAATGTCATATGATATTTCTCTTTCTTTGTCTACTTACTTCACTCAGTATAACAATCTCTGGGTCCATCCATGTTGCTGCAAATGGCACTATTTCATTCTTTTTAATGGCTGAGTAATATTCCATTGTATATATGTGCCACATCTTCTTTATCCATTCCTCTGTTGATGGACATTTAGGTTGCTTCCATGTCTTGGCTATTGGAAACAGTGCTGCCATAAACACTGAGGTGGATGTATCATTTTGGACCATGTTTTTCTCTGGATATATGCCCAGGAGTAAGATTGCAGGATCATATGGTAGCTCTATTTTTAGTTTTTTAAGGATCCTCTATACTGTTCTCCATAGAGGATATATCCCTTTATTTTTATTCTATATGTGTCTTCACACTTAAAGAAGGTTTCTTGTTGACAACATGTAGCTGGGTTTTGTTTTTTGATCTACTTAGAAAATTTCTGTCTTTTAATTGGTGCATTTAGACTATGAATGTTTAAAGTGATTATTGATATAGTTGGATTAATATCTACTTAATTTGTTACTGTTTTCTACTTGTTGCTTTGTTCTTTTTTCCTATTTTTATTTTTCACTCTTTTTCTGTCTTTGTGGTTTTAATTGAGCATTTTAAGTGGTTCCATTTTCTTTCCTTTATCAGTATGTCTGTTAAGCTTCCTTTTTTTAACGTTTTAAAAATTAGTTGCCCTAGAATTTGTAATATACATTTTCAAATCCATTTTCAAATAACATTATACTGTTTCACAAATAGTATGAGTACCTTATAACAAAATAATCCTAATTTCACCCTCCTGTCCCTTGTACAATTGCTGTCATTTATTTCACTTATACCTAAGCATGTGTTTATTTGTATATTTATTATACATATCCATATAAAATTGAATATTGTTATTAATATTATTTTGAACAAACTTTATATGTCAGATCAATTAACAATAAGGGAAATAAAAGTTCTTATTTTACCTTAACTTATTCCTTGTATAATGTTCTTTCTTTTTTTATATAAATTTGAGTTTCTGACCTATATCAATTTCCTTCTCACTGAAGATCTTCTTTTAACACTTCTTGCAAGGCAGGTCTACTGACAACAAATTTCATCAACTTTTGCTTGTCTGACCAAATCTTTATTTCTCCTTCTTTTTTTTTTTGGCAATGAAGTTTATAATATGATACTTCAAATAGCACATTAAAGCACACAGAAAACTTTATATAATTCCTATTGATAATACTAGGATGCAGAAATTTTGACTATCCTCATTTTTCAGACGAGTGCACTATATTTTAGAGAACCAAAACTAATATTTGTCCAAGATATCAAAACAAGAATGTTGCAGAGTCATGACAAAATGAGATTCTATGATTCCAAATCCAAGCTCAAACCGAGGCCAAAGTTAATACATGAAATCAAATTATACTGAGTGTATACTGGGTAGTCTTTCAGACAAATGATCTGATGTGTAGTATATGAAAATCAGTACAAAATGGACCACTTTTTTTTACCATATCACTAAATTGGAATGGTTATTTTCTCAGGATGCTGTTTTTTAGCACATATATGCAAATAATAAAGAAGAAAATGTGAGATGGAAGAAAAAGTTATGATGCCCCAATAAGAAAAATATACCAAACCAAGCCAAACTGGAGGAATATTAGTTGCCAATTCCTGACTAGTCACCATAATTTGAAAGGATCAAATTCAGAGCCAAATATTCCAAGGATGCCTAATAAATCATCTTTTTTTTTTTAATAGAATGAGCAGCTATAACTTAAGATAGCCACATTTCTTGGGACTGCTGTGAGAGACAGCTCCCAACTTCTAAAATCAGACATTGAGCTATTTGAGGAGACATACTGTATGAGGTTTGCAGGTTCTGGTTTAAGTTTTCCACACTCCAATTTCAGAGTTCTCTTCAACTTCTTTCTGATTCTTTACATCTCAATAGCCATCAAATCCACTTAAGGGAGTTTCCCATTGCCTCTTGATTTTCACAGCAACCAACAGTTGCTCTAAAACACCAGAATTGTCTCAGAAATGTCACCCCTACTTTCATTCTCCCCTATGCAGCTATCCCACAAAGCTTGGATTTTGTAATTCCTTGACCAAATCCCTTCAGACACCTGATGGAAAAATTCAACATCCTCAACCTGTCACAGGACCTTACATTAATGTGGCCCAAACCCACCTTCTCCCACAATTTCTCCCCTTTCTCTTTTATTTTGGAAGGATAATTTTACACTATACAGAATTTTAGGTGGGTGGGGTTTTTCTTTCAACACTGAAAATATAAGTAAGGTGCTTTTCTCCTCTGGCTTCTTTCAAGGTTTTTTCTTTATCTTTTATTTTCTGAAGTTTGAATATAATGTGCTTAAGTATAGTGTTTGTTGTTGTTGTTTGTTTTTTGCATTCATCTTGCTTAGGGTTCTCTGAACTACCTGGATATGTGGTTTGGTGTCTGACATTAATTTGGGGAAGTTCACAGTCATTGTTGCTTCAAATATTTCTTCTGTTCTTTTTTCTCTTTCTTCTCCTTCTGGTATTCCCATTATGTATATGTATTAGTTAAGGTTCCTCAGAAAAACACAGCAAAGAAGATATATGTTTATATATATATATATATATACATATATACATATATATACATATATATACACACACACACAATGAAATATATATACACACTGAAATATATATATATGTATATATGTGTGTATATATATGTGTGTGTATGTGTATATATATATAGAAAATAAAGATATTTATTTTGAGGAATTGTCTCACAATTATGGAGACTGAGAAGTTCCACAATCTACCATCTATAAGTTGGAGACCCAGGAAAGCCAATGGTATAGCTCAGTCTAAGAAGACCTTAGAACCAGGGGAGTTGATGGTTTAAGTCTCATTCTGGGGACAGGAAAAGAACAATGTTCCAGATCAAGCAATCAGGCACAAAGGGGAAATTCTCCCTTCTGTCGCCTTTTTGTTCTGTTCAGGCCCTCAGTGGATTGGATGTTGGCCTCCCACACTGGGGAAGGCAATCTGCTTCATTTAGTCTACTGATTCAAATGATAATCTCATCCAGAAACATGCTCATAGACATACCTAGAAATAGTGTTTAGCCAAATACCTGGTCACTTCATGATTCAGTCAAGTTGACACATAAAATTATCCATCACAGTATATGGTACAACTTTTATAGTTGTCCCACAGTTCTTAGATATTGTTTTTTTTTTTTTTCCTCTTTGCTTTTTTTCTGAAAGATTCTACTGACATATCCTGAAGCTCAGAAATTCTTTGCTTAGCTGTGTCCAGTCTGTTAATGAGTCTATCAAAGCATTTAATTTCTGTTACAGGGTTTTTTAATCTGTAGGATTTCTTTTTCATTCTTTTGTAGAATTTCCTTGTCTCTATTTACATTCTCATCTATTTTTACATGCTGTCTACTTTATCCATTTGAGCCTTATATTAATTACAGTTGTTTTAAATTCCTGATTGGATAATTCTAACATCCATGCCATATCTGAGTCTGATTCTGATGCTTTCTCTGTCTCTTCAAACTGTGCTTTTTACCTTTTATGTGCCCTGTAATTTTTTTCTTATTAGCTAGATATGAAACACTGGGTAAAAGAAACTGCTGCAAATAGACCTTTAGTTTTTTTCATTTTTCTGGGGTTTTTTTGCCTCACAATTTGTGGGATGTTAGTTCCCTCACCCGGGATCAAACCCGGGCCCTCGGCAGTGGAAGTGAAGATTCTTAACCACTGGAGTGCCAGGGCATTCCCAAGCAGATCTTTAGTAATGTGGTAGTAAAGTGGTGGGTGGGGAGCGTTCTCTAGTCCTGTGATTAGGCCTTAGTCCTTTAGTCACCCTGTGCCTCTGTGCTTCTCAGTTTCCCCCTCCCTTCGGTGGAACAGGAGGGCTCAGGTGGGCTCGGTTTGGGTATTTCCCTTTCCTCAGTCAGCTGGGCTCTGATAAAATCCCAATAGTTTAGGCTCTGGTGAAATAGGTTCTCTTGAGTAAGTGCAGGCCTTGTTAAGAAGAGTAGAGTGCTCCAACATATTTCAAAATGGTTCTTTTTCCCATCCTCCTACTGGAAGCACAAGGGAATTTTTCTCTAATGTTCACTGTGAGAACCTGGTAGGGCTCCTGGAGTTAAAATTCACAGAAGTGTGTGGATCTCCAATGATTGAGTCTCCCTGGCCGTTTTATCTCTAGACTTGTTTATACTGAGCCTCCACAGTTTGTCAATTACATTTCAGGTTTTCCTACCTGGCACTGATTCCCACAGAGGTTTCTACTCCTGAGTTTTGCTCTGATAAGTTGTGAGTCTCTGTATCTGCCTGTCTGCCTTTCTAATTATGGGGAAAGTGGTTTGCCCTGTGACATCACTTCTTTGACAGATCCAAGAAGAGTTGTTGATTTTTCAGTTTGGTCAGCTTTTTACTTGTGTTTTAGAACACAGTGACAACTTCCAAGTTCTTTACATGCTGGACTGGAAGTCCTTCTGTGGTTTTCACTGTGTGGTTTTACTGTCAAACTCTCCCACTTGTATATAGTTCACACATTCTCTCCAGATTGACCCAGAATTGCCATTGCCACTTCTAGAACTGGGAAAACAATTTTTTAAAATCTAAACATGCTGTTTTTCTGGTTATATTAAATAGAAATACTATTATTAATGGAAAAATGTTACAAGTACAGCATCTTTTCTTTCATAAAGAGTTATACATGTGAGGAAAAAAATCTATGCATTTAAAAAACATTTCTTCTTGTTCTTAGGCACTAAATACTTTTCACCTCTTTAAATGCCATACCCACCTATATGTAGGCACCATAATAAATTCTACTCTCAATTATTTTTGAAAGCACTTTGTTAAGCAGAGGAAAACTGAACTGTAAAATTAAAACTTCTAACATGATACTGTTACCTAACAAAAGTTTGGTCTGCTCACCTGCACACAGTAAAGCCGATCTATGGAAACTGGGTTGTGGTGAAGGAAAATGCAGCATTGATTGGCCGGGCATCGAGCAAGGAATCTGAGACAGCTAATACTCAAAACACCCAAACTCCCCACTGGGTTTCAGAAAAGCATTTTTAAAGCCAGGTGAGGGAGGGGAGTCCCAGGGTGTGTGATCAGCTGATGAAAAATTCTGATTGGTTGATGGTGAGGTAACAGGGCAGTGTTACAGGGGTTAACACTATCAATCCTTAGGCTCCAGTAGGCATGAGGGCTATGTGCCAATGGTCATCAAGTAACTAATGTGTCTTCCATTTGGTGGGGGGGTTATTTTTTATTTATTTATTTAGAATTTTAAGTTTTTTTTTTTTTTTATACAGCAGGTTCTTATTAGTTATCCATTTTATACATATTAGTGTATACATATCAATCCCAATCTCCCAGTTCATCCCACCATTACCCCTGATGGGGGTTTTAGCATCTGTAACACAACTCAGGAAATGTGCATCAGATACTGTTATCTTGATACTTCAAAGAGGAGCTAAAGCAGAAGATACGGGGGAGGGGTCTGTTCCAGGAAGGTCCCATGGGGTCCTGCTTGGTTACAATACTGGAGTTACATAGAATTTTATCCAGGTAATGTAGAATGTTAATATATTTACATTTAATTAAGCATGTCAATGGGAGTAATTTCATAGTGACATGATATCTAATTTTAGTGACTTTAGCAAAGCAGCTTTGTCTCTTATTTTTGTCCATTTTGTGTGTGTGTTTGTAGCTTCACTGTCCTATACATAAAGATCATCTTAATCTATTTTAAAATATTCAGACACCTGCAGCAGCACATAGTCATAAAGCTCTTTTATTATCAGGTTATTCATCCCTCAGCTTGTCTTCATTATAGGTCTATTGGAAGATTTCCACCCTCAGCCCCATTCTCTTAGCAGTTAATTAAAATATTCTTGCTATTGAAATGCACTGTATAGTCTCTATGAATTAGGGGATGTCAAATATTGTAGTTTGCTTAGAGTAGCTAGGATTCAATTTTTTTTTTTAATTCCCAGTATTTCATACTTGCTGTGATTTAGAAAAATTGCTGATGCATCAATTAATGCAAATTGTATAAAGGCTTCTATAATTTAGGCTTAAAATGCCAGATACAGCCACGGAGCTTTGTATTTTCATGAGCTGCAACTTAAAATATGGGGTTCAATTTTCATTTACCTAATGTTCCCCAGTAATAAAGACATGTCTATTAAGGACATCTGTTACAATTTTGTAACCTCTAATTTTAATGGGAAATAATAGAGTTCATGTCTGTAAGATTAGAGGTTATGGACTATGTCTTTACACTGGTTTGGCGTCCTTGATATAATGTTCTGCCAGCCAACCTAATATATTCAATTCACAAAGGGCTCAAAGTCTTGGTTCTGCAGGCCAAAAAAAAGGAAGAAAGAAAGAAAGAAAAAGAAAAAAAAACTTTTCTATCTTGTCACTTTGCACATTGCCTTGTTGAAAATCTGTCACCACCTGCTAGAAAATTATTTCTCTTTTTTTAAAAAAACACATCATGAAGAGACAAGAAACCAGTGAATAATTACACAGTAAAATATACTTTATCAACTGACTATAAGGGGAAGAAAGGAGAGGAGAGAAGGGTAGAGATGGGAATCTCTAAAGCTCTGCATGTTTCCCAAGGCCCCCAGTGGAGCCCACGGCCTCTCACTGATGTTCAGGTTTTAGATATTTTTCTCTAGGCAGGGGGTGGGTGATGGAGGTGAGGGGGGGACCGAACCTTTCCCTCCTCTTTCCTCTCGAACTGACAACCTACAGATAGTAAAGAAAATGCATCTGAGAAAACAATTATATCTGCCAACGTCAGCAATTGTAACAATGAAATACTCTTTTTCTCTTTATTCAAGCCTAACTTAAGCATTCCCTTTTGAATCCAAGTCCTTAATGCCATTTATGACTCTCACGTGTATTTATTTTAGCTGACTATCTTGCATTTGCCATGCCAAGAACAATCTCGAATAAAAAAGATCCCTGTCACTTTTTTCAGCCTTCAACAAAAAGCAACCAAGCCAGTAAATCACTAAATGGAACTACCAACTTCCTATGAAATGCATGAATAATGCCTTAGCAGTCTGCTCACCGGAAAGATTAGAATGGGAGTGAACACAACCCTGTAAAAGTATGCCTAGGCAAGCTGAGCCCAGAATTCTATCAAAATCAATTTCTCCCATTTGACATCCAAGTATTTTGAAATGTTCTAACAGGAAGCAACAGAATCAAATTTCTTTCCAGCTTGCTTTCAGCATAGAGAAAGTATGATACCCAAACTCACCAAGTTTTAAGTACTGCTGAAAGTCCAATGTTAACTTGAAGCCACCTTGACGGGGAGAAAAAGATGAAGGTAAACATTGGTGGTAAACAATGAAACTGGCAAAAACTGAGCAAGTCATGTTTCACACAAATATGCTTTTTTTTTTCCTTAAGCTGGGTAAAGTTGGAAATGACCTTGAACCAGTTCTGTGTTGGAATATAAGCAAAGAAGGTAAATTACCTAAGCAGATTACCCTAAGATAGCGACAAGATTATGGAATTTTCAATATGTATAGAAAATTGATGAATATAATGAGAACAGACAACTCTTATTTCAAATTCATCATCCTCTAATAACTGTCCTTACCTACAAGCTCATTCACCAAAACCATAAGAAAATCTCGTTTACATGTTGCTCTATGTGCTTTACCCCACCCCCTCATAGAAGGAAATAAAAGTCACTCAAATGTGTTCTTTTTCCTGTTTAGTCACACTGTGCTTTTAGTTACTTTCTCTCTTTAAGTATAAGCTGAGTTAAAACATTACATGTTGTCACTAAATGTATAAATGACCACCTTTCATATTTCTAAATGAATGTCCTACTTTGTGTTTTATCTTCCTCAAAATTATTTTTATGTTAAATTGATTACCTCCCACCAAAATGACAAAGAAACTTTCAGATTCTTGAAAAGAAATAAGATGATTTTTTTTATGGCCTACCTAATCAAACACAATTCTATTCAATTTTCAGGTAAATTATATTGTCTTAAAGTATTCCAAAACTCTCAAAAACTCTGTATGTTTCCCCGAGTTTGTTTCAAAATGGTTTAATGGTAATAGTAACCAGAGTTTTCACATTTTATTAACATTCTTATCTTGGATGTTTAGAAGACTTGACTTTCTTTTATTGGTAATAACAGAGAACTTAAAAATTAAAAATAAATAAGAAAGCTAGGACATTATTTTCAGGCTTATGTGGCTCCTTTGGTGATTTATAGATTAATCAATCATCAATGGGATTAAAGGCCATTTACACTAAACAAATTGCTTATGGCTGCAGAAAATTGTGTTTTGAGATTTAGTGATAGGGACTATAAATTGCCAGTCATGTTATTAGACATATAAATCAGAGAGTTACTGAAAATTGATTAGCTGACTCCAATTTTTCTGAACACGTTGTTACTGTAGCTTATTATTTTTCTTTCCCAGGTCAAAAGAGTTCAGTTCTACAACTGAGTGAAGGAATGTGCATGTCTATACCTAAGGCTAATAATCAGGGTTTTGTTTGTTTTTTCATTTCTACAGTATATATTTTGAGATCAAGAAAACTAGATTTTTGCCTTCATGTGAATATTGCAGTGTTTGTTTGTTTTCTATTCACTAGCTGAGTTATTATTCCAGGTGTGGAAACTAGTATAGTTTAATAAAATAATTGCAAAGTCTTGTGTTTAATGATGGAATCACATTATAATAAACCCATAATGAACACAGGCCTCATCCTCCTCCTTTAGCACTCTTCTAAGATCCTAATTATATAACCTACTTTTTTTAAATTTTGCAGTACGTGGGCCTCTCACTGTTGTGGCCTCTCCTGGATGCAGACTTTGAGTTCTGGATGAGTATGCTAGTTTGACTGACAATTCTCTCTTCCAATAGCAATATATCCCATGCAAAGTTACTAGAATATTCTTACGTACGGCCATCATTGTATTATTGCCCTGTTAGAAAATTTCAATGTCTTTTCAATTATCTACAATATAACTTTCAAGAATTCCATTTTCTCAAACTATTCTTTACAAACTCTATTAGAACCAGCGATAATGTACTTTGCAGAACAGATAAGTTTCACGACCATATCAGTAGCTAGCCATCAATAATAAAAAATTATCAAGTAATTTAATTAACCTAAAACCAAACATACTTGCAAATTACAAATAAATTTCAAATATATCACTATTAAAGAATACCCCATTCTCATCAGCTCCATAAATTCAACACCTTGAAAACAAAACAGGTGGCTGATAAGAGAAAAGGGGTGCTCTTCTTTCCTGATAACTCACGATTGAGCCACACTGCTGGGCAGTGTAGATACACAGGTTAAGGTGAGAATCTTTGTAGTTAGAGAAACCTGGGTTCAAATTTTATCTCTTACCTACTAGCTATATTATTGTGGAAAACACTACCTGTTATTTGATGCATGTAATAATTTGTGGCTTGCATTTTGCAAAAGACTGATGTAAAATCATAACTTGGTCCCTTAATCTCCAAATATATCAAGAGCTCATGCTCCCAAAGGAATATACAATTTTTGAGCAAAGAGGTAGAGCAGAATGCTAGTACAGTTTCTTATATATTCACTCTGTATTTAATCATCATAAATGTCATGACTTGTGCTTAAATATGCAAGCTGAAGTTTCAAACAGAAATACATATCCAATTAATTCTGTCACAAATATAAATACCAGAGAACTATTTCAACATCCAGAAAAAAGAGGGATTTTCAGTTATTCTTGTTTTTTTGTTCTGACTCTTAGTGTTAGCTTTTATAAGAACTTTAATTAATCTGACCTCTCCCCTTTCAGTACACAGATATATGCAAAGGGAATATTCAATTTTATGTATCCTTAAAGATTTTTAAAATAAACATGAATATTCATATTTTACCTTTCTATCACTTGGTTGCAGAGTAATATTTGATTCATATAAAAGACCTTAGGATGCTGGAGGCAATAGGTTTTCTTTCCTCTCTTTTTGCCTTTTTTTTGAACCATGCTATGAGTAATTTCCTCTGAACAGAAGGTTTTTCAAAGTTCTATTATGGCTAAAATGTCAAAAATGTTGGTAAATGTTCTGAGGGTTTCACTAAACCACAAACCTTTCTGCAGGTTTTCTTTCTTTCTTTTTAAAAAATTTTTAATCTGTATTACGTTCCCCATGGGTACACTACTTCATATGAACTGTTTTTCCAATGAAATAAAATAGCCCCTTGGTTCAAGGAAATAAAAAGATGTTGTTATTCTTAGACATTACACCAACATTTGCTTTGGTTATATTATAATAGAATTTCTTTTATAGAAGCCAGCTGAGGGAAAAAAATACTTTCAAAATTATAACAAAGGAAATCCCTCCAAACTATATACTTTTAAAGATATCTATACATTTGAGGAGGTATGCGCTTGGAATAATCTCAACACTTCCAGCTGTGATAAATTAGACTAGTGTTTTCTTTTTTTATATATAAATTTATTTTTGGCTGTTTTAGGTCTTCATTGCTGCTCGCGGGCTTTCTCTAGTTGCGGAAAGTGGAGGATACTCTTCATTGCGGTGCACAGGCTTCTCATTTCAGTGGCTTCTCTTGTTGCAGAGCACGGGCTCTAGGCGTGCGGCCTTCAGTAGTTGCAGCACGTGGGTTCAGTAGTTTTGGCTCGCAGGCTCTGAGGCGCAGGCTCAGTAGTTGTGGCACACGGGCTTAGTTACTCCGAGGCATGTGGGATCTTCCTGGACCAGGGATCAAACCCGTGTCCCCTGCATTGCCAGGCAGATTCTTAACCACTGGGCCACCAGGGAAGTCCCAAGACTAGTGTCTTTTGGCTGTCAAATATTTTCCTTTTTCTCCTTCTGTTTGAACAGTTTTTTAACCAAGGAGTTGATATTTTTTGCAACTATAAAATATATCAAAGCCAGACATAGTCATTAGCACTGGGAGACCAAGGGTGGAAAATAATTATTAAAACCTTCTTGAGAGTTGAATAACCAAAGTTGATTTTGGACTCTGTAGTTTGCACCTGACTAGGATTAATAACGACTCAGAATCCAAGTGATGCACAGGTACCACACGAAGGTAGTCAAGTCACAGATACAGAGGCCAGCCTTCCTCGGAAGACTCATCAAATTTGCCACAGTGAATGTGGAGGGAAAGACCTTTGCAGTTTCTGCAACACATTAAGCCATTATTAATTTTAGCCTATATTCCTCCTCCCTGCCCCACCAAAAATCTGTTGATTGGGTGTTGCTTGGTTTAATGTTCCTTTACCTCTTTTTATTTTCCTATTTCTGAACAAATCCCCTAACCCATTTCCTACTTGATATTAAGGTAGAGTTTAGAATGAGTAAAATTTGTATCATCAACTCTGTAAAACAAGACAGTCACCAGATATTTAGTTCTTGTATTCTCACACTGAGCTGAGGTCAGCTAATTAATCTTCTATTTTCACCCCAAGATTCCAAATCGACATGCTTATGCAATTTAGCAGTTACAGAAATGATTAATAGGTTTCTCTGGTGCTAACCTAATTGCTATGACACTAAAGACAAGAACATTACAAAAGATAAAGCATTGAGATCAGAATTACCTCCTTTCTAGGAAGCAATCAGCTGTTAAAGGCAATTCTTGAACTCCTTTGAGCAATAAACAAATTGCTGTTGCCAAGTATGGTTTTTGCTTTGCTAGATTCAACTGGAAGACAGTCTCATTAACATATCCTCATGCCCAGCTCACTATTTGCTATCCTGTCCACAGTTTCTGTTATCAAGCTTCTCCAGACAGACAGTCCTTCAAAAAAATTCTAAATAATATTTTTGTATTTTACCTCCACAGTGTCATATTTTCACATAAGCCATAGTCTTGAATTTTTGTTTAATGTACATTGAATGAATATGTAGATGTAATATTTAACAAATAAAAGTGGAGTGGGAAAAAGTCAATAATTTGAAAAAGCCATGCATTAGCCCCACTTTGTGTTGTAGGATAGCAGAATATGCCATTCCCAAATACGACGTTTGGGTATAAGGACAATTTTGAGCTGAAGGCAATTGAGAAGAATCAGATATAAGAAAATATTTCTGCCTTCTTCCTATTTGCTTAAAAGGAGGACATAAAATTGTAAAGGGGTTCCTATCCTTTTCTTTATAAGGAAGGACAAAAGTTAATCATTGGAGATAACTCTAGACCCCTGTGAGCCCAAAGATAGCACCAGAAGAATCTACATAGCAAACTTTACTAATTAGCTCTATCTTCCTTATCTCCATATATTTGCCTTCCCACAATTTGCCTAATTTTTTTTCCTTTATCCTGTCATTACTCTGAAAATGTATGGTTCTTTTGTTAAGATGCTATATAAGCCCAAGTTCTAACAACCACTTTGAGTTACTCATCACTGAGTACTCCCATTTGTATTTGACATGCACATGCTAATAAACTTTTGTTTTTCTCTTGATAATCTGTCTTTGGTTAGTCTAATTTACAGGAACCCAGACAATGAACCTAAGATGGGTAGAGGAAAAGAATATTTTCCTACCCTACAGTGCTATCTATATATTTCCAAGAAAAACTGTTTCCCGTCAAAGTACCCAGAATATTGTTTTCATTATTTTATTTGGCTTTCTCTGTTTAGATGACCTAATCACAAAATGTCCCTTGGGTTACAAAGTACCAAAAAAATACGTACTACAAATTGAATTATCAAATATCTTAATTTATCTAGTGTTTTTTAAAAGTTTAGTGTTTTTAAAATTTTTACATCAAGTTGAAATACAGCTTTTAATCCCTTAAATGAACATTGGCAATTTCTAGAACAAACTGAAGTCTCATCTTAGGCTATCTTCTCTTTATCAAAACCAAGTTCATGAGTAGATTCCTGTATTTTATATTTAAGTCCCTACACAGCAGTGATAGAAACATTCACTTCTAAATTGAAAAAATGTGTATGTGTTGATATTGTTGGCTACATGTTCATTCATATCATCTTAATATAATCTGTAGTACCTGTAATTTTCCCCTAAAATAGAGTTTGTCAGTTAACAGAAAAATATTTTCTTTCCTTTTGTACTTTGTGATTCTAATACTTTATTAAGCTGTTTAAAAAAGACATTCTAGCCTTCTTTAGGTTCTCTACTTGGTGGCATTGCCACCACTGAGTTTTTATTATGTAAATTATTGCAATCTGGTTAGCTCCTTCCATCTTTTTTCTTAACAAAAGGGGTCTGCAAGTGCTAATCAAAATGCTGCAATTTACATATTAATGAAGTTTTTGTAATGACATTTCCTTCATACACAGAGTAAGCAAAAGGGAGAGTTTTTATCTTTTTATGAGAAAGCAACCACTAAATTTTGATCTTATGAAGTATCTTTGAAACTTTCCAAAGCTGATTGGAATGGCATTTATGTATTTTAATCAGATACAGAATGAAAACACAAAGTATTTGTGAGCTTCACACGTGATGTTTATAAGCAATAATTTTTTATATACATTCATGCACTTGCACTTGTACGTTTGGCAGTGAGGATGCTGTGCACAATCAAGTCCTAATCATTTTCAGGAAAGGAAAAACATTCCACTAAAAATGAGGAGAGACAAGGAGTGTTCAAAGGCTATGTCAGAAGTGTCCAGCTGTTTTCATAGAATCTAGGTGATATCCTGGTGCTAGAAAATCCAGAAGAAACATTAAAACAACTAGAAATGTCTATAATTGCTCTAAGCCCACATATGAAGATTCACAAAAATAGAATAAGTGGATAAAAGTAGTTAAAACAATCTTCTTAATAATGAGATACTCTGATTATAAAAGTACTTTAACTCTTTAGAATGTGAAACTAAAAACCAAGCTGTAAAAATAAATTAACAATCTGTCACTAGAATGTAGTCTCCCACAGATAATGTACTCGTAAGTGAAAAGACAGAGATTCCAATATTAATCTTTATTTAGTCAATGACATTCTTTGGAAATTCAGGCAATGGCTCAATTTGTGTTCTTTTTAAAATTGTCAAACAAGCATATGGGCAGAATATTTGTAGTGGGAATTATTTTTTAAATCCATAGTACTCTGAAAGGATATATATATATATACACACTAAGGGAAGAAAAAAAAAAAAAGAGAAAAAGGGCTCAAACATTTTTGTGTGAATTCTTGATTGTATTATTAAAAGTATTTTACATGAAAAATTTATTGTCACTAATTTGAAAATGTCAGTGCTTTTCTAAATTTTATTCCTTTTTTCAGAAATTGATACAAAAATTAGCTTTTTTTTAGGTATTTCTAACGATAGTGATTTAGTAGTTGGTTTGTCTTCTCAAAAATGATTTCATGTTATAAAAGACATTTTGGTATCTAGGATCAGTAAAATTTCTAATTTTTGATTTTAAAGTTTAATAAACCTTAAATTAGTAATATTAAAATTAATGTCTCATAAATATAGGTTTTAAAGCTGGAAAATAAAAATGAATGATTATGCATTTATAGGTCAATATAAGTTGGCTTCAATAAATAAGTTAGATGTTTATTTAGAAAATGAAAGTTAATGAGAACATACAACTCCTGTTTCAAATTCATGGGAAGATACCTCAATAAGTGAAATAAGGCAGGTCTTACTTCTTTCCACAGCAGGACAAGAACACCCGTTCAATTAGATTAGATGACATCACGCCAAGAGCCGTTAGTCCAATCATTGACTTGTGCCTGCAAGTGCTACCATTTAGACACATGGAAACACTTCCAGTCATATCTGGCCTCTTGGGCATGTGAGTTGACACAAGAATGCTATGGAAAGAATGAAGGCTCCTGCCCAAACTGTTTACCCCAAATCCTTTAATATAGTAAGGTTATTTCTTTTAAAAAGGAGAATCCTTAAACCTATGAAACTCTCAGCTGTGCATATCCAATCCACAGAAAGTTTATTTTTCTTTCTTTTCTTTTTCACTTGAGTGAGTTGGTTTCTGAATAGCTTCAATCTTGCTCCAGGCCTTTGAACTGTTGATTGCTCATGTTCAGGCATTGATTTTAGGTTGTACCAATTTATTAAAATTGTATTTAATTTCAAAGAACCTCCATCACTTGCTGGAAGCTCAGTTTGTGTGGAAGTGGACAAATGACTTCCCTCCAGAAAACCTGACCTCTTCTTTTTTGTTTTTTAATTTTATTTATTTATTTATTTTTTGGCTGCGTTGAGTCTTTGTTGCTGTGCACGGTCTTTCTCCAGTTGCGGCAAGCGGGGGCTACTCTTCGTTGTGGTGTGCAGGCTTCTCATTGAGGTGGCTTCTGTTGTGGAGCATGGGCTCTAGGCATGTGGGCTTCAGTAGCTGTGGCTTGCAGGCTTCAGTAGTTGTGGCTTGTGGGCTTCAGTAGTTTTGGCTCGCGGACTCTAGAGCACAGACTCAGTAGTTGTGGCGCACGGGCTTAGTTGCTCCGCAGGATCCTCCCGGACCAGGGCTTGAACCCGTGTCCCCTGCATTGGCAGGCGGATTCTTAACCACTGTGCCACCAAGGAAGTCCCAACCTGACCTCTTCTAACCACAGGTATATATAGGCCTTCCAATGACACAGAGTAATTATTGTAATCTTTTGCTGGTTATTCCACAAGTCACACAATTGTTTCAGTCTCCAAAGGGGAAAAATATTTGGCTTAATTTTGTTTGCCATTTTTTTCTATCTCAATGCAAAACATGACTAAATGAATATACTTGAGCTATTTAAAATATATTAAACTATGAACTCCAAGGACCTGAATGATATACAATCATTAGTTATCAATCTTATTTTTTTTAAGTATATTGTCAACCAGAATTAAAATGACACATTAAAATGTGTGCATGGGCTCACACACATACACACATGCACATGCACTCACAAACTACTGTAAGTCAGTCAAACACTAGACAGACACAATTATTTTCTAATTCTTTCTTTGTAGTCACCAAATTCTGAGCCACTCTTTGTTTGATGACTTGGCTCTTTTATGAAACTTCACTGTGCCTAGTCAGTTTATCTAAATATTATGCTGTGATCATTTCTGGTACTATTTGGTTAGTACATACAACAGCTGTAACTTGTCAACTTAATATATGTTTCCTAAGAAGGTGTGTTTTGGCTTATTTGTTTTTAACTTAATTCAAAACAGCCCTCTCCTTCCCTATCCCAAGAGAAAAGTATGGGAGATCAGAGAGGAGAAGAATGTTTGACTAACTGGGCTTTCCCCCCACCCCCCAAAACTAATGAGGGTAGCAGAATGTGCCACCCAAAATATGCTTCTTTGGTATAAAGGTTATTTTGACAAACTGCATACACAGGAGCATCTCTGAAACAGAGTCAAAGTTACCCTTTTGTAAAGAACATTTACATTTATAAGGGAAATCTCCATTTGTAAGTGTCTGCCTCTCTGTACCAGGAAAAGAAGGATAACTCTAAATCCCAAAAAACTAATCAATGGAGGAGGCAGGGACTTAAATCTGCATAACAAACCTTACTCTTGTTTACTGCGCTTATTCTGGTAACTTCCCAAAACTGGCCTCTACCACCAGTGAAGCCTGAGCAAGACTCTGTGGGGCTTCTGAGCATGGAAGCCTTTCTGTCCCCCTCTAGCCCCATGACCCTCCTTGAATTCCAAAGGGCAGGTTTAAACAGTTGCTAATCCAGGAAGGAAAGCGATGCAAAGACAATGGAGGGGCAGCCAAGAAACAATAGTGCAGCCTTGGGGCAGGGTCCTGGTTCTGCTTCAAGGGATACACCTAACAATGTTTGTCTTCTCAAAAATGATTTCACGTTATAAAAGACATTTTGGTATCTAGGATCAGTAAAATTTCTAATTTTTGATTTTAAAGTTTAATAAATCTTAAATTAGTAATATTAAAATTAATGCCTCATAAATATAGGTTTTAAAGCTGAAAAATAAAAATGAATGATTATGCATTTATAGGTCAATATAAGTTGGCTTCAATAAGTAAGTTAGATGTTTATTTAGAAAATGAAAGTTAATGAGAATATACAACTCCTGTTTCAAATTCATGGGAAGATACCTCAATAAGTGAAATAATAAGGCAGGTCTTACTTCTTTTCACAGCAGGACAAGAACACCCGTTCAATTAGATTAGATGACATCACGCCAAGAGCCATTAGTCCAATCATTGACTTGTGCCTGCAAGTGCTACCATTTAGATACATGGAAACACTTCCAGTCACATCTGGCCTCTTGGGCATGTGAGTTGACACAAGAATGCTATGGAAAGAATGAAGACTCCTGCCCAAACTGTTTACCCCAAATCCTTTAATATAGTGAGGTTATTTCTTTTAACAAAGGAGAATCCTTAAACCTATGAAACTCTCAGCTGTGCATATCCAATCCACAGAAAGTTTATTTTTCTTTCTTTTCTTTTTCACTTGAGTGAATTGGTTTCTGCTTCTCCACCCATCCACCTGTCCTTAACTTACAGTTCTTAAACTTTCATTGACTAGATCTCATATAGCAGCTGATTTTTGTAGGCACAGCACAAGCCCCTGCCTAATTCCTAATGTGTGGGCTCTCTCTATATTCACAAGAGCATTTTGGAATGGAAAAGCACGAAAAAGACATTACAGAGATAATTTTTAAATGTTCATTTTAATAAACAAAAGAGAAGTAAATCATTTATAAACTTTACAGTTTTAGCTAAGATTACTCATACCACTACTGATAAAAATACACCAGTACAGGTGGCACTGTGAGTGAGCCCCACTGCTCTACCAGTCCCATTAAATCACAATCTCGCAGGGTATGAACCTGGCACAGTATTTTGAGAAAAGCAGGTCAACAGTCTTATTACCGCCTCCTCATTTCTACTTACTTCTGATTCAACTGCAATCTGGCTTCTATTTCCATCACTTCACCAAAACTTTACTGTTCAAGGTCTTACTTTAAATTGCCAAACACAAGAGGCATCCTACATATTAAACACAAAGTACATGTCACTTTTCATATTCTCACTCACTTATCTTCAGGACTTCAGCTACCATCTGAGTGTCCATAATTTCAAAACCTGTACCTCTAACTTAGTTCCCTCTCTGGCACTAAACACAATATTCATATATTCAGTGAACATTATCTGAGCATTTACTATTTGCCAGACATCCTGTAAGTTTCTCAGACTCTAAGTATTCATACATTAATTAATTGTGTTTCTCTTCTCCCTTTCCCTACTCATTCTCCCCAAACTCAAAACATCAGTATCTACAAAGAAATATGGCAACACACCATAGTCCACCTTCTAAAACAGAAACCTGGGGTAAGTTTTCTTGGTTCCTTTCCTTCTCTTTCTACCAGATACAATTGATTATTAAATCAGATTTATTCTAAGTTGTTAGTATCTTTTTAATCTATTTCCTTGCCTTATTTACATGACCAAAAAAGTCCAAGGGCTCATCTTGCTTTTCTTGGATTTTCCCAACTATTTTCTAACTAATTTCCCAAGGATTGTGTTGTCTGCCTCCTTCCTTTCTAAACACAGTCACTGCATTGAACTCTTTAAAATCATAGTTTAATAATATTACTCCTTCTGACTGAAGTCTCCCATTGCCCATGGTAGCATTTCCCAAGGATAATTTACTTTGTGAGATATTAATATATGTTCTATAAAAAAGATTGATATAAACAATATTTTTTCTTCTCATGTAAAGTGTTTGTGTTAGAAAACTATTATCATGCTACAGTTGATCTTAGGAAATGGCTTTCCAGAATAGAGAACATTAGGAAGTTGCATAAGAGATCATTTTATTCATGAAATCTGTGCACTGATGACAGGGGCAGCAATGTGTTATTAACTGCCATATATTGCACTGCCTATTTGGTTATAGCTGCTTATATATCTTAATATTTCAAAAAATATTTTTGATATTTGGGTTTTATTGTATATAAAAGTATATGACTCAAATGTTTATTATTTCTGAGTAACTAATTAGTCTTAAAGACCATTTTTATTTGCTGTCTACTGTAATCTAAACATACATATTATCCCATATGTTGGTTTTCCTCCAATATGTTATGATTTTTAAAAATATTTCCATGAACAAATGAGTTTTGCAATATTGGCTATCCATATGGAATCCAAAGGCTCTTCATTCTTTGTTTGCCTTCCTGAACAGTCAGGCTTCTCACACTTTCCAGCTGCAATATCCCATTCTCTTATACTTCTCTTTTTTGCACATGACATTCTCCCCAGTTAGTACTATTGGTTAGACTGATCCTTTGAGTCTAGTTTGGTAGACATCTGGAGAGCCAATGTATCCGTTCCAGTCCAAAAGCCAAAGTCTCAAAACCTAAGAAGAGCCAGTGTTTCAGTTCCAGTCTAAGTACAAAGACCAGAAAAGACTAATCTTCCATCTCAGGCTGTCAAGCAGAAGTTCCCTCTTAGCATTTTTGTTCTATTCAGTATTTTTATGGCAATTATTATAAGAGCTAATCTTTTACTATGTCAGTAGCTGGTGTTAAGCAAATGTCTGGGCACATGCAGAAAAACATGTTATAAGAATATCTTTGGAGATAACCAGAAGGGGAAGTGGTTATCTTTATCCAAACTTCAATCAAGGAGTATTATGTCCCTAGTGCATTGTATCTCTAGTGCACAAAATAACAACAGTTGTCTTATAGTGCGCATACGTAATTATTTCTCTTCTTATACGTCGAGCAAGGTGACTTAGCTTCAAGGGTCACCTTCCATTCAAAACCATCCTGGCTACATGTTTGCTAAAGCTATTAACTCACAGCAAACAAAAGCTGCACTTCTGTATAAATGTACAAAGCCTTGAAAAAGCTTTCAGTTTTGGACAGTCACAATTGAGTTATTTGTATAGGTATAAACATCCATCAAAGACCACCCATTTCTCTTCATAGCTCAATGCCAACCAGTTTACTGGTTGTTAAATCTGAGTAACAAGGATGTTATTAGCAGCTCTTGTGATTGTACTTTCTTTATTGCTTGCCAAAATGTGCTCAGAATTAAACAGGATGAAAATTTAGATATGAGATTCTGATACACAGAATGTAAGTGAGACATTTGTATAGAAGATAGTGTATGGACATTTGGCAGAGGCTAAAGAGAAACCTTTTTTGTTTTCTGACCTCACACACTTCTCTATATATTCATTGACCTTTAATTCTGCAGTGACTATGACAGCCATCAATATGGAATTTTTTACTTTTCTATAATCAGAGCAATAAACCCATCTGTATTTAATTCCTCCTTTTCTTTTCTCACTGTGGTTACAATAAAGTGTCCTTTCTTCTATGAAAATTCACATTTCCACCAAAACTGTGGATCTCACCTCCCCTAGCTGTCACAGGTTTAGCTGTCCTTAACTATCCCACCTAAAGCATTATTCATTATTTTCAGTGTCATAGCACTTATCAAATCTGACATTATTTTGCCTACAGGTCCACGTTTCCCCTCATCTATAATTAAGTTTCATGAGGGCAGAGACTCTGTCTAGCTGGTATTATATCCTCTGGTAATATATTCTCCAGCACATATTGCCTGCCTGGAACATTGTAGGTGCTCAATTTTTGTTGAAAAATAAATGATTGAACAAAATGGTTACTGTGTTCGAAGGGATTACAAAGTTGGTTAACTAACAAATTCTAGGGGGTTTGCCAGGATTAAATAGGTTAATAGGTATAAATCATATAAAAACAGTGTTCTATTAACATTACCTACTATTAGCAAATATTAATACAGTTTTCATGAAATAATGAACTAGACTTTAATGCACTGGGTATGAGGCAGCATTTTGGGAATTACTTTGGAAACAATCAAACTTAAGATCTATTGTCAACCTATATGACTTTGAAATGTCCCTGCACAACAATAGTGTGGACCTAAGGACATCTTCATTTCTTTCCAGCTCTAAAATTCAGCCCCTTTGTAGTTTGAATCATTACAAAAGACATAACATCATTGTGGCTAGAATTAATGACAAAGATTCCAAGAGGATCTGTGATGTGAAATAGGCTTTTTAAAACACAAAAATTAGCTAGAACTGTCCAGATAAAAAACCTACCATGTAATGCAAAAATGGCTGGGATCCTCTTCCCACTTTCTTGGAGTTTAGAGTCTGATAAGCCTGGATTTAAATGAATAATCAGAACACAGTGAGATCAGTGCTAGACTATGAAAAATATACGTAGGAGTTGCTGTTGAAATCTAGGAGAGAGAGAAGTTAATTGGCCTGAAAGATCTGGAAAGTCTTTAAAATCCTGGAAAAGGGAATAGAAGTTTCCTACATAAGTAAAGAGTAAATGTTATCCAGAGGGAATAGAGTAGACACACATTCCTTCGAATGTTTGAGAAATGTTAGCAGTTTAGAGCATATACTGTTTGAGACAAGGAAAGAAAGACATGACAATTATAGAAAATCAGGCAGGAAAGTGAGATTGGGAACAGTTTGTAAAGGGTCTTATTAATTTGACTCAGTTGAGGACCTGTGGTGGAAAGAAAAAACAAACAAAAGAAAACAACAACAAAATATTCTAGCAATTATAAGCAGATTAAAAGCTTACAAAATTGAATGAAATGGGCTCTAAGCTATTTCTAGGAATGACTCCCAAAACGAAGCTGTTGCCCTAAAACAAATAGACTGCCAGATACTTCCACTACAAAGATGGTATTATTCAGGACAGGAAGAGAAGAGCAATCCCGGGTCTGCAGCCATGATGAGTCATGTGCAAGTCCCACATGGGAAGGGAAGAAGAACAGCTTTTATAGAGAGAAAAAGGAAGCTTGAGGGCTATAGTAAACAAACAGTCAGCGGTATTTCATTGGTTGAGTTCTTGCCAGGAAAATGGAGGAGTCGTTCTTCTTCCTGTTGGACTCTGATATTATTTCAGGGTGTAAGTGTTCCCCTCCTAATCTCCCAGCTCTATTTAATTGAAGTTTCTGCTTATTAATTTTTTACAATAGCAACATAGATTCAATACAAAGATAAGCAAGGCATTGGTGGAGCCACCATAATGGCCTCTCGACACTCATGAAATTGTGACACCACTACAGACAGCCTAATTATCTTTACTGCCATACATGACAGCAGAAAACACACCAAGGTGACAGAAACACGAATAATCAATAGTGGTTACCTTCACTTCCTCACCTGCCGCTCCCTCTTCAGTCCAGGCTATCTTCCCAGCACTGTCATGTCACCTTTCCAAATGCCATGCAAAAATAGTATTTCTAACTGGTAGACCTTAATTTGCATTCAGAAGCCTAACCCCAAGGAACTTTGAAGACAGAGTTTTTAACCTCTGTAGTATAGAAGTTAGGGTAGAATTAAATTAGAATAAATGTGGGTTCAATCCTGCATATTTACTGCAATAATAAATATGAAGTTTGAACTTTATCTTGTAGGAGATGGGATTTAAACCCGAGGAGTTTCTAGGACACATCTGAGAAAAGAGTAGAGTTTCCAGAACAGATTTGAGAAAAGAGTAGAGGTAAATTGTTGGTAGAATGAGAACGTTATACATGTAGGGAAGTGAGGAAACTGGATCAAAGAAAGTTATAGATTGGGAAACAGAGTGATCCTCAAATTTGGGAGGGTTAGAATACAGGTAGAATAAATGGGATTTGATGCAGATAGTAGGAAAGCTATTATCAGTTCTTGAGTGGAGGAGAAGCAAGACGTTAAAAGTGCTTAAGGAAAACTGCTGCTAAATTAGTGCATGCTGTAAAGAAGGAGAGACTTGGAACTGGTTAGAGTAAACTACATCTGCCAAGTCTGAGAATGTCAGGGAAAGGTCAGATTTTGTGTGGTGTGTGTGTGCGTGCGTGCGTGTGTGTGTTTGTGTGTGTGTGTGTGTATGTTTCTTATATGTAGTGGTTTTAAGAAATGTCAAATGTGATCTTTTGTTCATCCAATACAAATTGAGAATGTTAACTCTGCTCTGCATTCAATAAATGGATACTCATTTCTATTCTCATTTATAGATAAGGAAATTGAGGCACTGAGAATTTAAGTAACTTGCCCAAGGCCACACAGCTAATAAGTAGTAGAACTAAGTTAATGAAGATGACTAAGGTATCTTCGGTAGTACTGTCCACCTTCGAGTACATTTCACACATAGAAATACAGACAAACACGGTATTTGTTATGATAAATTCTAATGGGATATATTCATACTTGTTTTTGACCTGCAAAAAAAATATTTTTTTTTGTATTCAGGCCAAATCAACTGTGCGGGATTTTTTTTTTTTTTTTTTTTTTTACGATACGTGGGCCTCTCACTGTTGTGGCCTCTCCCGTTGCAGAGCACAGGCTCCGGAAGCGCAGGCTCAGCGGCCATGGCTCACGGGCCCAGCCACTCCGCGACACGTGGGATCCTCCCGGACCCTCTAGGGCTTCCCTGGTGGCGCGGTGGTTGAGAGTCCGCTTGCCGATGCAGGGGATACGGGTTCGTGCCCCAGTCCGGGAGGATCCCACATGCCGGAGAGCGGCTGGGCCCGTGAGCCATGGCCGCTGAGCCTGCGCGTCCGGAGCCTGTGCTCCGCAACGGGAGAAGCCACAACAGTGAGAGGCCCATGTATCGCAAAAAAATAAAGAAAGAAAATAAAGAAAACCTTCCTTAAAAGCACTCTAGATTGGCTATTCTGTTTTAATCTTAATTTGAGGCATCCTATGGATTCCCTGCATGCCTGTAAACATTATTTTGACAATAGCCAATGTCTGAATCTCCTTGCTGTCTGAAGACCCCTCAACAGTCGACTTCATTATCTCCTTTCTTCCTGCTAGTTATTGGGAGAATAATTGCATCACAACCTCCAACTGACAAATGAATAAGAAGCCAAGGCCATTTGGAATGTCAATTTTTCTCTAAAAATTATAAAATAGGCCCAAGCATATATACCTTCAATAAAAACTATAAAACTGACTCCCCCTCCCAAAAAAAAACTCAGCCAGGATCAAAGACCATAGGTCTGAACTTCATTTCATTATCAAACCATCAGCTTTGCAGTTCTACTTCTTAGCTGTTTTCTGTGGTCCAGGAGGTGGGTCCTTGTCAAGTAAAAGGCAATGGAATAAAAATGTGTTATCAAAGAGACCTGTCTGTCAAAAACAATAAAATTAGTTAAGAGTATGGACTCTAGAATAATAAACTCATTGGATTTGAATTTCAGCTCTGCCACTTATTACTATATGCTCTTGGACAAATTATTTGAATGCTCAAGGCCTCAGTTTCCTCATCTGTAAAATGGGAATAATATCTACCTAATAGAGCTGAAGTAAGATGAAATGAGTTAATATATGTAAACATAGTTTGAACAACTCCCACATGCGGTTGTGCTTTATAAGAGTTAGCTGTTAGTCATTCACTGATCTCACGCCACTTTAAGACTCTCCCATGTCTTTAGCCTCTATTCACAAGAAAACTTCTTGAAAGAGTGATCAATAATGATGTCTTTATTTCCTTTCCTCCTTTAGATGTTTATCCTATTTTCCATGACTACCCTTCCACTAGAACTATTCTTGCCACAATCACCCATGGCCTCCATGTTGCCAAATCCAAAAGTCATTTGTGATCCATATATTATTTAACATCTCAGTAACATTTAACACTTTTACTCATTGCCTTCTCATTAAAACACTGTTTACTTGGCTTCCAGGGGATCGCATTTCCCTGGGCTCCATTTTGTTCAGTGACATTTCCATCTCAGTCACTTCTGACTCTTCCTTCTCAACAAATAAATCTTTGAGTGCTGCAGGACTAAGTCCTTTTTCCATATATAAGCTCATCCTAGGCAATCTCATACAACTTGTTGACTTTAAATAGCATCTTTCTGTGTTTACTCTGTATTTATGATTCCAGCTGTGGACTCTAGCTCAGACTTCTCCAATGACCTCCAGACTCAAGCTAGAAAAATCTACATGCCTCGTTGATACCTCCACTTGCAAATATAATATAAATCACAAAGTTAAAATGTCCAAAATGAAATACACCCAATCTGCCATAGTGACCTTATCTTCCTACGAAACAATCAGTGTAGACTTTGTTTGCAACTCCTTTGGGATAAAATATCATAGCAAAATAGAATATGTATTTAGGTTATTCTTGTGCTCTAAATTTCTGAAAGTAAGAATCCATATGTCACTAATCCCTGTATCCATTCTGCACCCATTACAGTCCATAGAACTCAATGGATTTTCTGTAAGTGATAAACTGAATGAAAGAAGGCTACCTTAGGGAAGATTTATACTGATGTCTCTTATCCTTGGCCTCCACAAGTGAAAAAAGAAACCGTGAAAGTCATTGCTAACACCTGTAAAAGAGTCTTCATAGCAGCACTACTAATGCATGACGGCAAAAAGTTGAAGACAACTCAAATGTCCGTTACCAGATGAATGGATAAACAAAATGTAGCATACACAGCGCACACACACACACACACACACACACACATATTGAGTCATGAAAAGGAATGAAGTGCTGATACATGCCACATGTGAACGAACCTCAAGAACATTACACTGCATGAAAGATGTCAAGACACAAAAAGTCACATATTGTATGATTCCATTTATATGAAATGTGCAGAATAGGCAAGCAAAGTGCTGATGGGCAGAAAGCAGATTGGTGGTTGACAGGGGACAATGGGAGGTGGGAATAAGGAGTGACTGTTTAATGAGTGTGGAGTTTTCTTTTGAGGTGATGAAAATGCTTTGGAACTAGATATAGGTAGTTGTTGCACAACAGTGTGAGTGTACTAAATTCTGAATTGAACACTTTAAAATAGTTCACTTTGTTTTATGTCATTTTCCTATATATGTATATTTCCAGGTGTCTCTGTCACCTAATGCTCCTGAGATAGGAGGTTGGAGACATGTAAGTGGTTCTGCTCCATTAGGTGCTCTGGGACTACTCCAAATATACCATTCTCTATGATATTCATACTTCAAATGGGTTGATGAGTATCACTTCTCTGTCCTAGCCTTCAGGAAGAGAAAATCCTTACCTCTTTAAAGGACGTAACCAAGGCAGTCGCATCACCGCTGCTTATACCTCAGTGCCTGGAACTTGGTAGTACAGCCACAAGGAACTGCAAGGGAGACCAGGAAAAATGATATATGTCAGGCATCCATGTACCCCTTTAAAATTCAGGAGACTCTATCACTAAAAGGAAGGAGAGAATGGATAATGAAAAACAATTAGCAGTTTCTGCTACAGAGGCAATTGATATTTTGCTAAAAAGTAGAACTACATGGTTTTGTTTGTTTTTTGTTTTGTTTTTTTTGCGGTACGCAGGCCTCTCACTGTTGTGGCCTCTCCCATTGCGGAGCACAGGCTCCTGACACGCAGGCTCAGCGGCCATGGCTCACGGGCCCAGCCGCTCCACGGCATGTGGGATCTTCCCAGACCGGGGCACGAACTTGTGTCCCCTGCATCGGCAGGCGGACTCTCAACCACTGCACCACCAGGGAAGCCCAAACCATGTGTTTTCAGATTAGAAAATCTGAATTAGATAATCAAAAGTTGCATAGCATTCCAATTTTATTTAGAGAACTATATAGTGTAAGATTTCTTTTCACGGCTGTGACACATTTTAAAAATATTTCACACCAGTGTAGTATTATAACACTAGAAAATTCCCTATTTCTTACACAGGGAGAAAGGCCAAAGTTACATCTGTTGGTTGAAATAATACATGTAATGTATTCTCTAGATAATTTTGTCAGTACAAAATATGTCAGAATTTAATGGCCCAAAATAATATTTCAATATTAAAATAGAACTACGTGAAGAATGTGTTTGCTGTTTTTCCTCAGTGACCCTACAAAACTAGCCACATTCAGCACCACAAGAAAACAAAACAAAAAACGAGAGGAGTCACCAAAGCCTTTAATGCCCAGACTTGATTTACAAGGTACAAATGCTCTGGATTTAGAGACAACCTCTTTTTTCTTACTTTAAATTACTGATGTACTCAGCCCCTGATATTTGTTCATTGCAGGCTTATGGTTTTTCATTTTCACATTTGAAGTTGAAAAATGAATAAAGATAATAGAAGCAATAATAACCAAGGTATCTAGTCTTAGGAGTCAAACACAAGTTTGGATTTAGCCTTGGCTTGAGGCCCTTTGATTGACATTTCCATTGCTAGAGTTAGCTCAAGTCATTTCAAGATCCAACTAGATTTCATTTTGTCTTATCTGTGGGTTATCATTCTTGCAAGAATCATTTCATCTTGGCAGGGTCTTGATTTAAGGCTTTAAAACTCAGTGAGGCTCAAAGAGATTTTGCAAGGTCACAACACTGTAGATTTGTTTGGTAATATAAAACCTGAAGACGGAATGCCAGCCCGTGCAAGATCTCAACAGTGGTTAGACATGACACATACTGCATTCTCATGCACACAATCAGGATGACTTTGAAGGCTGTTTGGCTCACAGTTTTCTCTTATGGACCAATTTCAGTATTTCTTCCAGGTATACAAAATCCTATTTCTCCTCAATTTGCTCACATCAGGAAAGGCTTGTAGTCATTACTCTCAGTGAATATTCTAAATGAATATTTTCTTTATCACATTTTCTCCCAATCAGATGAGTCTCTCTCCTATGGAAAGGGGGTTTTATCACATACAAGCATCTAAAGACACAGAGTATGGTCATAACCCACTCAGAAAGCCCGGGGAATATAGAATTGAAAATATTCATGTGGGAGTGGTATATGTGCCAGTGTTTATAGGCAACTTAACTTCTTGCATGCATGTGGGTATGTCACTTACCCATTTATGCTATTATTTTGTATGATGCACTTATACCCAATGATGTTCTTTTTCAATTTCAAGATGGACGATCTTTCATGTTAAGCTATCTGTAATTCACATCCATGTTGAGGATTTAAGTATGTTTCATGAAAATTATGTCAATATTTCACACAGGCTTCCCTGGTGGTGGAGTGGTTGAGAGTCCGCCTGCCGATGCAGGGGACACGGGTTCGTGCCCCGGTCCGGGGAAGATCCCATATGCTGCGGAGCGGCTGGGCCCGTGAGCCATGGCCGCTGAGCCTGCGCATCCGGAGCCTGTGCTCCGCAACGGGAGAAGCCACAACAGTGAGAGGCCCGCGTACCACAAAAAAAAAAAAAAAAAAAAATATGTCAATATTTCACATAACACAAAGGAGAATCAATTATAGACACATACCCATGTAGATTAAAGGAAATCATTCATCATACTTTTCTTGCTGTCTAGCACAGATGTCATAGCGTGGGGAATGAGGGCATACATTTGGAGTCAGATTGAGTTTGACTTCATCTAGCATTTACAAGCAGTGTGATCTTGAATTGATTCCATAAGCATTCTGGGCTGCAGCTTCTTCATCTAATGATTGGAGATGATAAAAAAAAAAAAGTCTCAGAAGATTATTGTGAAGATTAAATATTACATATATGTAAATCACTAGGCACTTAATGGCTGTTTATATATGCAGATATTTTTATACTTCAGATAAAGCTTGGTAATTGTGGGAGGTGCAGGGTAGAGCAGTGTTATACGACAATGGTATGTTGTAATCTGTAGTGGGATGGGTAATAAGTTATTTGCTAGTAATCTTAGAAAAGTTCTAAAGTTGACAGATATTTTTCTTTCTTGTTTATTTATACAAATTTAAAGTTATAATCTACGTTTGTAATACTTTTACTCACTCTCATTTTGAAATGCTTGTGTGAATAGCAGAGAAAGCTGGTGGGAAGATGACTGATGGTACGTGGGCTTATGCTGCGCCCAAGAAAAGCAGCTGTTATGTGACTCCTGGCTATGAGGACTGGGTGGAGGAATAAGCATATGGAGAAAAAAGTCAAGTACAGGAGGGGACCTCATTTCCACTGATGGGAAGGAAAGAGGGAAGAATGAACAAGTCTGATGATAAATAAATATCGGAAGATTATTGGATTCTGTACCGTCCCACCACATTTTTGAAATGTGAACCCTTAAGGTAGAAATCTGGCAGAATTTATTGTCCATACATGGGATCCAAAATTTTTATGAAGCTTCCACAATGGATCCAAATTTTTCTTTTTAATAAATTTATTTATTTACTTATTTTATTTTTGGCTGCATTGGGTCTTCATCGCTGCGCGTGGGCTTTTCTCTAGTTGAGGAGCAGGGGCTACTCTTCATTGCAGTGTGCGGGCTTCTCATTGCGGTGGCTTCTCTTGTTGTGGAGTACGGGCTCTAGGCGCATGGGCTCAGTAGTTGTGGCTCATGGGCTCTAGAGCGCAGGCTCAGTAGTTGTGGTGCACGGGCTTAGTTGCTCTGCGGCATGTGGGATCTTCCCAGACCAGGGCTCGAACCCGTGTTCCCTGCATTGGCAGGCGGATTCTTTTTTTTTTTTTTTAACATCTTTATTGGAGTATAATTGCTTTACAATGGTATGTTAGTTTCAGCTTCACAACAAAATGAATCAGTTATATATATACATATATTCCCATATCTCTTCCCGCTTGCATCTCCCTCCCTCCCACCCTCCCTATCCCACCCCTCCAGGCGGTCACAAAGCACCGAGCTGATCTCCCTGTGCTATGCGGCTGCTTCCCACTAGCTATCTACCTTACGTTTGGTAGTGTATATATGTCCATGCCTCTTTATCGCTTTGTCACCGTTTACCCTTCCCCCTCCCCATAGCCTCAAGTCCATTCTCTAGTAGGTCTGTGTCTTTATTCCTGTTTCACCCCTAGGTTTTTCATGACATTTTTTTTTTTTAAATTCCATATATATGTGTTAGCATACGGTATTTGTCTCTCTCTTTCTGACTTACTTCACTCTGTATGACAGACTCTAGGTCTATCCACCTCATTACAAATAGCTCAATTTCGTCTCTTTTTATGGCTGAGTAATATTCCATTGTATATATGTGCCACATCTTCTTTATCCATTCATCCGATGATGGACACTTAGGTTGTTTCCATCTCTGGGCTATTGTAAATAGAGCTGCAATGAACATTTTGGTACATGACTCTTTTTGGATTATGGTTTTCTCAGGGTATATGCCCAGTAGTGGGATTGCTGGGTCATATGGTAGTTCTATTTGTAGCTTTTTAAGGAACCTCCATACTGTTCTCCACAGTGGCTGTATCAATTTACATTCCCACCAACAGTGTAAGAGGGTTCCCTTTTCTCCACACCCTCTCCAGCATTTATTGTTTCTAGATTTTTTGATGATGGCCATTCTGACTGGTGTGAGATGATATCTCATTGTAGTTTTGATTTGCATTTCTCTCATGATTAGTGATGTTGAGCATTCTTTCATGTGTTTGTTGGCACTCTGTATATCTTCTTTGGAGAAATGTCTATTTAGGTCTTCTGCCCATTTTTGGATTGGGTTGTTTTTTTGTTATTAAGCTGCATGAGCTGCTTATAAATTTTGGAGATTAATCCTTTATCGGTTGCTTCATTTGCAAATATTTTCTCCCATTCTGAGGGTTGTCTTTTGGTCTTGTTTATGGTTTCCTTTGCTGCGCAAAAGCTTTTAAGTTTCATTAGGTCCCATTTGTTTACTCTTGTTTTTATTTCCATTTCTCTAGGAGGTGGGTCAAAAAGGACCTTGCTGTGATTTATGTCGTAGAGTGTTCTGCCTATGTTTTCCTCTAAGAGTTTGATAGTTTCTGGCCTTACATTTAGGTCTTTAATCCATTTTGAGCTTATTTTTGTGTATGGTGTTAGGGAGTGATCTAATTTCATACTTTTACATGTAGCTGTCCAGTTTTCCCAGCACCACTTATTGAATAGGCTGTCCTTTCTCCACTGTACATTTCTGCCTCCTTTGTCAAAGATAAGGTGACCATATGTGCGTGGGTTTATCTCTGGGCTTTCTATCCTGTTCCATTGATCTATCTTTCTGTTTTTGTGCCAGTACCATACCGTCTTGATAACTGTAGCTTTGTAGTATAGTCTGAAGTCAGGAAGCCTGATTCCTCCAGTTCCTTCTTTCGTTCTCAAGATTGCTTTGGCTATTCGGGGTCTTTTGTGTTTCCATACAAATTGCAAAATTTTTTGTTCTAGTTCTGTGAAAAATGCCAGTGGTAGTTTGATAGGGATTGCATTGAATCTATAGATTGCTTTGGGTAGTAGAGTCATTTTCACAATGTTGATTCTTCCAATCCAAGAACATGGTATATCTCTCCATCTATTTGTATCATCTTTAATTTCTTTCATCAGTGTCTTATAATTTTCTGCATACAGATCTTTTGTCTCCTTAGGTAGGTTTATTCCTAGATATTTTATTCTTTTTGTTGCAATGGTAAATGGGAGTGTTTTCTTAATTTCACTTTCAGATTTTTCATCATTAGTATATAGGAATGCCAGAGATTTCTGTGCATTAATTTTGTATCCTGCCACTTTACCAAATTCATTGATTAGCTCTAGTAGTTTTCTGGTAGCATCTTTAGGGTTCTCTATGTATAGGATCATGTCATCTGCAAACAGGGACAGCTTTACTTCTTCTTTTCCGATTTGGATTCCTTTTATTTCCTTTTCTTCTCTGATTGCTGTGGCTAAAACTTCCAAAACTATGTTGAATAAGAGTGGTGAGAGTGGGCAACCTTGTCTTGTTCCTGATCTTAGTGGAAATGCTTTCAGTTTTTCACCATTGAGGATGATGTTTGCTGTGGGCTTGTCATATATGGCCTTTATTGTGTTGAGGAAAGTTCCCTCTATGCCTACTTTCTGCAGGGTTTTTATCATAAATGGGTGTTGAATTTTGTCAAAAGCTTTCTCTGCATCTATTGAGATGATCATATGGTTTTTCTCCTTCAGTTTGTTAATATGGTTTATCACATTGATAGATTTGCGTATATTGAAGAATCCTTGCATTCCTGGAATAAACCCCACTTGATCATGGTGTATGATCCTTTTAATGTGCTGTTGGATTCTGTTTGCTAGTATTTTGTTGAGGATTTTTGCATCTATGTTCATCAGTGATATTGGCCTGTAGTTTTCTTTCTTTGTGACATCCTTGTCTGGTTTTGGTATCAAGGTGATGGTGGCCTCGTAGAAGGAGTTTGGGAGTGTTCCTCCCTCTGCTATATTTTGGAAGAGTTTGAGAAGGACAGGTGTTAGCTCTTCTCTAAATGTTTGATAGAATTCGGCAGGCGGATTCTTAACCACTGCGCCACCAAGGAAGTCCTAGATCCGAAATTTTGATGAACTTCTAATGGTCATGAGCTGGATTGAGCCTCAAGGACTTTTGTCTAGATTGAACAGCTTAAGCAGCTATCCTATACGTACACATCTACACATTTGGTGCTTAGAATCTTAAATATTTATGTGGATACAACTCATTGCATATTATTTGCTAAGAAGAGTTCATGTTTTAACATAAATTACCCTATTTTATCTTCAAAACAGTACTTGGTGGAAGGAGCAAAGAGAGGCAAAGAAGCAATCTAATGAAGGTGCTCTTACTTCTTTCTATAGCCTACTACTAGGCCTATGCCTGTCCGGGACAATCATATTACAGACTGGTGGAAGTGCTCTTCTTAAACAGGAGGTAGTATGGGATACTTACCAGTAGTCAGACATTCAAAAAGATAAAAGAACAGAGAAGAAAGTTATCCCAAAGGAGGAGATATCCAAGAGAATATTCCAAAGAAGGTGAAACTAAATAGAGCAGTGATTCTCAACCAGGACTATTTTGTCCCCTTCCATTCTTGCATCTCTGGGACCTATGGAGACATGTTTGCCACAATTGGCATTGGGGTTGCTATTGTCATCTAGTAGGTGAAGGCCAGGGATGCTGCTAAATCTTACAATACATAGGACAACCCCCCTAAAAAACAGTTATACAGCCCCAAAGTGTCAATAGTGCCGTTTGAGAAACCATGAAATAGAATGTAACGCTTGCATGTAATAGTTTTTGATTTCTAGCCTCAGCTCTTGAAAGCTCCCACCCCAAGCACCAATAATTTATATCTGCAGTGGGGGGGGGGTTGGCGGGGGTGGAACAGGAGTGTGGAGATGGTATAATGAGGGGAAAGAAGGCTATAAGCCACACCACATACACTCTAAGAGCTGGGAGTTGGAGTGCACCATTAAGAAATAAGGTATTATTATTATTAATGGACAGTGCATGTGACTGAGGTAATTTGTTTGAGCCCATGCTAGTGTTTTTGCTATTACTATTGTTCCATGACCACAGTGTTTGAATCACTATCTCCCATTATCCCTCTGGTCCAGGCTCATTCCCACCCCTGAATCTTTTAAGAAAACACCATAAAAACTTTTTACATAATCTAATTTGAATATGATTTACGTGTTGTGCAATAGAATCATATTTAAGGTGCTTAGAAGTCCTTCTTCACATACACTTTCCCCTAAGCAATCCATTCCACTCTGTTACTTCATCTTGAGGAACCACACTTCAAGCCAACTGCTATCTGAGCCGCTTCACATCACATTCATATCATCATTATATTGCATCTGCTTCCTCAAAGTTCCTCTTCCTCCTATATTTCTCTCTTAGGGCAATCCAATTTACTCATTTTCCTGAATCAGAAACAAGGGCGTCCTCAACAGCTCCATTCCTTTCATTCTTTTTTAAAGATAAATAATACTTAATGCAATAACTGTTTGATTGAAAGTAACAAAAAAATCCACGATGGATAAAACAACAAATTTCTACATAAAGACAAGATCGGTAAAAGTACTGTGTGAGCTATCTTTTTCTTTTGAGCCCTGCCTTATCCCCTCTCATGGTCACCTTAACTTACTTTTTTAGACCCTCGTCAGTGGTTCCCTGAGATATAGAAATAGCCTCCTAACTGTTCTCCCTACCTAACCTAAAGCACTTCAATTTTTCCTTAACTAAGACAACAAACTCATCTTTTTAATATGTAAATCTGATTATATCCCTTCTCTGCTTAAAACCTTTATAATGGTCTCCATTTCCATATGTTCCTGAATATGCTGTGTAAAGCATTTTATGATCAGGTCCCTGCCTGTGTCTCCTGCCTCGTCTCCTACTCCTTCAACAATGTCCTCTAACCTGCAACACTGAATTTTACTCTCATGACACTGAACTTTCTTTGGTTCTTTAAATGCATTATAACAGTTCATTCATCTTTGCATCTTTTTTTTACATGCTATATCTTTTGCCTGGCTTGGTCTTTATGACTTATTCCCAATCTACTTATCGAGCACTTTACTTTCATTCTTCAAACGCAGCCCAGATATACTTAATCCAGGAAGATAGATATTAAATATTATTGCACTTCAGTCCTCTGTTCTAAAACTTTTTCTCTTCTTTTAGCATTATATGCTTTCTCCTTGGAGTATCTTAACCACTTCTCCTATCTTTAGTTATTGATGACTCCCAAAGTGGGGTTATGATCCCTCATTCTGAGTATCATCCATATATATCCAATTGCAGCTTATATATAAAACAGACAGCTCAAGCTCAATATGTACAAAAATGAAATTTTATCGCTTCTTGAATTGCTTCTTATCCAGGATCTTCTCTATTTTAGAAAATTGCACAGCCATTTATTTAAGAAAAAACCTGGAAATCACTGTTGACCCTTCCTTCTCTCTCATGTTTGGTATCTTCCTCCAATGTACAGGGCCCGGAAGACACTCCAGCCATCACATTGGCATTGCCAGTGTTTACATCTTTCCCAATGCCATGGTCACCAGTGCTGCTGCCAACAGTGTTTCTGGCATTTACATAGCGATCACTGCCTGTCTCATGCCCCAACAGTGCTTGCCAACACCATCAGCACCAATCCTGCCAATGTGTCACCCTCTTTATGTCCCATAGCAATTATAGAGCAATGGCTCTTTTAAGTGCCACCTTTTAGTTTATGTTTCAGCCTTCTAGCCTGAGCAGTTGTGTGTGAGATAATGAGATCTGGCCTATGTAATAATCTCAGGGACACAAACCATGCTCAGAATCATTCTTCCCTTCTGTGTTCAATATTTGCCAATAATCCTTCAACCAACCTAACCCATCTTGACCCTCTTTTCCCCTAGGATGAATTTTTACTTTTCTAGGAGTTTTTTTTTTTTTTCTTTGCGGTACGTGGGCCTCTCACCGTAGTGGCCTCTCCCATTGCGGAGCACAGGCTCCGGACGCGCAGGCTCAGCGGCCATGGGTCACGGGCCCAGCCGCTCCGCGGCATGTGGGATCTTCCCGGACCGGGGCACGAACCCGTGTCCCCTGCATCGGCAGGCGGACTCTCAACCACTGCGCCACCAGGGAAGCCCTAGAAGATCTTTATTTATCATATATAGCTTTAATGATCACAAATCATATTATGTAATTTGATGTAATATCAAGTTATTTTTTATGATACCCATTTAAAGAACATGATGGTTATGGTTTAGTGAGAAATATATCTGGTCTTTGTCACTGGTTCCTGGCACAGAGCTCCTGAAACCCTTGGAATTTCTGAGTGATAAGAGTATCTTCTAGGGCTTCCCTGGTGGCGCAGTGGTTGAGAGTCCGCCTGCCGATGCAGGGGACACGGGTTCGTGCCCCGGTCCGGGAAGATCCCACATGCCGCGGAGCGGCTGGGCCCGTGACCCATGGCCGCTGAGCCTGCGCGTCCGGAGCCTGTGCTCCGCAATGGGAGAGGCCACAACAAAAAAAGATCTTCTAATTAAAGTGAGAAAATACAGTCATTTGAGTCAGCAATGCTATAGACATTAAAAAACAGTCCTCTCATTCCTTTTTTTTCTCTTTAAAGAAGATATGTAGTTCCAGCAATATATCATCCAAATCTCCCAGTGAAACACAAATAAATCAAATTCACTGAAAATGAACGGATATAACACCATTTAATGAATGCTGTTTATTTGAGGTAATGTGGTCCTAGCTACATCACGATTACTTAGAGTGGTTGCTAAACATGAAGATTCCCAGGGGCACTGGGGCCCAGGAATCTTGGTTTCACCAGTATCCCAGATAATGTGATGCACACAAAATTTAAAAGCTACTGATTGAAGTAATTGATAATAACAACATAGACTGTATGCTGGATAAACTGGTACAGATCTAATTAAATTATACTGGAAAGAATATCTTGCATTTAAATGATCATTGAATAAAATAACAAAATGTAATTGAGAGTCAGGAAAATTTTTGCTTGGTGATATTGTTGCCTTGGTATCTGCTTCTGCCCAATGTCACTGCCTGTTCCTTTCCCTTGAATCAAGATTTTACTTTATGTACCAGCTAAAACTTTAATAACTTTCTAGAGATATTAGTCAAAATGTCTAAAGCAACTTGGTTAAAACTGCAGGAGGCAATCCAGATGAGATAAACAGATATTTATACTTAAGTGCTTAATAGATACAAGACAGTAAAAACAAGTGTTTTGTCAGTAACTACCAACTTTTTTTTTTTTTTAAGAAAATTTTTTGGTGTAAAATATTTTCATTTTCTATGAAAGAAAACTAAGTATTTCACACAACTTTAAGCAAACTTCATTCTGTACAGTATGCCCTCTTTTCACTGAAGCATCTTTGTCCTAGCTTCAGCTTTTATACTTTGAAAAGCTTTAAAAATTTTATCTTCTTCCTTGTTGGGATAAGGAATATATATCCAATTCACAGTTAGTGTAATATGGAATACACATCCAGAAAATGAACCAGTCCAGCTAAGCAACTCTTTTTCTTCTTTGTTGGATATCACTGTAGGTTCTTATGAGCTCAGACTCCTGGGGAGCATTTTAACGGTTTTTTCCACCTCCCCTGATGACCATGTTTATGCTAAGTTTTGATACAGTATAAAGGCTTGTGTAGTAATTAGCATTCAAATGGACCACTGATTTCCTTTTCACTGAGTGGGTTGTCTATTTCCAGGCTCAGAAATGGAATCCAATGAGTTAGAGCTTACAATAATCAAGACATATTAACAATTCAAATCCTAAATTAAACATCCAAGGCACAGGGTGCAAACGGGAAGCATCACCCTTGTCACAGACTGGTTAAACCATTAAAAGGGAACAAAACAATGAAGAGAGCGAACTTTCATGGCTAATGGTCTGTGAGCAAATGTGAGTGTAGTAGCAAGAAAAATAAAATTCTATGTATAAAGTCTAAGTGATACTGAAAGACGGAATACGTTGATTTTTTAGGTTTAAAACTTTTCAGCGTCTTTAACCACTGTCTGTTTTCAGCGTAGTCACTGATAAAATTCAAGGGAGAGAAAAGTGAGGTAAAAATTCAGAGTACCTGCTTGATAGCTATTTTAGGGATTCACCTGATGATCTTAATGAGGAGCTGGCAATTATTCCAGACCAACACTGAGAATCACAATTATTTTCAAACCTCCTTAAAACCTGTTATAGTATCTGAAAACATTTAACATTTTATATAATAATATTTGGGGACATAGATCCCCTGCAAAATCTAATAAAATCCTTGTGCCTTCTCAGTGCAAACCTTAGAGAAATGTACATCTATTCATACAAACAATAATACTCTGTTTTTTTCGTTTTGTTTTGTTTTTTGCGGTATGCGGGCCTCTCACTGCTGTGACCCCGCCTGTCGCGGAGCACAGGCTCCGGATGCGCAGGCTCAGCGGCCACGGCCCACGGGCCCAGCCGCTCCGCGGCATGTGGGATCCTCCCAGGCCGGGGCACGAACCCGCGTCCCTTGCATCGGCAGGCAGACTCCCAACCACTGCGCCACCAGGGAAGCCCAATACTCTGTTTTTAATCATTAAATTAAAAAGGTGTAACAGATAAAAGTGAAATGGCTTTGCACTTCAAGTGCACTTTGCACTTTAATGAAAAATAGTCATTTAATTTGTATACATATTATTGGTCTGATTATGACTTTCCTTTTTTCTGAGTGTATGCTTATACTGAATGGTTAAAAATTACTAAAACAAAGAACTTGAATGAAACTATACATTTAAAAAGTTGATTTTACCAAATATATCTCTCTCAAACACTTACAAAATAATAAAAGGATAATAGCTTTGTGGACAATAACCTACCAGATTTGCAAAAGCTCAAAATAGTCATTATTATTCACATCTACAAATGAATGGGAAAGCAGAAGAAATTAAACTCACAGTATTTTATTTAAATAAATACTTTTGCTACATTTATGCTCTACACAAATAACGTGAATATATTTTTAGCACAATCAGCCAAATACCTACGTGCCTACTTTCCTGCTCATGGTTTTAGACTTGGTTAATGTGAAATTTAATTTGTGCTAATCTTCTCAAGGTTAGCAAAGTGTGAAATATACTGTACGTTGGATTTACCTAATTTACAGTAGCATTCAATTGGTGTGAAATTTTAGAAAATAATGTCTTAGAATTTTCTAATCAAAAAGAAAAGAAGTAACATTGACGCTCCACTATTAGGGTTGAAACTATGCTAAATTTATAAAGGAGACAAAGTGTCAAGGGTAGGCCAATAGAGACTGCATTTAAGAAGGAGCTCTTAAAGAGAATTTAGGAATTATAGAAGGACTCTGTTTAAAGTCACAATCACAAGTTATTTCCTTTTAAGCTGGAACCCAAGAGTTGTGGAGAAATCACCTGAGTGCTGCCCTTAATAAAAAAAAAAAAAAAAAAAAAAAATCTGTTATGGTCCCAGAAACTGTATCATCATGTAACTGTCTAGGATCAGAGGAACCAAAATTTGGAGTTTCTCCTCTGTATAAGAACTGTCTTGACTCTCTCCAAACTACAAAATATGGACCTTATATTTAGGGGACTCTGTGAAACCATTTAGGTGGCCAATCTAGTTACATACCTGCTTCATCTAAAAAGCATTAGTGGCACATATAAACAACTTTTAAATGCACAGTAGGTGGTAAGAAAAATGGGTGTGGTATACAATTTGTATTCTAAATGCACAAGGTTATTACACTGAAAGAAAATTCTACAAAACGCTTAATGGATTAAACTTGAACAGGAGTAATGATGTGAAAAAATATATAGGAGAAGAAGCAAATTGCACGCAATAAGGCAGAAAATAAAATTCAGTGAGATTTAGGTTTGTACAAACAGAGTTATCTCAAACAAGCCGCTCAGTTTGCATTCTTTTCTGGGAACTCATAAAAGAGCTATGGAAATGCAGTACGGGTTGAATAACTTGATCGTACAAAATGAAAATACGTGTTTGCGCATGTATGTCTATTTAGTTACATGATATTGAAATCCATATTTTAACAATATATCAGCATTTAAAAGAAATACAAGGCAAATAAAGTAGAAAATCATTTCAAATAACTCACAGTAGCCCTATTATTCCATGATGAGCTCAATATGTTCAGTGAAAATACACAAAATTCTTTCAAATTTAAATTGCAATGCAAGTATAAGGTAATATGAAATGTAATACTTTACATGGCAAAGGCAGGAAAAATTAATGTATTGTGAAAACAATTTTATTCTTTTATGTGACTGTGAGTACACATTTGTGGAACAAATAAATATGTTGTCTTCCTGCATAAAGACAATGGTATGAAACCATTTTTAATATAATGAGTACTTGGATTTATTATGGAAGCTAGTCAACCCAGGTATAAAAAGATGGGTAGGAAAAGAATTTCTTATATTTAGAAGGCTTTATTTATAAGAGAAGGACTTAGAGGGAAAAAAGAAAAGAAAAATCTACACGTTAATTAAAAAAAAAAGAAAGGAAAGAAAAACCTTTATTTCCTGATTTAAAAAGAGCTTCAAATTTCAGATTTATCTTATGATAGATGAAAAATTTCTCCATAATTTGTAGCACTGTGGTCTAACTTGCCTAGAAAAGATGTTGAAAAACATACCACTGGCAGCTTTTAAATTAGACTAGAAAACACACCCAATAATCTATATCAGAGAACTTTCTAGAACAATCAGCTGGTTGGAATAATTCTCTGTTTTGATCATAATTAGGAAAACAATGTACTATTTTTAGTTTTTTAAGGAATCTCCATACTGTTCTCTATAGTGGCTATATCAATTTACAATCCCACCAACAGTGCAAAAGGGTTCCCTTTTCTCCGCACCCTCTTCAGCATTTGTTTGTAGATTTTGTGATGATAGCCATTCTGACCGCTGCAAGGTGATACCTCACTGTAGTTTTGATTTGCATTTCTCTAATAATTAGAGATGCTGAGCATCTTTTCATGTGTTTGTTGGCCATCTGTATGTGTTCTTTGGAGAAATGTTTATTTAGGTCTTCAGCCCATTTTTTGATTGGGTTGTTTGGTTTTTTGATATTGAACTGCATGGGCTGTTTGTATATTTTGGAGATTAATCCTTTGTCAGTTGCTTCATTTGCAAATATTTTCTCCCATTCTGAGGGTTGTGTTTTCATCTTGTTTGTAGTTTCCTTTGATGTGCAAAAGATTTTAAGTTTAATTAGGTCCCATTTGGTTTTTTTGTTTTGTTTTGTTTTTATTCTCATTACTCTAGGAGGTGGGTCAAAAAAGATCTTGCTGCAATTTATGTCACAGTGTTCTTCCTATGTTTTCCTCTAAGAGTGTTATGGTGTCTGGCCTTACATTTAGGTCTTTAATCCATCTTGAGATTATTTTTGTGTATGGTGTTAGGGAGTGTTCTAATTTCATTCTTTTACATGTAGCTGTCCAGTTTTCCCAGCACCACTTACTGAAGAGGCTGTCTTTGCTCCACTGCATATTCTGGCCTCCTTTGTCATAGATTAGGTGATCATAGGTGCATGCGCTTTCTATCCTATTCCATTGATCTATATTTCTGTTTTTGTGCCAGTACCATACTGTCTTGATTACTGTAGCTTTGTAGTATAGTCTGAAGTCAGGGAACCTGATTCCTCCAGCTCCTTTTTTTTCCCCTCAAGATTGCTTTTGCTATTTGAGTCTTTTGTGTTTCCATACAAATTTTAAAGTTTTTTGTTCTAGTTCTATGAAAAATGCTATTGGTAATTTGATACAGATTGCATTGAGTCTGTAGTTTGCTTTGGGTAGTATAGTCATTTTCACAATATTGATCCTTCCAATCCAAGAACATTGTATATCTCTCCATCTGTTTGTGTCCTTTTTGATTTCTTTCATCAATATCTTATAGTTTCCTGCATACAGGTCTTCTATCTCCTTAGGTAGGTTTATTCTTAGGTATTTTATTCTTCTTGTTGCAATGGTAAATGGGATTGTTTGCTTAATTTCTCTTTCTGATCTTTCATTGTTAGTGGATAGGAATGCAAGAGATTTCTGTGTAATAATTTTGTATCCTGCAACTTTACTAAATTCATTGATTAGCTCTAGTAGTTTTCTGGTGGCATCTTTAGGATTTTATATGTATAGTATCATGTCATCTGTAAACAGTGACAGTTTTACTTCTTCTTTGCCAATTTGGATTCCTCTTATTTCTTTTTCTTCTCTGATTGCCATGGCTAGGACTTCCAAAAGCAATCCCACTACTGGGCATATACCCAGAGAAAACCATAATTCAAAAAGACACAATGCACCCCAGTGTTCACTGCAGTACCATTTACAATAGCCAGGACATGGAAACAACCTAAATGTCCATCAACAGAGGAATGGATAAAGAGGATGTGGTACATATATACAGTGGAATATTTCTCAGCCATCAAAAGGAACAAAATTGGGTCATTTGTAGAGACGTGGATGGACCTAGAATCTGTCATACAGAGTGAAGTAAGTCAGAAAGAGAAAAACAAATATTGTATATTAACGCATATATGTGGAATCTGAAAAAATTGTTATAGACTATCTTATTTACAAAGCAGAAATAAAGACACAGATGTAGAGAACAAACGTGTAGATATCAAGAGGGAAGTGGATGTGGGATGAAGTGGGAGATTGGGATTGACATGTATACACTACTGATATTGTGTATAAAATAGATAACTAATGAGAACGTACTGTACAGCACAGGGAACTCTACTCAGTGCTCTGTGGTGACACAAATGGGAAAGAAATCCAGAAAAGATGGGATATATGTATATGTATAGCTGATTCACTTTGCTGTATAGTAGAAACTAACACAACATTGTAAAGCAACTATACTCCAATAAAAGTTTTTTTAAAAATTCAAAGATGAGAAGATCAGCTGACAGGAGTGGAGTGCAGGCTGGTGGTCCTTGTAGGGCTATATCCTAAGAGGTGAAGCAGAGGAAATCAGGTGAGGAGGGAAACAGATCAATAAAAGAGTAGAGAGATACTGAGATGAGAAAGAGTGTGTGGCCTCAAGCAAAGAAAAGTTGCCTCGATGCCTTCCTTGATTATTGACTAGCTTCCCGATGCCTGTTTTATGAGGTCTGTCTGTACTTCCCTCCTGTCTTCTGTATTTCCATGCTGACCTACAGCACGCAGTACCACCCTGACATTTTACTTGTTTTTATTTTTTCAAACAGAACAAGAAATGATTCTAAGTGAATATATCCAAATACGTGTGGGGGGATAGAGGGTGGGACAATACTGTATGTATTAAGACGGCCATCCGGCATATGTGTAATATTGAAGCTGGTGTAAATAAATACTGTTACATCTACAAAACTGAATATTACAAACTTGTACATACATGCATTGAGTTTGAAATAAAGGCTAAAAATGTAAAAAAAAGAAAAAGAAGAAGAATGTACTATATCAAGATGTTCAACATTTATCTATGGCCGTACTTTTATTGTCTTCATAATTACTTATATGTGTTATGTAGCTGTTGACAACTTATTTATATGTGACCATGTAGTAATCATGTAATTGTCTAGCTTAACGAGTGATTCAGATTCTCATAACACTAACTACATGGGACTTCAATGATCCATCTCTGCAAGACAAAGTAATATATATGCAATGCATCTTCTCAAGCATGACTCCAAGTTAAAAAAAAATGAGTTACAACTCCTTTTTACCCATTTAAATTCTGTTTATCTTTCAAAGATCAGCATTGAGTTTCATCTCCCTTTAGAGGCACTTTCAATATTTTTTAGCCAACAGATTATTTTATTTCTGATCATCTAGATCAATTTTATTTAAAAATTATGATACTTATTGATTCATTAGAAATACTAGGAGAAAGTCTAGTCTAGTGGTAAAAGAAATCTGCTTAAATATTTGTCTGGCAAACCAGACATTTGAAAAGAACAAATAGATACATAATGGCATAAAATTTGACAAAGGAGATAAGAAAGTCAATAGACAAAAATATTTATGGAAAATTTTTACAATGCAATGATGTAAGATTGATACCTATAAAATATAAAGATCTTAGTAGTTTACTGAAGACTAAATCCAAATGTCAATAAACGTAAGGAAAGATAATCAAGCTCATTAAAATTGAGAATACACAAATTAAGTAACAATGAAATGAGGTAGGGTGGATGCATCACCCTGTGCCCCGACTTGTCAAATTTTTTCCTTCATAGCACTTAACATCGTATGACATATATTTACCTGTTTACCTGTTATTTGTGTTTCCCTCCTAGAATATAAGCTCCATGAGAATGCAACTTTTGTCCACTATTTTAATATAATACCTAGAGCAGTGTGTGATATGTAGGAGGAACAGAAGAAATATGAACATAAAGATATTACTTTACTCTCATCAACTGGTAAAATTTAGAGTACAATTATATCTATTGCTAACTAGAATGTGGGGAAAATGATATTCGTCACATTGCTAGAAAAATGTGAATTATTAGTCATTTTGAAAAGCAATTTCATTATAGCTATTAAAATTAGACACTATAATCTCACTCTGAATTTTATCTCAGAAAAATGAAAATATGTACAATATACATATCAGGACAGTGTTTAATGCAGCACTATTGATAAATACAAAGCAGAAAGAATTAAAAAATAGATGACTGTTCATCAATAGGGAAATGGTGGAGTAAATTTCTATACATCATGGTTATGGAACCTTTTCTTAATATAAATTTATTTATTTATATTTGGCTGCACTGGGTCTTCATTGCTGTGCAACGGGCTCCTCATTGTGGTGTGCGGGCTTCTCATTGCAGTGGCTTCTCTTGTTGTGGAGCACGGGCTCTAGGCACATGGGCTCAGTTGTTGTGACACACGGGCTCTAGAGTACAGGCTCAGTAGTTGTAGCACACGGGCTTAGTTGCTCCGCGGCATGTGGGATCTTCCTGGACCAGGGCTCAAGCCCATGTCCCCTGCATTGGTAGGCGGATTCTTAACCACTGTGCCACTAGGGAAGTTCAACAGTTATGGAACTTTAAGCAGACAAACAAACAAACAAAAAACTAGTTGAAGCTCTACTAGTTGAAATGCAAAGATTTCCACTAGAGCTGAATGGGAAAACAGGGCAAAAAAGTATGACTATATCATTCCTTTTAAAAATAATAATGCCCCCCCAAACCTGTATGTGTACCTATACATGTGTGTTTATGAATATATGAGAAATGCAACATCAATAATGGTCTGTTAACATGGGTTATGTGTGAGGAGCATAATGTGGGGAAAGAAGGGAGGAGTGAGGAGGGGAGTGACAGGCAAAATAGGAAAAGGGTTTTTGAAGAATATACTGACAAAATTAGCATGTGATATATTAAGTTGATATATTTATATTAAATTATATATGTACATATATGGACATATAAAATATCTGAATGAAAAATATCCCAAAGCAGACAAATAATCAGTGTACTGGATTTAACAGGAGAAAAGAATAGCGTCAGAGGAGAAGTCCAGGGAAACAAACACTCAGAACTTCACTATATAGTCTATTATCTTTCAACAACCCAGCTTCACATCTGAGCTATACTTCTCTCATCTTTAATTTTCTTTACTTCCAGTATTTTCCAAATGGTATTCTAAACATGGTGTTTCCATCTCCTCTCAGCCAGCGCTCTACAAACTCCTTTCCAATCTGAGAATTCTACAAGAACTGTTGCCTAAAAAGCACTCATCCTCCTAGACACCCACATCCTCCCTGCAGTGAAACCTCCACCTTGCATGACTTCTGTGGTCCCTTGTGCTGCCTCTTTCTCTGAGTCCACTTATTCTCGGTCACGTTTGCTAATTTTTCCTCCTCTGCCCACCTTACCCAGAGTTGTGTATGATCAAAAGAGAATGTCTACCTAAAAAAGAAAAAGAAAATGGTAACTATGTGAGGTGATAGCTATGTTAATTAGGTTGACTGTGGTGATCATTTCGCAGTATATACATATATCAAAACATCAAGTTGTACACCTAAGTATATACAATTTTTATTTGTCAATTATACCTTGATAAAGCTGAAGGAAAAAAAAAAAAGGTTTAGAAGTAATAGCTCCAAACTCTAAGAAAAGAGATATAGGTAAATGGAAATTGGAAACCTAATGACAAAACAAAAAACATACACTTCAAATTACAAGACCAGGAAAAAAAGTTTTCAGGGAAGTTAATATCATCTTTTTGCTTAGGGAAAAAAAAAAGAAAAACACTGGAGATCTTTTATGATGAAAGGCTCAACAAAAAGCTTAAAACCAGCTTGGAAAATTGCCTATAGAGTAGTTTTGCTGGTATTTTTAGCAAAAGAGCTCTGAATATTTTTTCATGGATCAGCAGAAGCAAAAGAGATACTTTTAACTGACTTTAGGAGTTAAAATTTAAAAAAGGAAAATTAAAGAAAACCTTATGAAGACAACAGTGTCAGTAAGATTGAGGCAAAGAAGAAATTAAACTCTTCCAACTTCATTGTGTACCTAGAATGTTATTGCCTTTGTGTTGCTTGTACTATGAGGCACTATTGTGATTTGGCATTTGAATTATGCAAAGAAATCAAAACCAAGTAAGCAATGTTTCTCTTTGATATGCTCTTCAAATTTTTAATATAGTTAGCCTCTAACACAATATTTTAATGCCCAATCTTAATATAGGAGTTTGGTTTTATTCTTAGCCCCAAACATTCCACTTACTACCTCCTCTTTCTAGACCCACCTCACTCCTCAACTTAACATCTATTATTCATCTATTTATCTACAGCTTCAGAGACTGTTAAAAAATAATTCAGAATGAAAGCTGATGTTTTCATGGTAAGTCAGGAGGTTTGTTCTAAAATTACCCCTCAAAGGGTTTGTTCTGAATTTTTGGAATTAAATATTTGGAATTAAAAGTGAACCCCAAAGTGGAGCAGTTTTCACACTGAACATAGTTGTCCGAAATTATTTGCTTTGTATTGTTGGCCAATATGTTTGTATATCTCTCTGGAGAAAGAACTTAACTTAAACATCTTTTTTTTTTTTTTTAGTAACAGGAATTCTGGTGCAGAACTGGATATGGACAGACATGACTTGTTCATGGCCAAGTATGGAAGCAGATGGTCTAAGAATAGTGCCCTCTTCTCACAACAGGTGTTTGATGATTTCATGATATTCCCCAGATATTTAAATTTCCTCTGTTACATAACTTTCCAAGAAGATATCTTGATCTTCTAGCCTCTCCTAAGTCTCACAGCACAATTAAATCACTCCATGTTCTGTATCTTTCCCTCACTTTCAAAAGGTAAAAACTGCTAATCTGATCAAGTAACTTATGCTATTTAATGAAAACCGAAAGCCACTAATTTTTTTTTTTTTTTTTGAGCAAGGCAGAATGCAGTTATCTAATACTAGTAAACATAAGCAATACAGGCCAGCAACCTGACCCTTTTCTCTGGTAACACACACTCTTTATAGAAAAGTGCTTTAAGTCCATACATGATCTGGGTTGAGCCTGCCTGAACCGAGCTTCACTGGGATAGGACCTTCTTCCTTCTCTACCTCTGCCCCTTGTTAGAGGGACCAAGGTCTTAAAAACAACACAGTTGGAACAGATACCACACTCCCAAACCACAACCAGATTTCGAAGAAGCCATTATGTGTGAATAACGTCTTTCATATGAAAAAAAATTGTCTTTATGTGTAAAAATTCTACACCACCATCTGATAGGAGAAAAAAGATGATTCTGAGGACTTGTTTATGTGTGACTTTCTTCAGTCTTCAACTCAAAGCATATATTGAACATACAGTTGGTCCTTTCAGTTTATGTAGTTCAAGTCAATATTCTCTCCCAAATTCAGTATAGCAAGTTAAGATAACAAATAGATTTGCACTATTTTTTTATTGTTTAGAATGTGGCATTAACCCAGGTGGGCATAGTTGTGTGAATATATGAACACTGTTTTTTGAGAGAAAGGCTCTACTCTTTCTGTGAAGAAGATGAATGTACTAGGTGCAAATATGAACTTGAGTTAAATCTTCCTTCATTATTCATTCCCAAGAGAATTTGAAATCATCACTTTTTCCCCCTTCATGAGTTCTTTTGGGAAAAAGACTGATTAATTCATTTTGATTTTTGATTTTTTTCTTCTCAAATAGCTCTATAACAAGGAATAGGCATATTTCTTTTTCTATTACAACTTTGAGAATTTTTGGTCATTAAAACTATTTTAAGTTGAAGTTTAGAAGTATTGCACATATAGATTTCCTTTTGAAACATGGCTTTGAATGAAATGAGGGTCATATAACCCATTTAAAGCATTACTTTATGCTCTCTCTTCTGTTTCAAGACTTTCAAAGAATTAATTAAAACATGATAGGATTGCCCCTAAAACCAATTATCCCTTTGGTCTGAAATGCTGAGTACACATTATTGAGTTTTCAAATAAATTGAAAAAAATTTCAGTCAGGCAACAGCATTATCTTAATTTATAAACATTAATACGAGAAAATCTGATTTGTTTTAAACGTTACTCCACACTGTATTACCAGTATTATCTCTTTCTGCCCATTTAGAAGTATACCAGAATACATTCCCAATCTGTAATAACAATGCACCACCATGCATAATTTCTCTGATATTGAATAGAGTGCTCTAGCTGAGGTGCTTCCAGAATTTAGAGACAGCATTTCACCAGATTTATACTGTGTTTCAATTTCTCAGTTTATGAAGCCCTCTAACCTGTTTGTCTTTTCAATCTTGCAGTATGGAGGACTGATGGCTTCAGGGACCTTTGACTTTTAAATCCTTTTTCTTATCCTTCTAACATGACTGTCCTACTTTCCATATACACATTTAATTTTTCTTCTTTGACATATATGCACACACACACACACAGTATGAGATTAATGAAAGTTACAGGCAGCAATTGAAATTGCTTGCATTGTAGGATTTTTTCTTTTCACGATATTCTAAAAAAAAAAAAAGCAAACTCCTTGAAAAACAGCAGCTAGTATATTTTGATGTCCTTAGCATGGCAGGAAACTGTGCTAAGAGCCTAATTGTAATACTTTTCATTTAAAGATGATAGTTAAAGCTCAGAGATGTTGAGTAACTTACTTTACGGGAGAGAGTAAGGGCAGGATTTGAATCTACAAAGTCTGATTCCAAAATCTCTCCCTATATGACTATGCCTTAGTCATAACAAACACACTTTGTACCCAATACAGAGCTGGAGGAAAAGGTTTCAAAGAATGACATGATACACTGCCTTTAAGACCTCCAGGTTCTAAGAATAATGAGAGGTCAAGAAACTTAATTACTACAGTAATTTGAAAATAGTTTGGCTCCATAAACATTGCTAAATCAGTGAATGACCGAAGAAAGAAATGAGATCTGTACAGGCAATTCTCATTTTAGGAACAGATTCAATTCTTAATGCTCAGTATTAACTCCGTTATTTGAACTTCAAATCCATTTTCATATAGAGGCTTTATCTACAGGGGTTGGAGTATGGCTTCAATAACACAGGGAGATTGTTCTTGACTTGTCACTTAAACATTGGCTTCAACAACATTGAGAGTTCTCCAGTAATATTAATATATCCAATAATATTAAGATTTATGAATGTCTTAACAACTGAATTTTAGGAAATGTCCCACGTTCACTCTGACTTTATATTACAACTCCCTACATAATCTCACGTAACTCTGGTGATGTGCTCATTCATATTTGAGAATCAAAATGATAGGCAATGGGCAGCCAAAGTAGCAAGAATACAACGTGATGAAAGTTCAGTGAAAAATGCCCCTTCTATTTCCAGTGGTTATGTTATAATATGTATCAGCGTATATAATTGCTTGGACATGATTTATTTTGTTAGTTCTTGTTTTAGAGTTTTGGGGTTTTTTTGTAGTTGATAGAAAGGATGTTGGAAGAATTTCAAGATGTTGGAAGAATTTCTTACTACTTTCATAAATCTTTGATAAATCTTTGATAAATCTTTCCAATAATTGGTTGAGAAAACAAGAAAAAAATTGCCCTAATATTTCTCTAAATTTTCACGGTTCCTTGTCTACATAACCCTGCCATATAATTTCAATAAATCTTTGAAATTTTGACAACAGAATGGTTGATTTCCACAAATACATTTTTGTCTCCTCCAGAATGGGGGGCGGGGACAGTGAAAAATATTGTCTAGCTTCCTATTTTGTCACATCCTAAAATTTCTCCATGTATATCTTCATTTTTAAACATAGTGGGATCTTCTGAATTACTTAGTTGTTTCTGGTATGTTTAGCTTTTTCCTCTGTGAGCCACCTGAGAATTGCATCAATGTGCTATTTCTGTTCACTAATGAAAATGTCAAAGATCAGGCTTAAAGATGTTAAATAAAACTAAGCTAATCAGTCCCCCACTGCTGTTCATTTTGAGGCCAACTTTATTCAAAGACTGCTTTACTCCCTGTTGTTACTTCTTAGCTAAGCCTGTAATTGTCAGTAAACATTATCACACAGGTTTGGGGATTGTCACTGTGAAATAGATGCTCCTGACTATGATCAAAAGTAACCATTCAGGGCTTCCCTGGTGGCTCAGTGGTTGAGAGTCCGCCTGCCGATGCAGGGGACGCGAGTTCGTGCCCCGGTCCGGGAGGATCCCACGTGCCGCGGAGCGGCTGGGCCCGTGAGCCATGGCCGCTGAGCCTGCGTGTCCGGAGCCTGTGCTCCGCAACAGGAGAGGCCACAACAGTGAGAGGCCCGCGTACCGCCAAAAAAAAAAAAAAAAAGTAACCATTCAAAAGCAGGATGAAGTCGAATATCATTAATTCAAACTGCTAACCAGAGTAGTGCTGAAAATACCCAAGCCACCCTCTCGAACTTGCTAAAATGTCCTCAAGGCTTGATTCTATTCTATATTTCTGTTGAAAACCATCAGGAAAATAATAAAAATTTTAAAAAGAAAAATTTTAATTATAAAGGATAAGATATATTCCTCTTAAAACTTTGCTAATTCAATTCAAGAAATCACACCAGTAGAGATAACCACTGTTAACATGTCATATTCTCTTCCAAATATATTCATAAATTTGATGTTATGTATATAAAATTGTGTGTTTATATCCTGTTTTTTTCACTTAACATAGATACTGTGAAGTTTCTCACATCCTTAAAAACGTGTAATCTGTAATGTCTATGTAACTCAGGGTGTCCACAAAGTTGGGGAACAGAGAATAAACTTATTTTTAAATAATATGTAAGTTACATATTCATATAATGCTCAACATGTTTTCAGCTTAAGTGCCCCTTAATTTATAACAATGGGTTCAATTGTTAATCTAAAAACAGTACAGTAAGTATAATACAGGGTGTCAAAAGTGTCTAGAAACACAGAGAAAAAAGGTGTATTTATTGCACTTCTGTCAGATTAACAATTACACCCACTGCTTTAAATTTAGGGATGTTTCATCTGAAAAGTATCTGGAGGCTAATGAAGAATGACTGGAGTATATTATTTAAAAATATAGCCAAGATATGATTTAAAAATAAGTTTATCGTACAGTTCCCAGAAGTAGTTTCTTTAGTTAAAATTACACACCTGCATTTGGATATCAGTTTTTGGTATCTTTTTTCTTAGTGGTAAAACACATGATCTGCCATTTTATTTTTATTGGGAAAGCAAAGATAGACAAACTTCCACTACACTAATACTGGCTCTCACCCTTTTCTCTGTAAACTCTGTCTGGAATGAGATGTACCAAAATGTAAAGTGACATTTGAACTACATTCTTGGGACTCTCATGGATCCCATCCCATCCCATTAAATTGATTATTTTAATTGTCTTTTTTTTTAAATCCTCTTTGTAATACTCTTAACTGTAGAAAAGGCAGGCAGATATAATTATCAGAAAAAAAATCTTACCTTTGGATCATCAAACATAAACACTGAACCAAGATGGAGTGCAAAAGAGTTGTTTATTTTGGTTTTTAAGTCCCTTATCATATCATAATTAGGCATTATTTTCACCAGTATAATAAGAACCCCACCTTCACTTTCTTGTAAAGGCTCTCTTCTGTTAGCTTGGTTAAATGTGGACCAGGACCCCGGAATAGGGCTAAACACTTCACCCCACGATGAGAAATGCTGGAGGGAAAACTCACCTGGCTAAATTTCATTTAAAAAATGATGCCTGCCATGCACCAACCCCCCTACCGAGTCATGAAGATATGAAGTTAATTAAGACACAGTCTCTGCCCTCAGGAAACTCACAGTTTGATGTGGAATATAGATAAGTAGGTCTTTGATTATAGAGCATCATGATAACAAAAGAACAAGTAACACAGTGGATGAGCCTAAATCAGACTGTGAGGTTAAGAACGAATTCCTGTCACTTTGAAAGCAATTAATAGTTAGAAAGAGAAACCATATGTATCCTGTGTATGCATGTATATATGTTTGTGTGTATCTGTGTGTGGCTTGTATTGCATGGGGACAAATGACAGAACATTCCAGTCAGAGCAGAGGTGAATTTAGGGAAACCAAAGGACTCCTTATTTCTAAGTAAATGAAGTATTAGTGGAGGAGCAGAATATAAAGCAGGTAGACAGATACTAGAAGAAAAAAGGACTTAGAACACTTGGTTAAGATATTTATCTTTTCTCTGAAAGCTCTGAGGAAAAATTTAGCAGTTTTAAGGAGAAGCATCATATGTTTATATTTACATTGTAGCTGCAATATGGAAGGTGAATTAGACAAAGGGAGTTCTACTGGAGGCTGCAGACCATTCAGGAGAACTGCATTATACCAAGAAGGCAGGGCTGGCAGTTGAGAACAAGGCTGGTTGGCTGGTTAAGAGAGGGATTTAGATGTTGAATCCTCAGTCCTTGGTGAATGAGTTAGTTTGGTGGGGACAGTGAAAGAACGTGGGTGTCCAGAATGATTGCATGTTTCTAGCTTGGCCTCTCTGGGACGTTAAAATAGACAATACAGGAGAGAGTGTAGGTTTGAGGGGAAATACAGTGAGTCCAGACTTGGATGTCATACTGAGTTTGAGTTGCTCACAGAACCTCCACATAGAGATGTTCTTCAAACAAATCTATGGGTTTGCAGCACAGATCTGAGATCCCTAAGAATATCAACAGTGATTAAAGACATGAGAGATATATGATAAGGGGTTAATATCCAAAATATATAAAGAACTCATACAGCTCAATAATATACACACACACACTAAAAAACAACTGATTGTGGGCAGAGGATCTGAATAGACATTTTTCTAAAGAAGATATACAGATGGCCACATGTGAAAAGATGCTCAGCATCACAAATCATCAGGGAAATGCAAATTAAAGCCACAATGAGGTATCACCTCACACCTGTCAGGATGGCTATTATCAGAAGGATAATAAATAAAAAATAATTGACGAGGATGTGGAGAAAAGGGAACCCTCCTGCATTATTTGTAAGAATGTAAATTGGTACAGCCACTATGGAAAACAGTATGTAGGTTCCTCAAAAATTAAAAATACCATATGACCCAGCAATTCCACTTCTGGGTATTTACCCAAAGAAAACAAAAACACTAATTCAAAAGATATATGCACCCCTATGTTCATTGCAATAGCCAAGATATGGAAAAACCTAAATATCCATCAGTGATGAATGGATAAAGAAGATGTGGTATATGTATACAATGGAATACTACTCAGCCATAAAAAAGAATGAAATCTTGCCATTTGCAACAGCATGGACAGACCTTGAAGGTATTTTGCTAGGTAAAATAAGTCAGACAGACAAAGATAAATACAGTATGATTTCACTCATATGTGGGATCTGAAAAAAACTAAACAAACAAAACAAAACTCAAAGATACAGAGAATAGATTGGTGGTTGCCAGAGAGGAGGAGGGATGGGGGTTAGGCAAAATGGTCACCCATTTTGATCAAGAGGTACAATCTCTCAGATGTAAAATAAATAAGTCATGGGGATGTTTTTAAAAAAAAGACATGAGAGGGAATGCAATATTTAGGAGGGAAAAAAATCAACAAGATTGCAATAAGGGAACATTAATAAGGTATGGATGAAGAAAAAGATCTTGTGAAAGAAATTGTGGCAGAAGTAGCAAGAAAAAAATAGAAGATAAGGAAGGCAATTAGAAAAGTAGGATTTGCAACTGAAAAACTAATTTCTTTAGATTTAGTATTAAAGAGGTCATTGATGATTCAGGTAGAACTGTCTTTGTAATTAATAGTTTTTTTAAAAAAAGGAAATAAAGGTAGAAAAGAGAGATGATATTTGGTGGAGAAAGGTGCCAAAGTAGGCAGAAGGGGATTGAACCAAAATCCAGGTGGAGGTATTCCTTTGGATTTGGGGACACTGCTTCCACTGATATGGGTTGAAGGAGAAGAAGATGCCTCTTCCCATTTACAGCAAATCTGCAAATCTCATTAGGCAACAGTGGAGAGAGAATGAAGAGCTACACAGAAGAACTGTGTGAGCTGCTTAACTCTTTCCTATAAGCCACCTTCTACATCCTGAATATCAGAAAGTTGGAGAGATATGCTACCACTTGCTTGTACTCAGGATGCACATTTATTTTACAGTGAGGCTGAATTGAAACCACTCTGAAATAAGACAAAGCAGGCCAGTTTAGGAGAAGCATTTAATGAAATAGTGGTATCTTCACACTCTGTCACTGGTTGCAATGATATACTCTTCATCAAAATCCTTTTCAGGACCATTTTTGAAACAGAGAAATCCCAAGGCACAGTGAAAATGAAGTCACAAAAGTTGAATTATGTGTGTATTGGTGGTGGTTCGGGTAAGGGGACAATTCTGCCCTAGTTTCGATGGGGGAGGGGAGACTGATTACATTGCGCTACGCTTCCTTTCAGGGTCATTATTCCTCCATCAACAACCTGAGTCTGGAACGTTGACCCTTGTTTATTCTGCTGTAGGGAGAGCTCTCTCTAGAGTACAGAACCAGTTCTTGCATAGAAAGAAAAACTGTCCTTTTCAAATCACATGGCCCCCAAAATAGCTCTGTCAGTAGAATATCAAATATGTCTTCCCAGAGAAGCAAGACCCTCAAGCTCCTGGTTAGGTTGAGATACTGGTGATGAAGTCAGATGGCTGAAAGGAGTCGTATTGGTCCAATGGCTGTAGGGCAGGGAATACAAGGAACAGTCCAAGAGGTAGAATCTTGAGGAGAAGCAACATGCAAAGCCATGCCAATCATCCATGAGGGAACAGCCTGATAAGGCTATAGAGAATCCTAGTGGAAGGCAACATGACACAAACCAGGGGAAGGCAGAGAGTTGTGGGTCTCTAGAGAAACATCCTGATTAGAAGAGGTAGCTAGGGGACATGTTCTTTACAGGGAGGAGGAAGTCTATAAAACTTGAGGTTTTAAACAGAACACCCAGGATGAAGTGGAAAAGTTACTCATTTTTCAGTTTTCCCTACACAGTTGGGTGTTTGACACCATATATAGATGACACAGATAGATGACAGTTTCAATTTTCATCCTGATGTAAACTGTCCTACAGACCAGGACTGAAATGTGGGAACAAAACATTTTCACCAGTAGTTTAATCCTTGGTATTAACGGAAGTCTAACAATAATATTTGCGTGCTTTCATCCAGATGCTAGACTTATCATAAGTTTTTGTCAGACCTCCCCTTCTCCCTGACGGATAGTTCGAAGAAACAATTAGCCTAGTTCATGGGAACCTTATAGGCTCCCCCTGGACAGCTGTAGGAATAACTTTCAAAAATTAACCCATAAGCCTATACTTCAAAAAATAGGACACACCATGGATATGTTTGGATGAAAAGTGGAAGCAAATACTGTTAAGCAAAGTCTACCCAAAGCCACAAAGCTCAAGAGAATATACTTTTGAAAAAAATAAATTTCTAAGTTACTCAGGATGGGCTCCATATAAATTAGCATTCTCAGTGTACCTTTAGTGTTGGAAACAATCATAGAAAAAAAAACAAACAGAATTTTTATGGAGGATCCCGGTTCCTAAACACTCTCCTCTTAATGATCCATAATGCAGGGTCATGAATCCCCTGGGAAAATAACAGTACACAATGTACTTTGTCAAGAACTCACAGTGGTCTGGCTATTGTTCTTGTCATGTCTTGTCCTACCATGTCTTAACTCATCTTTTAGGAAGGGAGTCTAGAAAGACAGAGCAACCCACAGAAGCATTTGGTTCATTTTATTTGCTCTGGATTTTGTATGAGTATGTACACACACACCCACACACACACCCACACACACACACACACACACACACACAGGTGCTTTGAAACCCAAAGGAAAAAACAGCTCTACTGCTGCTCTTCATTTCTATTAAGAATACAATCAAAATTTATCCAAGCATGTCAGAATTCTTCCAATTAAGATCTTGTATACTTCATTCTGTAATGTACTTGTTTCTTTCCTGAACTCGCGAGTATTTTTAAATGAAGGTTATTGTGATTATAGTGTGGAATAGCAACTGTCTTCTATTTCAGCCTTATTTATCCTACTCAGAGCCATTTCTAGGCTATAGTCCAAAACAGCCTCTAACCACCTAAGCTGTTCAATGAAGTGTATCAGAAAGCAATCCTTGAAATAACTCTCGAAATATGTTCTCTTCCTTCATTTGAACATAGTTGCATGCCAATCACCAGCAAAGCAATTAAAATCCTGCCAGGATCAAAGAACTTGCCTTGCCACAGCTTTTGCCAATCTATAAAAACACTTCCCCATCTCCTTTTGTTAAGGCCCTGGCGACATACACTACAGCAATATCCAAGAATCTATTTATTCTCTTTATAGTTCTTAATTTGTTTCCAAATATATGTCAACAAATTTCTTGCTACAAAGTACATGCTGTCAGTTTCCAGTTTTCCCCACACTGCCTTCCTCTGTTTTGTATTTCCCCATCTTTTTGTAAACCACCTGTCTTAGCAACTTTTAATATCCCACCTTTCATCTTGGATGTACATGCATTTGATCTTAAAATTTTCATTGAGGCTACAGTGCTTGAGGATTTGTCATGTACTCCTATCTATTGTGTATATCAATTTTCTTTATGTGTTCTCTCTCAGCTAATAAGATAATCCTTTTGCAGACTTTTCTGGTGCAATTTATTGAATCCAAGTACACTCTGATATCAGCTTCCTTGAGTTAATCAGAGAATACATTGCTGTGGGAGGTAAGACAGTCCCTTCCTGGATTATTCTGCCTTCTCATGGATAATCGAAAAGACCAGCTAAGCAATTTTCCATATTCTCTCCTAATCCTTTCGCTCCCCTCTGAGTGCAATTGACATGCATCTCATACTATTTTACTCAAGAATTTTGAACTTTCTGGGGGGCTCTGAGCACAGCTGCGTGACAGAATGTCAGGAAACAGACCAAACAATTTCTCTGAATCCCAAACTGTCTATGAATGCAAAGAGACACATAGAATTGCTGCAATTAATGAGTAATTCAAACCAATAATATGTCAGCTGAAAAACCTAGGTAATTGAGGCAAACTTATGTTTTGTTTTAAATTACATGAATAATAGCTTACATGTAACACTTCGTCTATGGTTACATTCTGTATCACTGACACTGTTCCATTCTCATAATTGCTGGGGCCTGGTAAACTCTATTTTAAAGGCTTTTGCAACCTAGGCATTAGTCTAACCCCACCGCTCCAGCATTACCTTAGACTTCTAGTGTATTTCTATAAATTTATTTATTTATTTTTGGCTGCGTTGGGTCTTCATTGCTGCGCACGGGCTTTCTCTAGCTGCGGCGAGCGGGGGCTGCTCTTCGTTGCCGCACACAGACTTCTCATTGCGGTGGCTTCTCTTCCTGAGGAGCACAGACTCTAGGCATGCGGGCTTCAGTAGTTGTGGCACATGGGCTCAGTAGTTGTGGCTCGCAGGCTCTAGGGCGCAGGCTCAGTAGTTGTGGCGCACGGGCTTAGTTGCTCTGCGGCACGTGGGATCTTCCTGGACTAGGACTCGAACCCGTGTCCCCTTCATTGGCAGGCGGATTCTTAACCACTGAACCTCCAGGGAAGTCCTTCTAGTGTATTTCTAATCATTGCTTCCCAACTTTACTATCAGTCTATTTGTCTAAAATATATTCTTCCTTGTTTATAGAGTTAATCAAATGTAACACCCCAGAATGTGCTTAATCCTTCAACTCTTTCATCAGATGAGCCTCAATATTAACTTTAAGAAAAAATAAACTTCTTTAAGATTTAAACATTTTTTGAAGATGAAATATCTTTTGCTTTCAATTTAATTTTAATTCTGCAAGTCTGAAACACTATGTCTTTTGGCATAATGATATTTGTTTTCATGTACGCAGATAAAATTCAACCTTATTAAGTCTTCCTCCCCCTCCTTGTCTACCCCAGCCTAATTTTCATCCTGTTATTCTACTTTTCCCTTGGAGTTACAGAAGGGGAAAAAATTTGGTCCACCTGGACCAGCAGTTCAAAACTGGGGGGTAGCATGGGTCCATGTAGAGGCATTTGGAATGTGTATGTGTGTGTGTGTGTGTGTGTATGGGGGGTGGAATTTGACCTTTTGGTGGTCAAATTAACTGTGAAGGCAGGTACTTATTGGACAGGATCAGGCATACTAAAAATCCTTTATCTCTAATGATTGAGGTATTTTTGTTTTAAATGTTAAAAAAAAAACGTGTTTGAGAAAATGTAAACAACTGCAAGTTGAAGTATGGGAAATTCAGGTTTTATATTTAATCTCCTCACTTTTCTCACAGATGTAGTCTCATTTATGGAAGTGCCAAACCCTGATATTTTATTCTCCTCCACTTGTCTCTCAGACATTTTCTTCTTAGAAGGTCGATACTTTAAAAATTATATTTCTCCAGAGAAGTTCCTGTGTCAAATTCATCTTGAACTTGTGACACTAGAAGTTCTCCACAGCTGCTGTCATTTCTTTAGAGACTAAAAGTAGATATGTGCCATGTCACCAATGACCCTTTCATGTCCATTGTTTTTTCTGAGAACATCAAACTGCCTCAATAAATAAGTGCCATAGCTGACAGTACTCACATTATTTTTAGAAAAACTTAGACTCCCTTTTTAAAAAGCAACTACAGGGCTTCCCCGGTGGCGCAGTGGTTCAGAGTCCGCCTGCCGATGCAGGGGACGTGGGTTCGTGCCCCGGTCCAGAAAGATCCCACATGCCGCGGAGTGGCTGGGCCCGTGAGCCATGGCCGCTGAGCCTGCGCGTCCAGAGCCTGTGCTCCGCAACGGGAGAGGCCACAACAGTGAGAGGCCCGCGTACCGCAAAAAAAAAAAAAAAAAAAAAAAAAAAAATCAACTACATTACCTCCAGTATACTATTCCTTTCTTGTTAAAAATTTCATGATCATACTATCTTATTCTACTATGTACTATCATTTCTGTTAGATTCTATATTGAGATAAACCAAACAATTCTTTTTTTCTCTGAAAAAAAAATGGCAAACAACTTTTTTGTGCTGAATTCCCTTTAAGACTTTTTATTTTTTTAATTTGTAGCAATAACATTAACTATAGTCTGAGATATTAACAAGTGAATTTTACCTTTATAATGACTTTCTGGATTCCACTGATAGAACAAAATATATTTTATGAAAATTGCAATGATTGACAGATACCTACAATACACTAATACAGAGAACATCAGGAACTTATAAAATGTCTGTATATAATAATACCATAAATCTAACACAAAAGCCTTGCTGATAATCAAAAATATATTGTCTTAACATTTATCTTCACTAAATAATTACATGGTTGACATACATGATACCCAATGCTATGATGGAGGCTGTTATTCTCCCCTGATCACTTTAAAGGGAGGGATCTTCAAGATGGCTGTATCGTATCACTCCCAGACAGAAACTGTCAATGGTTCTCCCAGTCCACAAGATGAACTTCAAGTTACATGATGTTGTCATCACAGCTGTTCATAATCTCTATCTGCATTGTCCTCATGCTTGGCAAGTTCTGTCCCAGCCCCAGTCTGCCTAACTCCAGTGTAGAGTTTATGACCATGTTCCTCTCTGAGCTCCTGCATTATTTAATTTTTTTATTCATCTAGCCAACAAGCTTTGGAGCAACCATGAACTGAGACCTAAACAGCAAGGGTGGGGGGGCAGCTGTGTGGAGAAAAGGAGGAGAGTGGGGACCATAATAAACCAAGGGAGCATCTAATTCAACAGCTTTAAGGCAAAAAGGAATTAGAATATTTGAGAAACAGAACGAAAGCAAGTGTATTAGAAGCATAATATTTCAGGAGAAAAGAGGTCAGAGGATACAGGCCTTGTAGGCAATAGTAAGGAGTGTAAAGAAATGACAGTCTAAAAGCAGCAGAGAATAGAGGAAACAACCCTTGTAGCAATATCAATCAAAATTATATTTGTATGTCCTTTGACTTAGCAATACCTACCTCTCAGATATACTAGCACATATGTGAATGAAGTTTGAACAAGGTTATTTATTGTAGCATATTAGCAAAAGATTAAAAGCAGCTCAAATAGCCATCAATAGGGACCTACTCAAATAAATTAAGGCATATCATACAGTGAGGTATTATGCAGCTGATAACAAGAATACAAAACTCTCCAGTACTGTTATATAAACAGCTCCAAGATACACTGTTTGGTGGAAAAAGCAAAATGCAAACTGTGTGATGGTATGTTGCTCTTTATATAAAAAGGAGAGGGAAAATAAAAAATATTATACCCATTTTCCATTGCTGCCATACAAATTACTACAGACTCAGCAGTTTAAAACAACATAAACTTATCATTTCATGGTTTCTGTAAGGTTACTTATGTTAAGGTCTTACAAAGATGAAACCAGTGTGTTGGCCATCCCAGTCTCTTTGGAGATTCTTGGGACAAGTACACTTCAAACTCATTCAGGTTGTTGGCAGAATTCAGTTCCATGAGCTTACAGGACTGAGGTCTCCATTTCCTTGTTAGCTTTTGGCTGGGAGTCGTTTTCAACTCCAGAGGTCACTCACATTCCCAAGCTTAGGGGCCAGTTTATCTTCAAGCAAGGAATGGCTGCTTAGTCCTTCTCACTGCTCAAATCTCTGATTTCCCCCACTGCCTCACTTTCCTGCCTCCTTTTCTCTGATTTACTTTTATGCCATTCTCTTCTGTTCTTAAAGGGCTTCATGACCTTGGGTCCAGAATAATCAAAGATAATCTCCCTATTCTAAGGTTAGCTGATTAGTAACCTTAATTACATTTGCTAAATCTTCACAGTAGTACCTAGATTAGCATTTGGTTAAATAACCAGGGGACAGGAAATTGATGAGACATCTTTAGAATTCTGCCTTTCACAGGTATATTCTTATTTGCTTTTATATGCAGATGAAAACTCTGGAAAAAAACAGATGAGAATGTAATAACAGTGGCAAACTGGGTGTGTATGTGTGTAGTAGTGCGAAGAGGGGAAGGATGGGAAATTGGAAGGCAGGACAGAAAGATTCTTTTCTAATATTCTTTTTGTCATGTTTGGACCATGGAACAATTCAGTAATACAACATACGAGATTTTTAAAGTATAACAAAACTAGTCAAATCACATTTAAAACATTTTATTTTGCTGAAGTTAAGATTATAAGTAGGGCTTCCCTGGTGGCACAGTGGTTGGGAGTCCGCCTGCCAATGCAGGGGACACGGGTTCGTGCCCCAGTCCGGGAGGATCCCCCGTGCCGCAGAGCGGCTGGGCCCATGGGACATGGCCGCTGGGCCTGCGCGTCGGGAGCCTGTGCTCCGCAGCGGGAGAGGCCACAGCAGTGAGAGGCCCGTGTACCGCAAAAAAAAAAAAAAAAAACAGATTATAAGCAACATGTATATCAAACTGAGAGACATGGCATAGTTCTTTCAAGTTTGGTATACTTTTTATGACAAATAGTGTGTTACAGCATAGGTCTAGTAGTTTTCTATATTTAAAGTTCTGCAAATCCTTCTTACAGCATGCTATAATATCATTTGATTTTAAACTTGGGTAAATGGATCTTTTACATATCAACACTGGCTCTGTTCTCTTCTCTTTAGCATATGTCAACTAAAGTAATAACATTTGAGACATCCATGATGATCAAATGTGCAGAGAGAGAGACTGAAATAAAATGACTACATAAGATAGTTAAATAATTCAGCATATGCTTACATCACCTTTTCTAGAATACATTAAAACTGAACAAGGAAATTAAAATTATATAGAGAAGTCTCACATCTCAAGCATAAGTCCAAATCCCTGAGAAAGTGAACTCCAATTTGTGGAACATTTACCTCAATAATACCAAATAGGAAACACATTTACATTAAAAGATTACAAAAAACATCTAATGGCCGAATCCATGAGCTTCTTTCCAGAACCATCCTATTTTCTTGCATCACGTGATATGCTGACCATACCCTCCTTCTTGAAACTTTCTGTTCGGAGACAGTCTTCCATGGGACTCTTATACATCTTGCTCATCCACACCAAGAAGGTAAGGCCTTGACCACTCTTCATAGGGCCATTTCTCAGGTTTCTGTTTGCAGCCAGCAGTCTTAAGGGATGAGGTAATGTCTCCCCCTTGAATAAAAATACAGGCTTCCTTACAGGCTGCTATAAAGTGGCAAGTTCCTGAGGTTCAGAGTCTCTCTCTTGTAATATAGTCCAATGTGTGGGCAGACATGCATCTAGGCCCGTAGACAATCTGGCTAGTGCTTTTTTTTTTTTTTTTTTTTTGCGTTATGTGGGCCTCTCACTGTTGCGGCCTCTCCCGTTGCAAAGCACAGGCTCCGGATGCGCAGGCTCAGTGGCCATGGCTCACGGGCCCAGCCGCTCTGCGGCACGTGGGATCTTCCCGGACCGGGGCACGAACCCGCGTCCCCTGCACCGGCAGGCGGACTCTCAACCACTGCGCCACCAGGGAAGCCCTGGCTAGTGCTTTTTCTTTTTTTTTTTTTTGCTTGCATCTCCCTCCCTCCCACCCTCCCTATCCAACCTCTCCAGGCGGTCACAAAGCCCCGAGCTGATCTCCCTGTGCTATGCGGCTGCTTCCCACTAGCTATCTACCTTACGTTTGGTAGTGTATATATGTCCATGCCTCTTTATCGCTTTGTCACCGTTTACCCTTCCCCTCCCCATAGCCTCAAGTCCATTCTCTAGTAAATCAGTGTCTTTATTCCTGTTTCACTCCTAGGTTTTTCATGACATTTTTTTTTCTTAAATTCCATATATATGTGTTAGCATACGGTATTTGTCTCTCTCTTTCTGACTTACTTCACTCTGTATGACAGACTCTAGGTCTATCCACCTCATTACAAATAGCTCAATGTCGTTTCTTTTTATGGCTGAGTAATATTCCATTGTATATATGTGACACATCTTCTTTATCCATTCATCTGTCGATGGACACCTAGGTTGCTTCCGTGTCCTGGCTATTGTAAATAGTGCTGCAATGAACATTTTGGTACATGACTCTTTTTGAATTATGGTTTTCTCAGGGTATATGCCCAGTAGTGGGATTGCTGGGTCATATGGTAGTTCTATTTGTAGTTTTTTAAGGAACCTCCATACTGTTCTCCACAGTGGCTGTATCAATTTACATTCCCACCAACAGTGTAAGAGGGTTCCCTTTTCTCCACACCCTCTCCAGCATTTATTGTTTCTAGATTTTTTGATGATGGCCATTCTGACTGGTGTGAGATGATATCTCATTGTAGTTTTGATTTGCATTTCTCTCATGATTAGTGATGTTGAGCATTCTTTCATGTGTTTGTTGGCAGTCTGTATATCTTCTTTGGAAAAAGGTCTATTTAGGTCTTCTGCCCATTTTTGGATTGGGTTGTTTGTTTTTTTGTTATTAAGCTGCATGAGCTGCTTATAAATTTTGGAGATTAATCCTTTATCGGTTGCTTCATTTGCAAATATTTTCTCCCATTCTGAGGGTTGTCTTTTGGTCTTCTTTATGGTTTCCTTTGCTGCGCAAAAGCTTTTAAGTTTCACTAGGTCCCATTTGTTTATTTTTGTTTTTATTTCCATTTCTCTAGGAGGTGGGTCAAAAAGGACCTTGCTGTTATTTATGTCATAGAGTGTCCTGCCTATGTTTTCCTCTAAGAGTTTGATAGTTTCTGGCCTTACATTTAGGTCTTTAATCCATTTTGAGCTTATTTTTGTGTATGGTGTTAGGGAGTGATCTAATCTCATACTTTTACATGTACCTGTCCAGTTTTCCCAGCACCACTTATTGAAGACTCAGTCCTTTCTCCACTGTACATTCCTGCCTCCTTTATCAAAGATAATCTGACCATATGTGCGTGGGTTTATCTCTGGGCTTTCTATCCTGTTCCATTGATCTATATTTCTGTCTTTGTGCCAGGACCATACTGTCTTGATTACTGTAGCTTTGTAGTATAGTCTGAAGTCAGGAAGCCTGATTCCTCCAGCTCCGTTTTTCGTTCTCAAGATTGCTTTGGCTATTCGGGGTCTTTTGTGTTTCCATACAAATTGTGAAATTTTTTGTTCTAGTTCTGTGAAAAATGCCATTGGTAGTTTGATAGGGATTGCATTGAATCTGTAGATTTCTTTGGGTAGTAGAGTCATTTTCAAAATGTTGATTCTTCCAATCCAAGAACATGGTATCTCTCTCCATCTATTTGTATCATCTTTAATTTCTTTCATCAGTGTCTTATAATTTTCTGCATACAGGTCTTTTGTCTCCTTAGGTAGGTTTATTCCTAGATATTTTATTCCTTTTGTTGCAATGGTAAATGGGAGTGTTTTCTTGATTTCACTTTCAGATTTTTCATCCTTAGTGCATAGGAATGCCAGAGATTTCTGTGCATTAATTTTGTATCCTGCTACTTTACCAAATTCATTGATTAGCTCTAGTAGTTTTCTGGTAGCATCTTTAGGATTCTCTATGTATAGTATCATGTCATCTGCAAAGAGTGACAGCTTTACTTCTTCTTTTCCGATTTGGATTCCTTTTATTTCCTTTTCTTCTCTGATTGCTGTGGCTAAAACTTCCAAAACTATGTTGAATAAGAGTGGTGAGAGTGGGCAACCTTGTCTTGTTCCTGATCTTAGTGGAAATGCTTTCAGTTTTTCACCATTGAGGATGATGTTGGTTGTGGGTTTGTCATATATGGCCCTTATTATGTTGAGGAAAGTTCCCTCTATGCCTACTTTCTGCAGGGTTTTTATCATAAATGGGTGTTGAATTTTGTCAAAAGCTTTCTCTGCATCTATTGAGATGATCATATGTTTTTCCTCCTTCAATTTGTTAATATGGTGTATCACGTTGATTGATTTGCGTATATTGAAGAATCCTTGCATTCCTGGAATAAACCCCACTTGGTCATGGTGTATGATCCGTTTAATGTGCTGTTGGATTCTGTTTGCTAGTATTTTGTTGAGGATTTTTGCATCTATGTTCATCAGTGATATTGGCCTGTCGTTTTCTTTCTTTGTGATATCCTTGTCTGGTTTTGGTATCAGGGTGATGGTGGCCTCGTAGAATGAGTTGGGGAGTGTTCCTCCTTCTGCTATATTTTGGAAGAGTTTGAGAAGGATAGGTGATAGCTCTTCTCTAAATGTCTGATAGAATTCGCCAGTGAAGCCATCTGGTCCTGGGCTTTTGCTTGCTGGAAGATTTTTAATCACAGTTTCAATTTCAGTGCTTGTGATTGGTCTGTTCATATTTTCTATTTCTTCCTGATTCAGTCTTGGCGGGTTGTGCCTTTCTAAGAATTTGTCCATTTCTTCCAGGTTGTCCATTTTATTGGCATAGAGTTGCTTGTAGTAATCTCTCATGATCTTTTGTATCTCTGCAGTGTCAGTTGTTACTTCTTTTTCATCTCTAATTCTATTGATTTGAGTCTTCTCCCGTTTTTTCTTGATGAGTCTGGCTAATGGTTTATCAATTTTGTTTATCCTTGCAAAGAACCAGCTTTTAGTTTTATTGATCTTTGCTATCGTTTCCTTCATTTCTTTTTCATTTATTACTGATCTGATTTTTATGATTTCTTTCCTTCTGCTAACTTTGGGGTTTTTTTGTTCTTCTTTCTCTAATTGCTTTAGGTGCAAGGTTAGGTTGTTTATTCGAGATGTTTCCTGTTTCTTAAGGTAGGATTGTATTGCTATAAACTTCCCTCTTAGAACTGCTTTTGCTGCATCCCATAGATTTTGAGTCGTCGTGTCTTCATTGTCATTTGTTTCTAGGTATTTTTTTAATTTCCTCTTTGATTTCTTTAGTGATCACTTCGTTATTAAGTAGTGTATTGTTTAGCCTCCATGTATTTGTATTTTTTACAGATCTTTTCCTGTAATTGATATCTAGTCTCATAGCGTTGTGGTCGGAAAAGATACTTGATACAATTTCAATTTTCTTAAATTTACCAAGGCTTGATTTGTGACCCAAGATATGATCTATCCTGGAGAATGTTCCATGAACACTTGAGAAAAATGTGTATTCTGTTGTTTTTGGATGGAATGTCCTATAAATATCAATTAAGTCCATCTTGTTTAATGTATCATTTAAAGCTTGTGTTTCCTTATTTATTTTCATTTTGGATGATCTGTCCATTGGTGAAAGTGGGATGTTAAAGTCCCCTACTATGAATGTGTTACTGTCGATTTCCCCTTTTATGGCTGTTAGTATTTGCCTTATGTACTGAGGTGCTCCTATGTTGGGTGCATAAATATTTACAATTGTTATATCTTCTTCTTGGATCGATCCCTTGATCATTATGTAGTGTCCTTCTTTATCTCTTCTAACAGTCTTTATTTTAAAGTCTATTTTGTCTGATATGAGAATTGCTACTCCAGCTTTCTTTTGGTTTCCATTTGCATGAAATACCTTTTTCCATCCCCTTACTTTCAGTCTGTATGTGTCTCTAGGTCTGAAGTGGGTCTCTTGTAGACAGCAAATATATGCGTCTTGTTTTTGTATCCATTCAGCCAATCTGTGTCTTTTGGTGGGAGCATTTAGTCCATTTACATTTAAGGTAATTATCGATATGTGTGTTCCTATTCCCAGTTTCTTAACTGTTTTGGGTTCGTTGTTGTAGGTCTTTTCTTTCTTTTGTGTTTCTTGCCTGGAGAAGTTCCTTTAGCAGTTGTTGTAGAGCTGGTTTGGTGGTGCTGAACTCTCTCAGCTTTTGCTTGCCTGTAAAGGTTTTAATTTCTCCATCAAATCTGAATGAGATCCTTGCTGGGTAGAGTAATCTTGGTTGCAGGTTTTTCTCCTTCAACACTTTCAATATGTCCTGCCACTCCCTTCTGGCTTGCAGAGTTTCTGCTGAAAGATCAGCTGTTAACCTTATGGGGATTCCCTTGTGTGTTATTTTTCCCTTGCTGCTTTTAATATGCTTTCTTTGTATTTAATTTTTGACAGTTTGATTAATATGTGTCTTGGCGTATTTCTCCTTGGATTTATCCTGTATGGGACTCTCTGTGCTTCCTGGACTTGATTAACTATTTCCTTTCCCATATTAGGGAAGTTTTCAACTATAATCTCTTCAAATATTTTCTCAGTCCCTTTCTTTTTCTCTTCTTCTTCTGGAACACCTATAATTCGAATGTTGGTGCATTTAATGTTGTCCCAGAGGTCTCTGAGACTGTCCTCAGTTCTTTTCATTCTTTTTTCTTTATTCTGCTCTGCATTAGTTATTTCCACTATTTTATCTTCCAGGTCACTTATCTGTTCTTCTGCCTCAGTTATTCTGCTACTGATCCTGTCTAGAGTATTTTTCATTTCATTTATTGTGTTGTTCATCATTGTTTCATCTTTAGTTCCTCTAGGTCCTTGTTAACTGTTTCTTGCATTTTGTGTATTCTATTTCCAAGATTTTGGATCATCTTTACTATCATTATTCTGAATTCTTTTTCAGGTAGACTGCCTATTTCCTCTTCATTTGTTAGGTCTGGTGGGTTTTTATCTTGCTTCTTCATCTGTGTGTGTTTCTGTCTTTTCATTTTGCTTATTTTACTGTGTTTGGGGGTCTCCTTTTTGCAGCCTGAAGGTTCGTAGTTCCTGTTGTTTTTTGTGTCTGTCCCCAGTGGCTAAGGTTGGTTCAGTGGGTTGTGTAGGCTTCCTGGTGGAGGGTACTACTGCCTGTGTTCTGGTGGATGAGGCTGGATCTTGTCTTTCTGGTGGGCAGGTCCACGTCTGGTGGTGTGTTTTGGGGTGTCTGTAGACTTATTATGATTTTGGGCAGCCTCTCTGCTAATGGGTGGGGTTGTGTTCCTGTCTTGCTAGTTGTTTGGCATAGGATGTCCAGCACTGTAGCTTGCTGGTCATTCAGTGAAGCTGGGTGCTGGTGTTGAGATGGAGATCTCTGGGAGATTTTCGCCATTTGATATTATGTGGAGCTGGGAGGCCTCTTGTGGACCAGTGTCCTGAAGTTGGCTCTCCCACCTCAGAGGCACAGCACTAACTCCTGGCTGCAGCACCAAGAGCCTTTCATCCACACAGCTCCTTAATTTGGGATGATTCGTTGTCTATTCATGTATTCCACAGATGCCGGGTACATCAAGTTGATTGTGGAGCTTTAATCCGCTGCTTCTGAGGCTGCTGGGAGAGATTTCCCTTTCTCTTCTTTGTTCGCACAGCTCCCAGGGGCTCAGCTTTGGATTTGGCCCCGCCTGTGCGTGTAGGTCGCCGGAGGGCGTCTGTTCTTTGCTCAGACAGGACGGGGTTAAAGGAGCCGCCGATTTGGAGGCTCTGGCTCACTTAGGCCACGGGGGTAGGGAGGGTCACAGAGTGCGGGGCGGGCCTGCGGAGGCAGAGGCCGGCATGACATTGCCAGTCTGAGGCGCGCCGTGCGTTCTCCCGGGGGAGTTGTCCCTGGATCCCGGGACCCTGGCAGTGGCGGGCTGCACAGGCTCCCCGGAAGGGGGGCGTGGATAGTGACCTGTGTTCGCACACAGGCTTCTTGGTGGCAGCAGCAGTGGCCTTAGCGTCTCATGTCTGTCTCTGGGGTCCGCACTTTTAGCCACGGCTCTCGCCCGTCTCTGGAGTTCCTTTAAGCAGCGTTCTTAATCCCCTCTCCTCGCGCACCAGGAAACAAAGAGGGAAGAAAAAGTCTCTTGCCTCTCCGGCAGGTCCAGACTTTTCCCCGGACTCCCTCTCGGCTAGCTGCGGTGCACTACCGCCCTGCAGGCTGTGTTCACACCACCAACCCCAGTCCTCTCCCAGCGCTCCGACCGAAGCCGGAGCCTCAGCTCCCAGCCCCGCCTGCCCCGGCGGGCGAGCAGACAAGCCTCTCGGCTGGTGAGTGCCGGTCCACCCCAATCCTCTGCGCTGGAATCTCTCCGCTTTGCCCTCCGCACCCCTGTTGCTGTGCTCTCCTCCGCGGCCCCGAAGCTCCCCCACTCCGCCACCTGCAGTCTCCTCCCGCGAAGGGGCTTCCTAGTGTGTGGACACTTTTCCTCCTTCACAGATCCCTCCCACTGGTGCAGGCCCCGTCCCTATCCTTTTGTCTCTGTTTATTTTTTTCTTTTGCCCTAACCAGGTACGTGGGGGGTTCCTTGCCCTTTGGGAGGTCTGAGGTCTTCTGCCAGTGTTCAGTAGGTGCTCTGTAGGAGTTGTTCCACGCGTAGATGTATTTCTGGTGTATCTGTGGGGAGGAAGGTGATCTCCGCGTCTTACTCTTCCGCCATCTTCCCGGAAGTATGGCTAGTGCTTTTGAAGGAATACTAAAGTCCTTCATCTCTGACCCAGTAGTCTTGTATCTTCTGTCAGCACCCAGAAAAGAGTGGAAGGTTAATTTGTTTGCTTGCAAGCAAGGTAAAAATGTCAGATTCTTCACAGTTCTTGCCACTTTCTCAGTACATTTCTTTGAAAATGTTCTTTCATTTTCATTTATCTCCCTGATTACGCCTCCACTCCCTCTTTCTTCCAATCTTCCTCAGCCATTTCAGAAATGTTAAGACCATGCAGGGCTCTGTCCATGGTCCTGTTTTACTTTTATGTTATACTTTTGCCTTGGCAACCCTCTCTTTATCCATCAGTTCTACTACTATATGTATACTCAGATTACTTTCAAGAATACATTCTTCAAAATTCATCTATTTCTTTAGCTCCAGCCATCTTTGTCCAACTTCTTAATAAATATTTTCTATCCAATAGGCTATAGACTCATCACACTTAGTATCATTTAAAATAATTACCATTATTTTATGTAATGTTCACTATGTTTCAAAGCGAAAAATATTGGGGTCATCTTCAGCCTCTCTGAAAATTGTAGTCATACATCTAAGTGTCGTAAGCTTCATCTTTATTTCAGGGCCATTCCTCTCTCATCTGCTCTATTACATTAACTCCTGACCAGTCCTCTTCATTTTATTCACCTCCCCCATACATATTTCATGCTCTGAACTGCTCCCAGAGTTATCTTTATTAAACACAGATTTGAATATCTTACTGTAAGTCTCCTCTATATTACCTATAGATTAAGTAGGCTACCTTGAAATGGAAACCCAGATGCTTCACAACATTCCATAGTAAAATTCTCTAATTTCACTTCAAATCACTTTATTATCACCATGTTGACAGGCGCACACACAGTCACAAGTGTGCACATTCATCTTGTACTATACCTAACGCCCTTACAAGTCACAACAACCGTGTCACTATTCTCACTATATTCTCTTCCCTCTTCTGCCTTTGTGCATGCTGTTCCTTCTGTCGGAATTACAGCGGTCTTCTGAATAATTGCTACTCCTCATTTAAGTAATAACTGAAATGCAATTTCCTTGCTTCTTTAGCCTCACAACTTTCTTCCTCATCTATTATCTCACAATACCATATTCTCATTTTTATTATAAGGGCACCCAAATCTCTTACTGTTGCCCTTCAAATATTTCCACTCTAGGCCATGGCACAAAATAACTTGTATCCTTAATCTATTTTCATATGGTCTATACACTAGATTTTAACTAAACTCTACTTCTTTCCCACATCATATAGCTTCTATCAGTGCTTTCAAAGATAGCCTACTCATTATCTTATGTTTGAGTGGAGAGATGTCTGAACTGTCTTCTAGATCTCCAGGTCTGTCTCCACAAATCTATGTAAAAATACTCATGTCTTTCTGCTCTATCTACACTTATCTCTACAATTTTCTAAAGACCTATTCATATCACCATATTAATCAAAGACTCTGTCATAGCCTTTGTCTCCACCCCAAGTCTAATTGTCATTTGGGTAGCTTCAAAATCTATGTAAATTTTTTTCAATACTTATTTATTTATTTTGGCTCTTAGTTGTGACATGCAGGGTCTTCTTTTTTCTTTTTTAGTTGTGGCATACAGGCTTCTTAGTTGCAGCATGCAAACTCTTAGTTGCAACGTGCATGCGGGATCTAGTTCCCCAACCAGGGATCGAACCCAGGCCCCCCGCACTGGGAGCAATGGAGTCTTACCCACTGGACCACCAGGGAAGTCCGCAAAGTGGATAAATTTATCCAAAATTTTAGCCCACAGTTTGGTGGCTCCTCATCTATATCTGAGTCATTCACTCTCCTGGCCATACCTTGTAACATTTTTCACCTATAACATTTACTTCTGAAATCCTGAACTCAGCTAAATACTGACCACAACTTTCTGCACTTTGTAACCTTTAGTTCACGAATCACACAACTCCTGCTCTTTAACTTTATAAAGACCTATAATCCCTTGATGTCTCAATTTTCTTCCTCAAAACATCTGTTCTTTTCTGATGTAGCCTAAATCCTATGAATATTAAATTACTTTTCCACCACATTCTAAACTTCTTTTCTATTTATCCTAAAATGTATTCACCCAGAAAAAAATATCATATTGGCTGACATTACTATTCACTTTCATTGGTCCAAAGCCTAGTGGCTGTGTACTATGGAAGAAAATTCACACAGAGCTATCACTCCAAATGTCTGCCCTTCAATCACAGTTGGGTATCAGAGTACTGTCTGTCAAACCTTCCACTGATCCTCACTTATTTCTCTTTCAGGTGTTCTCCAATAATAATTGCTTGCAGTTCTCTTCAAACCCTTTACTCAGTCCCTGATCCCAAAACTCTCAGAAGGTAAACTTGCCTCTTATTTTAGGGACCACCACAATTTCCACTCTGCTGTTCAAACATTTATTGATATCTCCACTCATCTTCAACTTTCTTCTAGTTTCGGAGGGTGAATTTCCCTCCAACATTTTAACACAAATATGTTTCATCTTCAGCTTTCTGTAGTGCTTAATTTTTTTATGAAAACCATATTTCCTTTCATGTGTTCTCTTTTTCACTTTCCTCTTTCCCTCTTTCTTAATCTCTTTCTACATTCAACTTCTTTTCATCCTATTTGCACCCTCAAGACTATCACTTTGAAAAGTCATGTCCCCAGACACAAAATTACCACTGAGCTCATCTTCAAGTCTTTTTCTATCCAAAAGAGTAATCTAAACTTGCTGATTTTACTCCCTGACCTCTTATTTACTGTTCAGTACTTATTATTCGATCTGGTTTCCTCAATTCCACTGAACTTGATTTTTCCTAATTATGAAATCTAAAACACACTTTAAATCATGTCCTAGACTCTCTCTATTGTATTTGATATAACCAAACTCTCCTAAAACCCTTACTCCTTTATGTTTATGACAACAGACTCCTCTGGTTCTCTGATTCTCCCTATAACTCTAGGACTACTTCTCTGTCTCTCTCTCTCTCTCTCGTGTGTGTGTGTGTGTGTGTGTGTGTGTGTGTGTGTGTGTGTACTTTTGCCTACCCCTTAAAGCTTGGTGTACCCAAGGAATTTTTCTCCCTTTAGCCCATTGAAATTATCATGATTGAAATTATCATGATTATCACTCTCTCTGATACCATCCATTCTGTTGGTTTTGATCACCACCTATATGCTAATGGCTCCCAGTACAAGTCTAACCCAGACTTCTCTCTAAGTTTTACATTCATACGTCAAATCATTTCTTTGTTTCTAAGTTTCGGATACATATATGAATACACTGGTAAATATCTGAAATGAATATTGCAAATACACTTTCATATCATATTTGTTGTTATATATATTGTATATAATATATTAAACGCCTAAAATGTAGCATGAATTGTGCTAGTCACCATGTGTATGGTTACTAACAAAATAGACTTTATTCTGCCCTTCTGAACTTTACAGTCTATGTCTAAAATCAAACTCATCATTCTTTTCCATTTTCAAAAAGAAAAATCTATTGCTTTTCTTGATTTTTTTTCCCTTGAGATCTAGGCATGAAACTGGTTCTTTTCTTTTCCTTATTCCCCTAATCCAGTTGTAATCAATCACAAATTCTTGCCATATTGACATGATCCTTTATAATTTCTAAACCTTTTATTCATACATTCTACCACTCTCTTTAATCTGTGGTCATCACTGGCCTGCTCTAATGCATCGGTCTTGGAATTCAGCTCTCTACTTTGCATTTTGTACCAAGAAATTCAATGTCTAATATACTGGCATGATGGTGTATGAAAATGCAAATATAGTTATGCTGCTCATCTCTTCAAAACCATTTTATTATTTTTTGACCAAAGGACAAATGTGAATCTCTCTGATATGACATTCAAAGTCCTTCAAAATCTTGCCCTGCTTAACTCTCTGGTTCTATCTCTCACCACTCCCTGTATTGTGTTTTACACGATGTCAACCACAACTGCTAGTAGATCCCCCATGTACACCATGTTATTTCTCACTTTATATATATCTTTATATACAACTTGTGTTCTACCACTTGTGTTCTAACTTGAACTTGTGTTCTAACTTGTGTTCTACCACTAAGGTAATAACTCTTCCAGAAAGGTTCTCCTGATCCTTCAAGTCTGAAATAGCTCTTCCTTCTCTGTGCACCATTTACATATCTCTACACTTACACATAATCACAATATATTACATTGATCTCTGTGTATGTCAGTTGTCCCAATATATGGTGAAATTGAGGACAGAGACTGTACGCTATTTATATTTGTATCCCTGGAAACTAGCAGTGCTTAAAATGTATCATTTAGTAGATTATGGTTAAATAAATGAGTAAATGAATGCCATTCACCTTTCATAATATTACCTTCTCTGCTTTATTAGTTCCCTGAGTACATTAACTATGGCCTATTAATCTTTATATTTCTACTACTTAGCACAGTGATTGGTGCATAGCAGATACTCAGCAAATGCTTGTTCTATGAAAAGTTGTGGATGAGAATCAAAAGTACTACAAGGCAATGATATAGAATAGAAAAGAAGAGTTACCTCTGAAAAAAAAGAAAAAGTAGAACACTGACAACAGGCAAACGATTCTAGTTTGGTATATTAATTATTAGAAGTCATTATTTGATTATATTCTAAAAAAATAGCTCCATTATCCTAATTGTACTGAAGAGAGTTTAAATGAATCATGACAATGCCTTCACTGAAAACAAAACTGAATTATAAAATTGTTCTTTTGGAGTGGCCATTTTTAGATAGATTGATACCTGTTAGGTATTTGGTTTTCTATAAAAAACACTGACAGCTTCCATGTTTCCAAACCAAACCTATTCACTAGGTAGAGAACAAACGAATGAACACCAAGGGGGGAAAGTGGTGGGAGGGAAGGGGGTGGTGGGATGAATTGGGGGATTGGGATTGACACATATACACTAATATGTATAAAATAGATAACTAATAAGAAACTTCTGTATAAAAAAATAAAATAAAATTTTAAAAAACCCAAAAAAGTTGGTCCAATGGCTTTCTCAATTATATTTCAAATCTCACATTTTATAATCTTATGAAAACCCTAGGGAAAAAAGGTGAACTGCCATTATAAATTTTTAAATAAAGCATTTAGATAATCAAAGGTATTTTTCATGCCCTCATCTGGTCAAGGGAAGATCTTTAATTTCAGCATGAATAAATAAGCAGCCTAGTCAAGAACTGTAGCTCTGACTGTTAGTAATAGGCTCCAATGGAAAATGTAGTGTAGCTACCATGAGCAACCTAAACAACCTTAGGAAAAGAATTCTGAATCTGCTGCCTCTTTGTTCTTTGTTCTTCATCACACGGTAAGGAATTTGGGTTTTATTCTAAGTATAATGGAGAGCTATTAAAGAGTTTTAAGCAGGAAAAATTTATAATTTTATTGGTTTAAATGATTCTGATGTTGGGAGATAAGCATGCACAGTTATGGAATGAGTAGCTGGGACGCTACTGAAATGGGCCAAGTGAGAGGTGGCTTAGAGTAGTGTAGTTTCAGCAAGATGAAATTAAAAGGAATAATTTTGGCTATATTTTTAAGGTACAACATGCCATTTATTGCTAATTTGTCCTATTGACTCTCAAAACTTTTTCATCCTTCTCTGATCTACTCTGCATTTAGGAGGCTGATCATCCCTACTGCATCATCCATGCTCCCTTTGTAGGTGTCTTCCATTTGGTTTTAGTCAACAGGAGATGCTGGTAGAAAATTGGAAGGTGCGAAGGTATTTCTCCCTCCCCTACACACTCCCTACTTCAGGCCTCAATCTCTGAGAGTATCTGCATTTCCCCGTGACTATGATTTCTCCCCCATATGCTCTACTTCACCTTCTCAAGACTTCCTGATTCTGATAATATTCCTTTCTCCCTTTATCCATTCAGCCCCTGGGACTTTATTGACTTCCTGCTGTTATTAATCTGTTTGCCTCACCGTTCTTTGTCTTTTTCATAATTCTTCTCACATCACCAAAACTCATCCTTTCATTCAACTGTTTTTATTTGCACCTTTTGGGATGAATTCTGTTTCCTCTGTTTCCTTGAATAAATGAACAATCAGGGCTTGTTGATACGCCACATGTAGGGAAGTGAGGAAATGTAGAGTCAAGGTCACCTCTCATATTTTAGGCTTAAGCAACTGGGTGCATAGTGGTTGCATTTAATGCAATGAAGGAGGCTGGGTAAGAAATGAATCATTTGTGGAACCAATATATCATCATACAACAGTATACATATCACTAACATATGCCAGATGGATACTGATACAAGCACAGGATGCTGACAGCTGAGGGTCATGGCACTCAGGCTCATACTAAGTTTTGGAAGAATCTGATGTGAGTTTTATATAATTACTAAACCAAATATTTCGTATGTGTCCTTTTCTGCTTTTTTTATATTACAGTATTTTCACAGGACATTTTTAAATGTTGCATTAGATTCATATGATCTTAATACCGTTAGAAAGCACGTGAATTTAGCATTTGATGAAAAGTGTCGAAAGAAAACACCAAACAAATTTTAACTTCTATCACATAAAGTTTAGGAAGACATATTTGTATCACATGACCTAGAGTAAGGAGAAATGTAAAATTATTGCCAAACACAACGGTTGAGAAGGTCAGATGCGTATTTACTGAAAACGTTCAACAACAATCTGATGAGTCACTCATATCTCCAAAAAATAAGTGATATAGGGTCTTTTTATTTCTAGCTAAAATATTTACTAACACTTAACCATGGTTAGGAAGGAGTTAGGTCTAAGAACTCTTGGAAACATTTGTTCTATTTCCCAAGGAATGTTTATCAAACACTCCTTATCACAATCTTACATGATTTCCTCAGAAACCTCATAAAGAGCAGTATATGTATGTTATTGCTTAGTCTAACTACTCCCACTTGTTTGACTGGTTCAGTCTTTGTTGAAACAATCTTATCATCTCTAATTTCTTTGAATTTTATTATCCAAAGTGACCTAGATTTCTTAAACACTGAATATAACTAGTGATTTTTGATGTCACATGATAATTAATATTTATATAAATAGGGCTAAGATAATATTATAGAAAAGCAGTGAAAAAATTATGTACTAAAGAGATTTAAAGAGTTAACCTCCAGATATCAAAAAACAGATTTCCATATTTTAACTGATTTCTAAGCTTTCAATATAAACTCTGTCATCAAATTAACATTTAATCCAGCTTTGGTAGCTTAGACGTCAACTGAGAGCACTGTATTATCCTGGGAAGTGGTCTGATAGATTTGGTAAGTATATGAAAATCAGTTGATTGCCATATCATAGCTCCTCCTCCTCTAACCCCTATAATTCCACAAAAGCAAAGAAACTACACCAAGTACCACTCTCTCTGACAACTACTGCCAAGTTCATTGCCAGCAGGTTTCCATATTTAGTATGTTGTTTTGTCAGTTAGGGTTACAGGTACTTGGGGGTGGAAATCACCATAAATATTTGCTTAGGGATCTGAGATTAAAATGTTTGTTGAGTGTTTTGTCTTATAAAATCCATCCCAAATTCTGTTATGCTCATCAAAAGTGACCAGTGTCTAGGGAATAATATGTGATATTTGGAGGTATTTTAAAACTTTAACTGGCAAGAAGCATTTGGCAGAGTAAATTTAAGAATCTTTTCTTGTTCATTTCTTCTGTTTTATTCAAGACTCTTTTTTAAGCTGATATAAAAACATAAGTATATGGGCTTCCCTGGTGGCGCAGCGGTTGATAGTCCGCCTGCCGATGCAGGGGACACAGGTTCGTGCCCCAGTCCGGGAAGATCCCACATGCCGCGGAGCGGCTGGGCCCATGAGCCATGGCCGCTGAGCCTGTGCGTCCGGAGCCTGTGCTCCGCAACGGGAGTAGGCCACAACAGTGAGAGGCCCGCATACCGCAAGAAACAAAAACAAAAAAAACAAAAAAAAAACATAAGTATAAACCTGCACAGTAAATAGAATTCTTCTAGCTCAGACTACTGCCTTATTAGTTGAGGTCCCAGCTGGGTCAATAATCATGCTTTGGGGAGAAATCTCAATATTTTCCCAATTCATGTAAGCTAACACAGGCGATGCCATTGAGGCTTCACATCTTTTTTCTGCCCTTCAAATGTGACATTGCATGGGCTTTTCTAAGATGATTAATGACAGGTGTGACTGGGAGAAGTAATTACAGGGAGTGACTGGAAGTTTAAGACTTTGGGGATGAAAGTGAATGATATGAACATGAAAGTTTTAGTGATGAAGTCAACTTCTGACAAGCACAACATGCTCATTATGGAAATTCTGAAATAGAATAAAGATCTGAAGAGTAAGTTTGAAATGGAAGAACATAATTTAATCATTAACCTCTTTACTGTGGAGACTAAAGTCATATCCTGTGTTGAAAGCATTTGTGATTTGGAAACCTAATTATTTATACTCCTATAATTTTATTCTATTTCATTCCTAAGCTCCTTGTACATTCTCATGGACTGTGCAATTTTCTCTGGTATTGAGGTTGTGTAAGTGGTGGCTGACATGGTTTGGAAATACTAAATGGAACACTCAAATCATTTAATTTTATACTAGTTCTTTATAGGCATCAAATTAGCCCACATGAAGAAGCCCTACAGAGAGACAAAGAGCACTTCCAAGTATCTGTTGACTTTCTTCTCGGTTGGTCCTTTGACAGCACTGAAAACTTAATTAGATTGTAAACATCTGGAGGACAAAGATCATATCTTATATACTCTTTCTCAAATAGCATCTAGCTTTGTGTCTCATGAATAATAGCTTTAAGATGAATGTATAGAATGAGTAACTGGCAAGATCAGATTCCTTGGAAGAAGATTTAAGAAGAAATTGAGCACATCTGAGCATGAACTTTAGACAAATGAGTTTTAATGATTTCGAAACAAAATTATTTTACCTATTTTGAATTTGCCAAGGACAGGTTTGCTTCTCACTTACTGCTTAACTTAAAGTCATAAAACTACATATATTTCTATACTAATCATTTTCCACTAATGCAAACTAATAAGAACATGGGTACCAAATTTAAGTTTTCATAGAAATTATATATATCCAGAAACAACAAAAAGACAGGAGAGTAATAATACTTTAACAACAGTCTTTTTTTTTTTTTCTCTGGGGGGGATCAGGAGGGAACAAATTTACTGAGATTGAATTTCAGTTCTTCATGGCACATCTCATTTCATAGCTAATATCCAGTCACTTAAATATTTATCAGTCTGAATATACTATTTCTTTCTGGACTTCAGTTGCTTATGCCACCAGCACCCATCCATCCTAGTCCTTGAATTAATAACTAAAATTTTCTCTGGAAACTGACACACTTCCCACTTTTAACCCATGTGTTTAGGTGAGGTTTCACTCCTAGCCCCAAAGGTAGAGAATGTGAATCAAGCCTACCTAGCTGCCCATCACATTCCAATGTCTTCAGTTCTTGGACCAAGTATGTAAAAAAAATCCAATCCACTGGAACATGGTTTTGGAAGTAGTTTGGGAAAATAACAGACTGGACCCACATGAACCAATACTGCTGACACCAAACAACTTATAAGCAAGAAAAACCTAGTTCTGATCACACCATTTTAACCCTGATTCCAGCTGGGCCTGAAATTAGAGCTAACTTAACCTTTTTCAATTTTATGAATCATAAATTTCCTTTTATTTCTTAACCTAAGCTAAGTTGGATTTTCTGCCAACTGGTGCTGAAAGTGCCCTAACACTGACTTGCTCAAAGGCAACATGACATGTAGTTGTCTGTCTCTAACCAAAACCAATGACTAATGTCAACTGCAGGCATGACGGGATGGCTATGATTTTCTGAGTGAAGGATCTCCCAGAGTGAAGCTCTATTTGTCATGCCACTTGTGAACAGAATCTGGAGAGAAGCAGACAGCATGTGATTTTGGCTGCCTGCCACAAATTAGATCTAGATGAGAAACAGCTCCTTTGCTTCAATGACAACAACACTTCTCCACAGGCGACAAATTTGTCTATTATCTTTGGCATAAGCAGTTAGTAAGCAGTGAGTGAATTGTTGGTGGTCCCAAACAGTAGTGATTTCAGAGGTCCGAAGCTGGCTGGAAACTGTAGGCTTTCCTAGAGTCACCTCATGAGCATTCAAGGCAGGGTAAATTAAACTCACAGGAGAGGGTATAGAGCAAGTGACCATCAGCATCATTTCTCAAAGGAATGTCCATTGGCCATGGATCATGTGTAACTCCAACAGTGGACATTTATTAATATCCCTTGTTGGATCAAGCATGCCAAATTAAAACTTAGTCCTTAAAGCTTCCAGAAATCCACAAGTTTATATATTACTTAACTTGAAATCAAGACTCCACCCCTTAGAGAGTTCTGCTCAGAAATACTACTTCTTCAGTAAGCCTGGGATTAAAAGTTGAAGACAGAACTAGTGTGTAACTTAGCTATTACAGCCAGTGGCTGAAACCTTATTTTCAGAGAACTAGAAGTTCTTTGGCTCTGATAGGTGTGTTCCAAGAGCTGAGATTAGACTGGAGGGTGGAACTAGCCCATGGGCTTTAAAACTTGAAGTCAGGTGTTACTGAAAGATAGTTTAGTAAAAACCAAGTTCAAGAACAAGATCACCCAAAAGAATATCAACCCAAAGACTAGGCAGTAAGACTAATAAATTTGAAGTTATGGAAAAGTAAGAGGAACCATCAGGATACAGAAAGCTGGTAAGGCAGCACTAGTGGAAGGTAAATTTTTAAATCTTTTAAACGTGGGTGCAGAGAATATTTTATGAAGAATTTGGGCCTCGCCCATACTCTGGGAGCAGCTAGCAAGTTTTTGCAACTACCCTGAGCTCCAGATCATTCTTCCTTTTAGATTAGAATTAGAGTCACGGTAGTAGTTTATCTCACAGCTCTCCTATATGTGTAAAAAAGATGTGTATCCACAAGAAAAGTAGAAGTATAAGAAAAGATATGGTTCCTGCAAAATGAGCCATCCAGCTACTCTCTGAAGGATTAATAGTTTAATAGTAGTGTACCCCATTGCTATTATATGTTGTTTATTTGCTAGTATTGAGATTGCTATCAGAAATACTGCATTCATGTCTTTAGCAGTCTGTGATGAAATGGAAGAAATAAGAACAATATATGAGGTTGTAACAAAGCTGAATGTATTGAACTTAAAGGAGAGTGATGTTCTAAAATGATCATTCTGAGATGATGTTCTTTCTACATTTTCGTGTTAAACTGTCTTTTTTATATAGAATAATAGTGATAGGAAATAGTTGTTGGCAAAATAGTCCTTGCTGTGTAAAATATTAGCTGATAACTCTGTATTGGTTTCCAACTCACACACACACACAAACACACCCCACAAGCACATACGCTGTAAGGTTCAGATATATTCTGGAGAACTCAATATTGTGACAGAAAGAAAAAAAGGAGGGTTCAGAACTGGTAGATTGATTGAATTATTCTACATGAAGTTGGTAATTATGTTTTGAAGTAGAATTGCCAGTCATCTAGGAGGTCAGAAACAATTGTTTGAAACAGATTCCTCCAAATCAAGTGAAATAAATCTCCACCAATCCCCGTATGATGACATAATATGTATTGAAACCAGCATTGCATAAATAACATATTCAATTGGCAGGCTGTGAATACATTCACAAAGTTATTGATGACCTTTCATCATGATTTTCTAACTTTGCTTTGCCCTAGCACTCTTGAGTTATAAGCTCATCAATAACTCATAGAAAACATGATGTATGTAGAGTCAGTAAACAAACGTAGGTCTCGTCTAGCTGGTAAGCAATGATGTCTCTATATACTACTCTTGACAAAAATTTGAGGGTCATGTTGATCACCCTCACTGTATAAATATTATTTCACAACCACATATACTTGCCTTTGATTTACAAATATTTTTAAGGTATAATGATTTGAGACTTGACAAAAATGAATATAGAAATATTAAATATACTTTCTGATACAAGAGAATTTTATTTTTAATTATCAGTTCCAATGAGTTAGTGACGTTAATCCAAAACATTCTATGTAGACTATGTCTAAACATGTGGAAGAAATGAAAAAGTAAGTCAATTAATTTTTTCCTTAGCCAGATATTTTTGATTCATGTAGATACATTTCACATACATTATATTTGTGATGTTTAGTGATTTTATTATGAAAATTGAAGAAGTCTATGTTAAAATTTATTTTTTGACATCTTGTAATACCAGAAAATAAAGAAGTGCTCAGAAAATGATGAGAGTATGTCAAAAGGATACAGGAGCCAGATTGAAGGAATTCCCAATAGCCAAATCTGGGACAATTTGAGCAAGATAAGAATTAAAAATAGTACTGATTGTAATACTATAACCCTTAAAATAATATAAATATCCTTTAATCCAGATGAAGTAAGATAGGCAGATAAAGGGACCGTACTTCCTTATAGTGGAATTCTGACTAACAAATGTAGAAAAAATGACATAAACAGAAAATCATTATTTGGCAAACACACATGATTGATAGTGATGATTTCTAAATTTATGATTTACAATCATCAATAGTTGCTGAAATTAGCAGGTAAAAGTAAAATGAGAAATAGTATTTGTATAGCCTCAAAGCATCTCTTCACATAACACTTATTAATTACAATGGAAAAAATACCTTTACAGTTGGGAAACCTGCTAGACACCACCTTAACCAACTGATCAAGATTAATATCCAGTAGTGGGACATATTGATTCTATGAGATATACTGAGACATGAAACAGTGAGAAAGAATAAATACCACTTCTTGAGGTATTATTGCCAAAAATTCACAGCATGATTTCCACCTCAGACAAGTGAAAATTGAGGCACATTCAACAAAATATCTCTTTAGCACTCTTCAAATGTGAGAACTTCATTAAGACAAAAACTGAAGAAACGTCGCAGATCAGAGGAAACTAAGGAGAAATAGGACATTTGGGGAAGTAGAGAAATCTGAATAAGGTCTGTAGATTAATTAACAGTATTGTGTCAATATTAATTTCCTGGTTTTGATAACTGTGCTGTGGTTATATAAGATGTTAACATTTGGAAAAGCTGGGTGAGGGGTACAGAGAAATTCTTTGTATTCTTTCTGCAACTTCTGGTTAGTCAATTTCAAATTGGAAATAAAAGCATAAAAGGAATTTGTTACTTTTTTTGTAAGTTTTTAAGAAAATTAATGCAAAGCTCTATAGGATCATGCTAAGTAAGGACCTTGATAGGAATTTAGAGGAGGGAGCAATCCTGCTCAGCTGGAGCAAGCCAGGTTCTGTCTACAACCTAGGCCCTGAGGCCCAGCTGAGGCCGATTAATCCATATCTACAAGTTCACCCAGGGAACGTCTTTAGAACCAAACCTTATCTTGGACAAGAAGGTGGTACTAAACTCTAAATCAGCACAACCAGATTTAGCATCACATCAATTGTACTGCTACTCTGGTCCTGAACCTGTACCCTAGTTCTGGTAAGAAGGTTTCTGCTTGTTCCATTAAACTCCAGGTGGCATTTCAGTTCTTCAGTCCCTTCAGCACCACAGTCCTACCTTCCTCTTGCACTGTCACTTATTTCTTAATGATAGACTTCCCAGATGCCAAATATTTGCCAACATGTTTGGGCAGACCTGATCCCTCTGATATTCCCATCTCCTATGCCATCTCCATTACTTCACATTAACCCTCACCACAAACCAGCTCCTTGTCTATGTTCCATGTTATTCCATGTCTATCTTCTTTCAAAATCTATGAATGCTTGCCATTGTAAACTTTCTGTACCTACATCTATTTCCCCAGGTCATGCCTTATCCCATTAAGTAGGCCCACTATGGCTGGTGCCCAGACAAGTTTTAATGCTTTACCCACTGCCTTCACATAGGTGTTATGGTTCTTCGTGTATGCAAGATGTATCCCTAACAAGCTAGACATGCAACTCCCATAAGATGACAAAACTCATCATGACTATTCATGAGGAGCCAATCTGATAGGCAGTGGGGAAGGATTCTGTGACCATAACTTTTAACATTACTGTTCAGAACTTCCCTGGTGGCGCCGTGGTTAAGAATCCACCTGCCAATGAAGGGGACACGGGTTCGAGTCCTGGTCCAGGAAGATCCCACATGCCGCAGAGCAACTAAGCCCGTGTGCCACAGCAACTGAGCCTGCACTCTAGAGCCCGCAAGCCACAACTACTGAGCCTGTGTGCCACAACTACTAAAGCCCACGTGCCTAGAGCCCATGATCCACAAGAAAAGCCACCACAATGAGAAGCCTACACACCGCAACAAGGAGTAGCACCTGCTCATCACAACTAGAGGAAAGCCCGCAAGCAGCAACGAAGACCCAACGCAGCCAAAAATAAATAAATTATTAATTTAAAAACATTACTGTTCATAACCACATTATGAATCAAACAGCCGCTGTTAGTGAAACAGGTACTAGAATTAGATAACTCAGCAAACAGAATCAGGAGCAGAGGCGATACTGTCCTCAAGAAAGAAATGTACTTTACATTTTCCATATAGAAATTGTATTCAACGAGCAGTTTAACCTCCTGTTTGGACTGTGAACAACCTGAACATAACACACAGTAATTTGTACTTTTTCTGAGTTGTAGACATTACTTTGCACAAAGACTGAATTGACTGCTGAACCTGTGAATTCCAGCATGACTTTACTGTGCTCTAATACAGTGCATATGCAGCAACTCTCATCAAGGATGTGAGGACTAACATATTGCTCAAAGATACTCAACTGCAATTTAGACACTCAATTATTTGTTCTAGGGGTATTTTGGAAATGAGAAAATTGAGATTTCTTTCTCATCATACATGACTTATGTATAAGAGCCTTGTGCTTGGCTGTATTTTATTTTTTCTCATTTCTATACACAGATATTTTTAAAGTTGACAATTTTTTCCAGGGGTAAAATGTCAATAATCTGAGAGGAGCTTTAACCTCTGCACTCTGCACTGTTCAGTACAGTAGCCACCACCCATGTAGGGCTATTTCAATTAAAATTGAAACTAATTAAAATTAAATAAAGTTATAAATTAAATTCCTCCATTGCATTAGCTACATTTCAAATACCCAGTAGCTACATGAACCTAGTGGCTACCATATTGTCAGTACACTTTCATAAATGAGAAAGTTCTATTAGACAACACTATAAATCTGGAGTGGAAAGAACTCCAAGAAATTTTTTTTTTTTTTTTTTTTTTTGCGGTACCCGGGCCTCTCACTGTTGTGGTCTCTCCCGTTGCGGAGCACAGGCTCCGGACGCGGAGGCTCAGCGGCCATGGGTCACGGGCCCAGTCGCTCCGCGGCATGTGGGATCTTCCCGGACCGGGGCACGAACCTGTATCCCCTGCATCAGCAGGCGGACTCTCAACCACTGCGCCACCAGGGAAGCCCCCACCAAGAAATTTTTGATGTCCGAAATATTTGAATGATGTCACAAAGAAATGGTTAACTCTCAAAAGACTGGTAACATCGTAGTGAGAAGGAGAAGCTATATAGAATGCTAAAGGCCCACTTTTTCCCTAAAAAAAATTAATTCACTTATAGACTGAATTATGCTAAATTTCACTATAATGTCATATACTCTACGAAATGATTTTCTCTATAATGATGTGAGTCAAAGCATATCTTTTTCTAGAAGTTTTAAACATCTAATCACAATTTTTTCCCTGATTCATTAGCAGCCTACAGTAGCTTGAAAACATAAGGTGCCTATCTTACAAAATCATGGTATAACATGTAATGCCCCATTTACAAAAGTATATCTAGATTTTGTTCCATACAAATGTGTGTAGGTCAATTTTCTAATCTTTTCCAGTGCTGAATCCCATATAGCATTGAATTAAATCAGATCTAAAAGTAATAACTGTAATAATAATAACTTTTCATATCATCTTAATCTGCAGAAAGAGAATTTGTTTCACACACGTAGCTTAAAATGTTAAACACATTGAAGATGCAAGTAAAGCAATTAAAATAAATGTGAAGCTAGAAATTTTAAAAATATATATGTATAGTCATGCCACGATTATACTGCAGAAAAATCATTTTGGTTCTTTAATATTATTTCTCAAGTAATTTTAGTTTTGCAAAACAAATATGCCAGGCAATCTCTTGGGCTGAGAATCACAGAGGGGAATACCACACAAAAATGTCTTTTAAGAAGCTCGCATTCTGCTGAGAGACGCAGACAAAAGTGGGATGTTTTGTACAGTTTTGTCTGTTCAGTGATGCTGACAGACCATCTATGAAAGTCTGGCTGACTAGAAGTCTAACAGTTTGTGTATTTTGACTAGCTGCAATTGTCAAGTTATGCTAAGAACTGACAAGTCGGGCCTAATATGTCATGTCTCAACTGAAGATAAATAATTTTTTTAACTTCTTTTTATTGATGTATAGCTGATGTATATTATATAAATTAGAGACATACAATACTTCACAATTTTTAAAGGGTATCTATACTCCATTTATAGTTATTATAAAATATTGGCTATATGCCCCGTGTTGTACAGTATACTCTTGTAACTTATTTTATACCTAATAGTTTATACCTCTCTTTATAACTTTTTGTAAGCAGAATTTTTTTTTTTTTTTTTGCGGTACGTGGGCCTATCACTGCTGTGGCCTCTCCCATCGCGGAGCACAGGCTCCGGACGCGCAGGCTCAGCGGCCATGGCTCACGGGTCTAGCCGCTCCGTGGCATGTGGGATCTTCCCGGACCGGGGCACGAACCCGTGTCCCCTGCATCGGCAGGCGGACTCCCAACCACTGCGCCACCAGGGAAGCCCAGCAGAATATTTTTAAAGAAGAATTTTTCAAATATTCTAACAATCATTTCTCTCTGAACTCTAAATTATTATGTATCCCATAGATAGTTCATTTAGTTTCTCATTGAGGTGGATCAGCCCTACTGAACACCCCTCAAATAGAATTGGTATTTCCCTCCTTAATTTTCTGTTACAACTTAATACAGATCACAGTTGAGGTATTTTGTATTGTATTTAGTTGTTTGGATGCTTATTTCCTACACTAGATAACAACATCTCATGGAATGAATTATGTCTTAGTAGCTTTGTTCCTTACGTTTGTCAGTCTTAGTTCTTTGAATGCATAAATCAATGAATGAACTGCTACAATTAACTTATTATTTCTTTAGGCTAGATTCCCCTGTCTCCTTTGTTGTAGTTCTCACAATTATAGTTAACACTTTTACAAATTTAGGAATTTATTGTTCGTTTCCTAACTTGAAAATAGGTCCTTGAGAGCACACACTTCACCTGTTGGAAGGAAGAGTAGGACAATTAATTAATGTTGTCATGTGAAAAGTGGAAATAAATAAGAAAACAGCAAGAAGACCATGACTAGGATTATAGGTTGGAGACTCACCTACTGATATTTGCAGTCTTGAAAATGTATTACTGCATGGAGGAGTGAAAAGACAGGATCAAAGGACAAGTACCGGAGGCTTGGGTAACAGCCACATTTAAGGAATGGGGAAAGAAAAAGAAAATGAATGAGAGAAGTAGAAGCAGTGATTAGAGAGGGTGGAGAATGGGAAAATGCAGAGTCATGGAAGGCAAGGAAAATATAGTTCGAGGAATGGAGATTTAATGATACCACATGCCATAGACAGGTCAAGTAGCACTGAAGAAAGGTAATTAAATTTGAAGGTTATGAGTGACATTTGAGAATTAAATTCAATATAGAAGTGGGAGTTTAACCATATAAAATGAGATTTATGAGGGGATGGATTGTCCAAAGGAGTACATATTAAAGGATTTGGGGAGTAAATGGAAATAAAACATTACACTACTTTACTATTTAGTAAGAAATTAGATCAAAGATTCTAAAAGTCAAGTCAGTGGACTGACCAGATCAATCTTGCTGTGGTAGGGATGAGGCTGGTGGTAAGGATGTTTACAGCATCTCTAATGTCAGGGTCATGATGTTTATTTCCCTTACTTTGTGATCCTTCTGGAGACAGAGGAAACTCTATCACTGAACTTGATGAGTTATTTCCACATTAATGATTAGTATATTACATATGTGCCAGAAGTGAATAAAAAATCTAATTTTCTGAAAACTTATACTTAATTATAAGCAATGTAGGATATATAATTCAAATAAAAATAAAAGTTTGAAATTTATTAGCAAGTGGTACAGTCTTTTTTTCCCCTGACCAAAGATTATAGAAAAATCTAATAAGTTACCGTGGAAATGCTTACAAGGTAAAAGTTAATACTTAATTTCAAATATGTACCATTTTAAAAGTACATATGTGCCATACAATGGAATATTACTCAGCCATAAAAAGGAATGAAACTGGGTCATTTGTAGAGACATGCATGGATCTAGAGACTGTCATACAGAGTGAAGTAAGTCAGAAAGAGAAAAACAAATATCGTATATTAACACATATATGTGGAACCTAGAAAAATGGTACAGATGAACTGGTTTCCAGGGCAGAAATTGAGACACAGATGTAGAGAACAAACATATGGACACCAAGGAGGGAAAGCTGCGGGAGGTGGGGGTGGGGGTGGTGATGGGATGAATTGGGCGATTGGGATTGACATGTATACACTGATGTGTATAAAATTGATGACTAATAAGAAACTGCTGTATAAAAAAAAATAAAATTAAATTTTTTTAAAAAGTACATATGTGCCAAGTTTTTAAAGTTAAAACAAAGTATATTTTGTAAATTCAATATACATTATTCATTCAAAAAAAAATTTTTTTTGCAAGCTTACTTTGTGTCAGGTATATCAGTAAACAAAAACAAGTAAAGATCCCTTCCCTCATGTACCCTACCTTCCAAGGAGAGTCAGACAGTAAACATAATAAATAAGCAATTATATACTATCCTAGAAGGTGATCAAAGCTATGGCTAAAAAAGTAGAGCAGAGGGGCTTCCCTGGTGGCGCAGTGGTTGAGAGTCTGCCTGCCGATGCAGGGGACACAGGTTCATGCCCCAGTCCGGGAAGATCCCACATGCCGCGGAGCGGCTGGGCCCGTGAGCCGTGGACGCTGAGCCTGCGCGTCCAGAGCCTGTGCTCTGCAGTGGGAGAGGCCACAGCAGTGAGAGGCCCGAGTACCGCAAAAAAAAAAAGTAGAGCAGAGTAGGAAAGATGGGGAGTAATGGGGTAGGAAGGCAGAGTGTAGTCTCAAATGAAGTGGTCAGGGTAGGTCTTAAGGGAAAGTGAATTTGAGCAAATGCTTAGAGGAAGACTGCAAGGAAGGTAAGCCAAGGTAATACCTAGGGAAGCGCATTACCAGTAAAGGAAACAAAGGTTTTGTGATGTTTGAGAAACAGCAGAGGCCAGTGTAATAGAAGCAGGGAGCAAGGAGAAACCGGGAAGAGGGGGCAGAAGATCAGAAAGGTACTGGTTAGCAGGTGTGCGTGATCTAGATCTTTGAAGGTCATTGTAAGGACTTTGGTTTTTATCACAAAGATAATCAAGTCTCCTTCTCTTTTACTAGCTCCAATCAAATCCCTGAGAGTTGACTTGGGGATACATTGTTTGGGCTTAATGGATATGTTTATGTATGTTCCAATAACTTCTGCTTCTAAGAATGGTATTCAGGAATCTTCCTACCTACACTGCAGTGACTCATCACGCTTTGAAACAGCAAGCTATATAATAATATGACAGCGTCCTATGGCACCAAGAGGTGAGATGAGGATTGAGATATATGCAACTAGAAGCTAATCTATGAGACTGAATCTTACAGCACATCTGTGAAAGAAACTTAGCAGAAGTTTTTTCAAACTCAATCAGAAATTGACATGCACGTATCAATAAATAGTTGTGAAGCTGAAAGAGAAAATTTAATAATAAAAAACAAAATTCAACTAGAGGAAAGACTAAATTATCTCTTTAGATGCTCTATAGAACATGGTAGTACCAAATTATTATCATATGAAGAGATAAAAGAATATGCAGCCAAAAATAGAGAAAAAAATTGATCAAGCAGTTAATAAAACATGTTGCTTTACTGATTTGGTGATATTTGTGGTATTAGCTTTTTTTAAGTTTATAATTTGGTTGTGATTTTTTTTTGTTTACTAACTTCAGAAGATAAATTCATATTTGTTTTTTTTGAAGAGAGAACTATATTTTATAAGCTTCAATCCCTTAAGCCCTAGACCTATCCTTGCTCTGAGTAAAATGGAGAGGTATTTCAGGATTTTTAGCTGAGGAATGGGTATAAACAAAGGGCATGAGTGAGCAAGATCTCAGGTGAGCTGTAACATTAAGAAATGCCTAGAGATTATCATTCCAAGTGAAGGAAGTCAGAAAGAAAAAGACAAATACCATATGGTATCACTTATTTGTGGAATCTAAAATATGGCACAAATGAACATATCTATGAAACAGAAACAGACTCACAGACATCGAGAACACACTTGTGGTTGCCAAGGGAGAGGTGGAATGGGGGAGAGAAGGATTGGGAGTTTGGGATTAGCAGATGCACGCTATTATATATAGGATGGATAAACAACAAGGTCCTACTGTATAGCACAGGGAGCTATATTCAATAACCAGTTTTAAACCATAATGGAAAAGAATATGAAAGAGAATATGTATAACTGAATCACTTTGTTGTACAGCAAAAATTAACACAACATTGTAAATCTACTATGCTTCAACAAAATTAAAAAAAAAAAAAAGAGGCAAGAAAAAAGGAAGAAGCAGCAAAGACCTAGGAGCCTCCACAAAGAAAAGCAGGAGAGGGTTTTGTGCTGGAATCCAAGTGAAGAAAACGTGTAAAGTAGGAAGTGAGCAACTGTGTCTGCTAGTGGATTTAATTTCAAATGAATCAAGAACTTGCTGTTTCTTTATTTCAGAATATTTTTGATAGACAAATAAAATGTCTTACGTTTAAATTTATTTTAAACTTTCTTAAGGGTTTTTTTTTCTTTCAAATTTTCACTCACTGTGTTTTCAAAATTATCTTATGTGTTGCCTTATATGCTTCCCTCATTTGGCTACAAGCTCCTTGAGGAAAAAGATATGATATCATCATTTTGTATCCTCAGCCTATAGTTTGATGTCTAGGACATAACAGCTATTCATTCAGTGTTCAGTGAGTGAGAGAATAAAGGGACAAAACAAGTAAAACTGTTAGGTTTCCCATTTCAATTAAGCGTTCAACCTGAAGAGAGATAGTTTCTGGAAATATTTTTCACACTTTACCAATTTCAGAAGTCATGAGCCAGGAACACTGATATGTGCACCATCCAAACATGCCAATAAATGCATTCATGAAAACGTCCCTTTGTTCCTATTGATTGTTAATTTTGTGACTGCATTGGGTCAGGGATGGGGGAGAAGGAAGCTGGTCAGGTAGACAGCTAGTGGCCTTTAGATGATTAAAGTGGCTTATACTTCCAGAAGTTCCTTTTGTGCTTTAGATGCAAACCTTCTGTTCCCCTTTAAAAAAAGAAAAAGGAGGAGGAAAGGATGTTACATGAAGAAGCCTGGAGACCCATAGTAAAGCTACCTTTTATCTCGTGAGCTTTCTCATCTCCTCCATTGGTTACTTCCTCCTGATGCTGCCCTTTCTGCTGCATATTCCATTTCAAGGTCACCTTTCTTACATTTCTCTTTAAAGTCAAAGGTCCGTTTTTACTCTGGTTTCAAACACCATCCTCAATTGCTTACTTCTAAGGCTTACTGAAAGAGTATGTCTTCTGAAGACTAAGAGAACTGTAATCTTTATATACAGATTCTAATGCATTAAATACAGAATTTTAAGTATAGTTTAAAGATTACTGAGTTGTATGGCTTCCTCACTATTTATGTCTGGAATTGTATTTGCTATACCCAGGCATAGATATAATGTAATTTAATTAATAAGTTGCAGGGGGACAGGTACTAAGTCTTGTTCCTTATTTTCAGAGTCCTTAATGCAGGTCATGAATACGCAGCTATTTAATCATAAATTCACAGCTTTCCAATTACTACCTGTGTGACCCTGGCAAATTATTTAACCTCTTTGTAGTTTAAAGATTCATGCTGAAAAATAGATGTTAACTAGGGTAACCATGTAATTTATTTTCCAAACAGAGACACCTTTGTGAATGGCAGAGAATGTTAATGATTTTACTCTAAGAAAACAGGCATAAAAACCAGGACCATTCAAGAGAATCCAGGACATATGGTCTTCCTACAAGTAACAGTACCTATCATTATTAAATGAGAAAGCACAAGGAAAACACGTAGACTTAGAACTGTAGGTGCTCAATAAATATTATTGTTGTTAATATTTTAATTTATTATTATTGACCTAGGAAAACCCTTGAGCCATCTTTGGTCAGTAAGTAAGTGTAACCTTCCTGAGACAAATAAACCATCTAGGACAGTGCAGTTGTTTTCCCACTTTTGCTTCTTTTACATTTTCTTTTGATAGCATATTCCAAACTTAAGCCATTCTCACCATTAGTAATTTCTGTAATCTGGATGCAATAAATGAAATATTTTGCTGCACTGAATGATTGTTTGTTAAAATTCTATCCCCAGTAGAGATTTAGAAGAGCTGATCAGTTTTTTGAGTGAGCCCTGAAGGATTATTTTGAAACTGGTCTCAGTTTCTCACTTTAAAGGCAGAATCATTTCAATTCCTTTAATGTCTCCTCTTAAGTATAATTTTCCAGCTCTTTCATTTATATGGCTCTCCAATGAATCCTACACGAAGTTCATTAAAACCCTTAAGAAGCCTCACATTGGGCATGGTCCTCTAATAAAGATAAAATGTTAAATATAGCAAGAGGATAACATTGAAATTGCCATATGCTAATTTGGCATTGTAGTAAAACATTTTTGTGTGTATATTTAGGATCATGATTGATTTGCTACTTTCCACTGAAATAAACTTAGTCTTTGTGCCTTAGGAGCTTACAATAAAAAAATACAGGCTTCTTCAGGTAGTTAAGATCTTTATGGTAGTGTAGATACTAGATACTAGACTGCGAGTTCCACAAGGGCCAAGAATGTGTTTGTTTTTATCGCCAGTGTATAACAAGCTCCTAGCAGAGGGCTTGCCACATTATAGGCTGCTAGCAAATATTTGCTGAATAGGTGAATGAGTGGATGAACATATGAATAAATGAAGATAGACACAAATGAGAGAATACTAAATAATGCAGTGAATCACATATTAAAGTTATGTACAAATAAAAATATCAGATACTAACATCTATTTATCCATTTATTCAGGGAATATTTATTGAACACCTCTTCTGCTAAATACTAAGAATATAAAAGAATATTAAGATTCAGTCATTGCTCATTCATAGAGAAAATATTACGGATTAGATAAAATAACAAATAACCTTAGTATACACTAAAATAATAATACACCATGAACAATAAAGTTTATCCCATAAATGCAAAAATGGTTTAAAAATAAGAATTTTTTCATTCATTACATTATTAATTGAAAGGGAAAAAATCATATAATCATAGAAATAGATGACAAATGTCTTTTGATAATATCCAAGTATTTCTGGCATTTGTTTTGGCAAACTGGGAATAGAAGATATTCTTAATAGAAAAAGTAAAAATTAGAAATAATTATAGAGATTATTCTGAAAGGGTGACTCACTAAAGAGAGTCTCATTCAAGTCACAAACAAGTTCCCTATATTGCCACTATTATTCAAAAGCCTAGAAGTTGTAAATTTAAAAAAGAAAGAAAAAAAGAAAGGAAACAATGCAAAAAGAAGGGTACTTTTTTGGATACTGGAGAGGAAGAGAAAAAATCATAATCATTAGTATACCTCTGTATTTGTTTGTGTATGAAAAACTATGCAAAGATGTTCATCAAACTGTCAATAATATCTTGAATAGATGGGAAATTGAAGGAATGAGAAATTGCAACTTTCTCATTTTTCTGTTTACAATTCTATATTTGGCATGATAAGAATGGTTATAACTATATATATATAATACATTCCCTGCCCTCAAAGAGCTGCACTAAGGAAAAGAGACATAGCCATGACCAGACAATTGCCTTGTAATACCCAACATAATAGAAGCCCTTACATTTATTTAAAGAGAACAGAGAAGGAAGTAACCAACTAGATGTCAGGGAAGACTCTGGAGAGGGATGAGACTGAGAAAAAGGAAATACTTTCAAGGCAATGAAAATAATGATTGTGAGATTAAGAAGTATAAAAACAAAATTTATTTTGTGAGAGCAAGTCATACCATGTGGCAAAAAGCATAGGGTGCAAGGCAAGAAGAGAAGAAAATGGAGAGTAGTATGGTGAGAAAGGAGGATCTGACCAGATTGTAAGACTTGCTTATCATGCCAAGGAGATAAGGCTTAATTTCATTCCAGTGGTAACCATACATTTCATTCATGTTCACCCAAAATATTAAAAGCTATTTACCCTTGTAATGTATATGTGTACTACACACTATATATAAAAATATATACTATATTGTTAAAAAACTATTTACCTGTTTTATATTTCCAATTGATATCTAAAAAATTTATCATAATTTTAAATTGTTTCAAAGAATAATTTCTGGTATATTATACACATGCATTAGTTATACAGTTGACTCTCGAACAACATGGGTTTGAACTGTACGGGTCTACCTATACACAGATTTTTTTCAAAAAGTATAGTCAGCCCTCTGTAACCTCGGGTACTGCATCCTTGGATTCAACCAACCATGGATCACAAACTTGATACACCATCAGTCGTTTGTGACTCCACAGTTGTGGAACTCATGGATACAGAGGGCTAACTATGGGACTGGAGCGTCCAAAGATTTTGGTGTCCTCAGCAGGTCCGGGAACCAATCCCCTGCAGATACAAGGGATGACTGTATTTGCAAATCTTTGAGTTCCAGAGCACCTCATTTAATTTAAATAAAATATCCTCCATGTAAGCTAAATGAAAAAAGAAGTCCTCTCATTAAAACCCATCATCCATATCAGCGAGGTAAGCAAGTAGGTATTTAGGTAAATGTGTAGGTAGACAGATAAATAATCAAGACAGACGGATTATAAAATAGAGCCTTGACAAAAATAAACTATCTGGTTGAAATAAGATAAAGCCTCCCTTTAACATTTCTCAATGAAGCCCTTTTGGCTTTTTTCTTAGGAAAATCACTCTCAGAAGCTATGCATTCTTGAAATGTCTCTTTGTTGATAACCCTGGAGATATTCATATATGGGGAATGTGAGAGATGGATGAGAAAAAAGACAAGGATAATTATGAAAAGAGTGTTGGGAAAGGAGAATTTCTAGACAGCAAGATCATTTTCTGGAAGATATACTTTAGGAGAAAATATACATTGAAGTTGAAGATCTGGAAATATGTTTCATTAAAACCTCATATTCCCTAGAAGGTCTTCCTGTGGCCAAGAGGTACAAGTGTCTCAGTGTACAGATCACTTCCACTGACAAGAAAGAGTCATTCTAAAATTTTAAATTTGTAATAGAAGTGACCTGATGTTATTTGTGATTTAGGAAGATAGCTGACTATATCATCACTATTGCACTCCAGCTGCCTAATATGGTGCCAGAAACATAGAAAGGAATCAATAAATATATATAAATAGGCATCAATAAGGTAATCAACAAATGAACTAACAAACAAGTAAATTAGAAACTCTAGAGAATAGGGAGGATGTGTTTCCTATTCTTGGAACTCTCCCTGCCACAGTCTTACTTGTCTAACTATAGTATTTCTATCTTCCTACAAACTTTTATCTCTTTTGAAAAAATTTCGCTCAGATTAAGCTGCTTCTCCCAGTCTTCTTGTTAAGCCTGTTGCTCCTCGTGAATATCTCTGTCATATTAATTATCACATCACACTGTAATTGTTGACTTAATGTCTGTTTTTTTCCTTTTGCATATGATAATATGAACCACTCTGGTCAGTGTTTCCTCAGTGCCTGGGATATAATAGGTGTTCACTAAAAATTCAACAAATAAATAATATAAAAACATAAGTGTTGCATACTTAGATCCCCAGCGTTGGTGCTGACAAAACAATTCTCTGGGTTCTTATGGGGAGATGTAGGTAAATTTAAATAATTGCACTTTCCAGAGTCTTGAGGATCTGCAGGAGACTTTTCTTTCTCATTTGAACACACAGCATAGTTATGTTCTTTCCAAGCTATTAGTCTGCCTTTGTCTTTGAAAACTGTGAATCATACATGATTACGTTTTCCTCTTTGTAATGAATAATAAAAGACTTTGAGCTGAAGAAGTGTTCATCACTAGAAAAAAAACAATACATACATATTTTATGTAACTTTATCACTGGTTTTATCTTATCTTCTTATCTTCATTTTGCTTTTTCTTCATTTTTTCATTCATGAATTTTTAACAATGAAAAAATATCTTGTATGAAAAAATAATTTTTAGAGGTAAATAAAAATAAAATTATTATACATATAAAAGTAAAAATTTCTCTCCTACTTCTGACTCAGAGGCCTCCTCTCCAGAGTCAACCATTCTCAGCAGTGTCTTGGGTATTTTGTCCATAGGTTTTAAAGGTAACTTACATGTACAGTTGGCCCTTGAACAAGTAGGGGTCAGGGGCACCAACCTTCTGCGCAGTTGAAAATCTGATTATAAATTTATAGAGGACCCTCTGTATCTGTGGTTCCACATCCATGGATTCAACCAACTGCAGATGATGTAGTACTGTAGTATATTTTTAGTGAAAGAAATCCAAGTACAAGTGGATCTGCACAGTTCAAACACGTTTTTCGAGGGTTGCCTGTATATAATAGCATGTGCACACTATATCCCTTTATATAGATTATGGTGTAACAACTATGACACATCTTTATGTTTTCTACTTTAGCAATAGATGCTGTATATTTCTATAGTTCATTTCTATTCTCTTTCTGTAAGAATCTATTTGACATGTTTTGGATCTTCTTATTCTATTTCCTACATTCCTTAACGTCTCTACCACATTAACGATCTGCTCCTCTCTTTTCACTTCCTTCTGGGAAATTCCTTCAGCTCTAACTTTCAGTTTATTAATTATTTCTTCCCCTCTGTCTAATCTGCTATACAAAACCTCTATGGAGTTTTTTAATTTGATTAACTATTTTTTTTTATTTCTAGAAATTATACTGGATCTTTGAAAATCTGCCCATTTTCCCCATATTTAATAGATCTAATATGCAAAAGGATATCTTGATTATCATATATTCTTATTTAACTTAAAGTGCTTTGAACTAAAAAAAAATGTAGAGAACTATGTGATTTTTGAACATACAGTATTTTGATTACGTTGTAAGTAAACCTGAACTTGAGTTAACCTGAGAATCTAATCACAATTTTAAACATTTTAAGTTTTTTTCTATGAAAAAAAAAAATTCTGTGAATTATGGAGAAAGAAAAAGAAGAAAAAAGAAAGAAAAAGAATGGAAAACTTCCATTACTGATTGCTATGGTAGCATCTATTTAGTCCATGGTGTGAAAAGTTACTTTTTCTTTCAGATGCTTACTCTTTCCTCTATCTCTTTATCTAAATAGATGAAACTAGTAAGAAAATAATGCATAAATATTGCAAGTCATATACTGTCTGTTTAAAACCTTGCCTGACATTGACATGTCTTTTATTGTATTTTTAATTCCCATGTTTATATTTCAGTAAAGAATGCTACCCCTTTATTTAAATATTTACTTAAATAAATATACTTATTTTATAGGTATGTTTGTGATCTTTTCAGCACTTAAATTCTCCTACTGGTTTTATCGAGTGATGATCACAGAGGGTTTTTTCCCCATGTGCCCTGCGACTTTGGACTACGACTTCATCTTCAGAGGAAATTTAACTGAGGCTTCTTGTTTAACCTGGGGGTTATTCCAAAGCAGTTTTGCACTTGTTTCTTCCAGTTGCTCGCATATGTAAACTACTTGGGACCACTTTCTATGTCAAAATCAGTTGGGAAAAACTGTGGAGCAATGTTTTGTTTGGAGAAATGTTTTGTTTCCGTCAAAACTCTGGCATAAAGAGAAAACTTCCTTGTCATCTTTTTTAATCTGAAGTTGTTTTATTTTTTTCTAACTCACATTTCACTCAATGTGCAGCCCTACCAGGGTTCTGGTTTATGCCAGGATCTTTGCTTTGATTTCCCTCCTATATTGCTGCAATGCCTGGTCTCTGGTCCCCATTTAAGCATTTAAACCTAAGTCAGTTGGTTGTCTAAACAGCACTTCATCTTTTCCACCTTATACTGTCTACCACCACACTGCTGAAGCAC